>NC_139635.1:4818912-5443912 GCF_964638095.1 Poromitra crassiceps | reverse complement strand
ATGAACATGTATGGAATTGGAACGTTTCATATATGGTCCATATATGTTAGTCCTATATAATTATATATGTGCATACATGTATAGATTGTATATGGACACATATGGTAATTAATTATATGTACATTTGTATGCATTGACACTATACGGACATATATGGTTAATACATATATAACTATATATGAATAATAACTATACATACATATATGTTTTATTTTATATGAACATATATGACTATTACCTGTGTATAACTATGTATTTACCTGTATTCGACATATATCCACCTATATATCCACGATATGCATGCATATATGTGCATATATATCACAATATATGAACATGTATGGAATTGGAACGTTTCATATATGGTCCATATATGTTTGTCCTTTATAATTATATATGTGCATACATGTATAGATTGTATATGGACACATATGGCAATTAATTATATGTACATTTGTATGCATTGACAGTATACGGGCATATATGGTTAATACATATATAACTATATATGAATAATAACTATACATACATATGTTTTATTTTATATGAACATATATGACTATTACCTGTGTATAACTGTATGTATTTATCTGTATTCGACATATATCCACCTATATATCCAGGATAGATGTGCATATATGTCAATATATATCACAATATATGAACATGTATGGAATTGGAACGTTTCATATATGGTCCATATATGTTTGTCCTATATAATTATATATGTGCATACATGTATAGATTGTATATGGACACATATGGCAATTAATTATATGTACATTTGTATGCATTGACACTATACGGGCATACATGGTTAATACATATAAAACTATATATTAATAATAACTATACATACATATATGTTTTATTTTATATGAACATATATGACTATTGCCTGTGTATAACTGTATGTATTTATCTCTATTCGACATATATCCACCTATATATCCAGGATATATGTGCATATATATCAAAATATATGAACATGTATGGAATCAAAACACATATCTCTTAATTAAAAGAAATATACTTTTCCAAATTATTTTAGATTGAACAACATCTCAGAAGTGAAACCCACCATAAAAATGGTTAGTTTTGTGCAAGACTTCCAGCACTACTGGATATTTTCAAGGTTTGTCCAGTGTGCATGAGATTGAAAAATAAGGGTTTTTTGACAGTGGAGTCATTAAAATGCCCCATAGTCTATATTATGGTTTTAGTGTAAACATTATATATTATATATGATTTAGAAGCTCATCGTAAAGCTGATTCCAAATATATAATTTAAAAGCTTCATAAAGTAAATCCTGTGGAGTTATTAACCATATTAGATCCCTAATCTCTGCCCCAAATGCATCATGGGACTTCCATGCAAATTCTGGAGAAATGTTCACGCCCCCTCCAACCAGTCTCTCTGCTGCACCCTGGATTACTTACATGAACATAGATGATCACATGTATGAGAATACTCATATATGTTAATTGCTTATATGAGCATACCTGCTGACATATGTAAGCAAAGACTTCTATGTTAATTGCTGATATACACATATATGTAGACATATGTAAGTTTAACCCTATATGTTCAATGCGTACACAAACATATATGATTACATGTATGAGAATATCCGCATATGTTAACTGATTATATGAGCATATATGTTGACATACATAATAGTAATCATATATGTTTAATGCTTATACGAACACATATTTTGATATGGAAGAGAATAACATATATGTGTGTTGCTTGTATTTGCATATATGCGGAAATATGTAGAAATATTCTTATATGTTAATTGCTTATATGTACATATATCTAAACATATGCGAGAATAACCCTGTATGTCCATTACTTGTATGAACATATATGATCACATGTATGAGAATACTCATATGTTAATTGCTTACATGAGCAAACATGATTGCATAGGTAAGTAAATTCTTATATGTTAATTGCTGATATGCACATATATGTAGATATATTTAAGTTTAACCCTATATGTTCAATGCTTACACAAACATATATGATTACATGTATGTGAACATCCGCATATGTTAATTGATTATATGAGCATATATGTTGACATACGTAATAATGATCATATATGTTTAATGCTTATATGCACACATATTTTGATATGCAAGAGAATAACAGATATGTGTGTTGCTTGTATTTGCATATATGCGTAAATATGTAGAAATATTCTTATATGTTAATTGCTTATATGTACATATATATAAACATATGCAAGAATAACCCTGTATGTCCATTACTTGCATGGACATATATGATCACTTGTATGAGAATACTCATATGTTAATTGCTTATATGAGCATACATGCTTACATATGTAAGTAAATTCTTATATGTTAATTGCTGATATGCACATATGTGTAGACATATGTAAGTTTAACCATATATGTTTAATGCTTACACAGACATATATGATTACATGTATGCGAACATCCGCATATGTTAATTGATTATATGAGCATATATGTTGACATACGTAATAATAATCATATATGTTTAATGCTTAAATGCACACATATTTTGATATTCAAGAGAATAACATATATGTGTGTTGCTTGTATTTGCATATACGCAGAAATATGTAGAAACATTCTTATATGTTAATTGCTTATATGTACATATATCTAAACATAATAGAATAACCCTGTATGTCCATTACTTGCATGAACATATATGATCACATGTATGACAATACTCATATATGTTAATTGCTTATATGAGCATACATGCTTACATATGTAAGTAAAGTCTTATATGGTAATTGCTGATATGCACATATATGTAGACATATGTAAGTTTAACCCTATATGTTCAATGCTTACACAAACATATATGATTACATGTATGCGAACATCCGCATATGTTAATTGATTATATGAGCATATATGTTGACATACGTAATAATAATCATATATGTTTAATGCTTATATGCACACATATTTTGATATGCAAGATAATAACATATATGTGTGTTGCTTGTATTTGCATATATGCGGAAATATGTAGAAATATTCGTATATGTTAATTGCTTATATGTACATATATCTAAACATATGCAAGAATAACCCTGTATGCCCATTACTTGCATGCACATATATGATCACATGTATAAGAATACTCATATATGTTAATTGCTTATATGAGCATACATGCTTACATATGTAAGTACATTCTTATATGTTAATTGCTGATATGCACATATGTGTAGACATATGTAAGTTTAACCCTATATGTTCAATGCTTACACAAACATATATGATTACATGTATGCGAACATCCGCATATGTTAATTGATTATATGAGCATATATGTTGACATACGTAATAATAATCATATATGTTTAATGCTTATATGCACACATATTTTGATTGGCAAGAGAATAACATATATGTGTGTTGCTTGTATTTGCATATATGCGGAAATATGTAGAAATATTCGTGTATGTTAATTGCTTATATGTACATATATCTAAACATATGCAAGAATAACCCTGTATGCCCATTACTTGCATGCACATATATGATCACATGTATGAGAATACTCATATATGTTAATTGCTTATATGAGCATACATGCTTACATATGTAAGTACATTCTTATATGTTAATTGCTGATATGCACATATGTGTAGACATATGTAAGTTTAACCCTATATGTTCAATGCTTACACAAACATATATGATTACATGTATGCGAACATCCGCATATGTTAATTGATTATATGAGCATATATGTTGACATACGTAATAATAATCATATATGTTTAATGCTTATATGCACACATATTTTGATTGGCAAGAGAATAACATATATGTGTGTTGCTTGTATTTGCATATATGCGGAAATATGTAGAAATATTCGTATATGTTAATTGCTTATATGTACATATATCTAAACATATGCAAGAATAACCCTGTATGCCCATTACTTGCATGCACATATATGATCACATGTATGAGAATACTCATATATGTTAATTGCTTATATGAGCATACATGCTTACATATGTAAGTACATTCTTATATGTTAATTGCTGATATGCACATATGTGTAGACATATGTAAGTTTAACCCTATATGTTCAATGCTTACACAAACATATATGATTACATGTATGCGAACATCCGCATATGTTAATTGATTATATGAGCATATATGTTGACATACGTAATAATAATCATATATGTTTAATGCTTATATGCACACATATTTTGATTGGCAAGAGAATAACATATATGTGTGTTGCTTGTATTTGCATATATGCGGAAATATGTAGAAATATTCGTATATGTTAATTGCTTATATGTACATATATCTAAACATATACAAGAATAACCCTGTATGCCCATTACTTGCATGCACATATATGATCACATGTATGAGAATACTCATATATGTTAATTGCTTATATGAGCATACATGCTTACATATGTAAGTAAATTCTTATATGGTAATTGCTGATATGCACATATATGTAGACATATGTAAGTTTAACCCTATATGTTCAATGCTTACACAAACATATATGATTACATGTATGCGAACATCCGCATATGTTAATTGATTATATGAGCATATATGTTGACATACGTAATAATAATCATATATGTTTAATGCTCATATGCACACATATGTAAGAAATCTGGGTTATTTTTATATCACACTTCCAGTGAGATCACCATCCTCACTCCCATGTGATTTTTCCTGAAGCCATCTGGAGATGGTTTAAAGACAAAGAACAACAGACTTGTTTCAAAACAGCGTCATTACTCACACATTTTAAAACAAGAATGACTTCTTATCTCTTGGGGCCTTTTGCCAGGCTCCGGGCTTCAAAGGGAGTATCACCAGCAAGCCAGGAGTAAGCCCGTTTCGGGGTGTTAAATCAAACATCCTGTCACCCCTAGAGTGATTTGAACATTTGAATATGCGTTGAACCCAGACAGGAATTTCCATCTGGTTTCACTCCAAGAAGTCCAGGAAAGCGGAGTATGTTAAATGTATGTGAAGGAACTATGTTCAATTATAAAATGAAGGTTCATGTTATAGGAAATGTCATTCTGATAAACTACACGTGGTTACTGTTTATTTTGGACGTTCATAGGCAGAGTTGTGTTTTGGTGCAAGTCTCACACTTTTGTGGGTGGTACCATAGTGCCCCCTAGTGGGGAATATAATACACTGCTGCTTTGTCAATGTCCCTGATTGAAAAATGTTTTCTCTCTCCTTATTTGTGATATTAAGTGTATCCCAAGGCCTATCTTATATAGTATATGAAAGGCATAGTTATACTTTGACTGAGTTTGAATAATATGTGTTTTCATACCACAGACTATGCAGGAGGATTGTTAAAACTGATAAACTCCTTTAGGGAATAACTGTTTTTAAATGTCCTATAAACAGAAATATGATTCATGCATAACTTCAATGATTGACTCTATTTTGAATGGGAAAATTTGGAGACTTAGAACTATTTGGTATATAAAGTGTTTAAAAGTTATCTGAGTTATGTCCTATAGGGACGTCCCAGCTAATCTACATATCACTCTCGGGGTATTTAAACCACACCCGAGAATGATACCGATGCTCTTCAACTGAAAACGGAAAAGAAAGGAGGTTCCAACATTCCCCCTTTTTGCCAAACCACTCCAAGGCCTTGTCTTAACTTTTGATCCTTGCGGCCGCGGGACAAAGAAGTGACAAAGCCGACCGCTTAGTATTGTTTTGTTTATTTGTAGCTTGAAAAGGTGATTCCTGTAAAATCGCAAGAGACGTCTCGCATTTATAGAGTATCGCTTATTTTATAGCTTTTTGTTATTTTCTTAACAAGTTTAAAACGAGTATAGACTTTTCCTCCTTTTCTCGAGAGGAAAAGAGGTGACCGCTACGATAAGCGTCCAAATAGAAGGCTCTCGGACCATTTTCGGCCTGCACGCACCAGACGCCGACTGTACCAGCTGGGAGAACACCAGCCTCTCACCGAAGTGCCTAATGGAGCCATCCATTCTTCAAACAAAGTAAGAAAGACAGATTTGCTAATCTGAGCGACGGTGTGTGACGGATATGATCCAACCATGTCCTGTTACAGCCGAGACCGTCTCAGATTGTAGACTGATTTCTGACTGATTCAAGTGCGGTGAAATGAGTCTGTGTGCAGTCCAGGAGCTTTAGAACTGATGAGAAGGTCAGGGTTAATTATCAGGAAAATAGCTTCTTTCCAACTAGGCTAATTCTTCTTATTCCCCCTTCTATTAGAATTAATCATCGGGCGTGTCTTACAATATTAATGAATATATATATATGCCTATAACCTGTGTGTGTGTGTATAATCGATCTATGCTCAGTGTGATGAATCAATGAAACCATATGTGTTATTTGTAGAATGAATCAGTGTGTTTTTTTAGCTATGAGAAGTTGGCTGAAACTGTGTTTCAACTGGTGATTTTGAAATAAACGCCATATGTTTTGAAGATAATGATTCATCTGTTATTGCTTTTACTTTGAAGTCAGATACCCAGAAGCTTTTCATCAAAGAAAAGAATTCATATTTTTCCTTCAGTAAAAGCACGGATCGTGCAAACCTGTGACCCAAGGCAGGGTGTGTTTATAAATACATGAATCGGGGTGGTGCCCTAATAGTTTGATGGACAGATTAAGCTTATTAATGTGCATATCAAATTAAGTCAAATTAAATAATTCTACATAATTGGTGCCTCCGCGCGAGGCTTTGATAGAATCGGTTCTGGGTCACTGAATGGCTAGGTTGATCATTATCGTCAAGGCAGTGTTGGTTAAAAGCGCAGTGTTGGTTTGAATTGATGCAATGCCGTTTAATTAACACCAATGCTTTTCTCCTACAAAAAACGCAGTGTTGGTTTGAATTGATGCAATGCCGTTTAATTAACACCAATGCTTTTCTCCTACAAAAAACGCAGTGTTGGTTTGAATTGATGCAATGCCGTTTAATTAACACCAATGCTTTTCTCCTACAAAAAAACGCAGTGTTGGTTTGAATTGATGCAATGCCGTTTAATTAACACCAATGCTTTTCTCCTACAAAAAAACGCAGTGTTGGTTTGAATTGATGCAATGCCGTTTAATTAATACCAATGCTTTTCTCCTACAAAAAAACGCAGTGTTGGTTTGAATTGATGCAATGCCGTTTTAAATAACACCAATGCTTTTCCCCTAAAACCACGCAGTGCTGTTTTGAACCGTTAAATAACATTTAACCAATGCCAGGATAAAGCGGTGTGTTTTTTCCCTTCAGTTGTCGGCCCTCCATACTAAAACGTTGAGCGGTGTGGCTTAAAAGCCCCGCAAATTGAACCAATCCTGGATGTAACAGACGTGAGCCGTCTGTAAACCCACATTTGGTATTACCAAAATAAACAGATCTTATTACGAATAGGCGCGTTTGCCCGTCTATTTGAAAAGAGCTGTTTTGGGGTAAAATTTGGCTAAGCGCCACGTTTGTCTGGCTTTAGGCATTTTTCCCCCAAATAATTAGTAGGCTTAATTACCCTGCTAATATTACTCTCTGTCTGATCTGAAAGATAGACAGAGAGGACTCGGTCCCCGTCTGTTTAAACCAGACGCGACCATTTCGGCTTGTGAAAAAGTTGACTCAGACTGACTGAAAGGCCACTCCACAACGATACGTGCTCTACATGTCCTCACAGACAGACTGAGCACAGCGCAGCAAAACGCTCAGCGTATATCGAGGGGCGGAGCCTAAAAGGCGTCACAAGCCCACAGGGTGTGCTGCACACTTCCTGAAGCCGTGTTTACAAGTTAGCATGCCGGTGGCTAGCACTTAGCTCAAGGCTAAAACAGTAGCCTGTGCTAACAGATGCATCCCCAAAGCATGTATTAACTGTGTATGAATGCGTGCGTTGTTTAATCGTTTCTTTTTCCCAAATAAACGAATGAATGACAGGTACTGCAACAGTTAATGACTCATTAAAGCTGGAAACGCTTACGATTGTGTAAACAGTGGTATGACATAAGAACTCTGTGGTAAACCTCAAACAGACAATTGCATTTAGCTCTCACTGAAAGGAAAGGAAAAAGAAAATTCCCTTTTTCCTTGTTTTGGGTTGTATTGTGTAATTACTGACCTCCTCTCATTGAGAAATACAACTCAATGTTTGTTTAAATGCCCACAATCCGGAAGCTGAACAGAATTGTGCTTTAAGCTTGATTGTGATAGCGGCTTTTACGATTGTGGTTATTTGAAAAATAAATCGCCGGCCTGTTTGTTGCACAGACACAAACACATTCCACCCTAGAAGTGGAATGATTTGAAGTCAGTAGCATAAACACAGCTGTTCAGTGTCATTAAACCACTGTTTAACACAAGGTTTTCCCAGCTGTGTATTCAACACGCGTTGCAGCGGACGACTTTTCCCACACAAAGGGTAAGTGCCATCACCTGCCACACCCATTCCTCTTGTCCCGCGAACAGGTACCGCTCTTGTATTGCCTAAACCACAAACAATAGCAGACATGGAATATGTTATGTGGCTGGCCAAAGAAATACAAACAGTTACCAAAGACTCCATGGGTGACTTTGCCACTGAATGTAGCAAGTACCCTGAGGCAAAAGTGAACGAGGAACTACAAGCAGTAGTACAGACGCTGGTTAAAGATACTGAGTCTGGCCCCAAAGAGAGCAAGAAGCTTGTGAAGGTTATGAGTAAAATGCTCATATTATTGACAGAGAAACTGAAAATTACCACAGATCAAGCTGCTTCAGCTACCAAGCAAACTCTTGAACTACAAGCTACAGTAACCAAGCAAAACCATCACCTTGCTAAAATGAAAGAGGAGAACACACAAGTTATTTCTCAACTACAGCAGGCTAAAGACCTGGTTACTGACAAAGATGAACAAATCTCCCAGTTACAAGCTAATGTTCCGCCCACTAGCGAAACATCAGAGCAGTCAGTAGCTGACAGCGAACTGTTAGAGCAAACTAAAATAAAGCTGACAGCTGTAGAAGATGAATTAGAGAAGAGTTCAAGCTTGTTACTGAGGTCTCTAGACAAAATAGATTCATTTAAAAGGAGTCAAGACGAGGATAGGCAACATTTGATGCTAACTCGATCCTCACTTGAAGAGTACCAAAATGAAGTTATAAAGTGGCAAACCCAGCACAAACAAGCTATGAATAGTTATGACAATGTTCGAAGAGACTACGCTGACCTCGAGAGAGATGCGCAAATCTCTGCGAAGTCATATGAAGAATATGAGACAACCACCAAAAGACATATAGCTTTCCTCCAGAGGGAGCTGGCAAAAGCCAAAGAGGGACAACAGCCCCCATAGCCTGCTGCTGGACACCCAGGTGGTACGCCACGTGGGCCCTCACAGCCTGCTGCTGGACACCCAGGTGGTACGCCACGTGGGCCCTCAGCAACAGAACCACAACCTGACACACCTGTCCACCCACAGGTATCCTCCAGGTTCAGGCCTCCGGCTTTTCCCTCTCAGTCTGACCCCGAGATGGGGACAGATCATACAAGTCACGGGGGGGGAGTAGGCCATTCTTTCCTGGCTAGGGAGGGGTCTCAAACTCCCCACGTGACGCTCCATCGCCCTGGTGGAGAGTTAGACAAGGTGGCTAAAACGATTATCAAGTTTGAGCCAAATGCTAGCGGTGGAGATGTTGTTTCATATCTCGAGGATTTAAACTTCCATCTCAATAGGCTGGGATACACATCTATGTCAGACAGACTGTATTTGATCAGAATAACAAGCAGCCGCGATGTTATGTCGTTCTTGCACTGTCAGCCCCAAGATGTGTTATTTGATTGGCAGTCACTCTGCTTGGCCCTGACTACTGAATATGGTGAGTCCCGAGGGAAAACTGGTCTGATGGCTGCTATGTCTGTGAAACAACAACGAGCTGAACACCCCAACGCGTATTACCAACGTCTAAAACGCGCCTTTTTTGGGTCACGCACACAACCAAATATGGAAGATGATGTGCATTTCAGGTCGCTCTATATGAGCAACCTGCATCCCAATACAAGCAGTAAGTTGCTCTTTCTAGCAGACCCGTATGTGCAAAACATACAGGCCCTACGTAGTCTTGCCGTAAGAAGCTTTGAAGCTTCCAAAGCTGGGCAAGGGGGCTCAGACACGCCCACATTGTTTAGTGTGGACGCGTCTGATCCCCCTTTAGAGTTGGAGGGAACTAAAACCTACCCCCAGCCTAACCCAGATAGTTCGGCCACGGCCAACCAACAGAATCATAAGTCTCGTCCCAAACAAAAGGGGGAAAATAACTCTTCCACCCAACAGGAAGTAGGAGACAATGGCCGTCAAAAAAAAAGCAGATACAAGAAGTTTACAAAAAAGAACTTCTATGACGAACGCAAACGTTCTGATGATGAGAGAGAGGATCAGACCAACAATAGCGATCAACGATCTCATCGCAGTAGTAACAGCAACCAAAAGAGTGGCCGCCAATCTTCTAATGATCACGATGGGTCCCATAGAACTAGGACCAATCGGAATGATAATTCCCAAGCATCAGACAAGTCTGATGACCGCATTGCTACAAAGGTTCGACAACTGGGTCTCTCTGAGGAGGACCTAGACGTTGTTGCACTAGCCATGAAAAACTTGAGAAAAAAAAGAAAGGCCAAAAAGGAAAACTACCATACAGTGACCTCCATCTCCACAGGGGAGCAGTATGGTGATTTCGGAGACACGGTGAGCTGTTGGGAGGAGTTGTATCTTAGCGGGTCCTCGGAGGAGGACAACTCCACCCCTCTTGACTTCCCGGCTAGAGATGACCAGGAGTCAAAGCCAACTAGCCAACGGGAAAACACCCCACCTCAACAGGAGGGAGGGTTCCCTTTGGTGGAGACTGGTGGAGGGGTGGAGCCTAAACCAATTCCCCAGAGCGCGGTATTGGTTGTGCAACTCGGACAAACTCCGGACACTCGCAACACTAGCGACTCGTCTGTGCAAGGAAGTCCTCCTTTCCATCAATTTCTGTGCCATCTCACTGAAAAAGGAGTGGTGAGGAAATTTTACATATCTACCAGGTTAGAGAACCTGTTAACCTATGAGGCCCTCCTCGATACTGCCGCTGACATAACCCTAATGTCTCAAGAGCTCTTTAACGAGCTCAGAGCCCGTTCTCGGCGAGTCAATCGCGATCTAAAACTGCAGGCATGTTCACTGGACGTGCAAGCCTACTCAACTACGGGAATCACTTTGCCTTACAGGACACTAGTACACTTTCAAATTGGCCCTATGAAATTGACGCATCCTGTGTACGTGTCGCCATTAGACACGATACCACTCCTGATTGGCAAAGATTTGTTGAACCGCTTTGAGCCACTGATTGATTTCAAGCATCTAAGCATCTGGGCGCAGGTGCGCGAGCCTCTCTGTGACCCTTTCAGGGACACAGCCCAGGTTCAGTGCTGTGTCATTGACGCTGAGACAGCGTCTCCACCGCCGCCCAACTCCCCAGAGCCTGGGGAAAGCGACTATCTAGGGTCAACCAGGGACACATTCCTCTGTGCTCTCAGTGCATCAGACACCGCCTCCCATATGAAGGTGCTGAATGGCATCGTCCTAGAGGAGACGCCTGTCCACGATGTGGGCTTGGCGCTTTGGGCTGACAAGTCAGCCATTAGCTTGGAACTTTTTGAGTTCCTGAAAAGGGAAGGGGGAGTCCTGCCTTTTGAAACAAAGACGTCCCGTTTCCCATTGGATCCCACACCAACGACTGTGGTAACTGCAAGGGGGGTTTGTGCACTGCAAGTGAAATGGAATCACCGGGCACTGACACACTACTTCCTGGTTGTGACAGACCTGGCGCACTCGGTTTACGTCGGTGCTGACCTGTTAGTTAGACTAGGAACCCAGGTAGATTTGATCAATGGAGTACTGTGGACATTGACTGGGGCCCCGTTAGAGCCAGACCCGGTTAGCTTACCTAACTTGAGGTCAGGACAAACGATTCCTCAGGCATGCCTAGTGTCTAACGAACAGGATGTTGTGGTCCCAGCGAGGACCAAAGATGTTTCTATTAGGATGAAAATAGAGCCTGGGCAGAGCTTGAAACATCACCGGGCGGTATTCCAACCATCGCCTGTGTTCTTTGAACTAGGTCTCTCTCTTGAGGCCACACCTTTGGTGGAGGTCCCGAATCGGACCACCTACTTACTGGTTCAGAACACTTCTGTGGAGGACGTGGTGATTCCAAAGTCCACATCACTAGGCTGGTTAGTCAGCACAACATTCCATGACTTCGAGCTCCGACTTCCTGTCATAGGCACCCTGCCAAAGGACATGCCTCTTAAACAAGCTGCTCTGGGGGTCGCATGCCAAACTAACGCAGATGCATATTTCACACTCCCATCAGGGACAGTAGCAGTCTTCCCCGCCACTCAGTTGGGGACTGACACTGTTTGTCGTGTTGACCTCACCTCCGAGGGGGGTATGGTCATTGACGCCGTTCTGCACCAGGGGGAATGCCCCCCTGTGGCACCCACGGTGCTCAACATCCAAACAGTGACAGACCAAACAGTGGGTGAGCCCAATGTGGGGTTCCTAGACCAGATAGAACACATAGTACTAGAGGCTAATGCACTTCAGACTGAGGAAGAAAGGGACGGACTACGTTGTGTATTGACAAAGTATGGTCCGTCATTTGCAAAAGACTCGCTTGACTGTGGCCTCACGCATTTACATACTGTGCGCATCCCAACTTCGGCAGATGCACCGCCAGCGTACGTCCGGCAATACAAGATACCTTTGGCGTCCTATGAACCTGTACAAGAAATCATAGACGGGCTATTGACCAAGGGCGTCATCCGGCTGTGTAACAGCACCTACAGCGCCCCTCTGTGGCCGGTCTTGAAGCCTAATGGCAGCTGGCGTGTAACAATAGACTATAGACAACTGAACAAGCAGGTTCCTTTATCTAGGTGGCCCATGACCCAGCTAGAACAGGATTTGCCGAAAGTCAGGGACGCGCGCTATTTCAGCACGCTTGATGTAGCCTCTGGCTTCTGGACTATCCCCGTGGACATCGCTGATCAACATAAACTGGCGTTTACATTCGCACGAAGGCAGTACACCTTCACACGCTGCCCTTTTGGGTATTCCAACTCGCCTGCTGAGTTTAATATCTTCCTGAACAAAGCATGCCCTGACGCTAACGAGCTAGGAACATTGATTTATGTCGATGATATCCTCATGAGAAGTGCCACATTCCACAAACACATGGAAGAAATAGACCATGTACTGGGACAGCTCACTCAGGCTGGGGCTAAAATTTCTCTATCCAAGTGTCAATGGGGAAAGACCAAGGTTAACTATGTCGGCCTCTCAGTAGGAGCGCAGGGGGTGGAGCCTCAGGTTAGCCGAGTCCAGGGACTATTGAACATCAAAACTCCTTCCAACATCTCTGAACTGCGAAGTTTCCTAGGGGTATGCAACTATTCGCGCCAGTTTATTGAGGACTTCTCTGACATTGCGAGACCAATGACAGGGTTGCTCAAGAACGAGGTGCCGTTCATTTGGGGAGAACCCCAACAGCGAGCAATGAAAGAAATGCAGGCTCGGCTATGCTCCGCACCTTGTTTGGTCTACCCAAACGAGGCAAAGCCATTCCACCTAGAGGTGGGGTTTTCAGGAGAATGCCTGAGTGCTGGTTTATACCAGATGCATGACAAAGACAAACGAGTAGTTGCATACGCCAGCAGGACACTACTGTCACCAGAACGCCGGTTCTCAGATTGTGAGAAGGCATTATTGTCCACAGTGTGGGCAGTAAGGCACTTTGCCAACTATATAGGCGGGCAGAAAGTCATCGTAGAAACCTGTCACCAACCCGTGGTGTTCCTTAACAGTCAACGTTTACGGGATGGAACAGTGACCAATGCGCGGGTGGCTAAGTGGATGATGTCACTGCAGAGCTTTGACGTCCAGGTCAAATACGCACAGAACAACAGGCTGCCGCTTGGCACAGGCCTGGCAGCTTGTCAGTCCTGCGTTGACACTGAACACGTAGCCACACCCCTGAACGGCCCACCCATGGCCTGGGTACCGCCCGTCGCAGAACACTCTCGTAATCATTACTTTGATGCAGACGTGTGCGAGCCATTGTGCATAGCCTACATAGATGGCTGCTCTTACCACCATGAAAGCAAGGTGCAAGCGGGGGTAGGGCTAGTTTGGGTACGGGACGAGCCAGGCCCACCCCAACAGTTTATGCTGGGCCCACAGACATCTCAGTACGCTGAAATTGCAGCAGTACTCATAGTGATACAGACAGCGGTCAAGCTGGGCCTCCAGGAATTTGTGGTTTGCTCAGATTCCAATTATGCAAGGCTGTCATTTATTCTCCACCTGACACACTGGCGCCGGAACGGGTTTGTCACTTCCAGCAGGAAGCCAGTCAAACACAAAGAGCTGTTCATGGCGTGCGATCAGATGCTGGAACACCATGACATGCAGCTGTACTGGCGAAAGGTCAAAGGTCATTCACGCACCCCGGGCATAGACAAACTTTTGAACGATGAGGCCGATGAACTGGCAAAGAAGGGAGCCATTTGTGGCGAACCCTGGTCTTTCGAACAACAGGTGTTTCCCTCCCTCCCAACCCGCGCTGTGTGTGTAGTTACCAGGGCACAGGCAGCTATGCCGACGGTAGCAGAGGAGGAGGGGCCGTGCTCGACGACGGTGGAGCCCGCTTTTACGGGCTCCGACCTGGTGGCACTGCAGAGGCAGGACGACGCCATACTCGCCATGATTTCACACCTGACCCCGGAATCCGACAGTACGCTTTCAGCGGCTGATCTAGATAGGGGGTCTGACCTGCGGGTGCTATTCGCCGCAAGGGCGAACTTGAAACTGGTAGATGGGCTGTTGGTTCATGTCTCCAAGGAACCAGAATCCTGTTGCTTTGTGGTTCCGAGGAGCCAGAGGGGGGTGATGTTAGCCCATGCGCATGATGTGCCCCCTGCAGGCCACCGAGGAATCAAAGCAACCTATGAAGCATTAAAACAGGTAGCGTACTGGCCTTGTATGCAGCAAGATGTTGCTGAATACATTCAAGGCTGCTTGGTTTGTTGTCAATTTCAACCGACAAACCCAATTCACAGAGCACCCTTACAAAGAAAAGGGATTGTTTTTCCATGGTCCGATCTCCAAATTGATTGGGTGGGACCACTAACAAAGTCCAGCAGAGGTAACAAGTATTTCCTCACAGTCACATGTGCCTTCACAAAGTGGCTGGAATGCCTACCAGCGCCGAGCGACACAGCAGAGGCAACCGCTTGTTTGCTCATGAACCATGTCTTCTCACGGTTCGGACTCCCTTCGCGTATCGACTCGGACCGGGGAACACACTTCACGGCCGATGTCATGAGGAAACTCTGGCAAATGCTAGGGGTGGAAGTCAAGTTCCACATTTCTTACCATCCACGGGCCTCTGGCCAGGTGGAGAGAGCGAACCGAACCGTGGTAACCATACTGAAAAAGTATGTGGCTAATAACCACAAAGATTGGGACATCAAACTGCCCCTGGCACTGATGGCAATCCGCGCTACTCCACATGCGACAACGGGGATTTCCCCATTTGAAATGATGACAGGGCGACAAATGACACTTCCGCTGCACATACTGTACCAGCCCGGCGAGGCTAATTTAGCCACCGCCTACACAGGTCATCAGTATGTCACAGACTTGAAAGAACACTTGAAAGCCACCTTTGCTTTTGCTCAGCAAAACTTTGACCAAAGCGCAAAAGGCAGGAAAGCTTTCTATGACCGCAAGGCTTCTCACAAGGAACTCGAGGTAGGAGACAAGGCATGGTATTACATCTTCGCACCAACCACTGGGCGAGAACCCAGAGGATCTCGTAAGATGGCCAAAAAGCTAATGGCCCGATGGACAGGTCCATTTGAGATTGTGGAAAAGCTCTCCCCTGTTGTATATCCATTGAAAATCCGCAAGGGAAAGAAGGAACCCACTTTCAAGTGGGCACACCGTAACCAAATCCGCCCTCACAGGGATGCCCCTGACTGGTAGGAAGGTTTCAGTCACTTGTGAAGAAAAGGGGGGAAGACTCAGTCAGAAAAGAACTGAGGAGGTCCAATAGTAAGCTGACCTAACAACTTAGGAAGAGAAACAGATTGATTGATTTAGATTCTTTCTCTTGTTTTGTTTTTTATTACCAATATTAATGTACTTTTGTATTACCGTGTTTGGCATGTGCAAAGAAGAAAACCTTCTAGTCATGACTGCCGCCACACATGGAATGTATAATCTTATTATAAAAACAAGTATAATCCAACTGCATGATGCATCCCTAACCAATGATTGCTTTGTAATATGTGCTTGCTTTGTCAGGATGTGGATGTGCATGTTGATGTCCGTCTGCTTGCTGGTCCTCATCCGCGGGGAAACCATTGAACCAGGACCTAACTCCGGCATCGTGCTTCGTGACCAACCCGGGCTGCTTATCACAAATTGTCGAATCCATACTCAGAGAGTATTTGTTCGACTAAATCCAAATGATGTTGCAAGGAAACATCTGAGGCCTACTGGGGGATTGACCAGTTGGGCAGGGGTGCACTGGACCCAAGATGTACTCAGACATGCAGAGTTAGATACCACCCACATGCTACAACAGCTCCAGAAGTTTACAGTCACGCAGTCTGAGTTAAGTGGCCACAAGCCTATTTCCACACGATCCAAACGGTTTCTAGCTGGTTTGCTGACAGCAGCAGCAGCTGTGGGATCCCTGTTCAGTTTGGGAGTCTCATCGGCAAATTCCATTAGCATAGCGACCATAAGACGCCAAATAGGAGAGTTGCATGAAGAGATACCAAAGATATTTGACCAAATGAATGTTCAGGAACAACAATTGGAGACTGTAGGCCAGACCCTAAAAGGCACAATTCTGGTCCTGAACACTCACGCTACTCAACTTAACAAAACTATGCAGAGCGTTAACAAACTATTGTCAGTAGTAAATCGAGACGTTGCCCACACCCAGGTTGTAAATATGCTAATGGGTGACATGTTAAGAGAAATTGCTTCGAGCATGGATAGTCTGGCTATGGGGAGAATCCCTGCTTACCTGGTACACTTATCACTGGTTCAAAACATCATCGCGGTCGCAACTTCGTCAATAGTGTCACCCTTACAGGCTCACCTTGCCTACTCGTTGGGAAGTGCCATTCCAATCTGGGTGGAGCCGGAGATGAGACAAGTTGCTTTTCTGCTGAATCTTCCCGTCATAGAAGCAATGAATATATATAGATTAAAAGACGTCGTTAATGTTGGATCCTGGCACAGCAATGCACACGTTAGAGTGCGTACCCCCCCAGTCGTTGCATACCATGACGAGAGTCCAGACTTATATTTAGCCCCAAACCTACACATGTGTACATTGACAAGGGAAATACACTACCTTTGCCCGAGTAAGCCTTTTGTCAGAGATACTACTTATGGGGTTTGTGGTCTTAAACCGATGACTGATGAGTCACGCTGTCCAGCCACAATTACCCCAAGGTATGAGATCACAAGCACCCAGGCAGAGGTTGTAACGAACCGTTGGCTTGTAAATACCCCCGCCACACAAGCCACCCTGACCTATGATAAACATGAAACAGAGACGCGAGTTCGACTGCCCAACCAGACCTTTTGGGTCGATGTTCCCCCAAACGCAATATTACACATAGACGAACTCGCTTTGTATCACCTAGACCCTGAGCAATATGAGGGTGAGATTGAGATCTCTGAGTTCTTCAGTAAGCACACACTCTCTCTCGACGCCAAGACCCTTTCACTCCTTCAATATGAGGGTGCTCAAACGGTAGACTTGACCCCACTTGAGAGTGTCTTGGTCGACATTAACCGACGCGACAAGTCCCGCCCCAACTTCACAGATAACTCCTGGGGAACCCCGGACGCCATTGCCATCGTTACCGTTTGCGTGGCAGTTGTCGTGATCTGCATTGGAATGTGTATCACTCGGCGAAAATTCATGGCCATGCAATATCAGATAGACAGATGTAACGCCCGTAGAGACATCCCCGCTATTTTCCGCAGGAGAAACAGAGATGTGCCTGAACTCCTGCACGTAGAACGCCCACTAAACCCAGCAGCCGACGAGCTCCGTCGTAACTCACTCCCCGCTGTGCTCGACATGAGCGACGATACACTCTTTGAGGTCCCTATACCTCCCCCTAGGGTACAGAACCCTTTTTCCATTTAGAAAACTCCACACAGTTTCTTTCTAGACCATAGGCCTAGTTAGGGACTGCACCAGGCTCTTTTCCCCACAGGAAGATCCTGGACCGAGGTTGGGTCCAAGACCATAGACTGGGGCCTGGATGACTTCAACCAACCACCATTGCAACCCCAGGGCCTCAACCAGATGGTCTGCTACCAAGGGGATGCTCGACTCATCACCGGCTGGCGAGGAGTCTCTGCTGTACCCAGGTTCCGACCAACTCTCACCGGATGGTGGGGGGTTTCTGCTGAATCCCTGGGATGATCGATCCTCACCGGACGGCGAGGAGTCAATGCTGAGTCATTGGAATAACTGACTACCACCGGCTGGTGGTGGGTCTTTGTTGAACCAAGAAAAAGGCCTACGGGGGGCCGACCTTGGAGATAGGAGAAGCGTACAAGAAGCGCTCTTCTTCCTCCAAGGGGGGGGATATGTAAGAAATCTGGGTTATTTTTATATCACACTTCCAGTGAGATCACCATCCTCACTCCCATGTGATTTTTCCTGAAGCCATCTGGAGATGGTTTAAAGACAAAGAACAACAGACTTGTTTCAAAACAGCGTCATTACTCACACATTTTAAAACAAGAATGACTTCTTATCTCTTGGGGCCTTTTGCCAGGCTCCGGGCTTCAAAGGGAGTATCACCAGCAAGCCAGGAGTAAGCCCGTTTCGGGGTGTTAAATCAAACATCCTGTCACCCCTAGAGTGATTTGAACATTTGAATATGCGTTGAACCCAGACAGGAATTTCCATCTGGTTTCACTCCAAGAAGTCCAGGAAAGCGGAGTATGTTAAATGTATGTGAAGGAACTATGTTCAATTATAAAATGAAGGTTCATGTTATAGGAAATGTCATTCTGATAAACTACACGTGGTTACTGTTTATTTTGGACGTTCATAGGCAGAGTTGTGTTTTGGTGCAAGTCTCACACTTTTGTGGGTGGTACCATAGTGCCCCCTAGTGGGGAATATAATACACTGCTGCTTTGTCAATGTCCCTGATTGAAAAATGTTTTCTCTCTCCTTATTTGTGATATTAAGTGTATCCCAAGGCCTATCTTATATAGTATATGAAAGGCATAGTTATACTTTGACTGAGTTTGAATAATATGTGTTTTCATACCACAGACTATGCAGGAGGATTGTTAAAACTGATAAACTCCTTTAGGGAATAACTGTTTTTAATGTCCTATAAACAGAAATATGATTCATGCATAACTTCAATGATTGACTCTATTTTGAATGGGAAAATTTGGAGACTTAGAACTATTTGGTATATAAAGTGTTTAAAAGTTATCTGAGTTATGTCCTATAGGGACGTCCCAGCTAATCTACATATCACTCTCGGGGTATTTAAACCACACCCGAGAATGATACCGATGCTCTTCAACTGAAAACGGAAAAGAAAGGAGGTTCCAACATTCCCCCTTTTTGCCAAACCACTCCAAGGCCTTGTCTTAACTTTTGATCCTTGCGGCCGCGGGACAAAGAAGTGACAAAGCCGACCGCTTAGTATTGTTTTGTTTATTTGTAGCTTGAAAAGGTGATTCCTGTAAAATCGCAAGAGACGTCTCGCATTTATAGAGTATCGCTTATTTTATAGCTTTTTGTTATTTTCTTAACAAGTTTAAAACGAGTATAGACTTTTCCTCCTTTTCTCGAGAGGAAAAGAGGTGACCGCTACGATAAGCGTCCAAATAGAAGGCTCTCGGACCATTTTCGGCCTGCACGCACCAGACGCCGACTGTACCAGCTGGGAGAACACCAGCCTCTCACCGAAGTGCCTAATGGAGCCATCCATTCTTCAAACAAAGTAAGAAAGACAGATTTGCTAATCTGAGCGACGGTGTGTGACGGATATGATCCAACCATGTCCTGTTACAGCCGAGACCGTCTCAGATTGTAGACTGATTTCTGACTGATTCAAGTGCGGTGAAATGAGTCTGTGTGCAGTCCAGGAGCTTTAGAACTGATGAGAAGGTCAGGGTTAATTATCAGGAAAATAGCTTCTTTCCAACTAGGCTAATTCTTCTTATTCCCCCTTCTATTAGAATTAATCATCGGGCGTGTCTTACAATATTAATGAATATATATATATGCCTATAACCTGTGTGTGTGTGTATAATCGATCTATGCTCAGTGTGATGAATCAATGAAACCATATGTGTTATTTGTAGAATGAATCAGTGTGTTTTTTTAGCTATGAGAAGTTGGCTGAAACTGTGTTTCAACTGGTGATTTTGAAATAAACGCCATATGTTTTGAAGATAATGATTCATCTGTTATTGCTTTTACTTTGAAGTCAGATACCCAGAAGCTTTTCATCAAAGAAAAGAATTCATATTTTTCCTTCAGTAAAAGCACGGATCGTGCAAACCTGTGACCCAAGGCAGGGTGTGTTTATAAATACATGAATCGGGGTGGTGCCCTAATAGTTTGATGGACAGATTAAGCTTATTAATGTGCATATCAAATTAAGTCAAATTAAATAATTCTACACATATATTGATATGCAAGAGAATAACATATATGTGTGTTGCTTGTATTTGCATATATGCGGAAATATGTAGAAATATTCCTATATGTTAATTGCTTATATGTACATATATCTAAACATATGCGAGAATAATCCTATATGTCCATTACTTACATGAGCATATATGATCACATGTATGGGAGTACTCATATATGTTAATTGCCTATATGATCATATATGTCAATTTATATTTGGATCACATATATGATCCTCACATATATATGCATATATCTCAGGTGGGTTTGTATGCCAAGTGCATACATGTACATGTATGGTGACATATATGTGGACCTTGTGTCGGATGTATGTCCATATATGTGTATATATGCCTCTTCCGTATGGGCAGTGAAGTGATCAGCAGTCAATAGCACTGAACAAGCCGGCATCCTGTCTCTGACACAGTTCCAGAGTCACAGGACCAGAGTGTGTCCTTCATACCAACAGGAGAGGCTGGATCATCATGATGCCCTCTCATTGTATGCATCCATGTCTGGCTGCAATTGATTTGCCCCTGGAGGGCAGAGCCCCAAGGGCTGGGGTCGAACTTTCTCCCCATGCGGCAGCAGCTCCTTCTCACACCTGTGGTAGGGAACGGGAGTGTAGCCCTGAACAGCGTTCTACAAGAGTGCGGCCGCCAACAGGGACATTCGCATGGCCATGGACATGGCCATGGGGCCACAGTGGTACACACACAGTGAGAAGGTCACGGGTTCGAACCCCGGTCGGTCGCTAATGCAGGTGACCAGGACATCAGCAACTTAATAGATGCTGCCCTGTCTACTCACTTCCAACTTTGTGACATAGGTTCGGCTATGTCGTCAGCCACGATGACTCAGTCAGATTTGGTTGGCTCAAATAACCCCTGAGATGATCAGGAGGTGGTTTAACAACTTAAGTGTTGTGCCGGGGAGGATGTCTCACTCTGACTCTCTGCGTAGGTTACTCGGTCCCCACAGCGGTGGCTGGACGCATTCAGCCTCCATCCACAGAAGGACAGAAGGACCCTGGGGGTTTACACCACTGCTATCTCAGTCTTCCATGAGACAGTGCAGCAGTCTTTAATGGTGGAAACACCCCATGATGTGGTCTCCCAGTTTCTGGAAGGCGCTAACTGTCTGTGCCTGGGCAAGAGTCCAGAGAGAGAGCTCCATCTTGGGACCTCCATTTGGTCAATCATTGATTATTAGATTGATGTAGCACCAAATCATAACAAAGGTTTTCTCAGGAACACCTTCTGGTGTTGAGATCATTTGTTCTAGCCCCATGTCGGTCACTGGAGCAGTCAGGTATGAATCTCCTGTTGCATAAAACTGTTGCATTCCTTTTGGCCATGTTCTGCCAAAAGGGTGAGCAAGCTGCATGCACTCTCTGAGTGATGAATGCTTGAGGTGGAAAGCCGATAACGCAGGTGTACCCCGGTAGCCAAACCTGTTCCTCCTCTCTAAGGTCCTCAGCCTTTAGACAGGGAATCAGGCGGTTGAAATTGACACATTCCACCCTGATCCAGCTTACCAGGGGGCAGCAGCTTCTCATGCATTGTGTCCAGTCAGAGTACTGAAGGCTGATGTTGGTCATACTGCTGATGCAGGCACACACTCAGCTGTACCTGTGTTATTGTGTTACGGTGGAAAGCAGTTGGGCCACCCAGTGCATAAGCAGCGTCCATCCCAATGGCTGGTGGAGACAATTTCTCAGACTTACTCCAGCCAGGATTTGCCAGTCCCTGGAGGTCTGGTGGCCCACTCCACATCAGTGTTGGGCAAGTTACTCAGGGAGCAATGAGTTACTTGTTTATTAAAAGGTAGTGCTTTTAAAAGGTAGTGAATTACTTTACTTGTTACTTGGTATCAAGAGTGAGCAATTACGTTGCTTGTTATGGTACTTATGGCTCTCCCTTGGACCTCACAGGTGGGGTCAACGATCAGCCAAATTAAACTGCATACTTTATTTATTTGCCTATGGGGCAAAGAACAACGTTCTGTGTTCTGGCAACACAGTAGTAGCCAGACTTATCTCCACACTTTGTTGTAGCGCTGTGCCGGGGCGGCTGTGGCTCAGGAGGTAGAGCGTGTCGTCCACCAACCCGAAGGTCGGTGGTTCGATCCCCGGTTCCTCCAGTCTGCATGCCGAAGTGTCCTTGGGCAAGACACTGAACCCCACATTGCTCCAGATGGCTGTGCCAGCACCCTGCATGGCAGCTGGCTGCTCTCGGTGTGTGAATGGGTGAATGTAGGCACATTGTAAAGCGCTTTGGATAAAAGCACTATATAAATGCAGTCCATTTACCATTTACCAGTAATGCAGTGACTTGAAGTTACTTGGTTTAGTATGGTGGTCACTTCATGAGCAGCCTTATAGGGAATTGCCCATGGCGATATATGTGTGACCGCATCATGGAGTATGCCATGCACATTTGCATAATTTTGAAGGGGCATTGTGATGCCCGCAGTAATCGGCTCCACTGTTCTTTATGGCTGCCGAGCGGGTTGACAAGGTGGTGGAATCTTACGTTCCTCGCGACCTTGATTGTTATGTCATCCACTGTTAAGACCGTGGTGAAAGTTATGACTATAACTATGGATCTATGAGACCGAACGATGACCGTCAACATCTCTTGTCGCTAGGAACGGGCTGAGGCGTTCCAGGCTAGTTTTCTTTTCTTTTTTGTAAACATGTGTGTGTGGTAGTTGAAACATAGTTTAAAGTTGACGTTTATTTATGTTTGTATTTGAAACAAAAACATAAATACTGTAGGCTACATACAGTACAACACAAAAGGCTGTTATTTACCCTTTGTTGCCACCTGGTGAGTAAATATATATGTAACTAAAACCATTAAAATTGACAACCGGTCCACAACCTTTTTTTCCATGTATCTACCAGTCCTTGGCACAAAAGAGGTTGGGAACCCCTGCTCTAAATGACCGACATGGGCAAATGTGACCATCGGCCAGGAGAATGGATATCAATTTGTTGTTATTTACACTACATGCATGCGCGGGGATGGCGGTTACGCTACGGGGAGAAGGGAAGGGAACTTTTTCTCTCTCAAAACAATTGAAAATCACCGTCATGTTAAAGCTGAGCAAGGAGATCGATTTTATTTCATCAGAGGCGAAGGCGGCAACACAAAAGACTGATGGCAATAACAGAAGAGAAGGTAAAGTCCCACTGTTATCCAGCATTGACAGAAAGTATCCCGACACAGTAGACACGATTCTGCCTGACCATCCAATCAGTCGTCTGCAGTGTTTTCACGTCACCGCATGGTACCGGCTGGAACCTCAACAAAGCAGGGACCAAAACTAGCACGACTCAACCCCGACTCAACCCGGGCTGTCCAGGTTTTTGATCGGTGGAATGAGACAAAAAAGCGAGATGAGCTGGGCAGGGCCGCGCTAATACCAGCGGTGGAAAAGGGCCAATAGATCCATAGTTATAGTCATAACAAGTGCATACAGAGACATACAAGTTCAATGCAATTACCACACACATAGTCTATAATATTATAGCCTATGTTTATATATTTAAAAAAAATGTTGTTTGTTTGTTTGTTTCTTATTGTTCTTTTGTGGACCGGGCTCACGGGCCCGGTGGTTGGGGACCACTGCCTTAGAGTACCAATCAAATATTTTGGCCCAGAATCCAGATAGTGAAGGACAAAACCAAAAAGCATGGGATAGTGTACCCTCTGACACCCGACACCTATCACATAGTGGTGAGACAGAAGGGTAGATCTTGTGCAACCTGGACTTGGAATAATGAAGACGATTAGTGACCTTAATTGGATCAGTTGGTGGCTGCTGTTAATTGAGCAGAGCTAGACTATAGGTAGACTCCTCTCCCATACATTTTCAGACAAGTCAACACCAAGTTCCTCCTGCCACGCCTCCCTAATCCTTTCTGAACTATATGTAGTTGAACTACGTATTTGAATTACATTTTTCAGTAGCTTGCTGGTAGTTCAACTACATATTTGCGCAGTGCAGGGGTTCCCAAACTTTTCCATCCAAGTACCACTAGGCTACGTACCAAACCAAAATTTCCAGGGACCACTTCCACTGCGTATACCAAACGCCATAAAATAAAATTTGCTGATTTAATCATGCAATAGCAGCAGAAAGGCTAAATGACAATATAAGGCTACTATCTCGTTCAAAACGGACACACACACACACACCTGCCAACATTAGGCTGTGAAAAAGAGGACCTCTTTGAAAATATTTCTTTTTTTCTCGCCATAATTTTGCCTAAATTTGGAGTGTTATCTGACATGGTTGGTACAAATCGATTCCTTAGGTCTTCTAGTTTCATATGATACCAGCAACTTCACTCTGGCTTTAAAACTGAGCCTGCTGCAGCTTCTGAAAGTAAATGTTCAAAATTGTGATATTTCCCAAATATCGCGATATTTCAGAAAAACGGCCCAATCCGGCTAATCCTCAGGGTTAATGTGCATGTAAAAACTGTTGTCTGTAAAAATAAAATAAAAAATAAAATGCTATTCTCTGGTGGACCACCAAGCGGAGCCCCGCGATCCGGGGACCACAGTTTGAACTAGTCAAGTTAAACTACTTTTTGGTCACTTTTGTGTAGTTTAACTACTCAAACTACAAACTTCAATTTTGGGCAATAAAATGAAATATATATATAAATAAATACATATTTAATTATATATATATATATATATATATATATATATATATATATATATATATATATATATATATATATATATATTACCATTACTGTTGAACCAGAGCCCCCTTTGACAGGATTGTCCCTTTTTCTTTCATCCTGATCACTTTGAAGGCAGCATAGACTGTGAAGGCAACCAGGATCCCACTAATGTTACTGTACTTCTTGACAAGATACACAGCCTACGCTGCCTCCATATTCTTACCCTAAACTTAACCAATCTTAGTCAAGTCTTTACTGTTTATTTGTCTGATAAAACAAAACCCAGAAGAACCCAGACTTGTTTACAACAAAAATATCACATTGAATTTATTGGGTGTCAACTATTATAACATGAATTGAGAGGCATATTTTTGCTGGCATTGTGTTTTTTTGTAGGCTATTATATTTTATTTTATTATAGCCTATCACACATTTTTTTTTGTTTTTCTTTTACAAATCAGTTTGAACTACTTTTTCCATGTAGCTTGTAATTTCCGAAACTAAATTTCTCCCAGGGTAGCTTTTCTGTAGTTTCAACTACTTCCATGGTGAAGTTGCTTTCAAAGTAGCTTCCCTAACACGTGGAGGACACACCTCAACCTCTTCTCACCAAACTCACCAAACTTAGTAATATACCTTTCTATGGTGGCTTGTACAACAAATCAGATTCTTATGTCTTAGGGAAAAGAAATAGTGTTTGAGAGCACAAAGAAATAGAAACCATTTTGTATTGATATTGAACTGGATAATGTCGCTGACTAAAAACATGTTTAGTCAAACTTTTACAACTATTAGTATTATTAGGATTTAGGACACACACACACACACACACACACACACACACACACACGCACACACAAGTTGTTCTGATTATGCACATTCCTTTGCTTGGTTAAACTGACCTCTGGTGGCGGAACCCTCAAAACTCGTATCACCGAACACAGGTGTGCAATCCGTAATCATGATCCATCTAGTGATGGAAAGGTTTTGTCTGTGCCTCGCTCAACCTAGTTAAAACTGCCCACTCCAATCAGAAGGTGTGACATATGTTAATACATTTCCAGTGTGTCCAATTATTCCAGATATATGAAAAACCAATACAACAAGCAATTCTGATATTTAGAACATTATTTTATATAGAGAATATTGCATAGTGGTACAAAGGCAGGTCAAGTTATATATTACCCAATTCAGAGATCTCCGAGGTGGATTTGCAGTGGTCTTTCCCTCACAGCTGATATGAAGCAGGTCAAGAAATAGACCCTTGTAAACCGACCCATTCTAATATTTTGCGTGGACTTTTAAACTGCATTTTCTTGGGGGCGTCTCTCTTCCAGTGTGAGCTGGTCTCTCCCCGAAGGTTCCTCCTCCATCTGGTGACACCCTTCACTGCTTGGGCTGTCATTGGTGGTCATATGATCTCTCCCTCTGTCACTCCTATGCAGGCGTGTTTTCTCCTCCTCCTCTTGGTCCGCATCATGTGACCTGGCTTCCACTGGAGGTCACAGCACTAACCCTCCCTTGAAATAGTTATCTATTAACTTCCTATCTACCAAAGCAACTGTCAATATATTTGCTAATATTACCAGCTTGATATATTTAAATTCCTATTTTAACTCCTATAATTTGCTCAGCTAATTTAGCTATTTACCTATTTAGAAATCCTATAGCACTTTATTTATGGTTTACTCTTAGACTAGATAAACTAATTCTATATCCTGGATAAGATCAAATCCAACTAATGATGGGTTACTCCCAGTCTGAACTGGAAACAACATCATACAGTCCAGACCACTACCTCTCAGTCTAAAACCACTCTATTGAGTGTAAAAAGAGTAAGATGGTAGCTTTCTTAAGTTAAATTCAACAAATCAGAGAAAAACTCACCCTGTTTAAACCGGATGAGAAAACTCTTATCTATTACCACTTATCAACTAATTTGACTATACCTTTATTTTCCATTCTATAGTTGCAGTAGTAATAATAGGCTGATATTTATCTAGATACTATATACTGTAGCTCCCTTATTGTATAGCAACATATACAACATCTGACCCCATTCCATTACTGTTCTAGACACACTCTATCATAAGATAACCAATATATATATTCTACTGAGCATCTAATATTCCCAAAGACCAACGCCGGGCCGTCTGAGATTCGAACCCGGAACCTCTCCTCTCCTCTGCGCTGTGTTCTGTGTCAGATCCTGTCTCCTCTGGGGGAAAAGGTCAGCACATCGAATGCATGGTCTAAACTTTATTTCATATCAGATATCAAAACCACTCAGTCAATCAGTAGGATATATATTGAATAATAAGCAACAACAGTCAAGCATGAGAGAAAACCATCCTTTCCACATAGCTTCTGCCTGCTGGGGCATCTGGTGGAATGTTTCCCCACTTCTGTGGATGCTCTTGTAACCATTTATCTTAGAGAGACGCCATAAACCCTGTGTTGTTTTCCAGACCTTATCCCAAAGTGACTGAGCAGAGACCATATATCCATTAAAGGTTAACAGACCATCCTTAGATAACAGTCTAAAAAAAGTCTTACTGCCAACCAAAACCATTTAACCATCTGTTGAATCCATTAACTGACATCCTGGTGCAGTTGGGTCATTAACCTCTCCAAGGCCTTTTTGTCCCCCTGTGAGAAAGGGAGAATGTTTATCTAATCACACACTCACAGCAGCTCCTCCGATGACCTAGAACAGAACAGTTAAAACATAATTAAAGATATATTTGAATTAACAAATGCATATGCTTCATATCAGCATGTTGGGCCGCCATTCTGGAGTATCCGCCTTCTGTTGAGTCCAAACTGGGCCTATGGAGGAAATGTTTGATCAAAAAACCAGAGATTGGGGAGAGAAATCTATCACTAGCCCTGTAGCTGTCCACTTTACAGAGGCACAACACAATATTTCCACGCTGAGATACATTGGCATTGAAGCCGTGCACTGGCCCCGGAGGGCAGGCCACCTTGACTCGTTACTCCTGAGAAGAGAACTTTTCTGGATATACACACTGGATACCCTCACCCCTAGAGGTCTCAATGAGGATTTCAGCATTAAGCCTTTTCTTTAACGCTCTTGGCCCTGTTGAGATATTTACATCTGTCATGATCTATTTCTATGTTTCTATTGTGTGCTGCTGCTATGTTGAACTTTAATCTGATGTAGTCTCCTGTGTTGCTCATTCTAATTCTAATTCTTATAGGGAGAGCTTACTGGATATGAATCCTTGGTACATTATTTAGGGTCATCCTTTCAAATATAGAGGCGCCTATTTAGACCTAGCCAGTTTTAGTGTATGACGGCCTTTTGGTCTGATATCTTGTCTTTTCTGTGATCTAGGGGTCTGATCTATATTTACTCTAGTATAGCTGTATATATTTGATGTTTGTATAAACATGTTTTTGTATTGTCAATGTATTTTCTACTGTAACTTTTCCGGGATCATGTGACATGTCACATGACCGGGCCACAGGGGTATTTAAACATGGTGTCTGTCTGTCTATGTATTTTCATGTTTTATTTTTATTTTATTTAACCTTTATTTATACAGGTGAATCACCTTGAGACCTAGATCTCATTTTCAAGTGCGACCTGTTCAAGCAGCATCCAGACAGAAAGTTACAGTAACAAAAGTTGACAGACAATATGACAACAGTATACAGTACCAGTACAGACAATAAATAAAATAACCAAAAGGCTAACAGAGACACATTAGACAAAAAAGGGGGATGTTAAAAAGGAGATGGTCAGTTGTTAAAACAGGAGCACAGCGAGGCAGGGATTTCAAGGTTGCGCAGCAGTAGCTTAAAGCTAGGCAGTGGGATGAGGCTGGACGGTTACATGCTGCCACTCCGACGTGCTGCCACTCCGACGTTCTGCCACTCCGAAATATCGGCACTCCGAAAGGGGGTCTATATTCCCCGTTTTTCACTAACCTCTCCCAGCCCCCACGCCAAACCTAACCTCCCCCCATGCCTAAACCTAACCTCCCCCAGACCCTAACCCAAACCCTAACCTCTCCCACCCCCACGCCTAAACCTAAGGTCGGCATTGCGGCTTCTAAGGTGAACGACCGCCAGTCCGAATAATGGAAGTTAACGTTCGGAGTGGCAGCATGTCGGAAAGGCAGAGGAACCCCAGGCTGGACAGCTCCAGTGTCTGTTGAAGCGTGTTCAGGGTGAAAGGGGCAGAGTAAGAGAACGCTTTTTTTCCCCTCTCAGTACGGACAGGTGGGATGGTGAAGGTGATGTAGTCCTGGGTGCGTAAGCTGTAACTTGAGTGCTTGTGTTCATGTCTGAGGAAGAGCGTGAGCTCGAAACGTCACTGTGTTGGATGGCAAATTAAAAGGTAAACGGGAGCTGAGTGTGCGGACCTTCTTTCTTTTTTAGCTTGTAGTTTCCGAAACTACATTTCTCCCATTTCTGTAGTTTCAACTACTTTAATGGTGAAGTTGCTTTCAAAGTAGCTTCCCCAACACGTGGAGGACACACCTCAACCTCTTCTCACCAAATTCACCAAACGTAGTAATATACCTTTCTATGGTGGCTTGTACAACAAATCAGATTATTTTTTATATCTTAGGGAAAAGAAATAGTGAGAACACAAAGAAATAGAAACCATTTTGTATTGATATTGAACTGGATAATGTGGCTGACTAAAAACATGTTTGGTCAAACTTTTACAACTATTACTATTATTAGGATTTAGGACACACACATGCACGCACGCACGCACGCACGCGCACACACGCGCACACACACACACACACACACACACACACACACACACACACACACACACACACACACACACACACGTTGTTCTGATTATGCACATCCCTTTGCTTGGTTAAACTGACCTCTGGTGGCGGAACATGATATGACATGCTGGTCATGACTGTGTTACGGTGAAAACACACCGCACGCGTCTCCTGCACGTAAGCTGCGCGGCGCGACCATTTGCGACCTTGTGCGCAGCCAGTTTTCATTAGGACACCATGTTAACAGATCTGTCAGTCCACACCGAATTGCGCGCAGCGCGCAGCGCGCCGCTCAGCTCAGCTCCGCGGACGCTCAGGGCCGCTCAGCTCAGCCTGGAGTTCTATTTTCCTGCGCGGCCGTCTGCGCCTGTGAGCGACTCTGTCAAGTTGAACAGATCAGATAAGGGCAGACAGGAACTCCGAAACCGGACATTCGTCAAATAAAACCAATTTCAAAGTAAAATAATGTTTATTTACGTTGTTGATTGCCCCTTTGGAAGTGTGAAAAGAAAGAAAGAGCAGTGGGAGAGGGGGAGCGGCTTCTAGGGGCTCGTTGCCTGCGGAGCAACAAGTAGAGAGCTAGGACTCGCCTTCTCTCTACAACAGCACCAGCACGCACTGGGAAAACGGGAGGAGAACAGACAAATGATGCAATTGCATTTTATAACGAAGGTAGCCATTAACTGTTATCCCCTACTTTAGATATTTATGTCATCATTTACTTGGCCATGATAACGAAGACAGGAGATCTGGGGCAAAATATATAGGGGACGAGCAGAGCGCGCAAAGTGAGCTGCGCTCTCTGTGTGGACACTTTAAGCGACTTCTGCGCGGAGGTGCGCTGCGCGGCGCATGCGCGCAATTTTCGCGTCTGGTATGTCCCCAGCGTGAGGCTACCTACCACCAGCCATACAGCGGCAGTGTGAGTGACAGCGAGCTGGGAGAGCCCTGTCTTCTCCTGATAGATACACAGACCGCACAAAGAGTACAGAGATGTCTCAGAACATGGAATAGTGAAAATATCATCTCATGATATCACTTATTGAGACCACAAAGGGTTTTGTGGTCGAGCAGCATTTTGTAAACAAACCGCGTTTCCAGGTGGAAACTGCAATGGGAGCCTATGGAGCTAACCTTTGAGTGCTCACTCTAGCCCCGGCTGTGCGGTGTAAATTTTAAAAACTGCGACAGTTCACACAACTTTAACACAACATGCATATTATACTCTCAACCAATCTAATCAAACTCTTGAGCTACTTCTGCTCTCACTCAGAATGTCAAAATATAAGCGATGTCATGTTCTCATAGTTTTTGAGTCATATGAACGTTTGTTTTGCACAACTCATAGTAGTTAACTGGGTGTTTTGCGGTGATTTGTTGTTGATATGGCATCTCAGCCTGGTTTGGCAACCTCAGTGTGCAGTTGAAGGCTCAGATCACACGGCTAACGCAGAGAGCCATGAAAATCATGGGTGTCAGGCAGCACACCACACTCCAGGCCGTCTTTGATGAAACCGTCATCAGACACGCCCAAAAGATTATTTCAGACCCCAACCATGTTCTCCACCCCGAATACCATGCAGCTTCTCCCCTCTGGCAGGCGTTTTAGAGTCCCCCAGTGCAGGTTCAACCGTTTTAAAAACTCCTTTGTCCCCCTATGCATCAAAGCCCTAAATAACAAGCTAACTAAAGGCTGCCCCCGGTAAAGCAGCTTTTAATTTGTTTAACGGTTTTAGCTGTAGGGCTGCTTAGTGTCTTAGTTTTTTTTTCTTCGTTTTTTTTTTAATTTATTTTATGCATTTCATAGCTATACGGCTGCTTAGTTCTTTTAGTTTTTACCTGTCTTATCTATTTCAATGCAGCAGATATTACGGTGTTGTGCAATTTGGGTAAATGTGCAATTCTGTTTTTATCCGTTTTGTTCTATGAAGTTGTTTTTACAAGCGGTTTGTACATCTGGGCAATGTGCAATTCTGTTCTGTGGTGTGTATGTGTGTGGTGTGGATTGTATGTATGTACTTGTTATCTGTATTTTAACAGCAGCCACTGTGTATGTGTCCAAGACAAATTTCCTTCGGGATAATAAAAGTCTATCCTATCCTATCCTATCCTTGTGACGGACCATACATTCTTGAGGAAATTTAGTTTTGTGACCAGTAGATAGAACAGTTAGCCTACATAGTGACAAATTAAATTCTTACAATTATTCTACCTGCTTTAAGAAAAAGTATATAATAGCAGTGTCTGGGACAGGGCCGGCGCCAGGATGAAATGACTGAGGGGGCAGTTATAACTGGGTAGGGGGCTGATTATTATTATTTTTTATATCGTAAAACATAGGTTATATACCCGCTATGCCTATTTCTGGACTTTTTAACCATAATAACCTCTGAAAAGCGCAATAACAACACAAGAAAGACTACTATTCAAAATCAAATAAAACATTTATTTCACAGCAGCAGATTAAGGCATTAATAGAGCTGAGCTTTGCATAACGTGAAATGCGGGACCTGTCTGGAGCACTCTGAACATATAGCCTATGTCTATATGAAAAGTCATAGAATAAACAATTGCTGCAAAAATCGACAAAAAAATAAACAAAATAATAGCCAGTCAGTTCATTAAATTAAAGAAATAAAGTGATCAGATGCGTTGTCTCCATCTTTCTGCTCATGGCATGCTGTGTGCTTGGGTGCAGCTGATTTCTCTCTCTCTCTCTGTGTGTGTGTGTGTGTGTGTGTGTGTGTGTGTGTGTGTGTGTGTGTGTGTGTGTGTTTTAATCACGTCATGATCACTACAACATGCAGTAAGGTTCAAATTTAATAATAGCTACATCTCTGACACCTTGTGACAACCAAAGCACAGCAAATAGTGCTTCCCTGCCAATTCTGAAACAACAGAGCTATGTTTACAGGGGGTAGCCCTTAAACTGATCAAATTTGATGAAGACTGCAGAAACAGCAGCCGAAACATGTCAGGTACAAACATTGCCTAACTGGCCTTTATAGATGAACTATCCTTTAATTTTTAATTTTTTTTAAGTGAGGGGGCAGAAAATTGAACTGAGGGGGCAAAGCCCCCTTAGGCCCCCTCGTGGCGCCGGGCCCGGTCTGGCAAGAGTACTAACAACTCTATAACTCAGCAAGTCCAATTGGAGTGTGAATTCAAAATGAACGAGTAGGCTACACTGAATTAAACCAGACAGGAATTCATTCAATCTCAAATATAGACCCATTTCATGGACGTTACATAGGCCATGAGCCAGGCCCACAAATTTGGGCCACGGGTACCATCTTGGGGGACTAACTTTCATAGTGATTTTTGGCATACACCCCTACTGCTAGAAAAGATGTGATAGCAATGCAGCAGTTGCCTCCAAATGTGTGCTATCACACATTTTATAACAGTAGTTATAGTAATAATGCTTGGAAGTAGCCTACTTCCCCCCCCCTCGCAGCATCGTGACATTGAATGAAAGTATGCTATATTATACTCATGGCCATAACTAGCTATGAGGACGGGGAGGTCCGGACCTCCCCTAATATTTCAGAGATTTTTTTTTTTTTTTTTAATTTTTTATAAAACAATCTGCATGGAAAAGCATGAAAAACACGGGATCGCTTTTATTTTGAAACGAAAGGCAGGTCAGGCAGGAAGTCATCTGACGCCGCGTCCGCGGTAACTTGATTCCGAGAGAGCAGCAGCATGGTGGTGAGTGATGACTGTCTGTCTGCCTGGCGAGATAATTGAAGGTGAGCGAGCTGCGAGACAGTGAGCGAGTGAACGACAGACAGTGAGTGACACTGACAGATTTTTCAGCAACAACCAAGAAAGTAAGTGTCTAGTCTGTCTCTTAAGTAATGTTGTGTGACACGTTGGGATGCTACTGGCTAATCATGCATGATGCCAATTGCCAAGCTCCCGAAGTCAGGTATGCAGGTGGCTATATGCATGGTTTCAGTTTCATGACCCAATAAGTAACAAAAAGAGGTGGTGTAAAGTTAAAAACAACATAATATATTTTATTTTATTTTTCAATCGTTCCTATCAGGAATAAATAAATGTCCCTCTGTATGTTTTTTTTATTATCGATGATGACTTTGTGTGTTGTGTACGGCTTGGGTTGTGTACCTGTGTTTGTAGGTGTCATTTTGATATGAATTTGGCTAAAACAGTTTGTGTTTGTTAGTTACAATTATGTTGACAGGAGAGCTGAGCAGGTGGTGACATGAAAGAGAATATACTGAATAATGACATCACAACAGTATAATCCTAATGTTGATTTAAAATTATATATTACTCTAAATATGGCTAAAAAAGGGGGGGGGGAAAACTCAAAAAAATTGCTGGATCTCCCCTATTTCGGAACCCTGGTTACGGCCCTGATTATACTCGTTTGAGATGACTTCTGGCTCGCCTGGGAAGCAGGCGAGAGCAGCCGAGTGCAGTCAGTCAGCCAATTAGAGGCAGAGAGGGGCGGGTCATGCCTTCGCCTAGCCTTCGCCATCATGGGAAAAAAAATACCGCCCCCTCCCACACACACTTCCCGACTGCTCGGCTTTCTTCGGTGCCGCAAGGCACTCTGGGTATTACGGTGACATGTGTTTAGCTCCCGTGTGCGCTGCGCGGCCTGTCTTGTTGTGATGCTTCTCTGTAACGTGCATCACCCTGTGTGTGTGTGTGTGTGTGTGTGTGTGAGAGAGAGAGAGAGAGAGAGAGAGAGACGAGGAGAAGCTTCTAACAGCCTGGACTCAACCAACACAGATCACTGATCATCACTCACACAGAGCCGAGCCAGGCTGCCTGCAGGTACCTCTGTCTGTCTTTCTTTCTGTTTGTTAGCTAACTTAGCCAAGCTAATGCTAATGCTAGCGTCTACTGCAGGAGGACTATAAGCATCTCTGTTTTTAGTCTAACGTGTAGCCTAATCTCCAGACCAGGACTCATGTTAGACATATTAAGCCCTCTCAGACGACCTGGACCTGGACCTGGTCTGGACATGAGTTCGAGTAAAACAGCAGACAGAGCGGACTGGAATGGATGGAGAGATGCTGCGTTCATGTGCTGCTCGGAGGGTCCCTTTTCCCGAGTTGGGACAAGGAGCCCAGCTATAAAGAAGGAACTGGAAGAGACATTGCATTATACCAACGTTCTACTCAGTCAAACAGTTAATTTGACTCCCATGAGCCCTGTAAAGTACGCCTATAATCATGTTTTGGATTTGGATACTATTTGTAACCTGTAGCAAATAAATGAACGTGCACATTAGGAAAAATCAATCAGTCAGTAGCCTATTCTCTGACGATCTGGTAGAGGCATTTCTTCAAAGCTCATACAACATAGATATGTTTGGTTTTAGTGTGCTTTCCATGCATCTCCCATAGGCTTCAAAAGAACTTGTCACAAAATCTGGCCCCATAGGATGTTGGTATGATGTCTCTTGCTTATTTAAAGGCCGACAGTCAGTGTAGGCTACTACATGCAGTAGAATGCAGCCGGCGTGGTCCCAGTTTGTAGAAATGAAAACCGGCCACGTCAGGCAGGTCTGTACCCCCAACGTGACCCTACTGTACTTTGTGTATATACACTTGTGCAGTAGTTAGGGTCACATAGCGTTCTCATAGGCAATAAGGGGGGAAAGGCTGTTCAAAACGCTCTCCTACCCGTCTCCGACGTCCGATTGCAGATCCGAAGATATGATAGGACGGAAGCCAGCCAGTCATTTAGCCGGTGCTGTTAAAATGCTACTGCTGCGTGATGGTGAAACAACCATTTAAAAGCAGTCTTTCCACAGCCTGTGCCGTATTTAGGAGAGGAGAAGCTTCCTAGTGCAGACAGGAACCTTGGGAGTTTAAGTATTTCATGACATGTTTTGCTTCCCAGCCAGGTGCGCTGGATTTGCGTTGATCACAGACTCCGTGTGACTGCGTGTGGTGCACCATGATAGTGAGATCAAACACACCCTGCTGTAAATTCAGCCCTCGGTTCATATTCATACCTCGGTTGAGGTATGTTATGCAAAAAAAAAAAAAAAACGAAACAGCAACCTGAGGAGGAATGCCATCATTCTCGCCGTTCCCTCTAAATGTTTACTCTAGGTTCCCAGGTGTTCCCCCTTATTTCCACCACTGCTTGAACCAGAAAATGATTTAGCCTCCATCTATTATTTGTAAAACACAGAAACTGAAATCATGCACTTTTATAATGATAATATGATAGTATACCAGCAAATGTTTGCATGTTTGTTAGATAGTTAAAAAAAATCATACTTATGAAATTATTTCTGCATAATAACAAAATCTAACATTAACAACAATGCATGATCCGAAGAGTTCTCTATCGTTATCGGGGTTTACCCTCCAATACAGAGATATGAATATATCTTGTATGGGAAGCTGATTACAAATGGAATCAGGTGACGTGAATAATTACTTTAAGACAATCCACCTGTGGACGTGGTTACACCCAAGCCTATAAAGCCCCTGTTAACCACGCCTACTTCGACTTTTTCGATTTCACTGGAGCAGTGTGACGTGTGGTCGCTCTGTCTGAGACAATCAAAAAAATCTTATCTAACTTCTATTATATTCTGACTCTCTCGTAAACAGCCTTGCCTCTTACCTTCGGTGGTGGGAGAGAGGACGATTGCCTCTCGTGGCGGCTGTTGTCGGGGTGAGCACAAACTTCTCAGCGCTGACATATTGTCTCCAGGTCTCTGGAGGCTTCCATGTCTTGGGGCGCTAGGTGACAGTCTTGTTTCTCGGCTCCGTAACTGGACAGTGAGAGCAGGTCCGCGAGTGTGTTGTCCGTCTCCTATATAACGCTAAACACAACTTCCTCAGCGCTGACATATTGTCTCCAGGTTTCTGGAGGCTTCCGTGTCCTGCGGCGCTTGGTCCTCTCTCGGCTCCCTAATCAGGACAACGAGAGCAGGTCCGCGGGTTCGTTGTCAGCTTTCTCTCTATCTCTCTCTCTCTCTGGCCGCGGCTTCTGTCTGGCGAACAATTAGCCCGGGCAGTAACAACGGTACACAAAAACACACCAAAACACACAGACTGGAGCTAAAACTTTTAGAGCTCTTCCGTGTTGTTAGTCTCGCGAGGGCGGGGCCTATCGCGAGGTTTGGTGGACTGTGCATGTGTGTCAAGTTGGCAGCAAGCGCAGTTACACTGGCTTAGCACTTCCTCTCTTCTTTCAAAATAAAATCATTAAAAGGAAAGGAAGCTATGGCATCTATGAGCCATGTCTGTGTGGTGTGTGGAGTGCAGCTGCCCACTGAAGATGGGCATGATGTGTGTGTGCGTTGTCTGGGAGAGGAACATGCCTCTGAAGCGGTTGCTAATCCCTCCTCCTGTATGGATTGCTTCATTTTGCCAGCACGATCCCTGGAGGCTCGGCTTTGTGTGTTTGGGGGTAAGCGCAGGGCTGTAGCACAGTCTGCTCCGCCCCAGCAGGTTAAGCGCCGTAAAGCGGGGGGGAGTGGGGGTGGTTCCTCAGGGGATCCCCGCCCCTTTCCCTTACTTAGGACATTTTTACCAGATGACAGCATCAGGATTGAGGCTGGTGATCAGGAGGATGTCGAGGAGGATGTCGACATAGAGGGGTTATCAGATGAGGGGGGCCTCATTGAGGGGTCCGTTGCAGAGGGCGAACAGACCAGTGAACGCAAGCGATTCCAGGGTCTGATGGTCAGGGCTTCCCAAGCTTTGGGACTGGAGTCCGCCGCGGGCCAAGCCCCTCCTCCCTCGCGCTTCGATGATGAGGACGCGCCAGGTCCGGAGGTGCCATTTGAGGTGCCTCTCCTCCCGGAAGTGGAGAACCTAATGCAGGCTGGGTTTGCAACACCCATGGCTGCACTCTCCTTTACCTCTACCAACAGGCGGCTGTCTGCCATGCAGGATAGGGGTAAGGTGGGCTGTGGCCCATTGCCTCAGCTGGACCAAGCCATATCAGCTCTTTTGTTCCCGGCCAGCCCAGTGCTGGGGCCGGCTACTCCAACGGGGGACTGTAAGATGCTCGATGCCGCACTGGCTAAGGTGCATAGGCCGGTAGCAGTTCAGGCACGGTTGGCCAATACTGGGTCCATACTAGCATTGTATCAGAGGAAGCTGGTCCGCGAGCTGAGCACCGGGTTCGATGCTCATCTCAATGCTGAGATACAACTGGTTTCATCAGTCTTGTCACAGCTGATGAAAGAGCAGGTGTCGACTGCCCGTAAGGGTGTGTCGGCACTCTGGGTTGCAAGGCGCCAACTGTGGCTGTCCCGGTCCAAGTTGCGATCAGAGGACCAGAGAGCCCTCTTGCGGCTGCCGGTTGCGCCATCAGCCATGTTTGGTCCTGGTGCCACTGCTTTGTTGCAGCAGGGCCAGGAGGCCCGTCGTTGTGCTAAGGAGGTTTCCGATGCACTGACCCCCAGGTGGTCCAGACAGTCGGGGGGCAGGAGGAAGGAAGCCCCCGCACAGACACAGAGGTCGGGCTGGGGCCCAAATGACCTGAGGGCCACTCTGGATGCGCGCCGTGGGCACGGCAACGCAGTCAGGAGGCCGGTCAGGGGCAAGCAAGGCAGAGGCGGCAGCAAGCCTAGGCCTCCGCCTTCTTCCTGACGCCAGTTTACGTCCAGCCTGCCTCCAGCAAGCCCGGGTGGGTCTTGTGGCTTGGAGGTCACTGCAGGCGAGCCCCTGGGTGGTTTCGACCATGACCCAGGGGTATCGTATTCAGTTTGCTCGTCGGCCTCCGACCTCGAGGACCCCAACGGTTGTCACGGTGGTGGGCGCGGAGCACAAGGCAGTGCTCCAGGCCGAGGTTTCTACCCTGTTGGAGAAGGGAGCCATCAGGGAGGTGCCTCAGGGCAACAAACAGGCTGGATTTTACTCCCGGTATTTCCTCATCCCCAAGAAGGATGGGAGACTACGCCCCATTTTAGATCTAAGGGGTCTCAACAGACATCTCAGGCGTCTGCCGTGCAAGATGCTGACCATCCTGAGGGTGCGACAGTCCATCTGCAGAGGGGACTGGTTTGTCACCATAGACCTAAAGGATGCCTACTTCCAGATTCCGATCTGGGAAGGGCATTGGCGGTTCCTCAGGTTCGCGTTCGACGGCAAGGAGTACGAGTTTCGGGTCCTGCCGTTCGGAATCTCCTTGGCTCCCCGCACCTTTACCAGGTGCATGGACGCCGTTTTGTCGCCTCTGCGACGGAAGGGGATACGAATCCTGAACTATCTAGATGACTGGCTCCTGTGCGCACGCTCAGAAGTTCAGTGTCGGGCTCATCTGTCCATCCTCTTGGAGCACGTGCAGCAGCTTGGCCTGCGGCTCAATCCGGGGAAGTGCAGGCTGGAGCCTTCACAGAAGACGCAGTTCCTGGGCCTAGTGGTGGATTCCCAGGCTGCGCTGTTGTCACTGACGCAGGAGAGGCAGCTATCCCTCAGGGCTTGCCTCTCCCAATTCAGGCTGGGGGCCGGAGTCACATGGAGGCTGTGTCTCCGCCTTTTGGGCCTGATGGCGTCTTCGGTCCAAGCCGTCCCGTTGGCCCTCCTACACATGCGGCCGGTACAAAGGTGCCTCCTGGGTCTGGGCTTGAGCCCCAGGAGTCACCTAAGTTCCACTGTGCTCGTCACCAGGCGGTTGCGGGCGGCCCTCCATTGGTGGGAGGACGACGGGAATCTCAGCAGGGGGAGTGTGCTCGGCCCAGTGACACATCGTCAACTGGTGTTGACAGATGCTTCACTGACGGGCTGGGGTGCTGTGTTCAGAGGAAACGGTGCCAGCGGTCGCTGGAGCAAGCCTCACACCACCCAGCACATCAACATGCTAGAGCTGACAGCGGTCCATCTGGCCCTTCGGCATTTTTTGCCATTCCTGCAAGGCCAACACGTGTTGGTGAAGACAGACAGTGTGGCAGCGGCTGCTTACATCAACAGGCAAGGGGGGTTGGTTTCCCCTCGCCTTTGCGAGCTGGCACGTCGGCTTTGGCTTTGGGCATACCCCAGGGTTCTCTCCCTGAGGGCAGTCCATGTGCCAGGGCTGGACAATTGGGCGGCAGATCAGCTGTCCAGGGGGGGTCCGGACCCAGGGGGGTGGCGGCTGCACCCCCAGGTGGTCGCGGAGATTTGGCTCCGCTATGGACGGGCAGAGGTCGACCTGTTTGCATCACAGGAATCCACCCACTGTCCCCTGTTCTTCTCGCTAGGGAAGGACAATCCTCCCCTCGGAGTGGATGCCTTGGCTCACCCTTGGCCACGCGTCCTGCTGTACGCTTTCCCCCCATTTGTTCTCCTCCCGGCCCTCCTACAGAGGGTACGGTTGGAGGTGATGAGGCTGGTCATGGTGGCCCCGTGTTGGCCACACATGACCTGGTTCTCGGATATCCCGCCACTGCTGGACGGGACCCCATGGGAGCTTCCAGTGCGGCGGGACTTGCTGTCCCAGGCACAAGGTGCTCTGGTTCATCCCTTTCCCCAGGGGCTCAAGCTCTGGGCGTGGCCCCTGAGGGGACCGAACTATTAGCTATGGGGCTGTCTCCTTCGGTGGTCAGTACACTGCAAGAGGCTCGGGCACCATCGACGAGAGCACTCTATGCTTTCAGATGGAGGGCCTTTGCGGCCTGGTGCAGGGTGCACCAGATTGACCCGCTTACATCCTCTGCCCCAGCCGTTCTGCAGTTCCTACAAGGGCTTTTGGATGCCGGGAAGTCGCCGTCCACCCTCAGGGGTATGGTGGCGGCAATCAAGGCAGCTCGAGTTGGGAAGTATCGGTTGTCTGAGGAGGTAGACAAGCTGATATCCCAGTTCCTCAAGGGCGCTAGGAGACGCGTCGGCCTACGCAGTAGGCCGTCTCTCCCACCATGGGATTTGCAGCTGGTTCTAGGGGCTCTGGAGGCACCTCCATTTGAGCCCCTGGAGTCAGTGGACCTAAAGTGGGTGTCCTTTAAATCTGCCCTTCTGTTGGCGCTGGCCACGGCCAAGAGGGTGGGGGAGCTCCATGCTCTCTCAGGGCATGAAGGCCTGTGCAGATTTTTGCCTGAAGAGGCAGGGGTAGTCTTGCGACCAAACCCTGCATTCCTTCCTAAGGTCTTGTCCATCCCTCAGCCGAGCCAGGCCATAGAACTCCGGTCCCTCTACTCTGCTCCGACAGAGGAAGGGGAGCGCAGGCACTCGCTGGTTTGCCCGGTCAGGACACTGAGAGTGTATCTGGAACGGACACAGGGCCATAGGCAGACTGACCAGTTGTTCGTCTGTTTCAGGCCAGACCGCCTGGGGCAGCCGCTGTCTAAGGCCCGTCTTTCCCACTGGATTGTGGAAGCTATCCAGCAGGCATATGTGGGGGCTGGGATGCCCTTCCCTTCGGGGGTGCGGGCACACTCGACCCGGGGCATGGCTACGTCCTGGGCGGCGTGGCGCGGTGCGTCTCTCGGTGAGATCTGCGAGGCGGCCACCTGGTCGGCCCCTTCCACATTTGCTCGATTCTACCAATTCAATGTGGCTGCAGGCACGTCGTTCAGTGAACGAGTGCTTGGCGGAGCCCGGCGGTAGTGACTTATGGTTTTGGTTCCCTGTCAGTCAGCCCAGTGTGGGCTGGTCTGAGTGGCCTCTTGACCCCTCTGGTTGAGCCTTCGCGACTTGCGGGGCCAACTCGCCCTCGGTAGCGTCTGGCGCCAGGGCTCGAACCGGCAGCATCCTGCGTCTGGCGGAGCTGGCCGACTTTGGGGGGGGTTTGTACATAGTGTACATTTGTATATACTGTAGTTGTTGATGCACTTGTTGATTTTGTAGAGCACTCTTGGTGGTGGTGACGTCTCATTCGAAGCTCCCACGATTCAGCCTCCTGGGGGAGCTGGTGCTGCTCTATCCCTCACGGTGTGTCTTACAGCACTTCCCATACAAGATATATTCATATCTCTGTATTGGAGGGTAAACCCCGATAACGATAGAGAACGTAAGGTTACATGATGTAACCATGGTTCTCTGAGTAGAGGGGTTTACCCTCCAGCAGAGGCCGCTCGGGATTCGTTCAATCGAAACTTTAGTCGAAGTAGGCGTGGTTAACAGGGGCTTTATAGGCTTGGGTGTAACCACGTCCACAGGTGGATTGTCTTAAAGTAATTATTCACGTCACCTGATTCCATTTGTAATCAGCTTCCCATACAAGATATATTCATATCTCTGTATTGGAGGGTAAACCCCTCTACTCAGAGAACCATGGTTACATCATGTAACCTTACGTTTTATCCTATAGAAAATAGAGAGCCAAAGTGAAACGTCACTTCCTGCTTTCTCCCTGTACCAGCGATGCGAAAAATATGAATGGTGGTGGACGGAGAATAAGGTTACTTTTTTGATCCCGCTTGAATTGTGCCACAGGGTGCCAACGCTAATTTTGTCAATTTAAAACATAATGCTGCATGTCAAGAAAAAAATTATCTGACCCATATAAGACATTTTGTTGTTGCATCAAGTTACATAATTCTGTTTAGTAACTTGTTAAGATCATATAATGTGTAGAAAAAACGAAGCTTACATTTGAAAATTCAACCAAAATTTGTCCACATGTTAGAGGAGTGATTTTCTGTTCCAATTTCCTGGGAGCAGATTGACTGAAAAGGCTTACTGTTAAAGACAGGGTATCTGCGGGGTCTTGGAAGTATTAAAAGTTGGGAAATCAATTTAGGGAAAATCAAGACCCTTGAAAAGTATTAAAAAGTCTTAAGTCGATTTCAAGTTCAAGACCCTTTAAATGTGTTATTTTTTCGATGTGAATAGCATATGTCTAAAGATTTTGTCAAAAGTTTACGTGAATTCATTTATTTTGGTAACAAGTCATTCTCCGGGGGGTACGGTGGTGCAGTGGTAAGCGCTGTCGCCTCACAGCTTGAAGGTCCTGGGTTCGATTCTCACCTGGGACGCTGTGAACGCTGAAAGAATGCGTGCCCGTCCGCATGTCCTCGAGTGCCCACCGCCCGGGTGGGGTCGTCAAAAGGGCCTTTCTGTGTGGAGTTTGCATGTTCTCCCCGTGCCTCCCGGGGGTTTCCTTCATATAGGAACACAGAGGAAAAAACGCCATTGAAACGCCTCTCGGCGCGCTGCACTGCTGCCTTGCTGCAGGGCGAACCTGGATTGCCTAGTCAAACCCGTGACGAACATGATCGATCCGGTTCCAGCAGCGCCTGGTCCCAAAGCCAAGCCGCGGACCCGTTCCTGTGTCGTGTCGCAGCATTCGTCCCAGCGAGAGGAGGAAAACGAGCAGCAGAGGAGGCAAAACGCTGATGGGGAAGGAGGGGGAAGGAGGTGCGATCTAGCAGCAGCTGTGGAGAGAACTCTCTCTCTCTGTGTGTGTGTGTGTGTGTGTGTGTGTGTGTGTGTGTGTGTGTGTGTCTGTGTGTGTCTGTCTGTCTGTCTGTCTGTCTGTCTGTCTGTCTGTCTGTCTGTGTGTCTGTCTGTACACTCACTCACACTGAGCAAACTGTATTGTTGAATGTAAAAAAAGCACTTCATATATATATATATATATATATATATATATATATATATATATATTTTTTTTTTGTCATTTGTGTCATAACGAATAATATTTACATGTCTGATGTCAATACAGTTCAAAATAAAAGAATTGAGAGCGAGTTCTGCCTGATATTGTGTGCTGTGTACATAAATGCCATTTTCTGCAATTTCTTTTCTCAGAGAGACCTTTTGGGTGAAAACAGGGTGTATATAAATGGCTATAAGTAGAGTACAGAACATGCTAAAAGCTCACTTTTTTTTCCCTGGTGAACCCAGAGACGTACATCTTAATTTTGAGGTATTGCAAATCACTCTGGTGCAAATAGATAATTTACTGTGGGTCTTGAAAGATGACCAACAATTATGAAAATCTTTGGCCTGTGCTAAATATTGGCAGTCCTAAACTGGCGGTGAATGAGTTAATCATTTTGAGTAAAATTGTAAGAGAAAATGTCTAAATTCTCTGATTCCAGCTTCTTAAATGTGAATATTTTCTGGTTTCTTTACTCCTGTATGACAATAAACGTATATTATCTTTGAGTCGTGGACAAAACAAGACATTTGAGGGCGTCATCTTGGACTTTGGGAAACACTGATCGTCATTTGCTACCATTTTCTGACATTTTATAGACCAAACAACTAATCGATTAATCGAGAAAATAATCGTCAGATTAATCGATTATCAAAATAATCGTTAGTTGCAGCCCTAGTATCGGTTATCGGCCAGGAGAAGCATATATTTATCGGTTATCGTATCTGCTGTAAAAATCCATATCGTGCATCCCTAGAGATGTGTCTCACAACAGGGCGAGTTGAGAGCTCAGAGCAGTTGATCAAGCCGCCATGGCAGCTTTGGTAAACACAGCTGATATTTATCTGATTTCCAGAATATGGACGATGCATTTGAATTTGATGGCAGCCCGTATTTATTTGAGCTAGGGAACTAGGGATGCACGATATATCGGCAATCATATCGGTATCGGCCGATGTTAGTAATTTTTTAACATATCGGTATCGGTCCGATGTTGCAATGTTAATATCGGTTATCGGTATCAGCCAAATTCTTCATATTGAGATGAAATAATGCAGTAAATCTATGATTTATGGGCTTTTACAAATGTTTTTGAAATAAAGAAATGCATTACTTTTTCAAATTCAGTGTTTACATGTGTTTTTCAGTATCTACAAAATTGTATTATCATAGAAATGTGTTTTTATACATTAATTAATACACAGGACAAGATGTTACTATCCCTTGTGCCAAAATCCGAGGAAAAACACATTTAGAAGCCCAATCCAGAATAAAACAAGCTAACAGGCTAACAAACTAATAAACAAGACACAAATCACCAGTTACCTACCCTAGCCAACAGCAGTATGAAGCATGTCATTGGGGTTTTCAAGTGGGCACCTTCCTTCACCGACGTTTCGTTAAGTTAGGCCCACGACACCTCAAGAAGGCTTAACGGTGTAATCCAGCGTCCTGGAAACACCCCCCTCCATGCTACCACCGCACAACTGCATATTACCTCACTATCTAAGCCTAGCTATTCAGGTCGGTTCGGTATGACATTCCTGACTACACCACCACTGTCAATGATTCAGCCCTGTTGATGCGGACCGTTAATCATGACCAACAACAAACAATCAATCTGACCTTAGCGAGCTCCCCAGCTAGCATGTTTCCTCCTTATCCACAGCCATTCACTTGCTCGTTCTGCTGCCTGAGACATGTTGCTAACCGCAAGTTTCAGGCTCCGTCCCCGAATGCCCAACTCAGTTAGTAAGGCAATAACGGACTTTGCCACAAAACCACGGCAGCCCACCTCTACAGGCCGCACTCGAGCCCTCCAACCTCGCTGCTCTGCCTCTGCTGCCATTTCAGCATACCTAGCTTTCTTGCGCTCATAAGCCTCCTCAACTCGATCTTCCCACGGGACTGTGAGTTCGATAAAATAAACTCTCTTCTCTACCTCAGACCACAGTAACAAGTCCGGACGTAGCCGGGTGCTAACTATATATGCTGGGATGACTAGCTGTTCATTCAAGTCAACCCTCATTTCCCAGGCTCCACCTACACTTAGCTGCCCTAACTTGTGCCTGACGTTAATTGGTCTAATCTTTTCTCCCTCACGTACAAATTTGATCTGTCTAGTCTCTTTGCTAGCAACTAGAGAATTTACTTCTAGCCGCTTTTCCTCAACTGCAGCTGCCAAACATTTCAACACCTGGTTGTGACGCCAGGTGTATCGCCCCTGGGAGAGACTGACCTTACACCCTGACAGTATATGCCTCAGTGTACATACACTAGAACACAACGGGCAGGCACCATCCTCGCCCAACCACTGATTTAAGTTCTGGGGAGATGGCAGCACATCATAAGTAGCCCCTAGAATAAATCTAATTCTGCTGGCCTCCATGCTCCACAACTCTCTCCACTTCAACTTTCTCTTCTCTACACTCTCCCAGTTCACCCACTGTCCTTGCTTTGCCTGCGACACTGCCTTAGTACATCTTACTGCCTCCTCTTGCCTATGTACTTCTTCAACTACCATCTTCCTCTTTTCTATTACTGATGCCTTGTTCCACACAGGTTTCCCTATGCACAACCCTAAGCCTCCACGCCCATGCTGCACCTGACCTATGATATCCCTGTGTCTAAGAGCTGACTGTGCTTGCTGTACTGCCTCCTTTGGGTTCCACTTCCTCCCTGTTTTAACTGTGGGCGCTACACTCCTAACCACTGGATCCTTTGACTGAGTCAGAGTCATTTCCAGTCTAACCTTAGCACACTTGAACTCCTCTGTCAGGCTAGATAATGGCAATTCCAATATGCCTTTCCCATATAAGGCTACACTGCTTAGGCAGCATGGGACTCCGAGCCATTTTCTAATTAATGAGTTAATCATCCTTTCTAGCTTTTCTACCTTTGAAAGGGGAACCTCATACACTGTCAGTGGCCACATCAACCGAGGCAACAATCCAAACTGCAAACACCACAACTTTAACTTTCCTGGGAGCCCTGACTTGTCTATACTTGAAATACCTTGAATCATTTTCTGCCTCACCTCCTCAAACTGTCCCTTATTACTGAGACTTGCATCATACCATCTTCCCAAACTCTTGACTGGTTTCTCTAACACTGTAGGCACCACCTCATCATTTATAACAAACTTCTTACCTACTACCCTCCCTTTAATGATTGAAATACTCCTGGACTTACTTGGCTTCACTTTCATTCTAGCCCACTGCAGATTACTATTTAACTTATCCAACAATCTGCTAGTACATGGAGCGGTTGACGTCATAGTCGTCATGTCATCCATGTATGCCCTAATTGGAGGGAGCCGCAGCCCTCCCTGCAGCCTTTCTCCACCCACTACCCATTTTGAAGCCCTAATAATGATCTCCATTGCCATGGTAAAAGCTAATGGGGAAATTGTACACCCTGCCATAATGCCTATCTCCAGCTGCTGCCAAGCTGTAGTGTACTCTGCTGTGGTAAAGCAGAGTTGAATATCTAAGAAGTAGGCTTTAACTAAGCTCTTTATACTACCTGGCACTCTAAAGAAATCAAAGGCCTCCCATAACAGACTATGCGGCACTGACCCGAAAGCATTAGCCAGGTCCAAGAATACTACATGCAGGTCTCTCTTCTCACACCTAGCTGACTGGATTTGGTGCCAGATCATGCTGGTGTGCTCTAAGCACCCGGAGAAGCCGGGAAGTCCAGCCTTTTGCACCGAAGTATCTATTAGCCTATTCTTTTCTAGATAACTAGACAGCCTCTGTGCCACAACACTAAAGAAAACCTTCCCTTCAACATTAAGTAGACTGATAGGTCTAAACTGACTTATCTCTAACGAGTCCCTTTCTTTAGGAATGAAGATTCCCCCTGCTCTACGCCACGCGTTAGGAATAACCTGCTTCTTCCAGACTACCTTCATCAGCTTCCATAGAAACTGCAACACATCTGGAGCACTCTTATACAGCCGGTAGGGGACTCCATTAGGACCCGGGGCTGAAGAGGCCCTTGCACGTCTCACTACTTCTTGAACTTCTTTCCACCTTGGTGGGCTATCATCACACTGGCTCTCTATTTCACCGATAGGTGGAATATCAGCTGGGACTGTCATCTCTCTAAACCTTTCCCTATCTTTGTGAACCTCCTCCAAATATTCCTCAAGCTTCTGCTTAGGTACCATAAGGCTACCATTCTTTTCCTTACTAAACAATGACTTCACAAATCTAAATGGATCCTTATAGAATGCTATTCTAGCTCTCTCTTTCTTTTTCCTATTTTTCCTAATGCTCTCTGCTCTTCTTAAAATTGCCAACCGCTCCCTCACATCTGACTGCAAGCAATCAATGCCTTCCTTCTCAACCTCTGTAGCTTTCCTCCACTGCCTCTTAAGCTGTCTTCTCTCCTGGATAAGTCTATCTATCTCTTGTTGGCGCCTAGATTTAACTACCTCACCCTCTAGTTTCTTCCTTTTCTCAAAGACGCCAAACCTTTCCTTACCATAATCATAAATACAATCTCCCATTTTCTCCAACTTACTCTCAGCAGTTCCTTTAAGCTTCTCTAACATCCTAACCAAATCACTATTGATATCTTCCCACGTCCTACTTTCCGCTGCACTCTCTGCTTTCCTCGGTGCTAGGACCTGCCTCAACATCAGGGGTGCTGATGTCCTGCGAGCTGTGGGTTACTTCCTGTCGCTGGACTTCACCCAAATGACTTGATAAACTTCTTAAGAAATAATTATCAATGCGGGGTACCTGTGTTCCCTCTACCAAGCACCTCTTCCTGCCTTGATGGATTCTAAGGCCCCTCAAAGTTGTTACCTTCTGCCAGCCACACAAGCAAACCTGACGCTTCTTTCCATCTACATCTGAACTAGTGGCTTCCACTGACATGTTTTCCCTACTCATAGTCAAGTCCGTTCCAGAGTCAATAACCGTGTCAACCATACAGATCATATCGACATCGGTAAATATCGGTTATCGGCCATAACAGCAATGTTAATATCGGATATCGGCATCGGCCAAAATTTTCATATCGGTGCATCCCTATTACAAACTGAGGAGCGCTTCTTTGATGGATAGCAGAGAGACAGGGTGAACAAACATGCTGGCTGCACCAAGGTAAATACAGTCTTCATTTTCTCAATGTCTCTATGATATAATAAGGATATGAGCCGGTGCGTGTCAGAAAATAAGCTATTTACAGGAAGTAAAAACATGCATTACACATGCCCCTATTTCCTCTGTTCCAGGCCGTTTCGTGACACGTAATATCTTTATACAGAGTCCTTGTCAGAAAATTATGTAGGATAACATAAGCTAAGCTGAAAATAAGCTGAATTCTCCTTTAATATACTTAACATAACAGGGCTCGACATTAACGGCTGCCCGGTTGCCCCGGGCAACCAAAAAAAACATGGGGCAACCATTTCATGGTCTTTGGTTGCCCCAGGGGCAACCACGATTTAACATGCAACAAAATATGTACAGCAGCAAACAGCAAAATATACACCAAATAAATGTTTTAATACTTGTTGTGAGTGACATATATGTGACATTTTATTGCTGTTACAATCGAAATGATGTTACTAATTACCAGTCGGAACCTACGTGATGCATGCTGCACGTGCGGTATGTTTAACGAGTACTGACTCGGACAGGTGGGGCTGCTCGCACACAATCACAGCGGCTCCAAGACGCAAGAAGAACCGCGTCCGCCCGCAGCCCCGCACAGAAACAAAGGACGAGGAAATTGTCATTGAGGTGAAATAATGAACGGGACGGAAAACGAATGCTATACTGCAAAGCATGTAGCCTACAACAAGCTCTTAGGTCTCATATGCTTCCCGCATCAGCGAGTGTCCGCACGGAAAAGTGAGTCAAATCAGCAGACGCGCCCCTCCACAAGGCTGCTGTGCACACGGTTTTCGCCTGGCTGTGCACACCCCGAATTGTGTAACTACGTGGACGCGGCTGGGCGGACAAAGTGGAGTTTTCAAGACTCCAGCTCACTTCCGCGAGCAGAAACCCACACAGTGTATAAACGCTCCACACGTTTCCTCGTCAAGATTCAGTGTCTCTCATTTCCGTGCGACAGTCCAAACTTCAAGCATAATTCCAGCATAACGCTATACTGCAAAGCATGTAGCCTACAACAAGCCTACAACATACACCTCGACCAGGACATCCTTCAAAAACGTTTTACCACCGCGTATATGTGCTGAGGAATGATTTGCATCCCTGGCCTGTCAGCCTCTCATACGGGGTGAGAGAGAAAGGGATTGCAGGGCCGCTTCTGGGCCTTTTGGGGCCCTATGCAACATCAGAGTGGGGGCCCCAAACCACTGTCATCATAGTATCCCTGAATGAACATGAGGAGGCGGGTAGGCTACTTAATTATCAATAACGCTTTTAATTAATAAATTAAGCACAATATGAACAATAACTGTTAAAAAATATATGAAAATGAAAGTTCACAAATATTAGTTAAATCCTTTCAGTGCAAATGCATTATAAAAACAAAAAATAAGATTTGTTTAGAAAATGAAATGACACAAATTTATTATTATTATTATTATCATTATTACTACTACTACACCCGGTGCGCACACTGAATAGGCCTATTATACTATACTATAGACTATTATACTTACTTTTCTGTCACATCGTCATTATTAAGCCGGCTTATGACTGCATAGTATCTTAATTACTCAAAATATAAGGCGACTAAAATTGGGCAACCATATTTTTATTCGGGCAACCAAAAGCTCTTGCCAGGTTGCCCCTCCGGCAACCACTTTTAAAAGTTAACGTTGAGCCCTGCATAACATATGCGTAACCTTAACTTAACCTAACCCAATTCAGCCTCTTAATGAACAGTATAGATAGTTTAGCAATGTCCCTTATGGTGTAACAGAGCTTAGCCTTTCAGCTGCCAGCCGGCTGCCACTGTACAAGTCCAGAGAGTGAACACGAATCAAGAAGCAGCCACTGAAAAGTCATCATGTCCAGATATGTTGCCAGTTTGCCAGATAATTCACGCTTTTCATTATGATTATATTTCTAGTTATTGTTTCTGATCGTGTTTCATAAACATGGTCTTTGTTTTGTCTCTGCAGGACACTGGCGTTGTAAAGTCAAGGACAGCTTTGACCCAAGCATCAACCCAACAACTGGGTAAGAGCCTGCTGTCTCCCATTCTACACGTTCGTGTATTAGTTTGCGGCCACACCGATCTGTTGGAAAACGTGCAGAATTACGGATAGTCCGTTGCTTTGTTTTTCGAACGTCAACGTTCTGGCATCAATAACACGATGCTTCCTCAACTCCGATTCGCTAAACGGATGGTGAAGAATCCGTCCGTCCAGAAAAGTTCAACTGGGTTGAACTTTCTGTCAGTTAAAACAGGGGAAATCTGGCACAGACGGACGCGTCATCAGGACTGTCCGGACAACGCACAGCTCTGAGCTCTCAGAGAAATGACTGTAGGTCATTATTACGTTGTACAGTACAGTATTAACAACAGCTCTGTTTCTTTGCAGCATGGAGGAATCAGAGGACAGTATCAATGCTATTGAATGGAAAAAACTCATAAAGGAATATCACGTGGATGGAAAGTACATATATGGCTATGTCGGCAGTGAGGCCAGTGTTTACTCTGTGCTCGAGCTGCACAAACGAGTAACAACAACCACGTTTAGTAGTCTAGCAGCAAGTCCTCAAAAAAGGCTTTAGTTTTTGAGATACCCCTACCCGAGGTAGAACAAATGACAACAATGATTTTTCTTATCTTTAGGGTCTCCCATTAATGAAATTGATTCTTGTCAAAAAAAGAAATTGGGGGAAAAAATGTTTTTTGGCTGTTCTTTAGAACTACCCCAATCCCTGAAAAAGAGCCAAATTAGGCCAGTCCGAATAGGGGAAAGGTGACAAAAAAGCCAATAACTTGAGAATGCTCACTCTTTTCCTCATCAGATTTGCTGAGGTGTGAACCAGGTGGCTGCCCTACATCACCAAATAGTCAGAAAATGATTTATCTAAAAATATAATGAATTATAGTCCTGTAAATATAGCTTTAGTTTAGGCGGAAATTGTACTTTGTGGTGATAGGAACATAGGACTCCATCACTTTTCTCTCATTTATCAGAAAAACTGAAATCCCTGAAAAATATACCATTACTGAATTGTCTAGGGTGCTATTGAAAACTGACCAGTAGTTGTATGGAGATATCTGGTACAGTTCTATTGCAAATGAGATTTCTTTAGACATAGGCCTACTTCACTGAAACAGTCAAATTATCATTCTGAATGGGGAATAAGTGGCATAAAAGCCCATCACTTGAGAATGCTCACTCTTTTCCTCATCAGATTTGCTGAGGTATGAACCAGGTGGCTGCCCTACATCACCAAATAGTCAGAAAATTATTTACCTAAAAAGATAATGAATTATAGTCCTGTAAATATAGCTTTAGTTTAGGCGGAAATTGTACTTTGTGGTGATAGGAACATAGGACTCCATCACTTTTCTCTCATTTATCAGAAAAACTGAAATCCCTGAAAAATATACCATTACTGAGTTGTCTAGGGTGCTATTGAACACTGCCCAGTAGTTGTATGGAGATATCTGGTACAGTTCTATTGCAAATGAGATTTCTTTAGACATAGGCCTATACTACCTCTTCTCTGAAACAGTCAAATTAGGTCATTCCGAATGGGGGATAATAATAGCCTATAAGTTAAGAATGCTCACTCTGATGGTCATCATATTTGGAGAGGGAAATACCAGGGGGCTGAACTACATTATCAGAATGTGAGTAACCCAATAAAATAAAGTTTATCTAAATTACAAACCGCCTGGAACGGCTGTAGCTCAGGAGGTAGAGTGGGTCGTCCACTAATCGCTTTGGATAAAAGAGGTCGAGGTTCGATTCCCACCTCCTCCAGTCTGCATGTCGAAGTGTCCTTGGTCAAGATACTGATCCCCAAATTGCTCCTGAGGGTGTGCCAGCACCCTGCGTGGTAACCTGCTGCCATCGGTGTATGAATAGGTGAATGTACCTACTGATTGTAAAGCGCTTTAAATAAAAGCGCTATATAAATGCAGGCCATTTACCATAAAACATAGAAATAACAAGGTGTAAATATTGGAAGTTTTATTGAAACTGGAACATTAATCCAAGTATAATAGTAATCATAATACATAATACACAATCACAAAAACAGACTAGAAAACAAAATAACCAAGGCAAAAATAAAACAGAACAGAGAAATAAAAAGTGGCTGCTTATTTGTCCAGGTATATGGACACTTTTTTCACAGCCAAAGTCCAAATATCAAAATATGAAATACAGTATCAGGCCTTTGTTCAACGTATTATGACCCTACCAAATTATTGTGCCAGTGTTTGGGAGTCTGGGGCACATTCACAACCTACATGGACTGCAATTGTAAGGATTGCAAAAGACTGATGCAAACAAAACTAAATATTGTTCAGTCTGGAGGCAGTAAAGGCAGCGTGGATTATACCGGACATGTTTTGGATGGAAATATTTCTGATATAAACCAAATATAGTCTGATAGTGCTGACCAGCTGGTTACTGAACTAACGTTAGCTGCTGCTGCTGCTAAGCGCTACTGCTAATGTTACAGGTGATGAGTCTCAGGCTAGAGACTGCTAACTCATTGGCTACCAGCCATTTCTGGAAAACGGACGCTCCCAGTGCCAGCCCTTTCAGAGCGTTTTCAGTGATTTCTCAAGACCCACAGAATATTGTGTGATATTACTATGTAAACACCGAACACGCCCAAAGAACGATGAGACTCTTGTATCATCAGCAAAAAAAAGTTTATTTATATCATTTTCCGTTCTTTAGTTATCAGCAGTAGAAGATAGGTTGGTTTCACCAAAAACAGATGTTTCAAACTAGAACCTGAGATAATGAGCCTTTTGTGAAATGAAGCATTTCAAGCACATCACTGACTCTGAAGCTAATATTTTCTGATATAGTGACACCTCAAATATCTGAACGGTAATTTCCTTCAATAAAACAGCAAAAACAAAGGAATTTTGATGCCAAAATAATATTTTTTAGCTGCAACCAGCAGCGCTGGCCCCTGCGTGCGCAGACCCTACACCTTCTTGCTGGTCTTGATTTACTGCTGGTGGGCATCAGGTATTCCAGCTTGTGTTTGCCAATCTGTCCATCGAGCCTGCTGTCTGGGTCGGTGTTGTATGGTGCCCTGCGTGCCCCACCCCCCTCAACTGCAAACTCCTCCTCCGTGGGAGTGTTCAAAGTGCGCTGCACCCGTTCTATTTTCAAAGCGCTCCGCCATTTTTGTGTGCCGGCTCCCAGCGCTCCCAGCTGAGAATAATTTAACTTTTCAGAAAGACGCTGGTGTCGGGTGCTCCTTTTCTGGCAACTAATCATATGGAGAAACTATCGCAACAGAGACAGAAAGGCTCAATTGTGGGAGCAGATTGGCTGCTGTTCACAGGCACAGCTAACGTTAGCTCCAGCATGCATCGGTTTCCGTTTCCCCATGGCTTCTTCTACTCTTTTTTCTCACCTTTCTCTAATCCGGAGAGCACTACTTGTGCGGTTATGGAGTCTGCTAGTTTAATTAACTTAGTCTATCCAATACAGACTGTGCTCCGTTCCCGCCGCACTATTACTAGTAACCGACCCATAAACGCTCTGCAATATCCTAACCCAAACCTTATTGTTATTAATCCGATTGTTACCACCGCCGCTCCGTCTCCGTATTATACCACGATCTCTCAAATTAACACAGTTTCTCTTCGTCGCTCCGTCCCCTCACGCCGCTCTCGTCCACCCCCCAAAACGTTAAACACCAACCTCATTGAGATTAAATCTACTCTTGGTATCGAATGCTCTAAATTAACTAACATTGATGATAAATCTATTCGATTTGGATTCATTAATATCAGATCAATCACCAATAAAGCCCTCCTGGTCAATGACTTAATCATTGAACATAATATTGACGTTATGGGATTATGCGAAACCTGGCTAAAACCGGACGTTGTTCTTCCACTCATTGAAGCCTCCCCCCCTAACTTTGACAATTCGCATGTTGCCAGAATGTCAAGAAATGGTGGGGGCGTTGGCCTAATTTATAACTCAAATCTAGGTCTTTTGCAGGATCAAAAGTATAAGCTCCTATCTTGTGAGATACTTACTATGAGACACTCTAATATAGCTGGCCTCGGAGCCTTCTACCTAGTTATGCTCTACCGCCCACCTGGGCCCTATTCATCTTTTCTTGATGAATTTTCCAATTTTCTCTCTGACCTCGTAACCCGCACGGATAGTATCCTTATCATTGGCGATTTCAATATTCATGTTAACTGTAAAGCTGACCCACTCTGCAAAGCCTTTCTATCTTTAGTCGACACCCTTGGCTTTGCTCAGCTGGTTCATGAACAAACGCATTCTAACGGCAACACGCTTGATCTCGTCCTCGCTCGTGGGATTAACGTCTCAGATCTGTCAGTCATGATATACCCTCCAGCACTGTCAGATCATTATCTCATTAAATTTAAAATAGACCTGCCCCTCCGGCAATCAAACCTAGCCGATACCTACACCGCCCGGCGTATCGATAGTTCTACTCCCACTGAACTCGCTGATTTGTTATCGGGCCGCTTTCCTCTCTCCCAGAGTGGATCGACTCCATTAATGAATTCACAAATCAATTTAATTCAATCCTACTCGCCTCGCTTGATTCTATCGCACCTCTATGTACTAAAATCCGTCGCCCTAAAAAACCCTCGCCTTGGTATACTGATGATACACGCGCACAAAAACTAATATGCAGAAAACTAGAACGTAAATGGCGATCATCCAAGCTTGAAGTCTATCGACTAGCTTGGAGTGATAGCCTACTAAAATACAAATGTATGCTCTCCGCTGCAAGAGCCTCCTACCTATCAGATCTTATTAACACTAATAAAAATAATCCTAAATTTCTATTTGACACGGTCGCAAATCTTACTCGCAAACCCTCCCCCAATACAAACTCTCCATTTACAGCTAATGACTTCCTTGACTTCTTTAACCGTAAAATTATCTGTATTAGAGATGAAATTAGCAACTCTCTATTACTCACAAAGGGTGCTAACCCCTCTCCTAGCCCTGTCCTTAGAACCTTAGACGAGAGTACTATACTCTCGAATTTTGAGACTATCTCTCTAAATGCACTTTCAAAAATTGTACTTTCATCTAAATCCACAACCTGTTTATTCGACCCTCTCCCTGCAAAGTTGATTAAGGAACTCCTTCCAATACTAGGCCCCCCCTTACTTAACATTATTAATAGCTCCCTCTCCTCTGGCATTGTCCCTGCCTCCTTCAAATCTGCTGTAATCAAACCTCTACTTAAAAAGCCAAACCTTGATTCTGAGGTTCTTAACAACTTCAGGCCAATCTCAAATCTCCCCTTCCTCTCTAAAGTTCTTGAAAAAGTAGTCTCGACACAATTAACTGACTACCTCTCGCATAATAAACTTCTCGATCCCTTTCAATCTGGTTTTAGATCACTCCATAGTACTGAAACTGCTCTTACAAAAGTAACCAATGACCTTCTCCTTGCGTCCGACTCTAATTTCTCCTCTCTTCTCATTTTATTAGACTTAAGCGCAGCCTTCGATACAATCGATCATAAGATCCTCCTAGACCGCTTATCTAACTACGTAGGTATCCGGGGCACTGCCCTATCCTGGCTAAAGTCATATTTGTCTGATAGGACACACTGTGTCTCATATAAAAATATTATGTCCACTTTCTCCTCAGTGAAGTTTGGTGTACCGCAGGGATCAGTCCTGGGTCCCTTACTCTTTGGAGTTTACTTACTGCGTCTTGGCGAAATTTTCCGTAGATATGGCATTAACTTTCACTGTTATGCCGATGATACCCAAATTTATATACCAATTAGACCAGATGATCGCTCTAAACTCGCTAATCTTGAATCCTGCTTAATCGCTGTTACAGATTGGATGTCAAATAATTTCTTACGACTAAACGCCAACAAAACTGAACTACTAGTTGTTGGCCCAAAAACCAACTTCCATTTCTCACTGATCTTAGTCTGAACATTGAGAACTACGTAATTACTCCAAACTCAAAGGTGAAAAACCTAGGTGTTACCTTTGATCCTACTCTGTCATTCGATGCTCACATTAAGGATATCACTAAAATAGCTGCCTTTCATCTTCGCAATATCTCAAAGATCCGTCCCTTAGGGCTGGGCGATATGACGATATATTTCGTCTGGACGATAGAAAATGTATTTCGTATGATATGATGCTCTATCGTTTATATCGTTGTGTTGCAAATCACACTCTTTACGGCAATATTGTCCGTCATTGACGCTGTGCTTTCTTTTTTACTCACGTCCACAGTCCACACACGCACCAGACTGTGTCAACAAGCCCGTTGCGTCCCTTTATAAGTGGCACAAATCAGCTGTGAGTAGGCTAAAGAGCAGGGAGATGTTACCTCCATTCCGTCCGCCTAGTCTAACCAGGCATTTGCGCTGTGTTAAGTCCGCGTTTGATCCATATTTGCGTGTGTCCTAACGTTAAACCTGGCAAAACATCTCCTCTCATCATCCCAAGGAAATCCCTTGAGGGCTGACAACAAAACGTCTATCGTTAGCTTTAGCTTTTAGCTTTCCCTGTGTGAGTTGTGTTAGTTAACGTTGTTCTTCTTCTTCTACCGTTTTATTCTTCTTCTACTGAACTGGGTAGGTATTTCGACGTTGACTAAAGAAACACTCCCGCCTAGTGGCCGCTTTTAGATATTAATCCAGATTAGTGCTTAAATCAAACACATCAATACTATGCTAGTGTCCTCTTTGAAAATCGAACTGGTGGTGTGGTTAAGTTTGTGTTTCATTCTACTGCCCTGCAACTAATTATTATTATTTGTGTTGTAAAGAATAGCCATGCTTATCTGTATTCTGAATGCATGTATCCTTTGTGAGGTTTGACAACATTTTAACTGGTTCAACTGCTACATAAATAAATGGCCATGTGGTCATTTTATATAAACTATAAATAGAATTTACAGAAAATATGCTATATCGTGATATATATCGGTATCGGGATATGAAATGACTTATATCGGGATATGAGATTTTGGTCATATCGCCCAGCCCTACCGTCCCTTGCTAAATGCAACGGATGCCGAAACCTTAATACACGCCTTTGCTTCATCTAGACTCGACTACTGTAACGTCTTATTCTCTGGCCTTCCACTTTGTAGCACAAATAAATTACAACTCGTGCAAAACGCCGCTGCTAGAATTCTAACTAGAACTAAGAAGTTTGATCATATAACTCCGCTCTTAATCTCCCTCCACTGGCTCCCAATTCAGGCCAGATCAGACTTTAAGGTGCTTCTGTTAACCTATACATCTTTGCACGGGCTCGCACCTCCGTACTTATCTGAGCTAATCATTCCTTATGTTCCCACGCGTACTCTCCGCTCACAGGACGGTAATTATCTTACCGTCCCTAAAATTAAGAAAAAATCAGCAGGTAGCAGAGCATTTTCTTACCGTGCTCCACATCTCTGGAACCAGCTTCCTCTGTCAGTTAGGGAAGCTGGCTCCATTGAAATCTTCAAAACTAGACTCAAAACCCATTTATTCTCCCAATCATTTGGCTGTGCTTGATGGTTATGTTTGATGATGTCATTCTTTAGAAATATTTATTAGCTCTTGAGTACATACAATCCTGAATTGCTGAGCGGGCTGTCTCAAGCCAGCAATATCAGTATAAATTTAGACTGACCTAATTTAATAATATGGCATCAGTCGACCCAGTAGCCTAGATAGAAAATCTATTAGCTGGTGAATAAACTTAGTCCTGAACTGCTGAGCGGGCTATCTCAAGCCAGCAGTATCAGTATAAACTTAGACTTGACCTAATTTAATAATATGGCATCAGCCGATCCAGTAGCTCAGATATAAAATCAAATAGCTGGTGAATAAACTTAGTCCTGAACTGCTGAGCGGGCTATCTCAAGCCAGCAGTATCAGTATAAACTTAGACTTGACCTAATTTAATAATATGGCACCAGCCGATCCAGTAGCTCAGATATAAAATCAAATAGCTGATGAATAAACTTAGTCCTGAACTGCTGAGCGGGCTATCTCAAGCCAGCAGTATCAGTATAAATATAGACTTGACCTAATTTAATAATATGGCATCAGCCGATCCAGTAGCTCAGATATAAAATCAAATAGCTGGTGAATAAACTTAGTCCTGAACTGCTGAGCGGGCTATCTCAAGCCAGCAGTATCAGTATAAACTTAGACTTGACCTAATTTAATAATATGGCATCAGCCGATCCAGTAGCTCAGATATCAAATCAAATAACTGGTGAATAAACTTAGTCCTGAACTGCTGAGCGGGCTATCTCAAGCCAGCAGTATCAGTCTAAACTTAGACCTAGACTACCTAGACCTGAATTAGCAGTATAGTATTAGTCATCCTAAAAAATCCTAATAAATTTTGTTTTGACCTAATTTTATTGTTGTCTATAGAGTTAGTTCCACCTCGCGCAGATTCCCCCGCTCTCTTCTCTCTCTCCCCCTCAGGTGTCCTTCATTGGCCTGACGTACACCCCCGCCGCTGCAGCCCTAGGTCCGGCCGTCATCGCCCTAGCCACCTGTCGTCACTCTAGGCCATCTACCCGCTACTCCTTCTATTGTCTGACACCCCGGGCTCTTCACCACCACCGACCCCTATCCTCATCATCCTGGTCACCTGCCTGCCTAAGGGAAGGGGGGGGACCCCCCCCCCCCCCCCCGGCCTCATCACCTCCAACTCCTATCCTCCCCTCCCCTTAATCATCACCTCCGACTCTTATCCTCCCCTCCCCTCCTCTTAGCTAGTATTCTCTAAACCTACGAACACTTAAAGACTACATTTTCTATTTCTTTTGGACTCTACTTTTTACATTTTCAACTCCCTTCCCTGATTTTAGGATAATTTAAAAACTACATTTTTATATCCCTTCTGTTGGCCTCTTTTTTACATTTTCAATTTTCTGTTCTTTTGTAAATTTTATTTCCATAATAAACCATTTACAGAGTTTCATTACCGGAAAGCTCTGTACATGGTTTAGCCCGGCATCTCTCGGCCTGTCTCGGAGGGGAGTCCCCGGATGGGGGTCCATTGCTGGGTCCACTGCCTGGGTGGGCCCGCCCCCCGCGTGGCCTGATCTCTCAGTTCCCAGTCACTAGCTGGGGGCGGGTCGCGTGGGGGGTGGGTTTACCCAGGCGACCATTGCTGGGCCCCTGTAGCACAACGACCTCACAAGGTTCCTCCTCAGCCAAGTCACTGAGGCAATCCATATGGTGGAAAGGTTTTCTTGCGTTCACTGGGGGTGTGGGGACGCCGCTGTGTCCCGGCCCGGCCTTCTCTCTCACGCCTTATGTGGGGGGGGGGGGGCCGGGGCGGGGGGCATCGGTGCTCTTCATCACTGGTCGAGGGCTGCCGGTTGGTTTAGAACAGTTTAGGTAGGCGATAGATTAGCTACAGCCTAAGGCTGACCTGTTATAGTGTTCAGGCAAAGATCAGACTAGAGCAGAGTAGGATAGGCCAGATTAGGCTGTAGATTAGCTAGATACTATGTCCCATTTAGCTCTGGTTAATGCTTAGAGTAGTCAGTTGTCTGATCTTCCCCCCCCCCCTCTCTTTCTCTTTCCCCCGCTCCTTTCCCTTCTTCCCCCTTCCTGTTCCCCCCTCTCCCACATTTCCCACTCCCCCCCCCGCCTCCTCTCTTTCCATGCTCTTTCCTCCCCCACATCCCACCCCCCCCCCTCCCTTCTCTTGCTCTCTCCTCCTTCTCCCCCCCTCTGCTCCTTCTCCTCTTCTCCCCTATTTTCTCGAACCCCTACCACTTCCTGCACCCTCCCACCTCTCCTTCTCTGTTCTCTCTGTCCTCTCCCCTCTCTCACATTCCCCCTGCTCTCCCTCCCCTGCACCCTCCCACCTCTCCTTCTCTGTTCTCTCCTCCTCTCTGTCCTCTCCCCTCTCTCACATTCCCCCTGCACTCCTCCCCCTGCACCCTCCCACCTCTCCTTCTCTGTCCTCTCTGGGGGGGGGGGGGGGGCGGAGAGGTCTGTTCCCTCCCCCGCCGCCTCTTCCCACGTTCCCCCTGCTCTCCCTCCCCTGCACCCTCCCACCTCTCCTTCTCTGTTCTCTCCTCCTCTCTGTCCTCTCCCCTCTCTCACATTCCCCCTGCACTCCTTCCCCTGCACCCTCCCACCTCTCCTTCTCTGCTCTCTCCTCCTCTCTGTCCTCTCTGGGGGGGGGGGGAGGAGGGGGCGGAGAGGTCTGTTCCCTCCCCCGCCTCCTCCTCCCGCGTTCCCCCTGCTCTCCCTCCCCTGCACCCTCCCACCTCTCCTTCTCTGTTCTCTCCTCCTCTCTGTCCTCTCCCCTCTCTCACATTCCCCCTGCACTCCTTCCCCTGCACCCTCCCACCTCTCCTTCTCTGTTCTCTGCTCCTCTCTGTCGTCTCTGGGGGGGGGGGGGGGGGGGGGTGTGTGGGGGGGGAGGGGGGGGCGGAGAGGTCTGTTCCCTCCCCCGCCTCCTCCTCTCGCGTTCCCCCTGCTCTCCCTCCCCTGCACCCTCCCACCTCTCCTTCTCTGTTCTCTCCTCCTCTCTGTCCTCTCAGAGAGGTCTGTTCCCTCCCCCGCCTCCTCCTCTCGCGTTCCCCCTGCTCTCCCTCCCCTGCACCCTCCCACCTCTCCTTCTCTGTTCTCTCCTCCTCTCTGTCCTCTCCCCTCTCTCACATTCCCCCTGCACTCCTTCCCCTGCACCCTCCCACCTCTCCTTCTCTGTTCTCTCCTCCTCTCTGTCCTCTCTGGGGGGGGAGGAGGGGGCGGAGAGATCTGTTCCCTCCCCCGCCTCCTCCTCTCGCGTTCCCCCGGCTCTCCCTCCCCTGCACCCTCCCACCTCTCCTTCTCTGTTCTCTCCTCCTCTCTGTCCTCTCCCCTCTCTCACATTCCCCCTGCACTCCTTCCCCTGCACCCCCCCACCTCTCCTTCTCTGTTCTCTCCTCCTCTCTGTCCTCTCTGGGGGGGGGGGGGGGGGGGGGGGGGGGGGGGGCGGAGAGGTCTGTTTCCCTCCCCCGCCTCCTCCTCCCGCGTTCCCCCTGCTCTCCCTCCCCTGCACCCTCCCACCTCTCCTTCTCTGTTCTCTCCTCCTCTCTGTCCTCTCCCCTCTCTCACATTCCCCCTGCACTCCTTCCCCTGCACCCTCCCACCTCTCCTTCTCTGTTCTCTCCTCCTCTCTGTCCTCTCTGGGGGGGGGGGGGGGTGTGGGGGAGGAGGGGGCGGAGAGGTCTGTTCCCTCCCCCGCCTCCTCCTCTCGCGTTCCCCCTGCTCTCCCTCCCCTGCACCCTCCCACCTCTCCTTCTCTGTTCTCTCCTCCTCTCTGTCCTCTCCCCTCTCTCACATTCCCCCTGCACTCCCTCCTCTCCTTCTCTGCTCTCTCCTCCTCCGCATTTCCCCCTGCGTCTCTCCTTCTCTGTTCCCTCCTCCTCCGCGTTTCCCGTTTTCTCCCCGCCTCCTCCCTCCCTCACACTCCCCCTGCTTCTCTACCCTGGCTCTCCCTCCCCTGCACCCTCATCTCTCCTTCTCTCCTCCTCCACATTTCCTATTTTCTCCCCACCTCCCCCCTCTCCTCTGTCTATATTGCTCATTCTCTCCCCACCTCCTCCCTCCCCCTGCTCTCTTCTCCCCCACACCTCCCCTCCCTTCCCCTCTCCTGCTCTCTCCTCTTGCTCCTTCCCCACCTCCTATACACTCCAGCATCTCGCATTCCCTCCCCACCCCATAACTCTCTCACATTCCCCCTGCTATTCTCCCTTCTCCTGCGCTCTCCCCTGCTCTCCCCTCATTCCTATATTTTCTATATTATCAATTGTTCAAATGTTATCTTTATTCTGTATATTCTTGTTACTGTTGTGTCAGCTAGAATTAGCTAGACATACTTTCTGTGAAGCCCTCTGAGACATGCTTGTGAATTAGGGCTATATAAATAAACTTGACTTGACTGTTGCCACCTAATGGGTCCGTAAAATAGCTTCTACACCTTCAAAATCCCCCATATTTTTACAGGAGATGCATCAGGCTTTGATTCACATCCCACCGTCAAAAAACGCAATTGACGTCTTTAGACGTCAATGGCACTCAATGAGCTAATTATTAGCACCCTGTGTGAAACGGTGGCAGTTTGGTTTGGTTCAAACTGAGCGACTGTGTTTCTAGCCTGTGTGATTCATTGATCACGGGTAACGGGTCGAGCCACGGGTCTTATATTGATGGGTCTGGGCGGGGCCTGGTTTTGATTTTGAGATCATCACGGGTAACGGGGCGGGCATGGTTCTTATATTGACGGGTCTGGGCGGGCACGGGTTTGCAAAATTAGACGCCGTGCAGGACTCTGTTCTACACTACTGAAGTCACTCCCCTTTTTGGAATTAACTCCTCCTGCTTGGAGCCGCTTTAAGCCATACTTGTTGCTATGCGTACGTCACACCATCACGCTGCGTAACGGTGTGACATTACATCAACAAGTCGGAATATTGCCATGATCACAATATGAATTTTTGATTATATGAATATGAATTGTAACGATATATCGATAACAATATGATATGGCACACCCCTAATACAGCATATCAATAGAAAGTCAGTATGCAACAAATTTGCATGACGTTTCCATATAGCAACTCCATGCGATAGACCAAGGGTTCCTAAACTTTTCAGCCAGCCACCCCCAAAATAACGGTGCCAGAGGCTTGCGACCCCCACTATCCCCGGAGGTGGTTGAAGCATACTACTAACGTTTCATAAACAAAACAAACAATTATGGTTAAAATGCGCTCTTTTTAATAGTTTTTAAATTGTATTTCACACATTTTGTAGTCCACATATTCTTTAGGCCAATTTCACACATTCTGGAAATCATCTCGCGACCCACCCAATGGTGTCACGCTGCCCCCTGGGGGTCCCGACCGCCACTTTGGGAACCACTGCGATAGAGGGCTAAAATAAAGAACATGTATTTTCTCATGAAGTTGAGCTAAGCTGTTTGTACAGTATGGATACTTGGTAGACTTGATCAGTATTCCAACGCTGACATTACATTCCCATGTGTTACAGGGACACAGCCCCTCTGACCCAGCAGCCAGCAGCAGTTTGCAGAAGACACAGAAGGCTCTGGAGAGCCAGCGAGCGCTGACGTCTGGCTGTACAGACGGCCCCGCGCTGGACGCCCTGACAGCCGGGATACAGGCTCTGACCCGCACCTTCAGAGAACGTCTCCATGGGTCTCCTGAAGGGCCCAGGCTGCTGCCACACACCCAGCCACACGCACGCTGCCGGGGCAAGAGAAAACACGCAGATACACACCCAAAACCTCTAACCCTGGCCATGTCAATGAGAGACAGGAGGAACTACACTGACAGAGGGAGCTGCATGAAGGTCGAAGAAGAAGTCACTGAAACCATTGTCCTGTAAAATGACTGGTAGAAACCATAGAAGAAGTCATTGAAACCGTTGTCCTGTAAAATGACTGGTAGAAACCATCGCCTGTACACAAATATGGACATAGCCTCCATGACCTCACCCATTGGTTTGTGGACTCCCATATTGAAGCCTCGAGTTTGGCATTTTGACCGTCGCCATCTTGGACGAGTAGAGCCGCGGCGCCGCCTGCTATTGGTCCGTGATCGGACAGGCGACCTGTCAATCACTAGGGATGGGCGGGAGTACTCGGTTACTCCGGTACCCGTTTGTAACGTCAGTACTCGAGTAACGTTTCAGGCGGTATTAAACAAGCGTACACCAATGTCCAGTTCAGAGAACCAGGAAGAGGGGAGAAGGGAGCAGAAGTCAGTTGTTTTGTGAATGTTAAGAGCATGAAGAAACTTCACATTCTTTCCTGTTTTCAACTCAATGTGAGTAATGTTACAAGTGGGGGGGGGGCATCCATTACTGCTTTAATACAGACAGAGGGTTTGTTGCCCTTTGCACCATTTCTGGTTATTCACTGGACTTGAACTGCTTCAATTTCAATAAAAATGGGTTGTAAAACCTTTGAATGGTAGTGGAGTATCAGTGTCGGTAGTGAGAAGTAAAATTACGAAACATGTTCTGGTTACAGCAGCTTCTCAAATTCTAAGATTTGCTCCTTTTCTGTTTCATTTTATACCTGATTTGATTTTTTATTGTATCTTTTTAACACATTCAGTGCCAAGGACGTCTGTGGACGTCCTAAAAAAAAGTAACGTTCAGTGCCAAGGACGTCTGTGGACGTCCTAAAATCATAATTCATATTATTCCATAATTCTTCTGTTTAAGGTCGTACCCAGCCAGTGAGCATGAATCCCTTCAAGGGATCACACGGCGCCACCTTAAAAATCACATCGCAGCTGCGCAGTGCAGCCACGTTAAAACCTTGCGACGCTCAGAGGCTCTTTGTAGAGTAGGTTGGTCAGTAGCAGTAGCATTAGCAGTATCCGTAGCAGAAGAAGAGAATAGATTTATAGCATTTAGTAGCATTTAGTAGAATTTAGTAGCATAGCGATTTTAGATTAGTTTGTGAGATTGTGTAGTGAGTGGATTCGAGTGCTTGGTGTGAGGTGAGTGCGTGCGTGGGTGGGTTGTGTCGGGTGTGTCTGAGTGTGCTAGCGAGTGTGCCTGTGTTAGATTTAGCAGTTAGCATTTAGCGTTAGTTAGGTCAGGGTAGATAGCATCTGTGTAAAAAAAAAAAAAAAAAAAAAAAAAATTGTCTGTGTGTCTCTGTCTGTCTGTCTGTCTTGTGTGTCTGTTTTGTTAGACTAGCGTTAGTGTTAGACTAGCGTTAGACTAGCGTTAGTCTTAGATTAGCGTTAGTGTACAGTTAGACTAGCGTTAGTTAGATTAGCTGTCATGCCCAAGGCCAGGCGTAAGCGTGGTGGGCCGCTCCCAGGGCCTGGGCAGCTCACACTGCAACAGGCTCTCAGCCGTGCTGTTCGGGAGAGAGATCTCCCTGAAACAGACACGGATGAGCCCGAGGAGACGGCTTCATCATCTCCTGATGACGCCAGAGATGAGGAATGGCAGCCCCCTGGCCCTGGACCTAAGAGGCGAACATTCTTGGACGAGGCGGCTTCCAGAGGTTAGAACCTACATATAGGCTATAGATAGCCTACTTTATTGATCCTTTACAGGAAACTATTACTACTAAAGCTGTAAATGCCAGACGATTGTATGCATAGATGACTTCTCGATTGTTGACAAAAATGTGATATTGTAAGTTCTGATATTGTAAGTCGATTTGAATAAAAGCGTCTGCCAAATGCCGTAATGTAATGTCTAATAATAAAAAGAAGCAGGAGAAAAATAGGAGGTAGAAATGTAAAAAATAAAATAAACACACCCACACACCTTTTATTATTCATCAATTTATTTTCGTCAACACAAAGCTTGGTAAGAATAACGATCCTGCAATTAGTTAGCATACTAATAATACCATGTAAAATATTCAATTTCAGAGTTGGAGCACAGCTCGGAGGAAGAAGACGACGACGTCACACGTCCCCCCAGCGTCACACGTCGTGCGCGCTTGAGCTCCAGTGATGGTGAGATGAAGGCCATTTTAGAATTACAATTATTCATCTGATATTGAAAACAAACTTTTTTTCCTTCAAGAAATGTCAATATATTTTTATAAACTCACTTTTACTATACAGAAGAGTCGGAGGAGGAGGAGGAGGAGGAGGAGGAGGAGGAGGAGGAAGAGGAAGAGGAAGAAGAGCAGCATCTGCCGGCATCTTCAAGCAAAAGAGGTGAGAAGATTATTGGATTTTGTCAAAAAGACAGCTTGTTTACATATCACAATTGTCTGAAGAAAAACCTTTTATTTCATTGTTTTCAGCGGGCAAGTCTCGTCCCTCCCTGGATCCTCCGAGCTGGCGGGATATGGCTGACTGGAGCCCCAAAACGCTGCCATTCACCGCAGTGCCAGGTCCCAGTGCGGCAGCATCACTGCAGTCCGACAAGCCTGTCGACTTTGTGGAACTGTTCCTCTGTGACGAGCTCATGTTGCTGATTGTTGATCAGACCAACAAGTACGCGGAACAGTGTATTGCTGTCATAGAGGAGCTGCGTCTGCCATACTCCAGGGTAAACGCCTGGCAACCGCTGACCCTGGTGGAGCTGAAGCGGTTTCTGGGATTGCTTTTCCTTACTGGCATCGTCAAGAAGCCGAGTTGGGCCGAGTATTGGTCTGTTGATCTGGCGCTTGAAACACCATACTTCGGGAGCACAATGCCACGCAACAGGTTCCAGCTCATTTGGCGGTTTCTCCACTTCAGCGACAATCGGGAGGTCGATGGCAGCGACCGGCTCCACAAGGTTCGTCTTGTCCTTGATCTGCTCCTCTCCAAATTCAAGGAGCTGTACCAGCCGTCACAAAACATCTCGGTGGATGAAGGGATGCTGCACTTTCGAGGACGTTTACGTTTCCGTGTATACAATCCTGCCAAACCCACCAAGTACGGAATCAAGAGCTACATTCTGTGTGATTCAGCCAATGGTTACTGCTACGCCATGAAGCCATACTGTGGAACTCACAGTACCCTGCAGGACACCGTGCGCTTTCTGATTGCCGGCCTTGAGGGGTTTGGATATCGCTTGTGGATGGACAACTTCTACAACAGCGAGTCAATGTGTCGTCTTCTCCTCGGCCTCCAGATCCACTCAGCTGGCACACTCCGTGTCAACAGGGGAGAACCGCCGTCCATCCGCGAGGTAACCACGTCTGACCTGGCAGTAGGTGAACACCGCGCTCGTCACAATGACACAGTGATGGTCCTGGCATGGCGAGACAAACGCATCGTCCGGATGATTTCGACGTTCCACCAGGATGAGATGACAACTGTGGCGGTGAGACAAAAAGGAAACAGTGAGAGAGTCCCCCAGAGGAAGCCAGCATGCGTGGTGGAGTACAACCAGTACATGAGTGGTGTGGAGCGCCTGGACCAGAAGATCTCCTATTACCCCTTCATCAGGAAGACTTCAAAATGGAGCTCTAAGTTTGTCATGTACCTGATGCAGATCGCAATGAGCAATGCGTTCATTGTGTACAGGGCACGCAACCCAACGACCAGCTGCAGAACCCTGAAAGACTTCATCCTGTCTGTGCTCAAATCCTGGACCGCAGATCCCCCTCCTCCTCCGGCCCCTCCCCAACCTCCTCTTCCAGGAAGAACACCAGTCCACCCACGCAAAAGGTCCGCTTCAGCGAGGCTGGATGTGGACTTCGCGGGCCATGTGCCACTGCCAGTGGCAGACCCAGCCACCAAAACAAAAACAATCTATCGAAAATGTGCGCACTGCGCAGCCAAGGGACTCCGAAAAGAGACCAAGTACGTTTGCCCTGGCTGTGACCACGTACCTCTCTGCCTCTACCCGTGCTACTTTGAGTATCACTCACAGTGATACTTTCCCCGACCCCCCCCCCCCCCACCCCCGCTTCAGCCAGTGATGCAGTGTTTAGTTTAGTTTAGTTAGTGTCAACGAGTGTGTGGGCAGTCCATCAAGCTTTAGTATGTTTATTTGCTTTGACAGTTGAAAAGTAGAGACACTGGAGAGAAAGCTGTAGCGGGATTCAGTCCTTCAAGACTACAGTAACGTTACCTCCAAACACAAACTGCCTGCTGTCTGACTGTTGTCAAGCCGTCCAATAGCAGTGTCATTACTGTAACAAGAATAGTAGCAGTTGTAACACAGTAATAGCATCAGTCATGTGTATGCCTTTTTTTCATAAAATGTGTTGGTTCTTTTGAAAAAAAAAAAAAAAAAAAGCTGGAATCAAATATTTGTAGAAAATAAATGGAAGATTCTTTTCACATACTTGTTGTTATTGACTTGAGTTGAGTTTCCAACCTTTCGTTTGAGGTATTGCATTTTGTTCAACTCTAAGCAGAATTTATTCTGTGGGCTATTATGAAAATACTATGCATAAAAATGTGTTTTAGTTGGAAACTACTTTGAAGGTTTTTTTGAAGAAAAGAATACACTGCATGAAATGTTGTGGTGGAATATTTGATTGTTACACACCAAATGAAAGCTTAGGAAGTGTACTTTCATCATCAAAAAAAAAAAAGTTGATATCATGTTTCTTTATGGAGAGATGGCCTGCAACATACACCTTGATGCCATAAAAAGCAGCGTCTTGAAGTTGGACTAAGCGGTGTTCAAATATTTGTAAAAAATAAATGAAACATTCTTTTTACATACTTTTTCCCCCAAGGTAAAGTAGACATTCCAACCTTTCATTTAGGAATAGCATTTTATCAAGCAGAATTCATTCTGTGGGCTATTATGAAAATACTATGCATAAAAATGTGTTTTATTTGCAAACTACTTTGAAGGTTTTTTTGAAGAAAAGAATACACTGCATGAAATGTTGTGGTGGAATATTTGATCGTTACACACCAAATGAAAGCTTAGGAAGTGTACTTTCATCATCACAAAAAAAAAAGTTGATATCATGTTTCTTTATGGAGAGATGGCCTGCAACATACACCTTGATGCCATAAAAAGCAGCGTCTTGAAGTTGGACTAAGCGGTGTTCAAATATTTGTAAAAAATCAATGAAACATTCTTTTTACATACTTTTTCCCCCAAGGTAAAGTAGACATTCCAACCTTTCATTTAGGTATAGCATTTTATCACACTTGAAGCAGAATTCATTCTGTGACCTTTGTTTACATAAAAGTGTGTTTATCTCGGAAAGTAAAAAAAAACAGCAGAAAACCCTTGAAAGTGCTCTTCCTGCAGAGGCTGTCATTTCATAATGGAACTGTCTAGAAACAAAATTTCTTCTTTGAGAGAAGCAGGAGTGTCCAATGTTTCATTTGAGTCCAGTCCTGTCAATATACCCCTAATAGAAAAAATTCTATAGCTGTTTTCAACTGAATGGAAGTGAACCTGGCACAGGCTCCAGACAATTTTACTGAAGCGCTGTGGCACTCAATGTGTTAATCTGTCCTTTATTGACATTGAGCTGCATGTTGTAAATGAAAGTTCCATACAAATAAAGGGTATTAATTTATTATCATCATCTGAGCTTTTTGGCTCTGGCAATCTGAAGAATCATTTGGGGCTCGGTGAACTGTGATGGAGATTTGTCATTAGCTTTGACATTTTATAGACCGATCGATCAAGAAAACAAAATCAAAATCTATAATACCGTAGAATGTCTGCCTGTCTGTCAGATGTTTCTGCAGTAATTCCCTTTTTTAGAATGTTTTTGACTGTGATTATGGTTATGACAGTGATGTGGCCAAGACCAGGCTGGTAGTTGTATCAAACATCTCATTCTGTTCTGTTATGTCAGGGAGAATATAGAAAATAATCCTCATATGTCCTGATCTGAATTGCGACAGAAAAACCTGACTGAAACTCAACTGATCCTCTCTCTGTGTGGCAGGGCCCGGTGAAAGATGGCATCTGGACTGCTGGCGCCCCCTGGAGGTGAACTATGCAGCTTCTTCCTGAGAGAGGAGGAGGAGGAGAGGAGCAGAGAGGTGGGCTGTCAGTGGGAGAGCCCAGAGGAGAGAAGAGAGGTGGGCTGCCAGAGCGAGGCAGCAGAGAGGAGAGATGCTGCTGTCCAGGTGGACCTGCTCAACCAACCAGGTGAGAGAGAGAGAGAGCTGCTGTCTCACACATCGTTCTCCACAGTTTCCTCAAAGTAATCATCATAATATTTATAGAGCACTTTTCAAAATCCATGTTACAAAGGCAGCAAAATAAAACCGACAAGTCTTAAAATAATCAGGTTGTAAAATAAAACTGACAAAACATTTGGTCTATAAAACCCAAGGTAAACTTTTTTTTAAAGAATCAGAATCAGAAAAACTTTAATGATCCCAGAGGGGAAATTGTGACATGCTACAGTTGCTCATACTCAGACATGAAAATATCAACAGACCACCATATCTACATAAGCAGCAACATCTACATTCTCAGAGACATACGACTGTTCTGTACAGTGAGAATCAATAAAATAGCATCCAATATAAGTTACAACGGTTAAGTACCGTATGTGTCAAATTGCAGTAATTGCACATAGTTTCATTGCACATCAGGTTTACATTATCTAAGTTGGTTGGGTTTTGACGGGTGGGGTGAGTGAGCCACGGCTATCCGATTGGCTGACTCAGAGTGACGGGTGTTCTGAGTGAGGAGTTAATGGCCCAATTCCAATCCGCCCCCTTACTGACTCACCCCCTTAGAGGTGCGTTCACGTGAAGGGAGTGAGGGTTTAGGGATGTCCCACAGTGAAATCACAAAGTGAATGAGGGCTTGGAGTGAGCCCTTTCTGCCCCCTTACCGTAAGGGAGCAGCTGTGGCCACTTACGGAAAAGGAATTGCCCACAATGCATAGCGTTGTGATGTATAAAACGGGGAAGGCTGCAAATATCTGTCAAAAAAATAAAAGAACACACGCGCGAAATGAACGCGGTGTTTGCGAGTGCGCTGGAATGCCTTAATTGACAATGAAACATTACATTAATAGGGATTTCAGATTAGACAAAAATATTATATCAGAGGAATGCAAGTAGTTATTTTACACAATCCTAGAATAATCATCGATCATTTCTATTACAATTGCAATCCACAACTTTTTTGATGAATGAGAAATAGTTTTACCGAATCTGTATTGTACAGTATTGACATTGTGTATAATGTTGGGTGACATGTCATTATTATGCTTATTTTAATTATAATTACACATGTTGCAGATTACAGATTTTGCAGTAGGCTACATTTATTTTTAAATTACCTGTTGTCCACTCTGTAGAGCCAGAGCCTGGATGAGAACAGACTCATCAGGGATTATATCCCTCAAAGCGTCTTGACAATAAACAATATACGTATAGCGAGCCCCAAACCTGCCAGAGTCAACATCATCTTGTCAAGTGCAAAGAGCTCTGCTGTCCCAATCCTCCTATTTATCCAATGTGGATCCCTTCCACACTTGATGACTCAACCACTTTCAGATGGCGGCCATTAGAGGGACTGAGGGTTCAGGGCTTGAGTCTTTAGGGGGCGGATTGGAATTGGGCCAATGAGTTTGATGGCCACAGGCAGGAATGACTTCCTGTGTCGCTCTGGGGTGCATCTGGGTGGAATCAGTCTTGCACTGAACGTGCTCCTGTGTTCGACCAGCACGTCATGGAGTGGATGGGAGGCGTTGTCCATGATGGAACGTAGCCTGGACAACATTCTCCTCTCCGACACTGCTGTCAGAGAGCTCAGCTCCAGGCCCATGATGTCCGACTCCCTTGCCTTGCGGATCAGTTTGTTGAGTCTATTTGCGTCCGCTGCCCTCAGCCTGCTGCCCCAGCACACTACAGCGTACAGGAAGGCACTGGCCACCACTGACTCATAGAACATCCTCAGCATGGTCCGGCAGATGTTGAAGGACCTCAGCAGTCTCAGAAAGTAGAGACGGCTTTGCTCTTTCTTGTAGAGGGCCTCTGTGTTCTTAGCCCAGTCCAGTTTATTGTCTATGTACACTCCAAGGTACTTGTAGTCCTCCACGATGTCCACACTGACCCCATGGATGGAAACGGGGGTCACCGGTAACTTGGCCCTCCTCAGGTTCACCACCAGTTCCTTTGTCTTTGTCTTGTTCAGCTGCACCATGTGACAGCTCCACCACAGCCCGATACTCGTCCTCATCACCATTGTTGATACATCCAACTAGAGCAGAGTCATCAGAGAACTTCTGAAGGTGGCAAGACTCTGTCTGGTAGGTGAATTCTGTGGTGTAGTTGGTGAAGAAGAAGGGAGAGAAGACTGTCCCCTGTGGTGCCCCAGTGTTGCTGACCACTCTGTCCGACACACAGTTTTGCAAGCGTACATACTGTGGTCTGCCACAGGTAGTCAACAATCCAGGATAGAAGGAAGGCATCCACCTGCATCGCAGTCAGCTTCTCACCCAGTACAGCCGGCCTGATGGTGTTGAAGGCACTGGAGAAGTCAAAGAACATGACTCTCACAGTGCTAGCCGGTTTGTCCAGGTGGGCGTAGGTGCGGTTGGTCCGGTAAAAATAAAAGAGTTCAAAGGAATTTAAAATCAGGAAAGGCTCTCTGATAAAAGTATGTTTTAAGAAGGCCGTTAAAGATGTCACTGCATCAGCTGACTTGATTTCCTCAGGCAGAACGTGGGCAATTATTTTTCATGGGGGGCCACATGAGAAACCCAGATTCTTGCCGGGGGCTGAACAAATATTGTCATGCCGTAACCCAGAAACTTTGATGATAGAGGACCACAAAAAAGTGTCCTCGCCACCAGAGGGCCAGATTTTGCTGAGGGTTGGGGGCCGAACGGCGCCATCGCGAAAAAATGTGGGGCATTTGAAGTCAGGTTTAGAGGAATAACTCATTTTAAATTAACAGTTGTGATGTCATTATTCAGTTTTAAACACCAATATTTGATCCTTTTCTCACTCACTCCTATGTCACCACTTGCTCTCCCTGCATTGCTTGAAATTAACTTTTTTGACCACCTGCCAATATGGCTGCTAGAAGTTACCAGCCAATTAGAATTTTCACTAGCCAAAATGTTTTTCTAGAAATAAACCAGAATATGAGTGGGTTAATTTAAGCATAAGTATCAGTAAGTGGCCCGGGATTCTCAAAGCCTGTGTTGAGGGTCACACAAGAACAAAAATGCACTCTTGAAGCTAAATAAATCCAAAACCAAGTTAATTATTTTCATTTTACTTCAATGTAGAACAGTCATTTCTTACACATGAGATTACTGGCCAGAGAGTATTGGCCAGAATGACATGAACATTTGGACACTTATTCAGCGGGTAACTTGTATGTTGCGTTCAGGTGCACTGTAATTTTTTATTTATTTTTTAATCTATAAAGTAACCGGTAGGCCAGAGGCCAGTAGGCGGAGAAATCACCGGCCACCGCGGCTTGGGGAACTCCCTGCCTGACATTTCACAACGCTATAAATGAGTGATTTGGGTAGATGAAATTACTGTTTCTGCTGCCGTCTGTGCGATCGCTGCAGTTGACTCCAAATAAACTTCCATGCTGTATTATAATCCAGTACAGCACTTGCCCATGTAGTATACTAGGCTAACGCTATATATATATATATATATATATATATATATATATATATATACTGTATATATATATATATATATATATATATATATATATATATATATATACCTATATATATATATAGTCTTTTTTTAATCCAATTTTTATCGCCCATTAGTGCAATTTTTTTTTTTTTTTATCCTGGTTGCTGCTCCACCCTCTGCCGATCTGGGGAGAGCCGAAACTGGCTCCATGCTTCCTTCGAGACATGGGCAGTTAGCCAGCTGCTTCTTTTCACCTGACAGGGGAAGCTTCATCGGTAGGACATAGCACGTGGGAGGATCACGCTATTCCAACGAGTTCCCCTCCTTCCGAACAGGCGCCCCTAACGACCGGAGGAGGCACCACTTCAGCGACCAGGATATTGCATGTTTTGGTGTGGGGTTCCTATATGAAGGAAACCCCCAGGGGGCATCGGGAGAACATGCAAACTCCACACAGAAAGGCCCTTTTGACGACCTCACCCGGGCGGTGGGCACTCGAGGGCATGCGGAGGGGCATGCACTCATTCAGCGCTCACAGCGTCCCAGGTGGGAATCGAACCCAGGACCTTCTAGCTGTGAGGCGACAGTGCTTACCACTGCATCACCATGCCCCCTTTATTGGCTTATTTCACTAGTCTGAGTGTGTGTGTCACACGCTTTTGCGATCACACTGCACGCCTATTCCACGCTGAACCTGAGCCGAGTTACAAGCGCCTCTCCTCTCTCCCGAGTGTTTTTTTTTGTCACGTGTGGTCCCGAATTATCATGGGTAGGTCAAATAAATCGGATATATTTAATGTGCTATTGATGCTGGATATGTATTACCAGGTCTCCTTCTTGGGTCACTGTTGTCATAGAGAACTGGATGCTGTTGTACTAAGTGGATTAACTTTTCATTGTCCATCTTGCTTCTTCGGTCAGGGTGAAGATTTGTTTGACGGGGAGAAAGCCCCACGTGATAGCCACCCGTCAATCACTCTCTCTCTCTCTGCTCAACACTGTTGTAGTAACACCATTTTATTTTGAAATTCAGTTGACTTTGCCATTTCCCACGGATATTGTCGCGTTTTTCCTTCATGGCTTGACAGAAGAAGTCTGCCTTCACGCGCCTAGTCGGCTTGAAAATAGAACTCACGCCTAAACGATGAAATCGGCGCAGCTCAGGCAAGGCGTGGGTACATGCAAGGTTCACGTTGAGGCGCCCTGTGTACACAGCCTCATTGACTAAAAGGACGCCTATTTAAAAGCGTGGGTAAAGGCATGGCATAGGCAAGGCTTGGGTGCCCTGTGTGAACGTAGCCCTAGGAGCTCATATACTCTATGTAGCTGGCATGTCAAGACATGTCTGTAAGGCTAAGAATCATGTGATTCTAATTAGCCCAATTTCATTCAGATATCTTGATATGAGAGGTCAAGGGACCCATTTGAGTAGTCATGCCCATTTACCCTTGTCAAAAACTTTGCCCACTTTGGAGCTATGTTACACCCACTTCCCAGCGAGCTAGCATAACATGGCTGGTACCTACAGAATCCACTGGATGTCTAGTATTTTGTAGGGGTGCTCAGATGATATTTAGGAGTCCTCAAGCACCCCTAAAAAGGATCTAAAAACACCACTGCTAACTCCTCCAACTCTGCTGATTATGGCAACATGCGTGCCATGTACCAGCCTCACCAAGACCGCACCCCTAAAGTCTGCTTCAGGTGACATAACAGACCGAGGCAAACGGAGATGGGCGGAGCTTTCCCAGGAGCTCTTTTGAAGGGAGAACACTGTGACTGATGCAGCAGTTGAGAATACCAACCTCCTGCCTGCCCTGAGTGGGCTCGACGCTCTACCCCAGTGGGTCACGACCCCAAGTGGGGTGGCTTGGAATTCAAATAGGGTCACCTGAATTTATTATTATTATTAGGGGTCCAAACACGAATTGATGTCATAAATCCCAGTGATGTCATAAATCCCACTGTGACATCATCAGTGATGTCATAATTCCCACTGATGACATCAGTGATGTCAGTCATAAATCTGACATCATCAGTGATGGCTTGGGGGGCGGCTGGCACTGCGAGACTTGTAACTGTAATGTTCAGCATAGCCAGACTGGGCAGATAGATTGGAAATGTGACTCACTACTCAGAAACAAAAAATGACCCATATCGGCCAGATGGTGGCGCTATAACAGACCATTTTGCGTTATGGTCCATATCTTCTGAACCGTGAGTCCGATACTCAAAATTTCACTTCTCAGGGATTCTTTGGATCAATACGCATCTATCCATATAGGCCCCGCCCATTTGCGTGTGCCTAGATTTTCCGCCATTTTGAATTTGATCAAAAACCTACTTTTGCTATCTCCTCCTAGACCGTTTGGCCAAACCACATGAAAAACTTTCTGGGTCATCTATGGACTACCGCGACCTAAAGTTATCAATAGGATTTTGGATATGTGAAACTGTTTTGAAATGATAAATGTCTAAACTTATAGAGACCCCCCCCCCCCCCCCCACCCCAATCAAGAATTTCTGTTGACCAGGATTCTTATGCCTCCGCCGGCGATAGCCAGGCCGGAGGCATTATGGATCCGGGTTGTCCGTCCGTACGTACGTCCGTCCGTCCATCCATCCGTACGATGTTTGTTAACGCGATATCTGAGGAACGCCTGGACGGAATTTCATCAAATTTGCCTCAAACATCGACTTAGACTCAAGGATGATCTGATTAGATTTTGGTGGTCAAAGGTCAAAGTTCAAGGTCACTGTGACCTCTCGAACGCCATTTTCAAGCTTGTTAACGCGATATCTCAGGAATGCCCAGTGTTGGGAGTAACTAGTTACTAAGTAACTTAGTACTAAGTAACTAGTTACTGTAACTTAACTACCTTTTTCAGTAACTAGTAATCTAACTAATTACTTTTTCAAATTCAGTAACTCAGTTACAGTTACTAAAATAGTAACTGGGCTAGTTACTAGTTACTTTAGGACATGAAAATAACGGACAACTTCAGAGGATTACCCAGTTTCTGATCCTCAGACCTAGTCCGGGGAGAGAGCTGCAGCCAGAGCCCCAGAGGCTAAGGACATTGATAGGCTATAAGCCTCCCCAATAAGCGAATGTTCAATGCCACACTGTGGCACAGCAACACTAACATAATGTGTGCATTAATAACAATCGAAGCAGGCTTTTAAAAGTAACGCAAAAGTTACTTTCCCTAGTAACTAATTACTTTGAAGTAACTGGTAACTTTAAAGTAATTAAATTACCTTTTGAGAGAAGTAACTAGTAACTGTAACTAATTACCAATTTTCAGTAACTTTCCCAACACTGGGAATGCCTTGACGGAATTTAATCAAACTTGTCTCAAACATCGACTTGGACTCAAGGATGAACTGATTAGATTTTGGTGGTCAAAGGTCAAAGGTCAAGGTCACTGTGACCTCTCAAACGCCATTTTCAAGCTTGTTAACGCGATATCTCAGGAATGCCTTGACGGAATTTAATCAAACTTGTCTCAAACATCGACTTGGACTCAAGGATGAACTGATTAGATTTTGGTGGTCAAAAGTCAAAGGTCAAGGTCACTGTGACCTCTCAAACGCCATTTTGCAGCTTGTTAACGCGATATCTCATGAATACCTTGACGGAATTTCATCAAATTTGCCTCAAACATCTACTTAGACTCAAGGATGAACTGATTAGATTTTGGTGGTCAAAAGTCCAAGGTCAAGGTCACTGTGACCTCTCAAACGCCATTTTCAAGCTTGTTAACGTGATATCTCAGGAATGCCTTGACGGAATTTAATCAAACTTGTCTCAAACATCGACTTGGACTCAAGGATGAACTGATTAGATTTTGCTGGTCAAAGGTCAAGGTCACTGTGACCTCTCAAACGCCATTTTCCAGCTTGTTAACGCGATATCTCACGAATGCCTTGACGGAATTTCATCAAATTTGCCTCAAACATCGCCTTAGACTCGAGGATGATCTGATTAGATTTTGGTGGTCAAAGGTCAATGTGAGCTCTCGAACGCCATTTTCAAGCTTGTTAATGCGATATCTCAGGAATGCCTTGACGGAATTTAATCAAACTTGTCTCAAACATCGACTTGGACTCAAGGATGAACTGATTACATTTTGGTGGTCAAAGTTCAAGGTCACTGTGACCTCTCACACACCCAATTTCCAAGCTCTGTAACGCAACATCACAGGAGCGCCTTGACGGAATCTCTTCCAATTTGCCTCAAATGGCAATTTGGACTCCAGAATGAACTAATGGCGGAGGCATAAGTCCGCGTTGCGGTCGTTCTAGTTTTTGGTTGACTACAGTTCCGCCCCTTTCCATCCAATGCAACCGTCTGTCTCTATCTGTCTCTCTCTGTCACTCTCTCTCTCTGTCTGTCTCTCTCTCTGTCTGTCCCTCCAGGTTTGTTGCTGCAGTGTTTCACCGTCAGAGCGGACGGACAGGAGGGAGGTGCTCTGCTTCAGCACTGCACCACCCACAGGACTGATGGCACGTCCCGACCCGCCGCCAAACGCACCCGGGCCGTGCTCCGCTCCTCCAACAGACGCACCCCGACCGCACTACGCTCCTCCACCAGACGCACCCCGACCGCACTACGCTCCTCCACCAGACGCACCCCGACCGCACTACGCTCCTCCACCAGACGCACCCCGTCCACGCTCCGCTCCTCCACCAAATGCACCCGACCTCGCCCCCGCCCTGCACGGTCGGGTTCCCGCCCCAAGACACAGCGGGAGAGCGGGACGGGCGAATCCAGTGCGCCCCCTGGTGCCTCTCCGCCCTCGCCTGTGTCCCACACTCCGCTCCGCACAGCCCGCCTGCCGCACATCCCCCTCCACAGGCTCTCCGTCTGTCCTCCATACCTCCCGCTCGGCCGCTCATCCCCCACTCCAGAGGAGGAAGAGGGGGAGGAGGAGGAGGAGGAGGAGGAGGGGAGCGATCCAACCTGGACTCCACCAGATGGAGGTGAGTGTAGATGATGATCAGGCCCGGCCATTGCTTTGTCTTAGAATGGATGCATTTGCTAGCCTGATATCAGACAACTCGTTACATTTATTTCCATCTTGTAGTCTGACATTGCCCGCTGTGTAAAGAGTCACTTCACCCCACCTAAATCTGTGGTTAAGCCTGACACCTAGTGGTGAAAAGTAGGGTCCTGAACTGACCTTCTGCTATTGGCTGGTCTTTGTGCCCTGTGATGCACCCTCTGCAGGAGTGGCCAAACTACGGCCCGCGGGCCAACTGCGGCCCGCTGCCCATTTTTAAGTGGCCCGCCATGAATTTAGCACCAAAAAAATAATAATAATAAGAAAAACAAACGGGGGGGGGGAAAAAAACAAAAAACGGATTGCCCCCATTTCGTTTTTTCAATTTAAAACCATTGAAAATGGGTTATACTTGAGTACCCTGATCTGGTCTATTTATTTTTAAACAGTTTTAATACTGAATGAATGTTTAATACTACTGTTATGTTAAATGATCTCGGTCTAAAGGCCGTTTCTCACTGGTGCGGTGCGGAATGCGTTGCGAAATGCGAAGCGAAATTTCGTGCGGATTTTCCGCATTGCAAACTATACACACAGGTCCGGGTGCGAATTATTCGCATTCCCACGTTCATTTTCCGTCGGCGGAAAAACAGTGAGCAGAGACCACAATGCAGTCAAGCAGTAGTAGTAGCAGTGATGACGACCTGCTCCTCATATTGCTGAGAAAACAAACGAGAAAGAGGAAAAGAAGGTTCTGGGTTCACCCAATTTTAGAGAGGCGCACAGAACATGGCGAGTTTCATCAGCTGGTCGAGGAGCGCCTGTATCACGGTCGCTTCAGGCAGTCTATTTCAGAATGGGAGTTGAGCAATTTGAGGCTCTGTTGGGGATGATAGCCCCTCACATAATGAGGAAACACACAAACTACCGCAAACCTATCGACCCTGAACAACGACTGGCAGTGTGTTTGAGGTGAGCATTTTCATGTAATTTATTTTGTTTACCGTCAATTGCTTTAAAAAAGAAATCACGATATACGAGGGATCAGTGTTTGTAAACAAACGGCGAAACTGGGGGGGACGTTCACGCTAGGAAGGCAGATAGCCTGTAACGTTACAGTAGGCTATGAACACAAATTGAATCATCACCATGCCAAACAGCAGCGCAGCTCCATACTACAATGTGACGTCAGTTGTAAATAAAGGATTTCATTGGTCAAACGTATCTTGCCGCATCCGAAAATCCGCGGAAGTCAAAGTCCGTGCGGAAAAATAAACCCCCGCACGAATGTTCCGCCTCGGTGTGCAAGGTTCAATTGCAACTCATTAAAACATTTTGTTGCAAATCTCCGTGCCGAATATTCGCGCGAAAATCCGCACCCGTGTGAAACGGCCTTTAACCTGTTGGCAGAGGAAAATAAAATTTGAAAACATACAGAAATACCCATTGTAATAGGTGAGCACATCAATAAAACTATGTGTCATATATTTATTTAGGTAGAAATTAATTGCCATTTTTGATGGCACAAGGGTTTTCTGGTCAAATTTTTTTTGCCGCAGTAAAGATTTTGTGTGTGAACTCAGAACCTCAGGATATTTTTTTCAGGGTGCGTTTTTATTTAGAATGAGATTTTTCCCTGTCTTGGTTATGCTTTGTGTTGCTGCTTCGTTTTGGTTTCCCTCTGTATTTCTTCACATAAAAAAAAAACATGTTGATTGGTGGTTCAAAAGACTGAAACCTATGTTGATTGGTGGAGTAGAAGATATCCATGTGCAAACGTAAGCCTTGACATTTAAATTTTAAACCAATCGGGACAAGGGGTGAGAATAAGCATCTACAGTGCAGTTTGGCTCAGAAGAAGAAAACATGGATGAAAGGCTGTGGCTCAGGAGGTAGAGTGAGTCATCCACCAAATGCTTTGGAATAAAAGAAGTTTGATCCCTGGCTCCTCAAATCGCTCCTTGATGGTTGCACTTGCCACCAGCACCCTCCGGGGTAGCTTCCCACCATTGGCGTATGAATGTATTTGTAAGGCATTTTGGATAAAAGCGCTATAGAAATTAAGTCTATTTACCATTTAAATCATTGACTGCATTTACATTGACTTGAGTATCCCGGTTATGAGGTTATCCTGGTTTTATTTGGAATACCGTGTTTACATGGAACACAGAGAAATCTGCTTATTCATATCCCTGTATACATGATGAATACCAGCATCCCGGTTACTTAAAAGAGCACTGCAGGAATGAGTCCGGAAGTAGCATGTTGGATCTTCAGGGGAAAAGTGAATGGGGTTTTAGAATGGGAATTTCACTTAAAATAAGGTCTGTGGTTAACAAACGTTTATGGGGGTGGTAATTTGTGTTCAGTAGGATAATCTTCACAAACGTGAATAAGTTTTATGACTTTTGAAAAGTAAATGCGCGATTTTCAGAAACCGTTTCAAAAGTTGGGTCCAACATGTCCGGGACTTCCGCCTTCAGACTACAAAAATGCGTCATCCCTGCAGTACTCTATACTTCAGTACTCTATACCTGCAGTATAGAGTACTGCAGTACTCTGTACCTGCAGTATAGAGTACTGCAGTACTCTGTACCTGCAGTATAGAGTACTGCAGTACTCTGTACCTGCAGTATAGAGTACTGCAGTACTCTATACTGCAGGTACAGAGTACTGCAGTACTCTATAGCTGTACTGCAGCACTCTATACCTGTACTGCAGTACTCTATACTGCAGTACTCTATACTACATGCTATTTGTGATGTTGCAGCTCGCTCATATTGAGTGTGTGACATCATTCACCTTTTTTGGGATTCTCTCTTCACGGTGGTCTGTCTTCATTTGCGCGCTGCTGCTGCTTCTTTCTTTCATCTTAGTCACAACACCTTCGTCCTGTAGTCTGTATTGAATAGGTCAGCATGGCGATGCTTTCTCCCATCTAAACTTTACTGCCAAATATATTCAATTCTTTCATCACCGAAAGATAAGACTCCATTTCCTCGAAGTGAGACCCTTTCATTGCCGTCTGGCTATTGTATTTTTCTGTTGCGCGGGTAGTCAGCGGCAGTCAGAAAACAGGATAAGATGTATACATGCTACAGTGTCGTGGTTTCTTTCAGCAGGTTTCTCAAAACCGGGAAAAGGGCTTATATCATAAAATGAGAAATCGTGACTGTTTCCATCTACTACTGTTCTGCCAATATTAGGAGTTTGTGAAGTGGAGATGCAACCAATTGATGTGAAAAAACACCAGTCAACCCCTCAAAAGAGCGAAGTTAACCCTGTGTTCTCTGAATAAATGTGAGGTAAAGAGAAAACATCCAGGAGGAAAACATTGAAAGCTCGGTGAGCACATTGCTGACTGCCACACCAACATGCATGCGTGCCGTTGTTGTGCAAGCGCTATGAAAAATATTTACAGTATTAACATTTATTGATTATACAGAGGTACATAAAATGGATTACCAGCGCCACTCTTCAATCCAGCATATCAGTTACGGTAGTTTAAGTGAGTAAAACGTCAATTCTCAACGTGAGTCGCCTGTTATCCCGCAGTCTTCCTCCGTTTAAAACTGCATGGTTTTTGAATGGAGTTTGGTTAAACGAGGGTTTGGTAACTGAGAGACAACAGAAGATTCGGTTAATCCATTTCCACTTAGTGCACATAGTGGCATTTACATTTTATCAATACACCAATTTTTCCACCTCCCCCAAGCGTAAAAACTGGAAACCCACCTACAGACTCTCTTCTCTCCCTCCAGATCCCGACTCTCTCCAGTCTCATTCTGTCCATCCTGACGTCGCCCATAGCGCCGCAGCCAGAGCGCCCCCAACTCCCGCTCCGCCCGAGTGTCCGGGCGCTCCCTGTGAACCGCAGCCCGAGACCACCGAGAGCTCCTTCTGTGACGTCTGTGGGAAGGTCATGAAGTGCAGATCGAGCCTGGCCCGCCACTCCTTCACCCACACGGGGCAGAAACCGTACAACTGTCCCCTCTGCTCCCTACGCTTCAACCGCCGCGACAACCTGCAGCACCACCTGGACCGACTCCACCCGCACGGCGTGGACCGGCTCGAGAGGCGGCGCGCCCACGACCGCGCCTGGCTGTGCCACGTGTGTGGAAAGACCTTCAGCTGCAGGTCCACGCTTCTTTTCTCATTAACTGTTTCTTTCTTAAACATAAACCCCCCTCCCCAACTCATCATATAAGTATAACTATAAAACGGATAAAAAATGCAAACAAGAAAGTAAAGTTAGAGAGACGAGAAACCCTGAAAGGGCTTATTCAGGGTCTCTATCTCAGAAAGCCAAATAACAATAATCCGTACAAAGCAGACAATACAACAGAAACAAGAAGGAAAGAAGAACAACAAAATAGACACAGAAGAGAAAATCAACAATAAAAAAGAAAAGAAAAAAGAACAACAATCAAAAAGTAGAAACAAAAATCAATCATTTGCCTTGGTTACCGTCTAACTAACACTTTATTTGAAGGGGTTAGGGTTAGACTGACACAACCATGACATGACACCTGTGTGTTTATGGCTGCAAGCTGTTGTTGCGTTCTGGCCTTTGATTCTACATTTATGCACACCGTTTGTAATAACAATTCACGTGCAGACTGAAGCCGCAAATGTCAGCACCGCAACTCTGAGCAGTGTCAAGTGAGCCAGAATAAAACAGAAACTTCTGGTTAGAACCTTCACAATAATGGCAATTAAATAAAGTAATAGATCCACGTTGCAATGTTTTTGTGTGTGATCATAAATACACAGAACACACAGACAAGACAATAGAGAGCCAAAGTGAAACATCACTTCCTGCTTTCTCCCTGTACCAGCGCTGAAAGAAAATATGAATGGCGGTGAACAGAGAATAATGTTACTTTTTTGATCCTGTTTGAATTGTGCCACGGGGTGCCAACGTACATTTTGTCAATTTAAAACATAACTTTGCATGTCAAGAAAGTCTCAGTTTGTCGTCAAACTGAAACATAGGGGTTAGTTTCATATAAAAACTATATAGCTCGTGGAAGCTCGTGGCATGTCGCCGGTCTTCAGCTTTGCCGGTAAGTGACGTCACTTAGGCGACAGTGTATGTAGTCTTTCTGATTTATAACTTATAGTGCAACAGTTTGGTGCACAGTGTGTAGTCAATCATCTCTAGCTCTGTAAATATGGCACTTTAAGTTCTAATAATAATTTTTGTCTGGTCAAAAGTAACCATGTAGATTCCCACTATGAGGTCAGTTTATCAAAATGACGCCTGTACGGAAATCTGAATTTTGTTGTCGGAGATTGCTCCTAGCAGCCAGACTACAGTCATACAGGGGGAAATTATTATCCGATGAACTGATCTTTTCAGCTCTGTTGATTAGCTAATGTTTCCGTAGCATTTGATGGAACAGACTGTTCTGTATCTGGTAATGTGTACTCTTATTTTGATGTCCGGAAAGGGAAGTGAGTGTGGTTCACTCTTGCTCTGTGTATCTCTCTCGCCCCTGACCAAGTAAATTATTGTTATCCAGCTGCCTGTCTCTTCTGTATATCCTTATACAACAGCAACGAGGAGAGGAGCTTGGGAACATCCACATAGTCAAAGCACTTCCCAGAGATATCCATATAAATACGATCCTCGTGCTTTAAAGCCCCATTCAGCAACTTTTCCAAGTTTTGCTATTGGGAGAAACTGCCCAGGGCTGGCCAATGGAGGGCGGTGTGGGATAAATAAAGGCGAGTCTCCCTATTACAAGTCAATCTACCATGTCCTATGACTAAAAAGATCTCAGTAAAAAAATTCAAAAAAATTACTGATTGGGGCTTTAACCCAAGTAAAACCTACAGTGTCTGTTTGCGATAGGCTAACTTGTTAGCTATTAGCTAATGGCTGGTATTGTGTAGGCCTCATTTTATACCCCGGAGTTGTCAATCAATATCCTTTATTTAACCAGGTAAAAAAACTCATTAAGATTAAAACCTCTTTTCCAAGAGCGACCTGGCAAAAATGGCACACAAACACAAAATAAACAGATAAAATACAGTCAGTCACACACTCAGGGAAACAATAGTGAGGTTACACCAGTCCTGAGGTTAAAGGAGTACTTACCTCCAAAACACTTTTTTTCAGCTTTTAACCAATATATATGACTTTGGGGGTGATGTGTGAAGAATTCTGGTCAGAATTTCCACATTTGACACCAAACTGTTGCCATTTTACCATTTGTATCATTTTTCAGCAGCATATCTGGCATAAGCGCCCTCTAAGGGTGAAAAACTGCTTTTTTTTGTGCCCTCAAATGAATGGGATATTTGGTACAACCTGACGTCACGGTGGGTTTAGCGCGTGCATCTGGTGCATCTCCAAAGCCTATACAACTAGGCAAGATGAAAAAACCTCACTCTGAGTTTTCCGCCAACCGGAAGACGGGCAGGTCTTCTTTTGTCCTCGAGCCTGGTGGCCAGGCTGAGCCAACTAACCAAGCGTCTATTGTGGGCGTTCCTAGAGCCTGTATGGGCGTTCCCAGAGCCTGTATGGGCGTTCCCATACATGCCGACTGTCTATAAATGGCTCTGGCCCCAGGCGGGCTGTGGAGAGTTTGGCGTTTTTGGCGAGAGAGAGAGAGAGAGAGAAAGAGAAAGAGAAAGTTATCTAGTTATATTCAGATTGTGCCGTTAGTTTATTGTTTGCGAGTAGTATTTAGTAAGTTAGTGGTTTTAGACAGTTGTTAGGTTAGATTTTCCGCATAGTAGTAGTAGTAGTTTAGCGTTAGTAGTCAAAATAGTTAGGTAGCGTTAGCTCTTTGTTAGCATACAGTAGGTTAGCAGTTAGGGAGTTTTAGCTAGTTAGTTAGCTTAGCCGAGCAGAATGGTTCGGCGGTGCTATTTCCTCGGGTGTGCAAACACCAGTGGACTGCACACTTTCCCTGTGGACCCGGAGACTAGGCAACGGTGGCTGGTTGCACTAGGCCTATCCCCGGACCTCGGTCTGCCGTCTTCAGCAGCAGTGTGTAACCGCCATTTTTCCAGGGATTGCTTTGCCAATGCCGCGGAGGTGGATATGGGTTTCAGCAAGCAGCTCACTTTGAAAAAAGGTGCTGTGCCTCTCGCAGTGCTGCCGAAACAGTCAACATCACAGCCGCGACATGAGGTGAGTCCTAGCTAGGTCGATATGTTGGTAAAGCGGTGAATAATGTGTGCTGTTTTGTGTGAATACTTCGGCTGATTAGAAGTTGGGTTTGATTGGAATACCATAGATAAAACGTAATTTTTCTAATATTCTTGTTTGAATTGTATAACGTTACCCATTGACTGGCCGCCTGCCATTAGAAATTACCGTACTGGAGTTTACATCAAATGGCGATTGTCACAGCAAGCTCCATCATAACCAACGTTAGGCTGTGCTGTTTGATATGCTAGTTAGAATGCTGATTTGACTAGCATTGATACGATTGCATTGTAACGTTACATGATAAGACACGGCTATATTGAGGCATGTGGAATGTTTGAAAAATATGCAAGTGGCTCAAGTCACTAGCAGAAAGAAAACAATTGTAAGAATTGGCGTTTGTGTGTTTCCAGCCTAAAGTGACCAGAGACATGGCGTGCCAAACTGAACCAGTCAGCACACAACATTTTAGTGGGCAAGCTAACATGAAGCCTCCCAGAAGAAGCAAAGGTGAGCCGTAATATTAGGTTGACACCTGCTATACATGTATGTGTGCAGTGTAATACTGCATTATATTGTGTTGTATGTTCTGTATGTTGCAAGGACCCCAGGAAGAATAGTATGAATAGTCAGACTAATGGGGATCCATAATAAACAATAAATAATAAAGGTTAGAGAAGCGAGCTTGTGACCGGAAGGTCGTCGCCGGCAGGATAACTCTGGGTGGGGAAAGTGAAAAGGCAGCACTTGCCCCTCACTCATTACCACCACTGAGGTGCCCTTGAGCAAGGCGCTTGACCCCAACTGCTCCAGTGGAGCTGATCAGTTGCCAGCAGATCAGACTGTGGCTGTACTGGTCAGCTTCCAGGTGTGAATGTGACCAGGGCACTCCTGCTCTCTGTGAGACTCCCCCTGTATAAATAAAGGTTAAAAAAATATGAATGGGATGAAGGTAGGCACAATCAAGTATAAAAGTGTATGCCCCTGAGGTGGGCAGGATTTATGGCCACTCTCTGAATTTATTCCTATATCATTATTTCCTATATCATTGTTCTTTATTATTCTGTTTATCAGTAGAACTTTAGCTCATTGCTAATTGTAGAACCCTTTCTTCATGCGCAGCTGTTCAGGCCCGAGTTCCTTGCAGGCATGTGTCATGTGACACGAGCACACTGGCGGCTGTTCCTGAGGCCCTGCCAATGGAGTCTCCAACAAGCTCCAGCCCAGGCTCGACGCCGGTCAAACGCAGGAGATGTGAGGACTCTAGCTCCCCGCTAGTTTTAACCGGCAGTTCCATGGATAGGTAAAGCATTTACTTTATTTATTTTAATTATTGTGCAAATGTTTGTTACATGAAAGCCAATGTCAGCCATGTCAGTCTCTGTATCCAGAGGGCATTTCTGCAGCCATGTTCTGCTCCTTGTGTTGCGAGTGCAACACTCAGCATTTCATTTCACAGCCACTAGGTGTCAGTGCTGCTGTAGCATTACAGAACCAAATTATATAGAGTTGAAAATAAAACGAACTTTTGAAAAGTCAGAAGTATTCTTTTTTGTGTTCACAATAGAGATGTCAGGTTTGTTTGGAATATTACATCTTCCATCATTGCTCACTAGTGCTACATCTTAGGCTAGCCTTTCTTACCCCAGGTATGGATAAACTTCTTCATAAAAAAATGAAATTAATATCGGTTATATCGTATCGGTTATCGGCCAAGAAGAATATATTTATCGGTTATAGTATTGGCTCTAAAAATCCATAACGTGCATCCCTAAATGGTAGTCTGTCATTTAGAAGTGCTGTTGTCTGGTTTATTTAGTCAGATTTTTGTCAACACAAGGTTCATTCATACTCATAGAGCATTTTCCTTACACCATATCATTTGTCTTTCCCTTTTCTAGTACCTCAAATGCATTGCCACCTCATGCAGTGACCAAGTACATAGTCTACGAAGACAAATTAATGGAGCTGTTTGAAAAATGTTCACTTTGCCACCGGAGCTGTGAGATCACCAAAACAGTCATTGGGACACTCCTCCGGGTGAAGCAGTACTGCCATCACTGCCACCACGCTGACCAGTGGTCCAGCCAGCCAATGGTGAACAACATACCAGCAGGGAACCTTCAGCTGTGTGCTGCGGTTCTGTTCACAGGCTCATCATTCGCTAAAACATCAAAGGTGAGACAGGAACAAATTTATAATATGTTTTGTTCCGGTAGTAGATTGCAATTATGTCGCATCACATTACTGTTTTCCTTTTAGTTCATGGAAGCCTTCAAGATCCAAGGAATCTCAGAAAAGACCTTCCATAAACACCAGGCCAAGCTCCTCTTACCCACCATCAACTGGCAGTGGAACCAAGACCAGGAGGCTCTAATCAATGACAGCATAGCTGGTGGAGATGTGACACTCGGGGGTGACATGCGGGCGGACTCGCCGGGTGAGGATTTGATGAGGATGTATGATAGTTAGCTACAGCATAGCTACAGCATATTTTCAACATTTTTTAGTACTGTTATTTTATAGTTTTATTACTCTTTACTCTCCTGTTTTTAGGACATTCTGCAAAGTATGGGAGCTACACTATGATGGATCTCAAAGTAAACAAAGTCATTGACATTCAATTGGTTCAGGTGAGACATTGATAGAAAAACAGTAAGAAAAATAATTCACATGAGTCCTTTTGTATATACTGTGCAGAGCATATATCTATTTTTTTGATCCATCACCAGAGCAATGAAGTTGGAAACAGCGGACGGATGGAGAAGGAGGGATTTGAGAGGAGTCTGTCTCTGCTGGAGCGCAAGGGAGTCCAAGTCAAAGCTGTAGTCACTGACAGACATACAGGAGTCCGGAAATTTTTGCGGGAGCAAAGAAGTGAGATTACTCACTACTTTGACCCGTGGCATATTGGAAAGGGTATGTATGAAACGATACTAAAACATCATATTGCTGCAATTTTCTCTTACAATTTGTGTTTGTAAGCTTTATGTTTTGTGCCCAGGCGTGGGGAAAAAGATTGATGCACTTGCTAAAGTGAAAGGAATGCAGAAGGTGGCCTTGTGGAGGAAGAGTGTGGTGAACCACATTTATTGGTCGGCTATGACCTCTGCATCACCGCAGGAGGTTGAGGCGAAGTGGTCCTCCGTCGCCAGCCACACCCAGAATCTCCACACCCATGACAATGCCCTTTTTCCAAAGTGTCTCCACCAGCCTCTAGTCGGTGAGCAGGCAAGGGAGTGGCTCGAGCCAAGTAAGTGCAGTTGTAAATCGCTGATCATGTTTACAGCTATTTATGTTGCCAAATTGGGTTAATTACATTACTCCTGTGTGTAGGTACTGCAGCATGTGAAAAATTGACAGCAATTCTGCTGGCTCCGAGACTGATAAAAGACATCATAAAAATCAGTCCACAATACCACACTTCAGGGATTGAGTCGTTTCACAGTCTGATCCTCAAGTTTGCCCCCAAAAATGTGGTGTTCTCCTTCACTGGAATGCTGTGCAGGTATTCAATGCCTGTATATTTTCTAACTTCTAGTATTCACCCTCCCCTCCCATTTTTTGTAATGGCTGAACCTAACTGAATGTGCTTCTTATTAGACTGCAGCTGACGGCAATGCACTACAATGAAAATGCAGACAGAACACATTCATCCACTGCAGCTGGAGCACTGAGATACTTGATCGTGTATCCAAAGTACAAGCACGGTGACTACAGTGTGCAAGCACTGAAGAGTCATCCCACTTCAGGTATTTTTTTTTTTTGTCATAAGTGCAGCATCATGATTCATTTTGGGAAAGTTGTGTTATAACTCTGTTTTATCTGTACACTGAAGGCTACATCGACACATTGATGGAGCTATTGTTTGATCATGTTGTGGGAGAGCCGCGTCCGTATCAGGAGTTCCTTGATGCAGTTCCTGTCCCAGAGGCTCTATGTGCACAGTTTCAGAGGCCTGACAAAGCTGAAGCAGTGGCCAGACACAAGTCACGATTCTTCAAGAATAGCTAAGGTTTGGCTGATTACATAATAGTTTGTAAGAATATATTTCTGGTTATTGATCACTGAAAGTGGTTGTTTGCCAGTTGTATTACTATCCGCTGATATATCCCTGTTATCGAACTAAAAATCTACACGCTTTTTTTATTTTTTTTCCAGTGACGTGTGAGTTCCTGTCCAGGAAAGAGGCTGTCACTGCAGTGAAGCGCCCGGGGACCAACTTCTTCCAACCGCCGCTGGTCAGACGATCTTCTGCATGTCTTTAGTGGGCGGTTCAGAACCAGAAATTAACTTTTTGACTCACTGGCCAGGTGACTGGTAGATGGGGGGGGGGGGGAATCCACCCGCCAGGCATATTTCTTACTGGCCAAAATAATATATCACATTTTTGTCATAAATACGTCAAGGATTCTGCTGAGGATTTTTCTCAGATGGCCATTGCAGCCAGTAATGTTCCCGAATATTTACCGTCCACTATTAAACAAAGGACGTTATAAAATACTTGTTTGAAGAATCGGGTAGACCCCTGAGCGTCACCCGTCAAATGTAAAATCTGGTTGCCAATAGCGCTTGGCGGGTGTTAATTTTGGGCCCTGGGGGGGTTATATATGGAGGAACCCCAGGGAGAACATGCAAACTCCACACAGAAAGGCTCTTTCGACAAGATAGCCCACCTGGACAGTAGGCACTGAAGACATGGGGGGTGGAACATGCCCACAGCGTCCCAGGGGGGGATTGAACCCAGGACCTTGTAGCTGTGAGGCAACGGCACTACCACTGCACAACCGTGCCTCCATCAGCCCAACAGACTCCACTTCAGATGGCTGTGTGCACGCACGGTATCTGAGATCACACACAAATATATTCTAGCAGTAACTAGACTTGTCTTGTATCAGTACTAAACACTAAATGATACCTCTTTGACCTCTCTTTGTCTTCCCAAAACATCTGTTATCTGTTTCCAACCAGAGGTTCTACTGAGAGCTGAACAACTTGTCCACTAAAGATTTCCTTCTCCCGTCTAACAACTGACTGCCGACTACATGTCCCTCCATGCTGAAGGCCCAAGTAAGTTTCAAGTCATTTGGTCCATGTCATGTTAGCCAATTTTTCTAACCTGTTCAAAAAGTACAAGAGTGAATTCAATCTACCGTACATTATAATTATTGATATTCTGTGAAATACATTTACGGTAATCAAAGCAGCAACAAATAACTTGATGAAAACCTTATTTCTTCTCAATAAAAATCCCTCCCATCGCTTTCACAACATGGTGAAATACTGACAGCCAGACTGAAAAGTATAATCAAACAAATAACTACTGAAACTTATGTATGTCTTTTTAATCAAAAAAATATTACCTCCCCATCACTTTTACTGACAGCCTAGTCTCAACACCAGACCCATGAGTTCTTATGCTCATACGCGACTTTAGCCCACCCAACCTGCCTGTTGAAAAGGAATCACTTTCATTGGTGCTATGACCTGTCGGTTCTCCTCCCAAAACAGCTGCAAAGTAGCACAGATTATTACCGCAAACATTATTTTTTTTTACTTGGACAAATTAGTTCCTGTCCAGTGGTGGGGTTGAGTCCATGCCGAGGTTTTATCAGCTCAACAGACTCCACTTCAGATGGCTGTGTGCAAGGTATCTGAGACCACACACAAACTTGTGTTGTATCTGAACACTAAACACTACGGCATTGAGCTCTCTCTGTGTCTTCCTGAAACATCTGTTTATCTGTTTCCCACCAGAGGTTCTACTGAGAGCTGAACAAGATTGACGTCTCCCGTCGAACATCTGACTGCCTTCAACCTGCGCAGGCTACGAATCAAACTTCTCTTCAACCTTGCCTTACCTTGCAACACTACCGGGACAGAAAATTGGTGTTTCTTCCCCTCTTGACTCTCACTGCTGTTTTTTTTTTCTCTTAGTTTGGATGTTACTTCAGGGTATCTGCGGGGTCTTGAAAAGTAAAATTGATAAATTAATTTAGGGAAAATTAAGGCCCTTTCAGAGGTATTACATTTTGTAGCTTTTGTGCTGATGGTCTTAAATGAGCATATGATATCAGCCCATATCGATCGTAGACCCCTGAATTGAACAGATATCGTGAGAGCAGACTAGATACAGTATATCATCCCGCTACGTTCACACAGACACAGGGAACCTACGCCTTGCCTTGCCTCAACCCACGCCTACACCTGCAGACCTTGAGCTGGGTGTGAACCGATCACACCGCACGCCTTTGCACGCTGAACCTGGAGCCGAGTCACAAGCGCCTCTCCTCTCTCCCGGCTGTATTTTTTCACGTGTGGTCCCGAATTATCATGTGTAGGTAAAATAAATCTGATATATTTAATGTTCTATTGATGCTGGATATGTATAACCAGGTCTGACTATAGTCAGACTTTTTAGAGAGGCAATCTTGCAAGAATATGTGCTGGCACAACAACATTGTCCATCTTGCTTCTTCGGTCGCTATTCTCTCTTGAAGATTTGTTTGCCGACGGGAAGAAAGCCCCACGTGATAGCCACCCGTCAATCTCACTCTCTGCTCAACACTGTTGTAGTAACTATTTTATTTTGAAATTCAGTTGACTGCCATTTCCCACGGATATTGTCGTGGTTTTCTTTCGTGGCTTGACAGAAGAAGCCTGCCTGCACGCGCCTTGTCGGCTTGAAAATAGAACTTGCGCCTAAACGATAAAATCGGCAAGGCACAGGCGAGGCGTGGGTACACGCAGGGTTCGCGCTCAGGCGCCCGGTGTACACAGCCTCGTTGACTAAAACGGACGCCTGGATAAAGGCAAGGCTTGGGTGGCCGGTGTGAACTAAGCCTTAGAGTTTGGTATGGTAATATGGCATAAGTCTTTTCCTGATTTTAAACGGTGCATTACAGTAAACTGATGTCATTTTCTGAACTTACGAGACTGTTCTAGCTGCCTTCACCAACTTAGTCCTTACTTCCACATCATTAGTGATGATTATTTATCAAAAATCTTGTGTAAATGTCACCCTCACCTTGTGAATTGCACTCGAACAGTCAGTTATCAGTGCAATTTATAAAGTAAAGCGTCAACCAGAACAAGTAACCACTGAGACCCCTCACTGATAAAAAAAAAATCTATCCAGTATCTTCAGGAGTGTTTTAATTCAATCCAAGCAACTCCCATCAATCTATATCAATCTAAACAAAATTAGGTCATGGACTAAAAAGTCATACTCATGGTCATTCTGTACTGGGTCTTCATCAGGCCATAGCCTGATGAAGACCCAGTGAGGTTGAAACGCGTTGCGTTTTCCTGCCCGTGTCTCTTATTTTGTATGAAGTTGTACATTGTATGTAAACCTGAGGTTACCTGTGTACCAACACTTCTGGATTAAATTTCTCATAAAGTAACCAGTAAGCTCCTTTTTTCACTTTTGTATTCTACTTGACTTTGAGCTTGCTTGCTGCCACTTTCTCTACTCCTAGGCTACTAGTATAACATTTCTATCTCAATAGGCTTCACATGATGAATGACATAACTGCTGAATATATAAGTTCTGCATTACTGATGTTTAGTATAACATTTCTATCTCAATAGGCTTCACATGATGAATATATAAGTTCTGCATTACTGATGTTTTAAAAATGTAACCTGTTATGTGATGATAAAACCATCCTGTGCCTAAAAATAATTTCTGGAATTGACACAGCTGTGGACTTGATGGAGTGAAAATGATTTTATTTTAGTCCTCAAAATCAAGTGAAGGGAGTGGGGCCTCCCTGAAACCAGTGTAGGCTGCCTCATCTTCAGGGAACTCAATCCTGATGCGGGTGACGACGCAGGAGGGAAGGCGCACTCTCACATGCTTCCCCAGATAACCCCACACCCAACGCACAAAGTTGCGGTATGCAAGAAGCCGGTAGGAACTGTAAAGAAGGAATATATAATATGGTCAGTGCTTTGGCCAAAATGTTAATTTGTTTTATTAATCTACAAAATGGGGATCATTTTCAGGATGGAAAGGATGTTAGATTGTGAGACTGAGTACTTGTTTACTTTATATATCAAATATGTATTAAAAATATTGTAAATACAATTCCCTGTATATACTTGCTTATTTAAAACCGGATCGTCCAATTCCCCAAAGAGTTGCAGGTAAGTGCCATATGCTGCTTGCAGCACATATGGATTGAGGGCAACTGGTTCAAACCCTGGGTGCAGAGTTGCACAGGCGACTTCTTCACCGTGATACCGCCCACACCTGCGCATGACCTGCATGGAATGAAAAGCAGTATATGTGTTGTGTGGTCTCATGCAGTGATGAATGTATTATAACCACAGAAGTACATGTGAGGTTACTTCAAATACTGATACGATGGAGCTTTTTAGGGTTATTTGGTGTGCTTATACCTTTGGTATTTCCTTGCAGCAGATGTTCTCACTAGGAGAGAGCTTGCTGCAGTTGCCACAAGAGCACCTGTTACAAATGGAAAAGACATTTCAGAAATGTGCCATGAAAAATCCCTATGTAACTGCAAAAACTGGGCTATTGGTTCAAAAATGTAATTTTCTGTTAGCCAGTGGGTTCCAGGTGGCCCCCAGCAAAAAAGTTGTAATATATTGTCTTTGGGTCATTTATAAATGAAATTAGAAAAATATTATTAGCATTTTTTTGTAGTGCTATTTCACATTGAAGTCAATGGAGAGTGGCTTGTATGTATTTTCCACCTATGGGTATTAAAAGTAAGGCAATGACAGAAGTGGGTATATGACTGCTTTGGTCATGGGTTTCAAAATCTTATCAGATGGGGGTCCGTGGTCTAATTTGTGTCAGTTTAGGGGTCCTTCACGTGAAAACGTTTGAGAACCAATGCTGTTAGCTAGCCTACAGTACAACACTCAAATCCTGTAGAGGGCATTCAATTGAATTGTCGATCATACCATTCATTGACCTCTCCCATTCTGTGGTGAGCCTCCATCTCCTCGCCCACTGCTTCAATAGCTGCTGCTGGCTCCCCACCAGCCTGTGCTAGTGGCTCAAACTGATAAGGTTCTGGGCCGCCGACAGGGGACTCCGGAGGAGAAAAATCCTCGACGTCAGTGTCTGGATCCTCCACTTCTTCATAGGACATTTCTGTCAAGGGACTGTTTGTGCTGCTATCAGAGTCACTCATTGTTAGAGACCTTAGCTAACCTAGAGACAAGCTAACCTAGCCTATGCTATCAGTGTTTAGTATGATTGTGATTGTGGTGGGCGGGGGGGGGGGGGGGGGGATGCAATGACGTATCTACGCCAGTATGCCGCCGGCGATAACGAGTCTCGCGTCACTAGTCTCTTGTAACGTAATTGCCATAGAGATACATGCAGAAAATAATTAAATTTCTAGTTCGCCACTGAATTACCAAATTGATATAACTTTCAACCATTTTGAGCAAAGCTCTTTCCAAACAGGCCACCAGCGTTGGCTAATTGTTGATATTTATACAGATATGGCCCCTCTCAAATAAATTATTTTTGAGGCAATAGGCAAACTGTAATGGCGTCGATTTCAGAAAAAAAATCTGGACTTCAACACAGCCAAAGAGTCCAGTATAGACAAGAGCATATGTCATTTCTTGGTTTTTTCCATAGGTATTTTCAAATCACTGTTCTAATACATATCTAGGGGGTAAGTCCTCCTTTAAGTACTGGTCAAGAGCATTCATAAAAAGCAGATCTCCATAATCCCACAAGGGTAGAAAAGTTGTAGTCATCAAGTGTTTCCTGACTTGAGATGAGAAACACAATTTATTTCTAAAAAAGAAACGAAATTTAAGTTTCAGCTTAGAAACAAGTTTAACAATATGAGATTTAAAAGGCAAGTTCTCATCAATTAAAATGCCTATTTATAAGATGTGACCATTTCAATTCCAACCCCTTGAACAGTTGACAGCCTGTTTTGCCTAAATAATCCTCCTTTCCTCAATTTTGCGCTAAAAGAAAAATACTGACACTTATTGTAGGCTACATACTGTAGCTGCTAGATTATAGTCTCACGGCACAAATTGGATTGGCAAGTGTTGTTATTTCGATCTCCTTTTATTTGTACACAATTTGAAATCAACGCAATTTAAGAATATCAGTGAAAGTGAAATACTGTAATTTATAGATGTATTATGCTAGAACACTTATCTTTTTTTACGCATACTTATGCTTAAATTAACGTAGCGGCACTGGTTTATTTCAAGAAAAAAAAGGCTAGTGGAAATTCTGATTGGCTGACTTTAGAAATCTAGGAGCCATATTGATCAAAAAAGTTAATTTCAAGCAAGCCATATATATACAGTATATAGCGTGTGTGTTTATATATATATATATATACACAACCATTTTACAAGGATTTTTCTCACATTTTCCTTGTCCAATTTCCCCTGCTACCCCAGTTGTTGCTCCACCCCCTCTGCTGATGTGGGAAGAGTTGTAGACTCGCTTCCCACCCGGCCAATTGTGTCTGTAGGAGTGTCTGACCAAGCCGGAGGTGCCACTGCCAGGAAGTGAACCCGGGTCTCCGTGGTGGTAGGCGAGAGCTTTTACCGCTGTTGCCTGGATAAAAAGTTATTTTTCCAGTAGGACACAGAGAGTGTTTTTTAATGGTTCATTATCAGACATGAAAAATTTACAGTTTGGTATTCCTCAAGGGAGTTGCCTTGGGCCTCTCTTATACACTATATTCACGAACGATCTGCCATTGGTCTTAGAAAAGGCCAATCTGACCATGTAGGCGGATGACACTACGATGTACTGGGCATCTGATTCAGTGGAGGATCTGACAGAGGCTCTCAGATGTTAAATAGTTCAAAGACAAAATGCATAGTATTTGGTTCGCAGAGTGTGCTACAATCTAATCCAAAGTTAAATCTAATACTGAATGGAACAGAAATTGAATAGATCAGTGAAACAAAGCTACTGGGTGTAACATTGGACAATCATCTATCATGGTCATCACATATTGATCACATAACTAAGAAAATGGGGAAGGGGCTAGCATTATTCAGAAGATCTGCTGAGTATTTAACATCTGCTTCAGTGGTCCAGGTTATACAAGCACTGGTCTTGTGTCATCTTGACTACTGTCCTGCTGTGTGGTCCAGTGCATCAAAACAGGAACTAAGGAAACTACAAATTGGTCAAAACAAAGCAGCTCGTATTGCACTTAAATGTAGTTACAGGTCAAGTGCAGTGCTAATGCATAAAAAACTAGCATGGCTGATGGTGGAACAAAGACTGCTTGTGAGTCTAATTTTGTTTTTCAGAAAGATCTGTGGTAGCAAGGCATCAGAATGTTTATATAATCATATTCAATATACATGTGACAGACATACACAGGTGGCGAGGGAGCGTTTCACTTTACCTAGGCCTAGAACAAATGCAATGAAAAAATCTGTAATGTACAGAGCCATGTCTGAATGGAATGCTTTACCTCATACAATTATAAACATAGAAAGTAGATATAGACTTAAAAAGAAGCTAAAAGTACATTTTATAATTTCATAACTAGTTAATTATAGGTCAATGACTGGAACTGGTATTAAAAATAGTGATTATACACCTAGATATCGTATGGAGTTGATAGTAAATGATGTAGTAATATAGTTAGATGGTTATATAACATATATGCATGTGTTATACATATACATGTATTATACATGAGATTGGACTTGAATTATATGGATGTACTATGGGTGGACAGATGATAGATAATGATTGATAGATGGATAGTAATGTATTAGTTAGGTTATAGGTAGATGTATTATATTATAGTATAATATTCCAGTATATGCTGTATATAGTATTTTAGGAAGATAGTAAGGTTGTGATGTAGGTTACATGGTTATTTGAATGGACATATACTGTATTTAGAACCAGGTTGAGTGAGTTTTTCTTTGTTTTCTCTTGTTTGTCTTAAATTTATGATTTTAAAATGTGTTTTGTCTTTTACTTTGCATATTTGTAATGTATCTGTATTGTTTGTTTTGACTGTGGACCCCAGGAAGAGTAGCTGTTGCCTTGTGTAATGGCTAATGGGGATCCTAATAAACTAAACTAAACTAAACCGCTACACTAACCAGACGCCCCAGCGATGCATGATCTTAAATTGAACCAGTTCTTACAAATCCTATCTCCCTGCAGGTCCAGACTTAAAACACACGAAGTCATCCACACAGGAGTGAAGCCCCACCCCTGTGATCTCTGCCCCAAGGCCTACATGAGGACCAATGACCTGGAGCGCCACAGGCAGATCATCCACATGGAGGGGGCTGAGGGGCTGCCTGAGCCCAGCTCTCTGCTGTGTGATCTGTGTGGGAGAGAGTTTAGATGCAGGTCTCAGCTTGCCACTCACTTCCAAACGCACACCGGAGAACGGCCGCACCTCTGCAACCTCTGCGGCCGCAAGTTTGCCCGTCCGTACCAGCTCAAACGCCACCGGCTCCTGGTGCATGTCCCCGGGGCAAAGGGTGGAAACACGCCCCAGGAGGACAAGCCCTTCGTATGCACCGTGTGCGGGAAACGGCTGAAGTCTGACGTTCTCCTGGCGGCCCATTCCCGCACGCACACCGGAGACCAGCCTCACCGCTGCGGCATGTGTCCGCGTGGCTTCCAGCGCGCCGCGCGCCTCAAGCAGCACCAGATACTCGTGCACTTCAAGCTGAAAAGAGAGGAGGCGCCGCAGACGGTCTTCCACAGGAAGGACCAGGCCACGCCGAAAGTGTTTGTGTGCAAGGATTGCGGCCAGGCATTTAAGTTCAAGTCTCTGCTGGACAGTCACGCGTTGACCCACACGGGCGCTAGGCCTCACGCGTGCCAGTTCTGCGAGCGCCGCTTCAGGCGCCTCAGCCACCTGAAGAGACACAGAGAGGTGGTGCACGCCAACGGAGCCAAGATGGCCGAGAGCTTCGTCTGCCAGGTCTGCGGACAAGACAAGAAGTGCAAGTCGAACCTGGAGAGACACTCCATCATCCACACGGGGGAGAAGCCGCATGCCTGCCAGCTCTGCCCCGCCGCCTTTAACCGCCGCGGGAACCTGCAGCAGCACCTGAAGCGCGTGCACGCCGTGGGGGCGGAGCCCGCCGAAGAGACCCCGCCCAGCCTGTTCGACGAAGAGGAGGACGGACCAATGTGTGTGTCCGCTCTGTCCCACAGACAGGAAGACAGCCTGGGGTCTCTGGACTCTGAACCCGCCGCTGGGTTTGACCCCGTGGCGTCCACTGAAGTACACTAAGACACGTGTCAAACTCAAGGCCCGATGTGGCTCGGCACCTCATTTTATGTGGCCCACAAGAGCAAAGAATACATTTATATGGACACCCGCTGCAAAAAATATTGTTAAATGTTAATAACTTTTGAAGCGCTAATCCTATCAATATGATCTAAAAACTCATATAAAGCAGAAATTCTCAGCTTTCGAGTGGTGCCTCATGTGTCTCATGCATACCTGCCAACATTGGGCTGTGAAAAAGGACATTTTCTGGGGTAGCTATCGGTGAATGGCATACCCTCAAGGTCTCCCCGCCCCATAACCCCAAATTAATAGAATAAATACAAGGAGGTAAAGTAGGCTAAATGACTTTTAATTAGTCTTAAATTCATCTCACAGTAAAATAAATACTAATAAAATAAATTGAACATACAAAATATACAAAAGATGTGACCAAAAGTCAACATCTAAAATTTACATCACAAAAAATATGAGTGAGACAGGAGGCAAATGTCAAAGCTTGCAACTGTTGGCTGATGTGGCTAGCGGTTAGAAACTGGAAGGTCTTGCACCAAATGGACTGAAATTTGGGCACGTATGTCTTCTTGGGTTCCATGCATTTCCAGTGGCAAAGCGAGTGGAGCCCATTGACTATACATGCGGTCCTCACCTGAGAGCTTGCGCTGGGTTGGTACCAGGTACCACAACACATCCTACAGTCTAGACATATTACAGAAACTGAAACACCAATTTGAGTGGTTGTCTCCCTATGAAATCAGGAGATTAGTCGGGGTGGCTATGGCTCAGGAGGTAGAGTTAGTGCGGTTCCTTGTGTAATTTCGTTCAATTATGAAATGATTGTGAATATGATTATGAAAACTATATATTTGAAACCCTTAGAGCATAACACATCAGAAAATATATGATTCCATTTTCTCAGATGTCAGATTTTTATGCCTCCGCCGGCGATAGCCAGGCCGGAGGCATTATAAATCCGGGTTGTCCGTCCGTACGTACGTACGTCCGTCCGTCCGTCCGTCCGTACGATGTTTGTTAACGCGATATCTGAGGAACGCCTGGACGGAATTTCATCAAATTTGTCTCAAACATCGACTTAGACTCAAGGATGATCTGATTAGATTTTGGTGGTCAAAGGTCAAAGGTCAAGGTCACTGTGACCTCTCGAATGCCATTTTCAAGCTTGTTAACGCGATATCTCAGGAATGCCTTGACGGAATTTAATCAAACTTGTCTCAAACATCGACTTGGACTCAAGGATGAACTGATTAGATTTTGGTGGTCAAAGGTCAAAGGTCAAGGTCACTGTGACCTCTCGAACGCCATTTTCAAGCTTGTTAACGCGATATCTCAGGAATGCCTTGACGGAATTTAATCAAACTTGTCTCAAACATCGAATTGGACTCAAGGATGAACTGATTAGATTTTGGTGGTCAAAAGTCAAAGGTCAAGGTCACTGTGACCTCTCAAACGCCATTTTCCAGCTTGTTAACGCGATATCTCATGAATACCTTGACGGAATTTCATCAAATTTGCCTCAAACATCTACTTAGACTCAAGGATAAACTGATTAGATTTTGGTGGTCAAAAGTCAAAGGTCAAGGTCTCTGTGACCTCTCAAATGCCATTTTCAAGCTTGTTAACGTGATATCTCAGGAATGCCTTGACGGAATTTAATCAAACTTGTCTCAAACACCGACTTGGACTCAAGGATGAACTGATTAGATTTTGCTGGTCAAAGGTCAAGGTCACTGTGACCTCTCAAACGCCATTTTCCAGCTTGTTAACGCGATATCTCACGAATGCCTTGACGGAATTTCATCAAATTTGCCTCAAACATCGCCTTAGACTCAAGGATGATCTGATTAGATTTTGGTGGTCAAAGGTCAAAGGTCAAGGTGAGCTCTCGAACGCCATTTTCAAGCTTGTTAACGCGATATCTCAGGAATGCCTTGACGGAATTTAATCAAACTTGTCTCAAACATCGACTTGGACTCAAGGATGAACTGATTACATTTTGGTGGTCAAAGTTCAAGGTCACTGTGACCTCTCACACACCCAATTTCCAAGCTCTGTAACGCAACATCACAGGAGCGCCTTGACCGATTCTCTTCCAATTTGCCTCAAATGGCGATTTCGACTCCATAATGAACTAATGGCGGAGGCATAAGTCCGCGTTGCGGTCGTTCTAGTTTAAATTGCGACCTTCAAACACTAGTTTCTCAATATCTCGCCTTCTAGATAACCTAGAATCAAGATTCCAGTGGCCAAACCTACATTTTTAGGGGTGAGGAATTCAATGGTGCTATTTACAGATGGTCAATGACATATGTATGGGTGGCTACTGGCTATCTGTAATTTTAATATACATAGCTGAATTTATATCGCGGTATGATTATCTGGGACATAATCATACTGATGGAACTATTCTGGTAATCTGTATATTTGTCTTCTAAAACAGGAAGGAGGGAGGGAAATAAATCTACTGAACACTGTACATGTACACTGAGTTCTTGCACAAATACCTGCAAATATGTACTACAATACTTATAGTACCTGCATTACCATCACCTACAAGCATAATCAGAATCAGAATAACTTTATTGATTATGTCATGCTACCATCACTACCATTTCCACATGTACACCCCGCATGGAAACATCCTGAACACCACCACTACGACATGTAGGCCTACAGTACATATACATCCATCCATCCATGATCAACCGCTTATCCGCAGTTGGGTCATGGAGGTAGCAGTTCCAGCAGGGGACCCCAAATTTCCCTTTCCCCGCCCACATTAACCAGCTCTGACTAGGAGATCCCAAGGCATTCTCAGACCAGTGTGGAGATGTAATCACTCCACCTGGTCCTCGGTCTGCCCCGTGGCCTCCTCCCAGCTGGACGTGCCTGCTAAACTTCCATGGGGAGGCGACCAGGAGACAAGGAGCAGCGGCTCTACTCTGAGTCCGGGCTTCTCACCTTGTCCCTATTCACCTTATTCCTGGACGCACGTTTCCCATGATTCTTAGCGGTTGCCGGTTGTCGACTTCCTGTTTACATTTTTTTCACTAGTAAGGAGGTGCGCGCCGCTGTCAAAGCCGAGAAGAGCCTGGTGAAGCGAGGTTACTGTCAAAGAACGAAGGTTTAACCGAAATGACTAAACATAGTAACGTTGTGTGGTTGTCTTGTGACCGTGCCTCACCCGTTGAAGCTTACAGAGTGGGTAGATAACATGAAGCTATGGCCAGAGCTTAGCTACATAGATGTTAATTATTTCATCTTTTCTGAAGGTGTTGATAGCGAAAAGCTACGGAACTACAAAAGTACAGAGGCTTATGAATGAATGAATGAATGAATGATTATTTTATTTGCGTGTCATGCCACATTGTGGCCCATCCCACATGGGATTATATGACACAGTTACACAAAATATATACATTTTCTTTTTCTTATTTTATCTATACATTTCATTCCTCCTCATCAACCAAGCCTTTTCTAAGAAAGTGGCAAATGCAAAAGTTTCATATTGGAAGAGCCGTATGAATCTTTCAGTCTTCCAACCACACAAATTCATTTTCTTTGTCTACCTTATTAAAAAAACTCTGCCTGATAGTATTATAGAAGGGACAATAGAATACAAAGTGCGTTTCGTTTTCAACTTCCTTAAGTTCACACAGACTGCACAGTCTATCCTCCTCAGCAGTGCCCACAAATCGGCCTGTCTCAATATGAAGGCCAAGTATGCCAGCTCTGATTTGAGCACACAGAGACCGCTTTTTCTTAGACAGATTATACAAAACATAATTCTCTGTGCCGTACACAAGCTTTATTTCACAGAAGGTGCAAAGTTTTGGTTTGTAACATATATCTGATGCCCATTTATCCTTTACTTTCTGAAAAATAATGTCTTTCACTACACTAATAACTATGGGTTGTTTTCTGTGAAAAACATCTTCCAACCCAGCTCTTAGAAGGACATCATGCATGTCCCTAGCCCATGCTCCGTTTACCATCATATCCCACTCAAATACCTTTCTAGAGATTCTGTTGGTATTCAGTCCCAGTAACCTATTCCAAAGTCGCATCATACATACAACGTACCTCATTAGGCTCCCACCCCATATCACCCATGACAGCCAAGATTGGTACAAACTTATGTACGCCCAAAAAGTATTGTATGGCTCTGTTGTGAACAGCTTCACTTTTGGGGTAGTGTTTAAATCCCCACACCCCTGCTATATAGTCCAACACTGGGCAAACACAGGCTTGATATAGTTTGGAGTAGGTAGAGAAACCAATATCCTTCAGAGCCTTTGTTTTACCTATAACACCCCCAAGCGCTCTGTTTGCTGATTCAGCCAACAAGGTAGTGCCTTTTAGGAAATGTGTTCGTCAAGGACAAGTCCAAGTCCAAGATATTTATAATTCTTTGTATAATTCAACACCTTATCCCCAAATTGAAATGGAAAAACACTTGTACGCTTGGTTGGGTTTTTAAAATGCATAATTTCAGTTTTCTTTTCATTTATGGACATTCTCCATTTCCTACACCAGTTATCTGCACATAGGCCTATCAACATCTTTTGTAGATCGACTTCTGTTTCTGCCATCATAATGATGTAATCAGCATAAAGAAGAACAATTACAATTACCTCCACAGTAGGAAAGGGCATTTCTAGCACAAACACTATTCGAAATTCGCTGGCCAAAGTCGACTTTTAATCGAAATTCGAAAAAAAAAAAAAAAATGTAAGATTATTTTTTTTTGTGAGTGAAATGTTGCATTGTCTCCCCTGATTCTAAGTCTAAGGCTTTATTAATTAATAGAAAAAGCTTCTGCTGTGGATTTTTAGCTCAAACAAGCATTGCACCACTGAAGTAAAGAACATGTTACATGACAATGACATTTTCGAAAATAAAAAACAGTTTTGACAATCATGAGTGGTTCATTAAATATTTAGTAGGCTCAGGTCTGAGTGCCAAAGGGGTGCCAAAGTCACCCCCTCTCCCTCTTCATGGGATTTCATCCGCCATTCATTTTTCCATAAACCTTGCTTAAAATGCTTATAAAAATTGTTTTACTTGCTCAAACCAAGCGATTTGACTATACTTAGAATCAGGGGAGACAATGCAACATTTCACTCACACACAAAAAAAAAAAATGTTTTATATTTTTTATTTTATTTTCGAATTTCGACTTTCAATAATAAAAGTCGACCTTGATAATAACAACGATTATTCGAAAATTCGAAATTCGATGCCCATCCCTACTCCACAGCAATAAAATAGACAAAGTATTATATAGAAAACACAGCGAGTTTATTTTTTTGAAAGCAGAAGTAGAGCCCAGTCAGACCGTCCACAAGGTAAACATAGTACTGCTTGGGTAATGTTGAACGAAAGTGGAGTTGTCCAGACAGTCGGCTGCTCATGCATTGCAGAGTTAGGGAGGTCCGGTAGCCAGACAGGAGCTATCTTATGGAAGGTAGGAATAAGTCTATCTCCTGTTTACTGTGACGCATTAAAAAGAATAAACTATATTCTCAATGACACTGTCAGTTGTTGAATATTATTTTATTTATAAGTGTGTATGTTGTTTAGGTTCATGTTGTGACACATTGCAGATTATGCAAAATGTAGTGTTATGTTAGCATTGTAGGTGCAGAATGCAACAGTCAGTGGAAAGACAGGGCTTGCATGTGCAGATGAACAGCGCAGGTGGAATGCAGGGACGCTGAAGAACCTTGAGCCTAAACGACTGAGCCAGATCAACTTCAGACACCATAAGGCAGAGGATGAATATGACCGCAACAGCTGTATAGGGCTGTAAGCACTCAGTCACTACCAAACACACCGCATCATCTGTCGCACAAAGACTTTAGAGAGAGTGTAGGCAAAGCTCCCAGCAAACCACTCTTTCTCTTGAAAAATACCATGCTGGAGAAATGTTACAATGCCACTCCAACAGAACAACCTTGCAGGAAAACCAGCACAGTTGATGAAAAATTGTTTCAGCCACACCAGAGTCATGACTGTAATTTAAGTTGTGAAACATGCAAGGCATTCTATCAGACATATGTTGAGCTTAATGATGCACAAGCAGCTCAACTAAAGTTGGAGACAAGAGGGCAAAGTACATCTGATGTGTGGCAAAGTAAAAAAGTACCCACCTTTCCTGGCAACTATGCCACCAACTATGGTAAAGGCTCAGAAGACTGAGGAACGGGGTACTGCAGGGGTCTGTTCTCTCGCCGATGCTGTTCAATGTTTACATCCACGACCTACCTGATACAGCATCCAGAAAGTATGGCTACGCAGACGATCTTGCCATCATGCTGAGCCGACCAACGTGGAAGGCGATGGAAGAGGGTCTTAACGAAGACATGGGCACACTGGTAGCATACCTTCGAAGGTGGCGTCTACAGCTCAGCGTCTGAAAGACAGTCGCAGCGGCATACCACCTTAGCACCAGAGAAGCCAGGAGGGAACTTGAGGTGCGCGTCGACAACAAATGTCTGGAGGTCCAGCAAGCCCCGAAGTATCTTGGAGTGAGTCTGGATCGGACATTATCCTTCAAACAACACCTGGAAGAAGTCAAGGCCAAGGTGACATCCAGGGCCGCGCTGGAACAACCTGGGGAGCCTCCGCTAAGACGCTGCGAATATCCACCCAAGCCCTGGTCTTCTCTGCAGCGGAATACTGCGCCCCAGTCTGGAGCAGAAGCCCTCATGCGAAAAAGGTCGACGTGGCTATCAACACCTCCCTCCGAATAATAACTGGATGCTTGAAGCCTACCCGTGTCCCTCTTGCCAGTCCTCGCGGGAATAGCACCGGCCGGCCTCCGACGGGAGGCTGCCACCCTCGCCCTGGCCAGGAAGGCACAAAAGTATGACTGGCACATCCTGCACAACACCACAATAACACCAGCACCTCCAAGCAGACTCAAGTCCCGCCACCCCTACAACAAGGCAGCACAAGAGATGCTCAACTCCACCTCTGAGGACATCTCCAGAGATGCATGGTTGGCAGCAGCTTGGAAGCAGGAGTGGGAGTCAGCCGGGCCCTCCCGAATCCACCGCTACATCTGGGACCCAGGAGCTGGCGCCATTGGAGGAGACGACCTACCACGCCGGCAATGGACCACACTGAACCGTCTACGAACTGGGGTCGGTCGCTTTAAAACATCAATGAAGACGTGGGGCTTGGCGGACAGTGCGGCATGCGAGTGCGGTGACCCTGAGCAGACCGCCGACCATATAATCACCACCTGCCCCTTATATAGACCACCCTCGGAAGCCAGCCTCTTCGACCTAGGACCAGAGATGCGGGCATGGCTACACGACACCGAGTTGGACCTCTGACGTTACACGAAAGAAGAACTATGGTAAAGAAAATGAGAGTAGAGCTTGCAACCAACTTAAGGAGCAAGGCATGAACATGACACACAGGGGAACAGTTATAAGTGTACAAGAACCCTGGCTCTCTGCAAGTCCCGATGGTGTCATCGCGTTATTTCGAAACCCACCTAGGTTACGCCAAAACCACGCCCTGTGCCCGCCTACGCAGCAGTCAAACGCCGGGATTGGCCAGGAGCAAGTCTTTTGTCTTCTTTTGACAGCTCGAATCTCCCACACCACAAACACTGCACGGCACGCAGCCCAGCGATTTCATGAACCAACTGAATTGCTTTTGAGAGCGGACATTGAAATGAATTATGGTCACATACCTTCCTTAGTGTATTAACGCTAATGAAAATGTAATACAAGCTTTTAACACATTTTCCACACCACAAACACTGCGCCCAGCCCAGCGATTTTATTAACAATTACAACCAAAAAAACAATCGATTTTTAAGCATATTTATTTAAAATCATCATTGTAAAATTCAGGGCTTTAGTTAAAGCGTCAATAAAGGAGCCCAGCTCTTTAACTTGCAAATGAAAAATATAAAAAATATAAAATTAAAAATACAATAGGCTACAGCACATAGGCCTAGCTTCTTTTTGGCACAGATTCATTCCCCCCAGTCCAGCCGTTTGTTCCAGGCCAGTGAAGTCCCAACAATCTACAAAAACATGCAGTAATATAAACAGTGTTGTGCAAGCTCACACTTCACTAGAGCTAGCTCAAAGTTCAGCTCACACAGATTAAAATGAACAAGTTCACGTTCATACCTCATAATTTGAGCTTCACCCAAAGCCTGAGAAGGGTTGCCACTGCATGCTGTAATCTCCCAATCTCTTCTATTCTATTGTATTCTAAACTATTTTATTCTATATTCTATTTTCCATTCACTAGCCTGTCCCCGGCGCACTGAATAAGGCCTGGTTTTGAAAAGTGCTAACCACAAAATTAAAGGAGAATTTCGGTTTTTTCGAACCTGGAGCCATCTCCTGCCATTAATTATGATTTGTCCACTCACCAGGCGATCCCCGCGGCGTATCTGGGCGTCCTAGCGTTGTTTTGATATCAATAGCGTCCAAGTCAGTCGTAAAGTGGAGTTGATTTGGGGCCAAGTGTGAGCCTGTATTTCCTGCATCTAAATAGCTATTTTTCTTCCCTTTTTCGCCAAATATCGCCGTAATCTGATCCGTCAACATCCAGCCGAGTGTTATTTCACCCCAGGCTGTTTCCTGGACTGCACAGGGATCAAATTACCTCAAACGTGATCTAGGTCACCAAGTCTCGTGAAGTCCCGCGATACTTTCCTGTCGACTGGCCAAATACAGGCAGGACGCTTTGCGGTCGTGGTTTTAGCGTAACCTATGTGGGGTTTGGCGTAACCTATGTGGGGTTTGGCATAACCTTCGTTATTTCGAATCCCACATAGGTTACGCCAAACCCCACATAGGTTACGCTAAAACCACGACCGCAAAGCGTCCTGCCTGTATTTGGCCAGTCGACAGGAAAGTATCGCGGGACTTCACGAGACTTGGTGACCTAGATCACGTTTGAGGTAATTTGATCCCTGTGCAGTCCAGGAAACAGCCTGGGGTGAAATAACACTCGGCTGGATGTTGACGGATCTGATTACGGCGATATGTGGCGAAAACGGGAAGAAAAATAGCTATTTAGATGCAGGAAATACAGGCTACCACTTGGCCCCAAATCAACTCCATTTTACGACTGACTTGGACGATATTGATCTCAAAACAACGCTAGGACGCCCAGAAACGCTGCAGACATCGCTAGGTGAGTGGCCAAATCATAATTAATGCCAGGAAATGGCTCCAGGTTCAAAAAAACCGAAATTCTCCTTTAAGGTACGTTGGGCTTTAGGCTGGTATTTAAGGCCGAAACGCCCATTCTGGCACTGCGCCACGCCTCTTCAGCGTAAAGCGCATTTCGAGGCGTAAAAACATGATGCTATCTTCCCGAGTCACGGGTAGGCAGGCGCAAAGCGTGTTTTTTTTGCGTTTAATGCCAGTTTAGCACCTAAGGCCAGGGGGGAAATAGAGCCCTCTGTCTGCATGCTGCTCTCCTTTCCATCAGTGCCCTACAGGTGTCACTGTTGAGCATTTAAAAAATATCATGAATACCATGAATTTTATTAAGAAAAAACACATTTGATTGATATTTTATTTAAAAAAAATTATATGCAATCTCTTCTAAAAAATAAGGGACGCTCATCCTCCCTTGCATACATTAACACATTCACTGCCAGCCGTTTTTTTTTTACTGTAGGTAGGTTCTGCCAGAGGTTTTTTTTGAGGATTCTGGCTCATCTTTCAAGACCCGAGGATTCTTTTCTGCTAAGATTTTGTGAACACACAATATCTCAAAAGAACTAATAGAATGTGTGCTTTCTCTGTCTAAAAGAGTTAGTTTGTAGAGTTAGTAGTTATGTAAGCATTAGCAGTTGAATACAGCATGGTTTCAGCGTCTGGAAATTTATTCTGAGATAAACGGCTTTTTGTGAAATTCGATAGAACAGTCACTTTAACCATTCATTTTTGGCATCAGTAAGACGTCAGACATCTAAACAATAGTTTGAACAGTAATTTCCTCCATAACAGCAGGAAACCCCCCTCTGCTTCCAACTCCTCCCTCCGTGGGCGTTCTCCTCCGCCCTCCTTGGCTCTGCAGCGGGTCTGTGACAAACGAGTTGCTGCTCCCTGGCTACTGCCTGGCAGTCTGGATGGGGCTCGCTGGATGGGTTTCGCTCGTTTCTTGGCGGTCCGGTTGAGAGCTCTGATGAAGCTCTTGCGATTCTGGGCTTATTTATGGTGCGTGTTTCAAAGTGTGCATTCAGTCTATTCTTGGAACCCCCCACCGTTGCCACCGCTGTGCGTCAGCGCGAAAGTGAAAGCGTTTTCGCCATCCATTTTACTGTATGAGAACGGCTTCCTCGCGCTTTTCCCTCCAGTTTTGGCTCGCCTCTTTCTGTACTGTGGAGAGACATGTCGCCACTCAGTGGGTCGGTAAAATAGATTATACACATTCAATACCTCCAATATTTGTATAAAAGACGTAAAAGGGTTGGATCCACGTCCCACCGTCAAAAAAAAAAAAAAAGATTTTAAGCCGAGATATCTCGTCTTTGGCAGTCAACGGTTGGATTCTGTAAGCCGAGATATCTCGTCATTGGCAGTGAACGTGTTAATAACCTCCACTGACTTTTTTAACCTATGTCATGTTTTAGGTTCTGCAATTGATGATTGGACAATTTTTGGGTCCTATCTTCCCAAAAGCGCTATTTTAGCGTTTGCGCTCGTTTAACACCGTGCGCAATGCAAATTGGGGGCGGACACAAGCGCATGCCTGCAGGCGTTTCAACGCTAAAATGTGGGATAGGTGGCATTACCCTATCGTCAGCAGCGCACAATTGCTTTGTGCTAAGAGCTTTGAAAAGGACCTCTTACGCGCAAATATCTCGCTGTGCTGGGAGTGCACCCGTAATCTCCATGCAGCGCAGCGCAGTGCAAAGTAGAATTCCTTTTGGAGATGTCATTACGGACAGCCTAGACATCAAATTATGCTGCTAAAATTGGGTATTAGCAGATAATTCAGTGAGGCAATCAACTATAACTCACTGAGAAACTTTTATCACATCGCAAAGAGGGAAATTAATTGAGAAAACTTGTTGGTACCTTCATAACCAGGAGGGTCGTTGGCACCACAGACGATCTGTCAATTTGCTCTCTCTGTCCTTGCAGGAGTGAGTACCCTACTGAAAAATCCAGCTTGAGCTGGTAGCTGGAACCAGCTGACCAGTTCCAGCTAGGTTGTATAGCTGGTTTGGGGTCGGTTTTGGACAGCTGGTTTAAGGTCGGTTTTGTACAGCTGGTTTGAGCTGGTAGCTGGTATAGGCCAGCTACCAGCTACTACTGGTGACAGCTGGTCGACCAGCTACCAGCTACTTGGTGACAGCTGGTAGACCAGCTACCAGCTACTTGGTGACACCAGCTACCAGGTCAGGGCAGGTAGCTGGTTTGAGCTAGTTTTTTTTTTTACAGCTGGTAGACCAGTTACCAGCAGCTACTGGTGACACCAGCTACTTTAGCTGGGGTCACCAGTAGCTGCTGGTAACTGGTCTACCAGCTGTAAAAAAAAAAATAGCTCAAACCAGCTACCTGCCCTGACCTGGTAGCTGTTGACACCAGCTACCAGCTCCTATTGAATTACCATCTCAGATTATCACCAGCTCTTATTACTGTACCAGGCATGATTCCTACCAGTTACCACCTCCTATTGTTACAAGCTCCTATCGGTGAGACCAGCACCTGCTAACATTTTGTTTACAGTGGTTTACAAAGGAAGTATATCTTCTCAAATGTCTTTAAAAGTGTAAATTAAAACATTCTCCAACATTTGCAACAAGATGCATGTTTATCTACTATATACCAGATAATGCCATTTAGAAAATTTAAATAAAGAACAGAAACTATTAAAATGTCTTTGAAAATCTTTGAAAATCTTTATTTATCAATCTCTATTATATCGTTTAATTATTCAATAAACAGAACAAATGATGAGCAGAGCAAGCATAAAAAAAGGCTGTACATGAACAAGATGACGCCAATCATCACTTCCAAAAGTGGCTCTGGGGTCTTAATGTGGAAAAATAATAAATTATAAACAACAATATGAAAAACACTATTCACACAGTGAAACCGAACTGAGCTTGTGTACTAGCTTGTGAACACTGAGTCAGGGTGCAACACAATTACACTACAGTTCACAATGTAATGTAGTTTAATTATGTTGCACCCTGATGTAGGTTCAGTTAGATTAGAAATCTGTGGAACCTGTGGCTGGGGGCTTTTTCTTCTTTCTGTTAATGTCCATTATCTTCTCTGTTATGTATCGGCCCGCCCTTGAAAGTCTCTTCCTCAGTTCCTCCTCTGGCAGGTTTTGGGCCTGCAGCCAATCCTTGAAAGACCCTGAGAGAGAGAGCGAGAGCGAATTTACAAATTATGTGTACATTATATATACACATCCAGTTCGCTGTACCGTTACTGGATTAAAAGGGAATAAAAAAACTCAAACCTATCACTTAAAGGAACACTCCGCCCATTTTCAACCAGCTTTGTATCATTAGAACATCAGTAGTATATCAGAAAACTGTAAACGGTTTTGAAGTCATTCATCTAGTTTGACAGTTATTGAGAGTTGATTTGAGTTAATGAGTTATTCATTTGAGTTAGTGTGGACCAGTGATGTCACTGGTCCACACTTTAAGACTCAATAACTGTCAAATTAAATGACAGACTTCAAAACAGTTTACAGTTTTCTGATATACTACTGATGTTCTAATGATACAAAGCTTGTTGAAAATGGGCAGTGTTCCTTTAACTTTCAATTAGCTATAGGCTTAATTAAGATATGATACCAGTATGGTTGTTATGGATATACATGTATATCCCAGGGGTGTCAAACTCATAGTAGTTCATGGTCCACATACGACCCAATTTGGTCTCAAGTGGGCCAGACAAAGAAAATCTAATAACGTATAAATGCCAAAACCTCAAAATGTCCTGTTTCTTTTACTGTAAAGAATTGTAGGTCCATTTTACAAACACGTTTTCGTATAGGGTTATCTCAGCTACCATCAAACAAATGATCAAATCTACCATTGCAACTGTGCATTACAATTGATGGCAACTGTCAGTTCTTTATAGTCAAGGTTAATACAAATAGTTTACCATTTAGTAATGAATACAGAAAACATGAATAGCCTACTGAATATTTAACTTGCTCCTGGAACCTGGTACCTCTTTTCACCACATTTGATTGAAGGACTTTGCAGGAAGGACTCAGCAAAATTTTTACACTTTGCAAAGTCATCCTGTGGGCCGGATTTGTCGCTTTGATGGGCTGGTTCTGGCCCTCGGGCCATGTGTGACACTCCTGCCCTAATTAATTACATGAAACTGACTAATCTTTAAAATATTAAATAAGGTCCTTTGCTCAAACTCCATGTTGGCTGAGAGGTAATTACTTAACCAAACAAAACTCAATGGAAGGGTTGACTCAAACTGCAGTCACGAGACATAAACGTATGCCGTAATTGGCTGCTGAACCTTTTAGTAAAAAAAAAGAAAAAGGAGGGAGATTTCTATTTACCCTTCAATGCCATCACCTTGCTAGGTGAAAGAGGCGGCTTTGGCGTTTGCTTGGTTGTTGGGCAGATTTTCCCCTCCAAGGAACTCCCTGCCAGTGTTGACGTCCCCCAGATGGCAACAGCAAGCTCCTTAACGAACAGTGAGTCCTTCGTGTTTCGCTTCACCACCTGCCACTGATCAGTCAGGAGCCAGACCCCTTCACCAATATGGATCTGTTAAAAAATAAAGAGACACACAAAGCAAGAGTAATGGTTACATGAAGCAGTGTAATTTGTGTGTAGGGCTAGGCAAATGTTTTGTTCAATGAGACATTTCTCTACTTTTGCACAATTTTTTTTTTGTATTAAATAATCTGCAAAGCAAAGAATTTCCTGCTCTGTGTCTGCAGCTGTGGCTAAGAGATCAGCCTACTGTCTGGCATGTTGCAGTGTGGAGGTGTGTTTGGCGTCATTCGTCCAGCTTACCGGTTGGGCAGGGCTGGCCATGTTTAAGCACCGTGATTAGCCTGATTGTCCAACCCTGCCCCAAGTTTAAATATACTGCAATCGGTTGTAAATAAGAGACACCAAGTTAGAGAAGTCAGAAATACAGGCTAACTTCAAAAACACCAGGCTCCCACATGCCAGCAGGGCAAAACTATTTGTAACTGTAGTCATAGAATCTCTCACCTTGTTGTTTTTGATGACGTACTTGCTCTCGAGTACTTCAGATCCATGGAATCCAGTGTTGACAACTAAAGAAGAAGGAAGTAAAGCGCGCACATCAACTCAGACAGGTAAGGGGCAGGACAAAAATCTGATAAACTTACAAAATTAAATAGAGTCCGCACACTGAAAAGTAGTTTAGCTCCCAGGTCAGTTTATTTAACGTTTCGACATAGCCGTTTCTCAATGTCGAGAATTTTGACAACTAAAGAACGCAAAGAAAATCCATCAATGATGTGATAATAATAATGTTTTCCATAAATTCTCAAGACTACATTTTGCACAGGTAGAATTTTTACAACACACCTTGCACTGCAGAGGTCTCCTGCCTGCACTCTGGCTCAGGAACAGCCCGTGGGGTGCCATCCAAAGAACATGATGATGCTGGATGGGTGGTAGGGGATAGTTGCGTTATGTTTTAGCCTACTGTGGTTGCAAACGTGTTACAGTGAGATAGACATTGTCACATATATTAAAGGAACACTTTGCCCATTTCCAACCAGCTTTGTATCATTACAACCTCAGTAGTATATCAGAAAACGGTTGTGATGTCATTCATTTAGTTTGACAGTTATTGAGGGTTTATTTGAGTTAAAGTTGTGGACTAGTGATGTCACTGGTGCACACCTTAACTCAAATCAACTCTCAATAACTGTCAAACTAAATGAATGACTTCACAACCGTTAACAGTTTTCTGATACTACTGATGGTGTAATGATAGAAAGCTGGTTGGAAATGGACAAAGTGTTCCTTTAACCATATCGAACATCTGGAAACAAAAGGTGATCATGCCGGCAAGTGATAGGATAAGCCAATATGCACAACTTTCGAAGGAACGCACCTTGCACTGCAGATGCCCCCTGACTGGACTCTGGCTCAGGAACGGCCCGTGGGGTGCTATCCAAAGAACCTGATGGGATGGGTGGTAGGGGATAGTTACGTTATGGGGTTTTAGCCTACTGTGGTTGCAAACTTGTTACAGTGAGATAGACATTGTCACATATATTAACCATATCAAACATCTGGAAACAAAGGTGTCATGCCTGCAAGTGATAGGATAAGCCAATATGCACAACTTTCAAAGGAACACACCTTGCACTGCAGATGTCCGAGTTGGACTCTTAAGAGACCAATTGTCATCCGAAGATGCTGAAGTTGACATGTGAGGGACAAAAAAGAAAACACAATTATTGCACAATGGAAGTCAGCTATAGAATTTATAGTGATAGTTCAAATGTTTCCCTATATAGCCGTATTTGCTGTTTCAGGTGAGTTAGAAAAAAGGTAGTCGCGCACATCCCAAACAATAAGGCAGGTGCAGGAACCAAAAACAGTAAAATGTGAAAAGAGAACGAGCACACACGCTCTTCCTCAGACCTGACTGAGGAAGAGCGTGTGTGCTCGAAACGTCACTACTCTGTTTTGCTGGATGGCTAAATAAAAGGTAAATAGGAGCTCGTTCAGTGTGCAGACCTTCTCTCTTTTCACATTTTACTGTTTCAGGTGAGTGCAATGCAGCCACTAAGATTCAAAATGGTGGAGCTCTTTCCTGCCAAAACACTGTCCTGTGTCAACACAGTGCATAGCACTAGCACGCATATCCCATATCAACCTACAGGATACACAGGGTCTTGCTATGTTAGAAAATAATTCCAAGCCACTGGAATGCATGTTGACACTTGAACTCCTGGTGAAGCTCTCCTTGTGACAGGGAAGGACTTAAACGAAAGCTGATTCACTCATACAGCAGGGCTAGATAGGCAAGAATCCAAGCTATCACAATGACAATGTACTGTATACATACATATACATACACATACATACACAAATAATAAAAGCTGTTGGGATTTTGCAACCGTTTTTTTCGTTATATCTCAAAACACACAGACAAATATATAATATTTACATAATTTCTCAATATCATAGAGCCTTCCCCATCTTTCTTTTAAGTAGGCCACACTCTACTGATGTTTTTCAAAGACAGAAAAAGGCCTACTTACATGTGGGGTTAAGGTTTGACATCAGGCATTTTTGGAGCTTCATGTTCATGCTCCGGTAGTTGTCATTCTCTTCCTTGAGATCATTCACCTTCCCCTGCATTTTGTCAATTTTTCTCTTCAGGGATTTATTTTCTGTTTGGGCTGCAGTCAGTAACTTTTTTGGCACCACCTCATCTTCACTTGTGCCTGAATCTGTCGCCTCGTCATCCCTTAGGACACGCTCCCTTGGGAGAGTGCGGTGGTCCGCCTGCATTTGTTGCTTCCTTTCTTCAAGGATGGCATGCAGGTTAATTTCCTTGCCTCCAGCGACACTTGACTTTTGGTGCATCTATACACACACACACACACACACACACACACACACACACACACACACACACACACACACACACACACACACACCCCACACATAGACATTAGTAGATTGATAGATAATTAGATAGTTATATTATTTTTAGAGGCTATGGACGTGTGCTCCATGAAAATTGTGCCTTCTCCAAAAGTTGTGTTATGCTATCCAATTTTAGATTTACTTTTCAAATGCACTTACCATCTTAGCTTTTGCTTCCTTCTTCTCCTTTTCGACTGGTGCGATTTTTCCCTCCTCAGGGGGGTTCGGGTCCAGGATCTTTGGAATCCTCCAACGTTTTGTGCTTTTGACAAGTTGACTTATCTCCTCAGCAGTTTCTACGACACAGCAAGAAGATTTTATAATTGTATAACACATTTCTTAAACAGGGACAGTAAACACACATCAGATAGAAACCCCGCACATTATGTAAAATACTCTCTCTCTCTATATATATAAATATATATATATATATATTGTAGCGAATCAGCAGTACACACATAGTGGTGAGCAATGGTAGTGTCTCCGCTACAGATAGGAACTGTGTGGGGGAGTGTTATGTTGGGGAGCACTATGCTGTGGGACCACTTCCGGAGGGAGACTGAGCATGCGCGTCAGTCTCCGCGCACTGCCTAAGGGAAAGCTGCTATCTATGAGCATGACAACAGCGGAGAGTTGTAAATATGAATAACTGTGAATAAAGAACCTGTACCAGCAAGAAGCCTCTGCCTCATGAAGTACTAAGAACGTTACATTGGCGTCAGAAGTTTAAAACGGTGAATTACCTCCAGAATCGGCAAGATGGTTAACAAGTTCCTGAAGAAAGAGAAGCAAAGACTCAAACGGGAGGCGGGAAGAGAAAGAGCCGGGGCGGACTACCAAGCATCCGAGGAGGAAGAAGACTGGGTAGACGCGGCCGCTACCACAGAGATCCAGGCGGGGATAGCAGCAGCAAGCCTGGGGTTTGTGATGATAAAATCCGAACTAAACGGCGATATCCCCGTAGCCACGGAAGCTACCCCGCGGCTCAAAGAGGCTAGCAGGCAGGCTAACGAGGCGGCGGAGAGAGCGGAAGAGCCGAGGCCGGTGAGAGTGAAGATCGAGCGGGTTGACAACACCGCTGTAGCCATGGAGGCTGTGCCACAGCCCGGTGAAGCTAGCCGGAGAACCGGAGACAAAGACGGGACACGGGTCGAGGAGACAAAGGACGGCGGGCGGCGAGGAAGAAAGGAAATCACCCCGCCAAAATTCAACGGTAAAGGCGAATGGGAGCCATATTGCACAATGTTCAACGTAGCAGCGGAAATGAATGGCTGGTCGAGGGGAGAGAGAGCCAGTCATCTGGTAATGTCACTCGAGGGTGAAGCTATAACATGTGTAGCAGCAATGGCAGATACCAAAGACTTAGACGTTGTGATGGCGGCCCTGAGGAGGCGTTTCGGACGATGCAAAGAAGAAGGCATTATGGTCGCAGAACTGTGTAACAGGCGTAGACGACCAGGGGAGTCGCTGCGGGCGCTAGCCACAGACATTGAGATCCTCAGCCGGCGTGTATACAGCCGGCTGCCGCCAGAAGCACTGGACGAGCTAGCCCGAAACTACTTCGTCCAGGCTATCGCGCCTCGAGGGCTACGAGAGCAAGTAATGCTGCAACGGCCAAAGACACTAGAAATAGCGCTAGAGCTGGCGTTTGAAAGAGAGACAGTGGAGGGCTGGGCCATGAACAGCGAAGAGGGGAGAGCTGTCCCCGTAGTGAGAATGGCAGCGGAAAGCCCGATACAAGAAGAGCCAGCGTGGAAGACGGCTTTGGCAGAACAAGGCAACATGGTGAAAGAACTGTCCGAGTCAGTACAACAGCTCAAAGAACAACTGCTCCGCAGAGCGACCCTGCAGCCCAACCCCGCTCGACAGCCCACCCAGCGGAACAACAGCTGGGCTAGAGGGAGCATGATCTGCTGGGGATGTGGGCGCCCCGGTCATCGGGAAGCAGACTGCCGCCGGAGAGCGTGGAACCAGGGAAACGGTACGGGGCCCGTCCAGATGGGGCGAGACGGGTCTACGATGCCACAGTCCCCGTAGCCACAGCGTCGCAGGAGGGAGCCCACCGACAGCAACAGAGAGGTGGGGCTCCGCCGTGCCCCGAAGTAGACGACATCGCCGGAGCTGTCAACATGCAGAGCGGGCCGCGCGCGATGAACGGCTGCCATGTTCCAGCCTACCTACAGGGGAGATACTGCGCCGCCCTGGTGGACACGGGGTGTACGGCGACGCTGGTGAACGTCAACATGATGCCCGAGGGGATGCGCCTGGAGCAGCCAGCAGCATAGCTGCTAAGAACAGTGTCCGGTGAGTTAATGCCAATGAGGGGGAGGGGACACGTAATGATAACAGTGGGGGGACAGACAGTGGACTTTCCGGTGTGGGTGGTAGAAATGGCGGGGCCTTGCATCCTGGGGGAAGACTACTTAACGATGAACAAATGCACAGTAGACCTAGGAAAAAGCACATTGACATTTGCAGAAGGAACGGTAGTCCAAATGAGCCACCCGCCCACCGTTCCAAGGGAACGGCCTAACGTTAACAACATCACCGTGTACCGCGTCACCGTAGAGCATGAACCCCACCTAGCAGGCCAAGCCCCCCCCCAAAACCACGCCCCTAGCCCACCTCCAAACACTTGCCCTCAGCCAATGCAACAGGCAGAGGGAGAGAGAGAGAGGTTAGAAATGCTCAGGACACTACACCAACGTCAGAGCGAGGGGTTAGAACCACAACAGAGCGACGAACTGTGGAGAGTACTAGAAGAGTACAAAGACATTTTCGCGATGTCGGACGATGAACTAGGCTGCACTCACCTGGTAGAACACCAAATAGACACTGAAGGGGCGCGGCCCATCAGATCATATCCCCGTCGAGTTCCAGCAGCAAGAAGAGATATAGCGAACGAAGCTGTAGAAAACATGCTGAGGGCAGGGATCATCGAGCCGTCAGAGAGCCCATGGGCATCGGGAGTAGTGTTGGTAAAAAAGAAAAATAGCGCAAAGATGCGATTTTGCGTAGACTATAGAGGGTTGAACAAAGTGACAAAAAAAGACGCGTACCCGATGCCCGTCATCGAGGAGCTACTAGACATAGTGGGGGAGTCAGCCTGGTTCTCCTCCCTAGACCTCCGCAGTGGGTACTGGCAGGTGCCCCTCTGCGACGATGCCAAGCCAAAGACCGCCTTCCGCACCGAGAGAGGACTGTGGCAGTTTCGAGTACTCAGTTTCGGGCTGTGTAACGCACCCGCAACGTTCGAGCGGTTAATGGAGAACCTGCTGGGGGACATTCCCCAAACAGAATGCGTCGTATACTTAGATGACATCTTGACACACGGGGGCTCGTTTCAGGCAGCGGTGGGAGCATTACGAAAGGTCCTACAGAAAATAGCAGCGGCGGGTCTAAAGCTACACCCAGATAAGTGCCACTTCCTGAAGAAGAGGGTAGAGTTCTTGGGACATGGCATCGGCGAGGGGGGCATCCGCACTCTAGAGGAAAAAACACGGGCAGTCTCAGAATGGCCCACCCCCAGAGACAAAAGTGAACTCGAGAGCTTCGTAGGGTTAGCATCCTACTACAGAAAGTTTGTAAAAGGATTTTCTGACATCGCAGAGCCACTGTTCCGGCTTAAAGAAAAGAACACAGACTTCAACTGGACAGCAAAATGCCACCTAGCGTTCGAAACCCTCAAGAAAGCGCTGACCGAGACCCCCGTGCTTAGAGCACCAGACCCCGCACTGCCGTTCCTACTAGACACTGATGCCAGCAATGGGGGTATGGGCGCCGTGCTGTCCCAGGCAGGGCCGGAGGGGGAGCAGGTGGTGGGGTACTTCAGTAAGACGTTTGATAAGACAGAAAGAAACTACTGCGTCACACGCCGGGAGCTCCTAGCAGTCGTAGAAGCACTGAGACACTTTAGATACTACCTCCTGGGACAGCCTCAGTTCACCATACGGACCGACCACTCAGCGCTGCAGTGGTTATGGTCCTTCCGGGAGCCGGAGGGACAGGTGTGCCGCTGGTTAGAGAGAATGGCGGACTATAACTTCACCATAGAGCACAGAGCAGGGAGACACCACGTAAATGCAGATGCCCTGTCACGATGACCCTGCGCGGAAAGGGGGTGTGTGTACTGTGAGAAGAGAGAGGGGAGAGAGAGAGAGCTCCAAGAAGACGCTAGAGTCTGCCCTAACCACACGGGAGATGGGCCAGTGTGCAAGACACTGCGGATGGCAGAAGCAGCAGATTGGAAGGGCCACCAGGAAAACGACAGGGAGCTGTCACCAGTGCTGCAGTGGGTAGAAGCGGGCCAGAAGCCGCAATGGGAGGAGGTGGCGGGGGCCACCGACACAACCAAAGGGCTGTGGGCAGGGTTTGACACCCTGAGATTGAACAGTGGAGTGCTGATGAAGTGCTGGAAAGAGCCAGCAACGGGAGAAAACAAGTGGCGAAAAGTAGTGCCAACGACACTGAGAGATGAGGTGTGCAGGAGCTGCCATGGGACAGTAGGGGCGGGCCACTTTGGGGTAAGCAAAACCCTCCGTCGCATCAGACAAGGCTTTTATTGGGGGAGGATGAGGAGAGACGTACAGGACTTCTGTCGGCGCTGCGACCTCTGCGCGGCGTACAAAGGGCCATTAGACCAGTCTCGCGCCCCGCTCCAACAGCTAGCAGCAGGAGCCCCCATGGAGAGGGTAGGGGTAGACGTGATGGGGCCGTTTCCACGCTCAGAGAGTGGAAATCGATACGTCCTAGTAGCCATGGACTACTTTACAAAATGGCCAGAGGCATACGCGCTGCCCGACCAGGAGGCGGGGACGGTGGTCGACGCACTAGTCACAGGCATGTTCAGTAGGTTCGGAGCACCAGAGACCCTACACAGTGACCAAGGAAGAAACTTTGAGTCACGAGTGTTCGCCACCATGTGCAAGAAACTGAACATTAGAAAGACACGGACCACAGCATTGCACCCCCAGAGCGATGGCCTAGTAGAAAGATTCAATAGGACACTGAAAAAGCAGTTGGCCATCCTCACGGAGGAGCACCAGAGAGACTGGGACACGCACCTGCCTCTCATCCTCATGGCCTACAGATCCGCAACACACGAGTCCACCTCCTGCACACCCGCCCTGCTCATGTTAGGTCGAGAACTGCGGACACCAGCAGAAATGGCGTTCGGCAAGCCACCGGATGCACTGGACGCTCCCCCGGGGAGAGAGTACGCCAGGAGGCTACAAGATCGATTAGAGTCCGCTCACAACTTCGCTCGGGACCAGCTAGAGAAAGCAGGCATGAAACAAAAAAGGAACTATGATGTGAGGGCAAAGGGAAACCATTTCCAGGGGGGGGAGTTGGTGTGGGTGTACACACCCCGGAGAAAAAAAGGGCGTAGCCCTAAACTGGACTGTCACTGGACAGGCCCATGCAGGGTCATGGAGAGAATGGGGGAGGTGGTGTACCGAGTGCAGATGCCACTTGGTGGCAAGAAGGTACTCCACAGAGACAGGTTGGCCCCATACCGGGGGGGGTGCACCCTTCCCCCAGATCTCGGCCGCCCAGCGGTTTCACTTAGACAGAGTGAAAGAAGGAATCTGTTTCCACAGAGAGGGGCGTCCGGCCATGACCGGGCGGGCCCCACTCAGAGACTTGAAGCACCAGGGACACTGCAGGTGGGGTCAGGCCCACCGGCAGATTCACAGAGACTAACACGGCCACGGAGAGAGCCAAGGGCTCCAGGACATTTGAGCAACTTCGAGTTGTACTAAAAAAAAAAAAAAAAAAAAAAAAAGGAGGAGATGGTGGTTGGAAGTGTTATAATGGAAAGTGAATGATGTGTATGGCATGAGATATTGTGGGGAGGAGACGTGGGAAAAGCCTGAGATGGAAACATAAAATGTGGTTAAAAAACAAAGAACTGTTAAAAAGAAAAAAAAGATGCTGGGAGTGTTGGTACAGGGGAGGTGTGATGTGGTGTCAACGTGGGCGTTGACCTTATTGTTGGGCGGGGAGTATGTAGCGAATCAGCAGTACACACATAGTGGTGAGCAATGGTAGTGTCTCCGCTACAGATAGGAACTGTGTGGGGGAGTGTTATGTTGGGGAGCACTATGCTGTGGGACCACTTCCGGAGGGAGACTGAGCATGCGCGTCAGTCTCCGCGCACTGCCTAAGGGAAAGCTGCTATCTATGAGCATGACAACAGCGGAGAGTTGTAAATATGAATAACTGTGAATAAAGAACCTGTACCAGCAAGAAGCCTCTGCCTCATGAAGTACTAAGAACGTTACAATATATATATATATATATATATATATATATTTATAAAACGGCTCTCTCAAATCAAGCAATCTGATTGGTTCACAGCCATTGTATAAATCCAATAACCCACTCCAATAACCTTATTGGTTGCCATGGCAACTCTCTTACTAAAAGCCTTTGGTTACCTCAAAAAAAACAAATGGCGGAGACAGCTGTCAGATCCTTGTGAATCGATCTTCGCTTATAACTTTACTAATACTTCGCAGAAAATTATGTTTTGTACAAGAATAGATGCGGGCTAATGTCTTCTTTGCAAAAAAAAGGATGTTAACCCCGCATTTAACCCCGTAACGTTAGTTGGTGTCGGGCTTTGCAGAAAGCACTCAGCTTCTCAGCAAGCGCTGAGAATGCAGCGCTGCGCTCGAGCTGCCTGTCGGGCTTTCCAGAAAGCTCTCAGCTTCTCAGCAAGCGCCAGGATTGGCCAATGTCAACTTCAGTCTCCAGAACGATCCAATCAAATCACCCGCACGTCTATCTTCTTGCTAGAGGTCCCGCCTTACAGTAGTGTTTCAACTGACTCTATCAGAATACCATGCCAGTCGGACTTATAGTATTATTATTATATTTATATTATCATACTTGGAAACCGTTTTATAAAAGAAATATAGCACTCGAGCAGCGTGTGTTGTGGCATATATCCCGCTGATCAGTTGTTATCCCACTCGGCCTGCAGCCTCGTGGGATAACAACTGATCAGCGGGATATTTAAGCAATATAGCATGAGAGCTTTTTGCAAAGCCCGACACCAGAGCCGTATGCTGACACCAAGTAACGTTACGTCTTATTTAGAAATGCGGGGTTAAGAGTGAGGGCGCGCGAGAGAGGGGTTAAGACATTAGCCCGCGTCTATTCTTGTACAAAACATCATTTTCTGTGAAGTATTAGTAAAGTTATAAGCGAAGATCGATTCACAAGGATCTGACAGCTGTCTCCGCCATTTGTTTTTTTTTAAACCAAAGGCTTTTAGTAAGAGAGTTGCCATGGCAACCAATAACCGAGTCCAATAACCCATGGCCATGGGTTATTGGCAGTGGCGCCGGAACGAGTTTGCAATAAGGGGGACAATTTTTTTTTTTTTTTTTTTTTTTTTTTTATTATTATTATTTTTTAATATTTTGTTTCCGGTGCCCAAAGGGCGCCGTCTTTTCAACGCCCATAAGGGCGCCGACGAAAAATTGACGTTTTTATGGACGTTTGGATGATTTTTAGCCATATTTAGATGAATATCTCATTTTAAATTAACATTAGGATTATACTGTAGTGATGTAATTATTCAGTATTTTTCCTTTTCTCACTCACTTGGTGACCTGCTCTCCCTTTAGGTCATTTTATAATTACACTACAACAGACAGCAACACAGGCAGAAACACTGAACTTATTATTATTATTATTATTATCACTTCGAAACACAGTGCAAAACTTGTCATCTCAACACAAAAATAAAATAACAATAACCGTATACGATTATAGCAGCAGCCAATGACAGTGAGTGCAGTACAGAGTCCAGGTCTGTCTGTCTCTCAGGTGTAATAATCCCACAATGATCACGGCTTTAACAAGTGTCACAGGCTGTGTAAACAGTGTAAAGTGGGCTCTCTGTAACTTGATCCCTGGGTCTGTCTGTCTCAGGTGTAATAATCCCACAATGATCACGGCTTTAACAAGCATCACAGGCTGTGTAAACAGTGTAAAGTGGGCTCTAAGCGTCAGGGGCAGTTGCCCCCTCAGATTAAAAAAAAAAAAAAAAAAAAAAGATTTTTTTTTTTAGGGGGACCAAATTTTAAGGGGGACAAAATGTCCCCATGTCCCCCTTGTTCCGGCGCCAGTGGTTATTGGACTCGGTTATTGGATTTATACAATGGCTGTGAACCAATCAGATTGCTTGATTTGAGAGAGCCGTTTTATAAATTTGCCACAACACACTAGCTCTCATGCTATATTGCTTAAATATATATATATATATAAATATATATATATATAATCAGTACATTTAATTTGTAAATCTTTATTTGTTATTGAATAAATGAAATTCAGTCAGATGCATGTTTACAGCCTGTACATTCTGTTGATTCTTTCATAGATTGAATAAACAAATACAAAGTATAAATAGTTAGAATAGTATAATAGCATATTTATTATATTTCTTCATTGATCAGCTGTCCCTAACCCTAACGTTAACGCTAATGGTCGGACTAATGGGAGGTCGGACCAATTACCAGTCGGACCAATTACCACTTGAAAGAGAAAGCCTATTTTAGGATTCCTAATATGGAACAAATGGCCTTATCATGTCTGACATCTCCTGAAGCCAAGCAGCGTTCTTTTTTCTACTTCTACAAAATGGCCTTATCAGGAACATCTTTACTTTCCCAATACAGGATGATTCCTATTTTACGAGGTAACGTCATACAAAGAGACTGATATCCCGCGCGCAACTTCTATTTTACGCGGGAGGAGTCATAACGTAATAACTAAGCCATACAATCCTGTGCAGGCAAATTATATCCCAATTTAAATCTTAACGTTCGTCTTCATCCTGATATAACGTTAAAAAATTTAATTATATCATGCAGCAGTCTGTCAGAGTTGATGCAAATCAGGCAACAGGTACCTACCTTTCATAATGAGAATTTGTCCCTTGAAGAAATCTTCACTTTTCCAGCGAACCCAATAAACTCCATGAGGATTGAAGTCCGCTGTATCCAAGCCTTTGATGTCCCCGATATTGACAGTATCCCTCTCGCCATCGTCTACAAAGTTTACATAAGCGTACATTTTGGTCAAATCAGAAAATAAAGCCGTCTCCTCGGTTCATTGCAGCCAGGTCAGGACACTGCGCGCGGTATGCAGCCTATGCCCTGCAGCCAATCAGATCAGTGTTTTTTTGACTAGTCCACCATCACATAAGAAGGGGGGTGCTCTTGACGTTGACGTCTAGTGGATTTCTAATATAAAGCGCGATAAACTCCCTTTGGCTGGATCAAACCAAAAGCTGTACACGCCTCTCTCTAGACAGACGGAAACCTGCAGGATGCAACCACCCTGCCGGAGACACGGGCCCCGTTCCAATACCCATACTTGTACTTCTTTCTTGTAGTATGTACTGCCGCTGCCCTCACAAAGTATGGATTGTAGTGTGCAGCATGCATGCAAAATGCATACTATTGGGACACACTACATCTGTCGTCACGTGAGCTTCCTGAACTCCGACCTCTTGCTCACTTCCGCCGACGTCCGCAGCGCCACATTTGAGTTTTTTTTTTCTTTTTTTTTTTTTTTCAATAAACAAAGTCTGGCAGTAACAAACAGTACATTATACAAAAAATTCAGACTAAACATTTACAAAATTGGAACAGACAATCAAATAAACAAAATCAAATAAATAAAGCAAAAACATTAAGTCAGAGATCTAAACAGGAATCAAGATATGCATGTTTTGGTACACACCATGCTTGTTTGGTTTTAACATATTTCAAGGCTTTCTTAAAGTTAATTATCTCATTCATGAACACGCAGCTCAGTCAGTGCGACGTAACTCCAGTAGGTGGCGGTAATGCACAAAAAGTTGTTTGCCAACCGCCATAAAACATTAGAAGAAGAAGAAGAAGACATAACTTCCTGCTGCGCAAAGGATTGTGGGGAAGTTTGGCTGAAGCAGCATGCATCGATGCATACTCCGAAATAGGAGCTGATGTAGTACAACATCCTGGTACTCTTGGCATACTGCATCTGACATACTATGTATTGGGACATACTAAATCTTTTTTTGCCTACTAAATAGTATGGAAGTATGGGTATTGGAACGGGGCCCAGATTTTCTGGAATTTTGTAAGTAACTTTATTGCTTATTTTCAAGGGATATATTATGTAGGCATGCAGGTTAACATTGTATTTTGTTTGTGTACGCGTCAAATTAACGTTTGTTTTGTCTGTATGCGAGCTCTACTAGCAAATTGATGCTAGCACAGGCCGCATGCACCATAGGCCACAGGCAGAAAACACACTCAGTTTCTGCAACCTATTGAACAGTGCGAAGCTAATCAATTTGGCAGATAGGGTAACTATCTTTTTTCTAAAGGATCCGCCATTCCGAAGTTTGGATATTGTGGAATATGGCACAAAAGTGCAGACATTTCAGTCGCACACTGTGCGTCTCAGCAGCGCAGCAGTATTAGAACAGGGCTTTTACTGATGCTTTCTGAAGGCTATTTACTTGATTAGACTTCTATTTTCGTTAGGATATTATTTTTTTCGTTATTGTTTAATTGTTTTCAGTTAATCAGGCAAGCTTATCCTATTGGAATTCATAATTATTTCGTATGACATTTTACACAGCTGCAGGGCACATGGAGGGACAACAGAATTAGGCTATGTTCCCGCAGGCGTGTCAGCATGTGTGTGCGCTGCTCTCTAAGCAGGGTGTGTGCGTTGTGCACCCGCCTATAGAGACACATAGCCTATTACATTGTACATGCTAAATGTTGTGTTGGTTATTTAGGGTCTGGCTCGCAATTAGTAGCCTTAGCCTACCATGTCAACTTAGCCTTTCTGATGCTATTACATGGTTAAATCAGTGATTTTTTTTAAGGGGGGATATCTGCAGTGGAAAGTGGTAATTTGGTCTGGTACATCGTGGTACTTGGTTTGAGTTTGGGAACCTCTGATCTATGCTGTCTGTATCCTATTTTCTAATCCAGACAGGAAAGAAGTGGAGCACAGATATCGCTAGCTGGAGAGACAAAAGCACACACACACAGCCCCTGGAGAACAGCAGAGGAGACACTCACACAGGTTATATTTATATTTGAAAATATCTAATCACATCACAAAATGCAACTTTGGGTTAGGTTTTAGTTGACCTATGTTGTTTTTATCCTTTTTTATAGCCAGTACAGGAGAGGAGCCGAGTGGAACGGAGCACAGAGGAGATCGCCAGCCGGAGAGACAGACAGACATACACTAGCCCCTCCAGAGCAGAGGAAAACTGCAGGGTAAACAACCTACATTTAAAATATCTAATCACATCACACAATGCAGATTTTGGTTAGGTTTTAGTTGACCTTGTCTAATTTTTGTAATAACCACAACAGGAGAGAGTAGGAGAGGAAAGCAAGAGAGGAGATTGCCATCCTGCAGCCAGAGAGACAGACAGACACAGAGAGAGAGAGCTGCTGAAGACAGTCATGCAGGTTAAACTGAAATTTAAACTAGAGACCATCCTGCAGCCAGAGAGACAGACAGACACAGAGAGAGAGGGAGCTGCTGAAGACAGTTGTGCAGGTTAGACTTAAATTTAAACTAGAGACCATCCTGTGATGGGATCACACCAGCCGCAGTGTGTGTGGGGAGGTCTTGCTCAGATCACGTCCATTTTTTCAAACTCTGCCTTCATTTTATATACTACAACTATACCTATAACCCTACACACCTGTACAGTTTTGGACTGCATCTTGCACGGCTTTGACACTATCACGTTCACAAACTCTGACTAAGTGTCTCAAGGACCACATTTTGCCACGATGACACACACACACACACACACACACACATGGTGTTGTTGATAATTGGATTACTAAAGGTTGCTTATTGTGATATTCATTGTTTCGAAAAATGTATTATTGTGATACTGATTTCAACCGTATTGCCCAGGCCAAGCCCCTTCTGCCCTCTTCTCCCCTCACCCCCATGTTCTCTCCATTCTTGCGCCCCCCAATCTCTCCCTCTCCCCTCCCTCCTTCTCTCTAATATAGGATTGTTCAATCCTGTTTATTGATAGTGCTTAGCTAGACATATTCTCTGTAAAGACCTCTGAGACATGCTTGTGAATTAGGGCTATACAAATAAACTTGACTGGACACACACCGACTCACAAGGTGAAAACAATATCAGCCAACGTTGTCGTTGCTGGTAATGCTTGCTGGCTTGTAGGCTGGTAAATATCTAATCACATCACAAAATGCACATTTGGGAAAGAGTTTAGTTGACCTATGCTGTTTTTATCCTTTTTTATAGCCAGTACAGGAGAGGAACGGAACGGAGCACAGAGGAGATCGCCAGCCGGAGAGACAGACAGACATACACCGAGCCCCTCCAGAGCAGAGGAAAACTGCAGGGTAAACAACCTACATTTAAAATATCTAATCACATCTAGAAAACATCTGAGTACCTGTGACTGTGGAATTTGTAGTTGTAGAAAATAGTCACACATGTGTAACAGCAAATTTGAAGTCAGAGAAAACAACATACTGTAGGAGTTTGAGGTCACAGAGACAACGATATAGGATTTGACGATTTATAGATTTTATTCTCTCTCCCACAAACACAACCGTACACTTTCTCAATTTCTTCATGTACTGTACAGGTGCACAAATCCTATTCTAAAAATCGTAAATCAGGGTGTCCACGGGGTCTTGAAAAGTTGGCTATTAAAAGTTGATAAATCAATTGAGGAAAATTAAGGCGCTCAAAAGTATTAAAATGTAGGGATGCACCGATCGATCGGCACGTGACCGGAAATGGCCGATTTCCACGTGATCGGCCTCGATCGGTGATCTGCGCCGGTCACTCTAAAATGCCGATTCTGTGAGCCGATTTTCAAAGTGACGTGCGCGCACCCAAAAGCAGCGAGACCGAGACGGATGAGTTGCTGCCAAAACGAAAGCTGCCACTACACACGGTTACATGCTGCCACTCCGACGTGCTGCCACTCCGACGTTCTGCCACTCCGAAATATCGGCACTCAGAAAGGGGGTCTATATTCCCCGTTTTTCACTAACCTCTCCCAGCCCCCACGCCAAACCTAACCTCCCCCCATGCCTAAACCTGACCTCCCCCAGACCCTAACCCAAAACCTAACCTCTCCCACCCCCACGCCTAAACCTAAGGTCAGCATTGCGGCTTCTAAGGTGAACGACCGCCAGTCCGAATAATGGAAGTTAACGTTCGGAGTGGCAGCATGTCGGAAAGGCAGAGGAACCCCACTACACACATGCCACAGCATGTCTTCGTCAGTGTGGAGTCGCGGACTGGAGGGGCCGGGTAGGTTGTTTGGAGTCCACTGCAGTCTGAGCGGCTCGCTTCACCTCACCCCTCTTCCGCGACCAGCTGCACTCCACATCACCGCTGCCTGCTGCTGCTGCTATCTGCCAGTCACGTTGTAACGTGCATGCAGGAGAGGACTTTTGTTTCGTATTGTGAATAGAACGACGAACATAATAATAAAACGCATCGGACCAGTGTGCAAGGTTTACTGTGCGAGATGATTTTTTTTCGAATGGCGGATTAAAAAAAACGGACTGTGTGTAAACTACGATATTCAAACTGAGTCAACTCAAACTCATTTCCTCATCTAGGCTACTCAATAACAGCCAAATCCACAACTGTAGAGTGGGCATGGCTTCGAAGGTCTCTGGGCTCCACATAGGCTATAAACTCCTTGTCCATGGATAACATTTTGACGTTTATTTATTTTATTTTATTAGTTTATTTGGCAGGGACATATACAAAAAAAACATTAAACCCCATAGGGGAAGATATGCTTTGTAACAGATTTAGCCATAGGCTACTTTTCATCTGAAGCCCCTGTTCTGTTGCACGTTTTTTCTTTTGGAAAAGTAAATGCATGTTAGCTGTGGGATATACTGGAATTAATTGTTTTATATTCATTGTATTTACACAAAAAAGAACAGCTCTGTCCAGTAACCTGGAACACTTTTATTTTGAGATGTTTTTGAGTGAGATCGTCCTACTTCATGCAAATGATAAGAAATGTGACATGAATGTTAATTTTCTATTAAAGCAAATTAAAAAAAAAAAAAAAACGTCAAAAAATAACCCGTCAATTATTGTTCTTAGAAAGAGAATCGGCAAAAATCGGTATCGGCAAGTCAGACTATTCAAAAATCGGAAATCGGAATCGGCCAACAAAATCGCAATCGGTGCATCCCTATTAAAATGTCTTAATAGCCATTTAGAGCACTCAAAATCTCTCCTTTATTAAAATTGCCACTAGGTCACTGAAACACATCCTTTGATGTAGGGATCATCTGTGTCTTTCGAGCCACACGTGCAGAGAAAAAGCTGGAAGCTGCAGGTGGTGATGAGTGGCGGAGGCTTGCCGAGCTCCATGTCTGCCTTCAACATCTGGAGAGCACCTACCCCGTGGCTGAGGTGAGTAGAGAGGGAAACTTGCACACACTGAACACTAGAGGGAGCCGTGCACACACACACTGAACACTAAATGCATGCTACTAAATGATTTTTTCTGACAAATATAGAGGTCACTTGAGCTCTTCAAACCGTCAACCTGCCACAGGGTTCATACAAAGTCTTGAACGTTTGGAAAATGCTTGATTTATTTTTAAGTCATGTTTTCAAGGTTAGGAATATACTTGAATTTGAATATCCCCCTTGAATTTTTCCATCATTTTCGACTTTCTTTTAGCCCTGTGGCATTAAGGAACATCAGAAACACAAAACACAAAAACTGGAATGCTCACAGTCCTAAGGATTCCGGAAATGTATAATACTAGGCCTAGGCTCGCCCGCTCGCTATCGCCTGCCCTGCAGCTCGCCGAGCTGGCCCCCCTGCATACATACGCTGTGCAGCCTCGCCCGCAGCTCGGCTGCTGCGTGGCCTCGCCTGCCCTATTGGCACACGCAATGTCTTCCTCTGTCTCTCCCTCAGTCCCTCTCTCTCTCTCTCCCGGTCTCCCCCCCCTCTCTCTCCCTCAGTCTCTCTCCCCTCCTCTCTCTCCCTCTCCCTCAGTGATGTGACATATGTCAGTGATGTCACAATGATGTCACAATGTCTATGTATGAGTTCAGTGATGACATCATTGGATAGTTTGAGGTCGGCGCCAATTTTGATCCAACCAGAGAAAAGTTGACATTTTCTGAGAAATGGAAGGTGCAACCGCGATGCCTGTAAAGGACTATGTACTTTTTCACCCCGAATCCAATGCCACGAGTCTCTACGACTTACGGTTACGGAGATACATCCGCCTTGCCTGCAGCACTACATAAGAGAGATAGAGGACAGCGGGGGGTTGAGGGTTTCAAGTCACTGACCAAACACTATTTCAGTGATTGCTGTCAGAATATAGAGCCATTTAACACTTATTTGAACACAAAAACATCGCTGAATTCAGCTTCAACTACAATTCATGTGTTAAGCATCTACTAAATAAAAGTATATGCATTTTCACACTTTATTTGTAAATTTGCTTCTATGCAAATTAATTCACAATGCCCCAGACTTGAGAACTGTTTGTTGTCTCATATTAGTGTGCATAGACTGCTGTAATTAAGGAATTGAAAAGCTAAATACTATAATAATGATACACATGCACAGAAACAGACATGCAGAAAGCTGGAGCGTAAATGGCATTCAACCAAGCTCGAGGCATTCCGACTGGCCTGGAATGATAGCCTTTTAAAATATAAGCGTCTGCTCTCTGCTACTCGAGCCTTGTACATATCTAAACTCATTAACACGCATACAAATAATCCAAAATTTCTATTTGATACCGTCGCAAAACTCACCCGCCCACCTCCTCCCATTACAAACTCTTCTTTTACAGCCAATAATTTCCTCAACTTCTTTAACAATAAAAGCACTTCTATCAGAGAGGAAATTAGCAATTGCCTTCTCACTATAAGTGCAAACCCCTCCCCTGGTCCTCTTCAAAGACCCTTAGATCAGACCGCTACACTCATGAACTTCTCTCCATCTCCATTGACGCACTATCTAAATGAATACTATCATCCAAGTCCACCACCTGTTTATTTGACCTGCTTCCCGCAAATCTAATTAAACATCTTCTTCCAATACTAGGCCCCACCATACTTAGGATTATCAATAGTTTGCTGTCATCTGGCGCTGTACCCACCTCTTTCAAAAAAGCTGTGATCAAAACCGCTATTGAAAAAAACCAAACCTTGACTCTGAAGTCTTAAACAACTTCAGACCAATTTCAAACCTTCCATTCCTCTCTAAAGTCCTTGAGAAGGCAGTCTCGCTTCAACTAATTGAACATCTCTCATGCAATAACCTTCTCGATCCCTTCCAATCAGGATTCAGGTCGCTTCATATCACCGAGTCAGCTCTCACTAAAATTACCAATGACTTTCTCCTCGCATCTGATTCTAACTCCTCCTCACTCCTCATTTTACTGGATTTAAGCGCCGCCTTTGATACAGTCGATCATAGCATACTGCTAGACCGCTTATCAAACCATGTAGGCATCCAAGGCACCGCACTCTCCTGTCTGACAGATCACACTGTGTCTCCTATAACAATATAACATCCATATTCTCATCAGTACAGTTTGGCGTACCGCAGGGATCTGTCCTTGCCGGCCCTCTGTTTTTCGGCATTTATCTAGTCGTACCGTACCGTACTGCAGCTGCTACCATTATGTATGCCTAATGTTTAATTGTATGTCTAACAAGGTACATGCTATTTGCACCTGTATGTCAATTACGTCGAATTTAAAATGTCTGAACACGTCTAACGTATGCACAATGCCTAATGTTTAATTGTATGTTTAATAAGGTACATGCTACTTGCACTGTAATGTATGTCAAATACGTCGAATTAAAATGTCCGAACACGTCTAACGTATGCACATGACGTGCACCTATGTGCAATGAATATGCCACTGACTTGTCTTATCGCTATTCTGCCGCATTGCCTATTGCTGCTTAGTATTGCTTATTGATGCCTATTTCTTATTGCCTATTGCTCATTGCTTGTTGCCTATTTGTACTATGTCGTAAACGGAGTCCACAGCACAAGAATTTCACACGTGATACTTGTACCATGGAGTGACAATAAAAATCTTGAATCTTGAATCTTGAATCTTGAATCTATTACCCCTTGGTGATATCTTCCGTAGATTTGGCATCAACTTTCATTGTTACTCTGATGACACGCAAGTCTACATACCAATTAAACCTGATGATCGTTCTCGGCTCGCTGACCTTGAAACATGCTTGACTGCTGTCACTGACTGGATGACCCAGAACTTCCTGCGACTAAACGCTAATAAAACAGAATTATTGATTATTGGTCCAGGCTCCCAACTCCCACTTCTTGCTGACCTTAGTTTAAAAATCGATAGCTGTGTAATTACTCCAAACTCAACAGTGAAAAACCTTGGTGTGATCTTTGACTCTAATCTCTCATTTGATGCCCACATTAAGTCAATCACTCAGACAGCATTCTTTCATCTCCGTAACATTTCCAAGATTCGTCCCCTTCTAAGTTTATCTGATGCAGAAACCTTAGTACAGCTTTTGTTTCATCGAGGCTCGATTACTGTAACGTTCTCTTCTCCGGGTTACCAAATTCCAGTACTCATGGATTACAACTCATACAAAATGCAGCTGCCAGAGTACTAACTAGAACGTGCAAATTCTAACACATTAACCCAGCCTTAATCGCTCTTCATTGGCTCCCAATCCAGGCCAGATCAGATTTTAAAGTGCTTCTTTGAACCTATAAAGCTCTACATGGGCTCGCACCCTCGTACTTGTCTGATCTAATCTTCCCATATGTCCTCGCTCGCGCCCTCCGCTCACAGGATAGTAACTATGTCTTCGTCCCCCCATATCAAGAAAAGATCAGCAGGTGGTAGAGCCTTTTGTTACCGTGGTCCGCACCTCTGGAACCAGCCCCCCCGTTCAATCAGCCTCTGTTGAGGTTTTTAAATCTAGATTGAAAACCCATCTATTTTCCCATGGCATCATTCAATTGTCTTTTACTTTGTTCTTATTGTGGTTATTTTATTAGTCTTATATTCCCTGTGTTTTAATCATCCCACTGTTTTAGCTCTTACATTGTCTTTGCATTCGTTGACTTCCATTAATTATATTTTTACTGTATTGTTTGTGTGATGTTTGAACTGTAAAGTGTTTCGGGACCATGCTTCATGGTCATTTTGCACTTTAAATAAAGATGAATTGAATTGAATTGAATTATAAGACAACACATGCTCTGGCTTTGTTTAAATTAAAAACACATTGTATAAGCAGTAGTTCATGTATGTAAATGTGTTTATATTGTATATTTGTACTGTATATGTAATATGCGTGTGCCATCAGTTGACTTGCTAAAGTTAAATCTCAATCCTGGCAGCCAAACACGACTGTAGTGTTCATTGCTATAATGTTGGCAATTTGTCTCCCCATCTTAATGTTACAGAAAAAGGCTGAGAGCAGCAGACGTCGCCTCACTCAACCGGGTCGCCCCACAACACTCATCGTTGAGTGGGAGCCGACAATGACCTCACTTTGAAGACCGAGAGGAAGTCACGAGTCATCAGCAAGCAGGCCTGATGGCGAGGGGACTAAAGGTGTAATTATACTCACCCTGCCGTGAAGGGCGCGGGGGTGGAGGAGGGCCGGGCGCGTCAAAAGACGTAAATTTGTTGGGCGTGGTTATTCGCTACCTCCTTTGGGCGCTCGCCGTGTGCCCGATTTCATTTCTCACAGCGCGACCTCCACACGGCTTCTCTCCAAACATGGACGCCTTTGAAGCACGCCTTGCCGAACAGATCCGGCTGTACCCGAACTTGTACGACACTTCTCGAAGGGATCACAAAGATCAACAAATGCTCCGGAACTCGTGGAGAGAAGTTGCTACTACGCTGGGAGAAGAGGACAGTTATTGCAAGAAAAGGTGGAAAAACACCAGAGACCGCTTTGTAAAAGCAAAAAAGGCGCAGGTGACGAAGAGCGGAGATCCCGGGGGTAGTAAAACCATTCCTCCTATTTTAGTGGAGCTGGGATGGCTGTCGATGTATATCAAACATCGCATGACCGATACCAACTTCAATTTGGAGGTAAGCAATGTTACAGAAATGTAAGCAACAGTAAACAATGTTTTATTATTTGGTGGTATCCCGGCTGTGTCTATTGCACATGAGTTGTATTGTATTGCCACAAAGACCACACAACACACCTACACACCAACTCATAACACAAGCATGGCAGTTTCAATTCATTTCATGTGTTTATTATGTTTGTCTCTGTTGTACAATGTAACTGCGTAATTGGGTGAATGTAGGCACATTGTAAAGCGCTTTGGATAAAAGCGCTATATAAATGCAGTCCATTTACCATTTCACTGGCAGGGTCATGTCTTTCCATTTTCATGTAATGTTTATCGGGCGGCTTATAATTTCACGTTTCTTCATTAAAGGGATCTTCGTCACAGGCATCATGCAGCTCCTCACCATCACCAAGTCCACCGCCTGAGAGCCAGGTTGCCTCCCAGGACTGCGCTGCACCTGCCATGGCCTCTCCAGCTGCCCGGGCCTCCCGTGTGCCTCCTGCTGCGCTGGCCAGCACTCCATCTCCCCAGGCCTGCTCTGCACCTACTGCTGCCCTGGCCTGCCGTGTGCAGGGGGTCAGCACTGCACCCCCCCAGGACTGCGCTGCACCTGTCCTGTCCTCTCCTGCTGCCCGGGCCTCCCGTGTGCCTCCTGCCAGCACTGCATCTCTTCAGGCCTGCCCTGCACCTGCCACTGCCCCATTTTTGGAGCGTCTGCTAGCGCTGGAGAAGCGAGACAGCGGCAGGAAAGCGTCTTTTACCAAAGAGAGTTGGCAAGGGAGAGTCCTGCTACTCGCCTTGCAGGTGTCATTGGGGACCAGCTGGAGACTGTCCACCCCTTTTAGAGGCAGAACTTACTTACGACTGTAGTGTTCATTGCTATAATGTTGGCAATTTGTCTCCCCATCTCAATCTTACAGAAAAAGGCTGAGACCACCAGACGCTGCCTCACTCGACCAGGTCACCCCACAACACTCATCGTTGAGTGGGAGCCGACAATGACCTCACTTTGAAGACCGAGAGGAAGTCGCGAGTCATCAGCAAGCAGGCCTGATGGCGAGGGGACTAAGGTAGACACTATATCAGTCGTGTTCAGAATGGTTCACTCATTCCCTCACTCATATTCCCCATGTAGTGTTTATAGTGAACTATTTGGGGAATGATCAAACAAGTTTCAGACACTACCTCATTCTTCTCCTTTTCTGTAAACACCACAGCATTACATTGTGGTATATGGGACAACATTTATGTATATATGTATATATGCCATTTTTATTACTTTTTAATTGTAAACTACTTGAATCTGAGAAAAGCACTTTCAAATCCCATCTATTATTGTTTTCACCTCTGGTTTTCTCCCGCCCCTCCTTTTTCCTTGATCATTTTTCATTTTTCATTTCATTTTTTTAATCAGTTATAATCAGTAATTATAATCGGTGGTGGTGTCTGTTTCCACCATGTGTTCTTTTAATAAAATTAATTGTTTAAATGCCACAGATGTCCTCTTATTTTGAGGCTGACCATATTGAAAAGCTTGCTGCTGACTTATTGTTCGACTGGGAGCCCGTGGTGGCTGTTGTGTCAGATTTGAGTGAGTCTGGCTCACCTCCACACAGTAAAGAGAAACAGGAGGAGCTCTGGACCAGTCAGGAGGGAGAGCAGCTTCAAGGGCTGGAGGAGGCTGATATCACCAAGTTCCAATGTGGCACAGCTGTATATGTTTTAATAACATTATTTCTAAAAAATCAAATCAGAACCTCTTAACTAGCCGAACCAGCCAGTGCTGGCAAGACTTCAACAGTTCTTGGGAATAAACACTTAGTTGTTCAGTTTGTGGTAAAAGATTTAGCCTTGACAGAAACTTGACCAGACACATGATAATCCACACAGGAGATAAACCACTTAAATGCTCAGTCTGTGGTAACAGTTTTGGTCATCAAAGGAACGGTGGAAAAACACCTGATAGAGTCCACACAGTAGATAAACCATTTAACTAAAACTAAGGAAAAATAACTAAACACAGCTACATTAAACAAACAAAACAAAAGGTGCATAGTTGAGGAGGGAGAGACTGAAGGTCTTCTTAAGCCCAATGAGTACAACGGGCCCAGGTGCACCCAATCAGCCTAACTACCCCAACACCAGGCTCCTGCCAGACAGGGTGCTGGTTTGGACTATTTAATCATCCACCAGATGAACCCCTAAGGCGACAGCCCCATCAAACACGAAAGAACAAACACAAAACAGGAGCAACAAAGTTTTATGCGTTAGGAGATTTTTTTTAAAGGTTTGTGGGAGGGAGGAGAAATGCCGCTTTGATGATAGGCGGCGTGAGGAGTGATGCCGTTTTGTGCGAGGACTGACAGAGGTATTACTGTATATGAGCTATGATAACTGAGGAATGAGGACTGATGACTGACAGGTTTTTATGAGCTATAACTTAACACTTTGAGTGCCACGGCCCTTGGGCAAAAGGTGCTGTACTGTGCCACATAGGCCGCAATGCGTCATATAATTTCTTTAATAATTACTATGTAAACACTGAACACGCACAAATAACGATGAGACTCTCTTCTATCACCTGCAAAAAAAAGTTTATTGATCCCATTTTCCTTCTTTAGTTATGAGCCGGAGAAGATAGCTTGATTTGACCAAAAACAGCCATTTTTTTCTAGAAACCTGAGATATTCAGCCTTTTGTGAAAGGAAGCATTTCAAGCACATCATTGACTCATTGCTAATATTTTCTGATGTAATGACACCTCAAAAATAATTTCCTTCAATAAAAGAGTGAAAACAAAGGAATTTTGTTTGGCCAAATAATATTTTTTAGCTGCAACCAGCAGCGCTGGCCCCTGCGTGCGCAGACCCTACACCTTCTTGCTGGTCTTGATTTACTGCTGGTGGGCATCAGATAGCCTATTCTAGCTTGTTTGCTCTCTGTGCATCGAGCCTGCTGCAGCTGCCTGGGTCTGTTGTATGCTGTAGTGCCCTGCGTGCCCCACCCCCCCCTCCTCCTCCCCCCCCCCCCCCCCCCCCCGTTGTGGGAGGAGTGTCTCTCTGGGCTCTGCTGTGAGTGCGTTTGCTCTGCGTGTGCTCTGCACTGAAAAGTCCGCTACATCCAGCTTTTTTACAGCCGCGTGTATTTGTCACCAGCTCCCATGCTTCCAGTTGAGAATAATAACAACTCCACATGCGGATGGGCTGTAGTAGCGGACACGGAGGTGCTCAATTGTGACAGCAGATTGGCTGCTGCAGGCACAGCTACGTTATGCTTCAATGAAGCAGCTGCATACGGACGGATGCGATGCGATTTCCTTTTCCCCAACGACTTCTTCTGTGTGTTTTACTCCACGTTCTCTCATCTGGAGAGCGCTGTCGCCACCTAAGGGTTCTGTAAAATAGGTTAGACACATTCAATAGCTCTCATATTGTAAGAGGCGATGTAAGAGGCTTAGATCGACGCCCCCCCCCCGTCAAAAAAACAATTTGGAGTTATTGACGCCATTTGGCGTCGCTGGCAGCGTACGGTAAATTTCTCTTGACGCCATATGGCGTCGCTGGCACTCAATGTGTTAAAGGAGAATTTCGGTTTTTTTGAACCTGGACCCATCTCCTGGCATTAATTATGATTTGGCCACTCACCCAGCGATCCCCGCGGCGTATCTGGGCGTCCTAGCGTTGTTTTGAGATCAATAGCGTCCAAGTCAGTCGTAAAGTGGAGTTGATTTGGGGCCAAGTGGAAGCCTGTCTTCCCTGCATCTAAATAGCTATTTTTCTTCCCCTTTTTTCGCCAGATATCGCCGTAATCTGATCCGTCAACATCCACCACAGTGATATTTCCCCCCAGGCTATTTCCTGGTCTCTCCCAGGGACCAAATTAGCTCAAACGTGATCTCGGTCACCAAGTCTCCTCAAGTCTCGTGAAGTCCCGCGATACTTTACTGCCTGCTTGGGAATACCTGAGATCACCGCTGTTGCTCACACAGTACCCCGCGCGTTTGGTCAGGATACACACAAAAGAATAGCTCCCTGAAAGATTTTGTGAAATATGGCTGAATATTTTTCTGATAACGAGGATATGGATGATGACTTTGTCTACGATGGCCGCCCTTATTTATTCGAACTAGAGTATACAGCTGAGGAGATGATAGAAATTGAAGATCGTGAGAGAGACGAACAGCTGGCCAGAGAACAACAAGCCGCCGCCGCCGGCCCTACACGACTGAATGACAATTGGTGGTGTCGTTGTGATCATTGCAGACCAATGGCCACCGAAGACGAATGCCTCTGTTGCATCGAGTGGACCCTGAGGCCAGATCTTGGAGGTCTGGATGTCCCTGAGGATGCTGATCCATCGGGTCAAATACCACAGGTGAAGATTTTCCCTCGTTGATCAACAGGGCTGTCCTCGAGGCTTTTTTTCATGTCCCGAAAATAAACTGGAAGACCCATCCAAGACCCGCAGGACCAAATGGACAACTTTCCATTGAGTAAGTTCAAATATCTATTTCCAAGCATGAGATTTATTTATCCTCTAATTTCTGATTGATCAATAAATCGCCGTTCTAAACTGTTTATTCTGTTCGTCTCTTCTAATCAACTTTATCCTTAGTTCTCCTCTATCGTTTCGCACTAGCCTACAAATGATGTATTTACATGCATGATATATATTTCTCCTCGAATTTCAGATTGATCTGAAAATCAACATTATCAACTGTTTATTCTGTTCGTCTCTTCTAATCAAGGTTTTCCTTTCATCTTTTATCTTTCGTTTCTCCTAAAGGCAGTGCAGACTTGTTGCCTACCGCGTTGTGCTCGAATGGGCACTGAGAGGACAGCAGCTCGGCCATAAAGTCAGGAGAGTCTTGCCCAGCTGTATCATCACTGCGATCCGAAACAAGTATCCGTCTGCAACGGGCACTTATGTGGGGTTCACTGATGCTGAGGACATCTTCAACGATTTTTAGAAGTAATGTCCCCTCAAACGTATCCTACAAGTGACTCAATAACTGCAATTTGTAATGGACTATGATTACAACCCACTATACACAACAGGATAACTGGATGCATCCCATTCAATCTGGATATTCCCAACTGGATATTCCCATTCTTTCTATTATGGCTAGAATTAAAAAAACAGAAGGCATACACTGTACTATATCATAGGCTATCCTGTATATCAATGTTATGATGTATTTACTAGCCATACATTTCAAGGATTATAACATAACTGTAAAATGTAAATATTCACCCATATAAACAAATGTTTCTGGCACAAAGTTCGTTTATGATGTCTTTCTTTAGAGGGAAAAAATTTAACATACAATAGTCAAAAAATAAGCAGGTATCCATCCATTGTACTCTTTTGGACATATATCTAAATCGATCCCCAAACAATTAGATATCTAACAAGGCAGAAAATAGGAGAGATATTCCCATGACAATCCTTCTGTCATCCTGTGTACATTTTGTTAGAGCGAATGGATAGTAGTTTGCAAAATACATGGATCCTGTATATCAATGTTATGATGTTGTTACTAAACATACATTTCCACGATTGTAACCTAATTGTAAAATAGCCATATTCATCCTTAGAAATAAACGATACTTGCTCAAAGATCTTTGGTGTGTATTTATTTAGAGAGAACAAATTGAACATTCAATAGTCATAAAAAATAAAGCAGCTATCCATCCATAGTATTATTTGGGACAAATATCTATCCCCAAACTATTAGATATCGAAAAGGTGCAGAAAATAGGGAAGATATGCCCATGACAGTCTAACTGGACATTTGGTTTCAGCTAATAAGGTTCAGCCCTGTAAGCATTTCTGAACCGATGACTCCGCCTGGCATGCAAATCTGCTAGATCTGGTCTGTGCATTGGAGCAATATTCTGTAGCAGTCTACGCCGGGGTCTCCGCTCTGTGCGCGGCTCGGTGTAAACCACAGCTGGATCATCTTTCAACACCAGTACACGCTGCACCAGGTCTCGGCGGAAGTTCTGCGTTGTTGCTGCAAAATATGGCTTCGCAACCCATTCATGGCTTTGTCTGGACCAGACATGCTTCCATCTATCTTCCCTTAGTGAAAAAAAAAAAATAATAACAAATATTAGTTACAAGTTTTCTTTATTTCTTCGACAGATACCGATTTCCGAAAAATGACACAATAACAATGAAAATATATGCTAGTTCGATATGTATCTCTACCAAGCCCTTCACATATAATTACCTTGCTTTGTAGTAGCCTGTGATCTTTCCTACGTTTTCATTATGGTCCAGGATGGCCAGCTGGGTACGGGCCCTCATTGAGTCGTAGTGGAAGTGTAGCCTCTTTGGAGCGTACTTCAACATCACAGAATGGTACACCTCAAGTGATCCTGAGGGTTGAAAGACAGAGAACCACATATGATAGAATGTATTACTTTAGGTTTTGATGACAGTCTTTCATAGCTTCTATCATTCAAAGTTGTTATTACTGTGTGTTGAACATATATAGGCTGTCTTTGTGTGCGTAATGAAACCTTTCCAACTAACTATAACTGAATAGCCAAAGTTAGCGGGCTGCAATCACTCCCAGCTGACAAAAAGGGTGGACTAAAATGTAGAATTTGATATTTACTTTTCTTGACTCTGTGAAAAAATCATACCTGTGTGTTTGAAGAGTGCCATCTGCCTCAAATCTCACAGGAGATTCTTATCCTCCACAATGAGTAGCAAGGCTTTGAAAGCAGGGGAATCAGCTTTCAGCCACCTCCTCATCCTCTGCTGCTCCACTGTCATGGGAGGGTGATGGCAGGTGAACTCCACACTGTTCTCCTCCCATCGATGGACACCACAGATGTGATGCTGCAGCGAGGTCCAGCGACGAACACATTCCTACAGAAATCAGAAGGGACACATTTATAGTTGAATTAGTTATTGGGGCAATGGGGGGTAATAAACCTATGTTCAGTTGTTTGTGACATTATGAAAATAGGTTGTCATAAGTAGATCAGAAAGTGAAAGCCATTATACTCTTTTCATCCTCTGTCACGTTCCCATTTTTCCAAAAGTGACATTACATGTCTTTCTTAGAAAGCATAAATGTATTTATTACCTCCTGATCACCATGGGAAGACTCGCATGACCAGTACAGGTGATTGGTGGTAGACTTTAGCCATAGCATGAGGTCTTTCTGGTCCTTCTTATTAGAGGCAGCCACAAGCTTCTTCTTCACTCCTGAGCAAAATAGAAGAAAAGTTATCAATAAATACACCCGGAAAATTAAATAAATGTAGTAGGATAATGTTGATCCTAAACGGAATCTGTTTTTCCTCGCTAATTATGTACTGATGTAGTGAATAACATTGTACATTATGTCTCCATCACTACTAATATGCAATCTATTACCCATTTTATGAAGGTTAGAAAGGAGAACTTATTGTCGTATACATTGACTTGCCTTTGCTGACATGCCAGGGGTCATATTCATGGCGGATATTTGGATAATCCTCTCATGATTTTCCTGATGGACGGCCATCTGTCTGTGGTCATCACACCAACATCCACCCCCGACGCCAGCAACTGGTCCAGGCCTCTCTGGGAACCCACGGCTTCCATAGCGACAGAACTTGTAGCTTCTGAAACCTAAGACGTGAAGTCTTGTCAATAAATGTATTGTATGTGCATTGTTGGACCAAAAAAAAAAACGGATCTTGAATGTTGTACTTTACCTGGACCAGTTCCACATGAACTATTTGCTTGGTCGCGTCATCTTGGAATGAGTAGGTGGAGTACTTGGCACTATATCCTGGAAATCAATACAAGGAGACTGCGGTGAGCAAGGATGACTGCAAATACTTACATAGACATATTTATGATATGATTCCATAAAGTATATGATGGATTACATTGTTATGACAGTTAGACAAAATTTACCTGGACTATCACATCTGGCATCGCCACAGAGTTCGACCTTCTTCCCGGATAGTGATGATTGACAGAGCCGGGAAATGATCAATTGTTGTTGTTCTCTGTATGCTTGCTGTATGGCTGGGATGTGGTAGGTTTTCTGCATGGCGTAGAACTGTGTTGTCTTTGGGATTGGAACATTGAGTAGACCTGCCCAGTCTGAAATGTCAGTGCGTGGCTCCTGTGAAGACTGTTGAGGCGCTGATCAGCAGGTTATTATCTGGCATGCCTCTTCTGTTGGGACAAGATTGCCACTGACCAGTGTGATTGCTGTCGCAGGTCCAACTAATTTTAATTTGGCTGCCTCTGGAGTTGATTACTCTGTTTGAGATCATCGATTCACACTTAGGCTCGTGGCACTTTATGAATAGTTGCAGGAGGGCAGACTCGTTCACCAGCCACTTCTTCTCCTCCCATGCTTCTGGTCGGTCGCCACGAGAGCTCCCAGATGCAGACGTTGTTCCTGGACTGGAAGGCGAGTCAGTACTTGGTGGTGCAAAGCTGACATCTGAGGGATCCAGGTCCAAATCCCCAAAGCTCATGCTGAAGTCACCAACTGCAGCTTCGGGTTCTAGTTCACTCTGGAGACAAACGGGAGTGGTGGAAAGGATAAGAGACTGCTCAATTGTCCTGATTTTCGATTTATTTATCAAAGTAAAATATACAATAGTAGTATTCTATAAATGATGTAAGCTGGATCTTCTTTTATTTTTCCTGTTTTTTTCAGATAAGAAATGCTAGCCTGTCGACTCACTTGGATATCTGGTTCACTGCCAGGTTCCGGGTCAGTCGGTGGAGCGGAGGATGTCGAGGCAAGCTGACACAGGATATCTGTTTTGGAGGTAGATGGGGCCTCATCCTAGAAACACATAAATAAAAACAATACACATAGTGTCAGTGTAGCTAGGAAGGAGGGATGATGAAAACTGACACAAATCATTGCTATTCATGAAAGGTGTTGGAACTGCAGGGCTTACCACTGATAGTGACCAAGTAGGAGGCCGGCCAAGATAGATCCCACTGAGTGACCGCCTGGTCCGCGGGGTAGGCGTTGAGGGACTTGTGAGGACTAGAGTCACTGCTGTTGTGAGATCTGGCCCAACTGATGCAGGTTGATCCTCGTCAGCACTTGGTCGAGTCTTCGTAGGAGTGGACTGAGGCAGAGCTGTAAAGTCTACCTCTGGTGGAGAGACCTCACCACTGGCTTTGTCCTAAATGGTAATCAAATAGAAAAAAAGTTGTGGGCACAGCCTTGTAACAAAATGCATATCATTACTACTCTGTTTTCACTAGCAAATTGGAGATATCAGGTAAGAGGCCTATAATTGCTGGGTATGTCTTTGGTCTTCAACAGGACAAAGAAGGTGGAGTTACACAATATAGCATCTGCAATGCTTGAGACTATTATTCTATTAGTCTTTCCTGGTTGTGTTTATGACTCATGAATGCAACACTCCGTGTGTACAAACACACACACACACACACACTCTCTTGATAGGCTATATGTGTGTATGTATGTGTGTGTGTGTGTGTGTACACACGGAGTGTTGCATTTTGGATTCATCAACACAAGCAGGAAAGACTAATATAATAATACTCTCAAGCATTGCAGATGCTATACTATTGTGTAAGTTATCTGCTCTATTCTCAAGGAAAAAGTTTGAACTGGAGGAGGAAAACATGGACGCCTCTTTGTGTGCCCCCCCCCCTCCCCCTCACCTACTTTGTCCTGTTGGATAACAAAGACATACTCTGAAATTGTAGGCCTCTTACTAATATTCTATATTTATAGGCTGTATATCTAGAAATATATAGATATATATGTCTATCGACATATAGAGATACATTGAGATATATAGATAGGCTATATATACACAGGCACACACACGCACGCACAAACGAACAACCAGAGACACAAAGTAGGCTACCGTTTGGATCGATACATACCACCATTGTGTCCGGGACATACTCCACTCTTGGTACAGCATTCCTCTTCAAAGTAGTACGCGTTCTTTTCTTGGTGGGGTCTCGAGTCCAGAATGGCCCACGGTAATCCTCAGGAGTAAAATGTGCACTGCAGACGCGGAGGTCGGCTTTTACCAGCTCTGCGTGCTTTGTGTTTGGGTCCCTCTGGAGGACGACTAACCATAATTTCGCGATATTCATATTATGTAGTGGAAGTCTGTGGAAGCTGAGCTGTGTCCGCCTCATCTTGTTGGTGCAATTGGGATATGCACAAAATCGAACCATGTTGGAAGATTTCTACAACTATTCGCAAAAAAACGTGTGGAGCTATTCTTTTGTGTGTTTCCTGACCAAACGCGTGGGGTACTGTGTGAGCAACAGCGGTGATCTCAGGTATTCCCAAGCAGGCAGTAAAGTATTGCGGGACTTCACGAGACTTGAGGAGACTTGGTGACCGAGATCACGTTTGAGCTAATTTGGTCCCTGGGAGAGACCAGGAAATAGCCTGGGGGGAAATATCACTGTGGTGGATGTTGACGGATCAGATTACGGCGATATCTGGCGAAAAAGGGGAAGAAAAATAGCTATTTAGATGCAGGGAAGACAGGCTTCCACTTGGCCCCAAATCAACTCCACTTTACGACTGACTTGGACGCTATTGATCTCAAAACAACGCTAGGACGCCCAGATACGCCGCGGGGATCGCTGGGTGAGTGGCCAAATCATAATTAATGCCAGGAGATGGGTCCAGGTTAAAAAAAAACGAAATTCTCCTTTAAAGTGAATAAACTGACTGTAAATGAGGGTCTTTAGCTGAAACAAGTAGTTTATTATGGAAAATGTCTGTTTTTGTGTCCAGTACGATAGACCAGTTATAATTTATATAGCTAGTTATACATTCAATTATTACATTTATTCTACCTGCTTTAAGAAAAAGGCTATAATAGAAGTGTCTGGGAAGAGAACTAACATAACTCTATAACTCAGCAAGTCCAATTACAGTTTACATTCACAGTGAATGAGTACATTGAATTAAACCAGACAGGAAAACATTGGCCAGAAGGCTCCCTTTCTGAAAATGTTCAGAGCCCCAAACTGTACAAGTTTCATGCTTTTATGAAAAAATTGACATCATTTTCACATCACCTGGACGACCACCAGTGACTGAAAATTATGTTTTCTCTGATTCGAGGTAAAGTGCGGCCACAGCAAGTGTCATTTTTGAGGTAGGAAGTTCATCTTGGGCTCAAATTGAAGCTTATGAACATGCCCTCTAAATACAAAGGAGGAAGTGATATTACCCATAAAGTGCTGGAAAATAATAATTTTTAGGAGAATTTGTAAAACGGACAGTATTTTTTGTGAGTTTTTGTGGATGAAATTTTAAAATAGAATTGGAGCAAGCCCCAGAATCTTATTTTGCTACTTCCCCCTATGCCCCAGAATACTTCCTGCAAAATTGCATGCTTGCCTGACTATGCCATTGCAGTACCTTATTATTTGCATTTACATGATTTTTGTTGCGAAAAAGGGTTTTTTGGGCCCCTGAGACCAAACGGACCCGAGTTGAACGTGGTCCCTACACCTTGAGATGGCCCAAGGTAGCCTATAAGATAACAGGAAATCATAGTGGGGAAAAAAGGTAGCAAAACACATTGTGAGGAGTGGGGCTGGCTAATAGGCAATGTGGCATCAGTAATATCATAAGAGCAATTGTGATGTCATCAGTGATGCAAAGTTGTGACATCAGTGATGCAGCGGGCGAGCCTAGGAATCCAGAAGCCTAGTTTCTCAAATTATTAAACCAACATGTTTAGTGGAGAGGAAGAGAACGCACACCGCAGAAAGTGTCAGTGAGGTGCTGGCAACGGAGCAAATGGTCATAGAAGAATGGGAAGCCGCACACTCTGGTTCCAGATGCAAGAAAGTATGATTTATTTGACAACAGTTTCGGCCGTAGCCTTTGTCAAGTCTCATACAAACACAGTGCAAGGCAGCCATTATAAAGACAGGTGGGCTGATTGAATGGACAACACCTGTCCTGTGAAAGCACACCTGAGTGTGATTACAATGACATCATATGATCAGTCATGGAGTAATAGGCTACATTTAGACAGTAGATTAATCAAAACATTGATGTCACAGGTAGGCTGTATACCATATATCATGAATCTATGTGAATAAATAGATTTATATAAATAGGAATCACAGCCTAATCCATAGAGATAAATCCTGAAACAAGAAGAAAAAGGAAGAAAAGAGCATACAGTATATAGATATAAGGGTTTGTGGACTACACACAATCTGACCAACCAATTTTTCAGTAACTCTATGCAGTCGGAAACCCCAGAGACACAGAGTCAAGTCAAGTCAAGTCAAGTCAAGTTTATTTGTATAGCACATTTCATACACAGAGGCAATTCAAAGTGCTTCACATAAAATGGTTGACAGGAAAATAAAATAAAAGAAGACAATAAAATGGACATTTAAAAGCATCACAACAAAACTATAAAAAAAAAAGTATAAAAAGTGCATTAAGCAACAGGCGCAGCAGTTGCAGAAAGAGCTAAAAACTTATATTGGACTCAGGTTTGCATAGTAGCTGTCAGCAGTTAAAAGCGACGGTAAACATAAAAGTCTTTAGTCTATTTTTAAAAGTAAGTAAGGTTGCGGCAGATCTGAGGTCTTCAGGCAATTTGTTCCAGCTAGCAGAAGCATAGTGGGTAAATGCAGCCTTCCCATGATTTGATTTGATCCTAGGGACAGTTAAAGGCCGGCTTTACCGTGGGGAATATGAATATATATTAATTCTTAAAAAATCTTAAATTTCGAATCCGTTGAAATTTTTGAAATTGCTTGTTCACAGCCAGAGAAAAAAAAAATGAAAAAAAAAAAAAAAAAATGGGCCAGGTGACGCGAAACGCGTCACCTGGCCCAATTTTTTTTTTTTTTTTTTTTTCATTTTTTTTTCTCTGGCTGTGAACAAGCAATTTCAAAAATTTCAACGGATTCGAAATTTAAGATTTTTTAAGAATTAATATATATTCATATTCCCCACGGTAAAGCCGGCCTTTAATAAGCTGGACCCTGTTGACCTAAGAGTTCTTCGTAGTGTGGGAGCAATTCAGCTATGTATTTTGGGCCTAGGCCATTAACACATTGAGTGCCAAGGACGTCTGTGGACGTCCTAAAAAAAAGTAACGAGAAGTGCCAAGGACGTCTGTGGACGTCCCAATATCATAATTCATATTATTCCATAATTCTGCTGTTTAAGGTCGTACCCAGCCAGTGAGCATGAATCCCTTCAAGGGATCACACGGCGCCACCTTAAAAATCTACACAGCAGCTGCGCCACCCTAAAACCTTGGCGTTCAGATCCTTTACTTTGTGCAGGAGAAAGCCGTGATCAAAGCGAAACCGATGCATGCTGCAGCCAGAGCCATATAGATTGCTCTGTCTGCAGCTGACAGTTGGCTGCGATCCGCGCCCACAACTGAGCTCCTCTGCCTCTGTCTATCTGTCTGCATATAGTTTCTCCACACGATTACCCGCCAGAAAGGCAGCACCCGACGCCGAACGGCCAAACCTTTTCCTGCAGTCCCGTTTGGCATTTCCTTGTCACGCTGGGATCCGCCCGGGAGCCGCCGTCAGCCGCCCGGCGCAAAAACGGAGGCTGCGAAAATAGACTGTGTGCGTGTGGGGAGGAGTTTGCAGCTCAGGGGGGGAGAGGGGGGTGGGGCACGCAGGCTGCACAGAACTACACCACATCACTACATCAGAAAATATTAGCTAGAGTCAGTGAATGTGCTTGAAATTAGAGTGCAAAAAGTATTCATAAAAGTGACTTTATCTTGAAAAGTAAAAAAAGACAGCAGAAAACCCTTGAAAGTGCTCTTCTTTCAGAGGCTGTCATTTCATAATGGAACTGTCTAGAAACAAAATTTCTTATTTGAAAGAAGCAGGAGTATCCAATGTTTCATTAGAGTCCAGCCCTGTCCATATAGCCCTAATAGAAAAATTCTATAGCTGTTTTCAACTGAATGGAAGTGAATCTGGCACAGGCTCCAGACAATTTTACTGAAGCGCTGTGGCACTCAATGTGTTAAGTGATTTATAGACTAATAACAGTATTTTAAAATCTATTCTATGACACACTGGCAACCAGTGTAAGGACTTGAGAACTGGAGTGATATGATCAGCTTTCTTAGTCTTCGTTAGAACTCTAGCAGCAGCCTTCTGAATGAGTTGAAGTTGCCTAAGTTCTTTTTTGGAGAGACCAGAAAAAAGGCTATTGCAATAGTCTAACCTACTATAAATGAAGGCGTGAATTAGTTTTTCTAGATCTTGTCTGGACATGTATCCCCTAATTCTTGCTATATTTTTAAGATGATAAAAAGCTGATTTTCTAATTGACTTAATGTGGGAGTTAAAGTTGAGATCAGAATCAATAATAACTCCAAGATTTTTGACTTGATCCTTAGGCTTCAGGGATAGAGACTCAAGGCGTACAGTGATTTTAAGCCTTTGTTCTTTGGGGCCAAAGACGATCACCTCTGTTTTGTCTTTGTTTAGCTGAAGGAAATTCTGGCACATCCAGTTATTTATTTGATCAATGCACTGGCACAATGATTCTATGGGGGCATAGTCAGCTGAGGAAAGAGTTATATATAACTGAGTGTCGTCTGCATAGTTATGATAGGCTACTTTGTTTTTTTGCATAATTAGGCCTAGAGGGAGCATATAAAGGTTGAAGAGAACGGGCCCCATAATGGATCCTTGAGGCACCCCACAAGTCATCCTAGTTAGGTCAGATGTGTAATTGCCAATGGAGACGAAGTACTTCCTGTCTTGAAGATAGGACTTGAACCACTGGAGGACCGTACCCGATAGCCCAACCCAGTTTTCCAGTCTGTCCAATAAAATTGAGTGGTCAACAGTGTCAAATGCAGCGCTAAGATCCAGTAGCACTAGAATCGAATTTTTGCCTGAGTCTGTGTTCATTCTGATGTCATTTATGACTTTAGTAAGCGCGGTTTCTGTGCTGTGATGGGGGCGAAAGCCTGATTGGAGTTTATCTAGGAGATCATTTGAGGTTAGGAATCTATTGAGTTGTAGGTAAACAACCTTTTCAATTATTTTGGCTATAAAGGGGAGATTAGATATTGGTCTGTAGTTACTGATTACCGATGCATCAAGGCTACACTTTTTTAGTAGGGGTTTAATAACTGCAGTTTTCAGGGACTCAGGAAAAGTGCCGGTCAAAAGGGAGCTATTAACTATTTGCAATAGGTCCGACGACAGACAGTTATAAACACTTTAAAAAAAGCTTGTTGGAAGGGTATCGAGACAGCATGAAGATTATTTAAGGCCTTGCACAGTTTCCTCTAAGATGTCGTGGTCGATAACGCTGAACTGGGACAAATTTATCGAACTAGGGATCTGCGGGTAGGATAATGTCACAGCATTTCTTGGTGTGGAGCCACTAATAGCCTGCCTGATATTAATAATTGTATCCGTAAAAAAGGCAGCAAACTCATTACAAACTCAGTCCTTCGACGTCTCAAACGCCGACTCAGACTAAGACACCTTTTCGGGGGAAAAGTTTTTTCACTCCTCCCAGTAACCGTAACCCCTCTATTGAAACATACTGTAGACTAGTTACACAAGATGTAACTGCTCTCTCTAAAAATAAGCAAACAGCTCATTCTTATAGTAATCTAACAGTAGAAGAGAAGGTTGCTTTAAATGACTTGCAGGCTGACAAGGGAGGAGATACTGAATAAGACTGATTATGTCGAGGAATGTTTAAGGCAACTTGCTGATGATACGTTTTATAAGAAACTGCCTGGTGACCTGACTCAAATATTCAAGAGGACTATTCATGACACTCTTGATAAAAAAATTCAAATGAATGAAATCAGCAAAAAAGAATTTGAGTTTCTAAGAATTGAACACCCAGTAATTCCTGCCTTTTATACTCTCCCTAAGGTTCACAAGAGCCTGGAACAACCCCCTGGCCGACCTATCGTGGCAGGCATTGGATCACTGACATCGGCCATTTCATCAATTCAATTTTAGATTATTTTCAAACTTGTGTCTTGTCTACAAAATACTAAATGGCTCGGCCCCTCCTCCCCTTTGTGATTTTGTGTATGCTCGCTCAGCAAATTCTATCAGATCCACAAGAATATCCTCCACTCGAGATTGCTTCATACCATTTCGTCGCACTGTACTTGGACAATCTGCTTTTGTCTGTTAAAGCCTCAAATCAGTGGAACGCACTGCCTGACCATGTGAGGAGCAGCAGCTCTTTCAGTTCCTTCAAAACTAATTTGAAAAGACACGTGAAAGCTGCTCAGCTCTGCACCCACTAATCACACATCTCATCTTATTTGATTGTATTTTACTGTATTTTGACATTGTTTGTATGATGAGGCCACTTGACCTTGTGCTCAAATGGCCTCTGTAGATCTTAGTTTCTGGTGTTTTTGCTTCATGTGGCGCCCGGTTGTTTGTGATTTGTTGTTGCCCGCTGAATTATCACCATTTCTGTTGATTTTCTTTGGCATGTTTATGGTGTCCCATGTTTGACTGTATGTATTTTGTTTTATGGTGCCCTATCAGGGACTACAGATGTAAATTAGCTTGACGCTATAATCTGGTGCAAGGCATCTCTTTGTTCTTTACTCAGAATGATTAATGTACATGCACACTGTCCCTGCCAAATAAACCCAATAAAATGAAATAAAATGAAATTCTATGTCGACTTTTTCATTCGACCCCCAGCCGAAGACGTCCCATCCTTTATTAAGGATACAGGTCACATGTTATCTATCATTGAGTCTACAAACCCTCTCCCAGATGATGAACTGATTCTTGTTTCTTTTGATGTCACTGCACTGTACACCTCTATACCAGGGTGCGAAATACCTCATGACAATCGGGGGGTCTCCGTATTTTAGTGCTCCAGACAGTTTACTGAAGTCTTACACAGACTATAGGCTACACGGATTTCAGCATGCAAGCAATAACAAGGTTATATATACATACTTTGCCACACACAACACAAAGCGAAATCATGGATCATATAATCCACACAGCACAAATCACCTCCCTCCCGACAGCAGACACACACACACACACACACACACACACACACACAGGCATTGCCGCGGCCTTTTCTCATCGAAGTCAAATAGATTTGTTTTCCGACCAGGCCTATTTTAACAATTTCGTTGCCTATTTGAAGACTTTCGTTGCAAATATATAGTTGTCCTGGCATTTAATTTATTAAGTTATTAAAACTTAATTTAGCGTGTTTATGAGTTCGATATAGGCTATTATTTTTTATTTTTTTACCAACCCGACACTGCCGACAGCCGACACACACGCACAACTTTTGTAGCCATTAAAATAAAGTGTTTAATTAAGCTTTGTATGTTAGCTAGGTATTATATTTTGAAATCCAAATTAAGTTTAATATGCATTTGTTTAGACTTGGTGAGGCATGAGTGAGGCTGCGCTACAGTGTTTTTCCTCAGCTGAAGTCATAGGCTAGTTTTCCGACCAGGCCTATATTTAGACATTTTCGTTGGCTATTAAGATTTTAATTGCAATATTGTATAGTTGTCATTCCGTTTAATTTATTAAGTTACTTTACACTTAATTTGGCATATTTATTTTTGTTTTATAGGCTATTGTTTTAAAGGTCCCATTCCGTGCAAAAGCTGTTTTTACTTGTAAATGCATATATACTGCTGTCAGCCCTCCCTGTAATGAGTGGTCACACGCTCAGAACTGCCACAGTTGGATTTGTCCCTATCCAGCGTCCCTCTGCAGTCTCCTCCAAGCCACACCCCCAAACGCTTCGTTTGCCCAGAGGGGAATCTGGGGGAATCGGGACGTCACTAGCTTCCTCCTGCATACTGCGCGGGTCTCTCTCACACAAGCTACCTGCACCATTTAGTCTATAGCCACAAAATTAACACTTCTAGCTGGAGCGACGCCAACTGTACGTGATCCAGCAACTGCAGAGGTGCATTCGGTAAGTCTAGGCATTTTGAGATGTCCTCTTTAGCGTAGTACCGTTTAGTTAACGATAACTCGCAACCTAGCGTGCTGGTCCACAGACGCTAATCTGATTGGCCGCTGGGAGCCTGGGGCGGGCTCTCCCTCAGCGGCCAATGGGAACTGTTAGTTCTGAATATATTATAGAAACAGGCCGTTCTTGGGAAGCAACCAGATGAGGAAGTGAGAACTCCGTCACAACAAACGGGTTTGCTATATTTTCGACAGATTAATCCAGAATCATGTTTTATGGACCAGAGACACACGTTTTTAAGAGGTTACAGCTGCACGAATTGGGACCTTTAAATGTTTAAGTGATGACGATAAAAGAGCCACGGCTAAAACAGTCACTGTAGGCTACACCTTTTCACTGTAGGCCTATCACTGATGATGACAATAAAATATTAATAATAAATAAATAAAATATTCTTCTTACCTTAAAAAAGAGTGGACCAGAGAGGCCTCTCGGCAGTTTCCTCTCGTTGTCGTCCTGGAACCCATGAAGTGGAGAGGCGATGTCCTGCTTTGATCCAGCTTCTCACGAACGGCAGGGGATCAAATTTGTCCATAGGCGATCCGTTTAGGTCCACAAACAGAAGTGAAGACATGCTCTCTTCACGCAACCTGTTGCGGCTCTGGTTGGCTGTGTCATTTACAGCGGAGAATCCTCTCTCACACTCAGCAGACGTGGGGAGATAAGTGCGACTTGCTGTGCATATCCTTTCTAATGTTTTTCCCGGTGGTGTGCCCTGCAGTTTCCAATCTCTAAACTGCTCCACGGCCTCCCTAGCTGGTTCACCCAGTGATTTAGCCAGGCTGCGTATTTCTTCTTCGCCATACAATGTCAATGCCTCCTGCTCTGGCCAAAAACGCTTATCAAGAGGCTTGAGCTGCTGGACCACAGCTTGACTCCGGTAAGCGCTTGGTTAGACTGGCAATCACAGAGTCATAAAAGCGAGCCTTGTTTATTTTCCCCCTGACTTCTGTCAGTTCCACATCTTTAAAAAAGCCAGATGAGATGCGCTGTTCAGCCTTCTTCATTGATTTCCCACCGGATGTCGCCATGGCTGTCAAAACAGTGATAGTTTGTTGAATGTTGAGACTTGACTCCACAAGTGTGGTTTCTCTTCGCTGCAGCTTGAGAGACAGACTCTGAAGTTCACGCAGGATATCTTTCATGACAGCCAAATCTTCCACAAATCCTGTGTTGGTGAGGTGCTTGTGAAGACCTCTGTATTTTTGCCTCTCAACATCAGGGCGCGATGTGTCCTCACTGGATGTTTTAAAATGAAGTGCTAGCGCAGGGAAATTTTTCCATACAGCGTTTACTGTATTGAAGCTGCTGGCAACCCATCTGATGGTGAAAATTTGACCAATTTTCAATATTTGCATGTTGAGCTCAGCCGCTGCTTCCTGAAGCAATCTGGCGTTCCTGGTTGACTGATGATAGAGTGAATATAACTTTGAAATAAAGAACTCAAAGTGATTACAGCCAGCCACTTCTTTGAGAGAATCTTTGACTGCCAGTTCTAACCTGTGCGCAAGGCAGTGTACAGACTGCACATTTGGAAATTTGTTTTTCAGTCTGACAATTAGTCCACTGTTTTTCCCTGTGAGCACCGCAGCCCCATTGGTGGCTATGCTTATGAGATGAGTTTTCAGAAACTCATCATCCAGTCCTGCTTTATGTAGACTTGCCATCATAGAATTATAAATGGATTCCGCATCAACCCCATCTGTGAGTTCCACAATATCCAGGAAAACATTATCTACATCACCCTTGCCAGTGACATCACATCTTGCATAAATAATCATATAGGAACGGCCGTGAACGGTACTTTCATCAATTGTGATGCTTACTCGTGACTGCATTCTCTTCACATTGGAAACAAACTTGCAGCGCATTTCCTTTGCGATGTGGCCAATTATCTCTGCACAGGCTTTGTCAGATTTGTGGATATTGCCTACTTCAGCGCCATTTAGCTCCTGCAGTCTCATGATGGGAGTGAGCTTTTTATATGACAATCTTTCCTTTGCCACTGTGTACGCCGTTCTGAACGAGATTGTTGTTGTCTTAAACAAGCCAGCTTGTATATCAACGAAGCTGTTTGGGAGGATTTCTTTTTCTTTCTCTTTGCCAATTTCTACAGACCTTGCATGAGCCTGGCTGTCTCTGTGTTTATATATCTTTTTACGTAATTTGGCTGCATCAATAGCAGTAATTTCACCATTAATCCATTCTTCTGCTAGGTGTATCCCCGGGCCCTTTTCCGATAGCAGCAAGCTCTTTGCTGTCCGACACACTGAGCATCCTAGTTTTCCTTCCCTAATTTCAAGCCAAGCGATGCGGTCTCTCCATTCCCGCTTCTGCTTCCTGCTACCTGCGGCTGCCTAGCAGCAGCAGCCGCCCCGTCGCCGCGGCCTCCATCTCCCTCAGAGGCGCTCCCGCTCTCGGCCTCAACTTCACCCGGGCCGGGCTCTTCTGGATGACTGCATGGCGGCATTGGCGGGACTGTAGTAGCTCCTTCCCCGACATTCACGTTAGCTCCAGGGAGGCTAGGTTCGCTAGGTGCACTGTTCGCTGCAGCTCCAGACGAACCGGCTATCGCGTCCTCCTCCTCATGGCCGTTTTTGTCGCGATTCGCCTTTTTTGGTTAATCCAAAGTTAGCAAGTAGAGATGTTTGCTTTCGCTTTGACATTTTTGAAGGTGGGGAAGAAATCGCTGATTGCGTTGTGTGTTGTTGTGTCAAGTGTCAAGCGCGGTCGCCGGTCAGTGGTTCACGTTCACCTGTCATGCAGAATTGCAACACAGCGCCACACATGGAAGGAGGGCTTACCAGAAACAAGCGAAACGCCGAGGAAACACGACAACAAATGTTTTTGTATTTGTTTATAAATGTTTTGTTATTTGAATAATGAAAACTGACATAGTAAGCTTTTAAAATACATTTTAGTGACAATTGCAAGTGAAAAATATTCATTTCAAAGAGACCCCCCACAAATTTGCTGTTGAGGCTTTCAGGGGGTCTGACCTGTCAATCAGGGGATCTCGGACCCCCCGAGACCCCCCGTATTTCGCACCCTGCTCTATACCCCATGAAGGAGGGGTGGAGGCAATGGAACATTTCCTCTCTAAGCGAGACTGTCACACTACCCCCTCATTAAACTGTCTTGTTGAATTTGTTAAACTGATTCTCACTTGTAATTATTTTATTTTCCAAGACTCCTGGTTTCTTCAACAAAGGGGTGTGGTTATGGTAAGCCCATTTGCACCCTCTTTCGCCAATCTCTACATGGCCGTCTTTGAAGAGTTGTTCATTTACACAAACAATATCTTTACATCGAACATATTTCTTTGGAAAAGATATATAGATGATATTTTTGTGTTATGGAGGGGTAATATTGAACAGTTACAATCATGTTTTGCTTATCTAAACAATTGCTCAGAATATCTTACTATGGAATTTTATTACAACCGTATATCAGCTTTCTTGATTTGTGGGTCATACGTGAGAACAGTACATTATTTTCTGATCTTTTTACCAAACCCACTGCACGTAAGAGTCTCCTTAGAGCAGATTCCTGCCATCCTCTTCCACTACAAGTCTTCCCTATAGTCAATTTTGTAGAGTCAAGAGAATTTGCAGCAGAGAGCCAGACTATTGAGAGAAACATGACTCTATGAAGAACAAGTTCAGCGCAAGAGGTTATAAACAGACTCAAATTAATACAGCTGTTAAAAGAATCAATGATACATCTAGGTCAGACCTTTTTCAGAGGAAACCCAAGTCCAAAAATCCATCAATTATTTTCTCTACTCAATATTCTAAACTTTCTGAACAGATTAGAGGAATTATTAACAACCATTGGAATATACTTAAATCTGATACCAGTTTGCATAACACTTTTAGGGATCCCCCCCTGACTGTGTTTAAGCGGGGCAGTAAGTTGAGAGATCGACTAGTTAACTCTGATCTACCTCCCACCCCTGCTGCACCTATAGTCAATTGCTCCTCACACCTATTCCAGATGGTAATCGGCACTGTGGAGCCTGTACCCAGTGTACTTACACCTACCGCTGCAGTTATTTTAAGCATCCTCATACTGGCAAGTCCATCCCTATCTGATTGCCCATGCTGATGACGTAAATTGAGGCACAATCGGCTGGTGGCTAATTAGCAAGCCAGCTAGCTACCTTGGATTCCGGGCTAAATACAAACCCCGTCCAGGTTGCAGGCGCATAGATGGCAAAAAGAGTCACGGGAAAACAGAGTTCGCTCAGCCGGATGGATGATGGCCAAGCTCAGGTTCTTTGTTCTTTTAGCAGCTCTGCAGCTCCCGGCGGCCCGCTTGTAGCCTAGGCTCAGGCTACAAGCCCAGAGTATTACTGGTTGCTAGAGGGTTCCAAACGCTGCTGCTCCATGAGAAAGTGTTGATATTTAAAGATAAACGGCAAAATATCGTCTAAAATGTCTAGATGTATCTTGCTGCTTGCACGAAGTAGGCTACAACTGTCTCCTGCCAGATCTACTGTAAAAATGCCTGCCCTATCAAGGTGTGATTACTTGCCACACAAAATCTGTTATCTATTTGATCACCTGTCCCTCTGGGAAGTCTTACGTAGGGAAAACTAGTAACAGAATTAAAACCCTGCATAGTTGAGCATAGTAGTACCATTAGGTGTATGAATCTTAAATATCCTGTAGCATTGCATTTTGTAGAAGAAAAAAACCCTATCTCCTCTCTTAGGTATATAGGTATTGAAAAGGTCTCCCTCCCCAGACGGGGTGGAGATCTTGACAACCTTCTATCTAGGAGGGAGAATTTCTACATTCATTACCTGACCATTTGTCTCCTCGGGGTTTGAACGTTGAATTCGACTTAAAATGTTTCCTGTAACTTTCCTTATTGATAGGGACATTGATGTCACTCGGATCTTCATTCATTTGATAGACACACCAGCTTATGACGCCCTTTCAGGTCTGATGTTTCAGCTGTATTGTGGTTCTATCTTGTATATTTTGTAAATACTTTTTTCAGCTTTTAAGAATTGGTCAGATTGTGTGTATTCCACAAACCCTTATATCTATATACTGTATGCTCTTTTCTTTTTTCTTCTTGTTTCAGGATTTATCTCTATGCATTAGGCTGTGATTTCTATTTATATAAATCTATTTATTCACATATAGATTCATGATATATGGTATACAGCCTACCTGTGACATCAATATTTTGATTAATCTACTGTCTAAATGTTACTGCATGACTGATCCTATGATGTCATTATAATCACACTCAGGTGTGCTTTCACAGGACAGGTGTTGTCCATTCAATCAGCCCACCTGTCTTTATAATGGCTGTCTTGCACTGTGTTTGTATGAGACTTGACAAAGTCTACGGCCGAAACTGTTGTCAAATAAATTACACTTTCTTGCATCTGGCACCAGAGTGTGCGGCTTCCCCTTCTTCTAAACCAACATGTTTAGCATACATATTTCATCACATTGAATAAAGGTGGAATGGCTATTTGGTAGACTTCTTACATGTGATGTTTTTCAGGGAACTAACAGAGTTCCAGATCATTTAAAAAAATACATTGATATAAGACCTTCCTTTAATAAAATTCATTTATTATTTACACACTTATTTACAAATTATATACACGGCAATATATGTATTAATGAACGGCAACCAGAAACAAAATAAAAAATGTATAACAAAAAAAATAAACGACAACCAGCAGATTAAACAAACAGAACACACAGTCGTCAAAAACAAACAACAAACAACAGTCATCGACAACCAGGCCACACAGCAAGCTCCTGAAGCTCATCATCTGTAGAGTAAAACAAAGGGCAAGCAGCAGATTAAACCAACCGCACACGCAGACAAACAAGTTCTTACACAATGTGAATAGAACACATATTGCTTAGTTCAACAGTAGCACCCCTGTGACAGAAGTATTGTGCTCCAGTACAAGAAAGGCAAAATTGAGCATCCCATAGGTTGATGCATAAAACAAAAACACTGTTAATGCTGTTCTATAAGTGAGCCTCCCATATAGGTTGATGCACAAAACAACACAGTGAATGTTATGAAGCAAACCAACTCCCTTTGTGTATCTATGTGCTTGTATACGTTGTATTTCTATGATTAAATCTCTTGTGTGTTTACCTTGGGAGTGCTGGCCATCAGGCCTGGCGACCAGGCCGTGCTGCTGGTTACTCGTGGAGACTTCCTCTGTCCTTTAGCTGACCAGGCCGTGCTGCTGGTTACTCATGGAGACTTCCTCTGTCCTTTAACGGTCTCCAGAGGCCGTTTCTTGGGCACAGCAGCCTGAGAGAACACATAGTGCAATCGTGAGAGGCATTATATGCAGGGCTGTTTTCAAGACAACGTACTGTGTGTGTGTGCGCAAGAGATGAGGACGGCATGAAGTTGAAACCTCGAAGGTCCACTGTTCCCATTCTGGTTTCTTGGAGTGAGGGGATATTTGGTCTTAACCTTTTTGTGTCAGATTGAGACATGGAGACAAATTGCCAACATTATAGCAACCAGCACTATGGAGCGTAAAATGCAACAAGTATTCATCGCCAAACAAACAATAGACAAGCAGCAATTCTATACATTTTATAACATTGATACGGACCTTTGTGACAGTTCCTAGGAGCTTGTTCTTCCCCGACAGGTTATGGTCAGCAGAGGCCAGCTGAATCAGCTTGTTCGCCTTCTTCAAGTCAGACATGCTTTCCATCTGACTTTTCAGATCTTTGATCTCATCCTGAAGGACATCACTCTGAGAGTTCTCCTGTAGCTTAGGCAGGATTTCCTCCAATTGGCTTCGCGCAGGTAGCCTGGAGCAAACAGCGGACACATGCACAGTAATCCTTGTCAGTAATCCACACATGAGGGACTAAACGTACAATTTCTTTTGAATCTGACTAACTTCAGTCCTGTGTGTGTGTGTGTGTGTGCGCGCACGCGTGTACGTGCACACATGCCTCCGGCCTGGCTATTGCTGGCTGAGGCATAAAAATGGGATAAACTGTAAAACATGGAATATTGCAGAATTTTCGATAATTTGGCTGAAATTGATAAAAGTATGCCTAATTATAAAAATAAGAAGTAGATCTAATTATCGTAGTATTGATGATTCAGTTTTCGATTGGGGTGTTTTGAGAGGGGGGGGGGGGGGGGGTCGGCCTTGCCTGGAACCCTTACTGCACCTCACAACTTAGTTTTCACCTTGAGAAACATGCCAAAGAGAGAGCCAAGTCGTCAATAAAAGAAAAGATATTGCTCCTAACCCCTAAATTAAAATTAAAATTGAAAAAACAGAATTCGGTGGGAAATAAAACTTTGGAAACAAATAAAACGATGAGGGCCATGGAGAGGTTCACTGGCTAAATCCATTTAATGTCCAGATATCACTGCACTTGCAGACTCGTGTACTTTGTGGGCGATGTAAGAAATGCCCAATAAGTAGTCTGGTTCTTATTTACAAACATTTCTGTATTTGGATGGGGGACACCTCGCCATTCCGAAGTGTCGGCATTCCGATCATTGACTTCTATGCTTTCGGAGAGGCGGCCCTTTTTTATCTCCAAAAAATGTTTCGCCGAGAGGTTAGGTTAGGCTTAGGCGTGGGGGGTGGGAGAGGTTAGGGTTAGGGTCTGGGGGAGGGTTCTTTCGCAATGGCGAGACAGATCTCAATTTTGTCGGAATGCCGGTATTTCGGAGTGCCGACATTTCGGAATGCCGAGGTGTCCCCATTTGGATGTGTGCATAACCTATGTTGTAAATAAATAAAAACCTGTTTATCAGCGGCTAATATAGCGTCATGGAAAGTCCCCAAGTGCTCAGTGTTGGCTCAGTGGGCTAAATGTTCAGTTGTAAGTCAACGCCACATGTGACATCACAAGACCTTGATCATAATAACATTCAAAGACAGGCTTTCCTTCCCTGACTATTGATGCTTTCACAAAATATTTACACAACGAGATTTTTGATCAATAATTATCAGTTATCAAATGTGGATGTAATGACTGAGTAAAAGCAAATAATAGAACAGTCAGTCTGGTAAGAATATTACCCTGAACAAAAATATAAACGCTTGTTTTTGTGCCCATTTTTCATGAGTTGAAATAAAAGATCCAAGCCTTTTTCTATGTACACAAAAGGCTGATTTCTCGCAAATTTTGTTCATAAATTAAAATCTGTGTTTGTGAGCACTTCTCCATCCAAAATAATCCATCCACCTGACCTGACAGGTGTGGTATATCAGATGCTGATTAAACAGCATGATTATTGCACAGGTGTGCTGTGCCTTGGGCTGCTCACAAACAACTTGAGCTTGGTGCCAAGCGTTTGCTCCATGAAAGCCCTACAGAGGAATCATTTGATGTTGAATGTTTATGAACCTAGAAAACCAACACAATCAGAAGTACTTCAGAAGTAGTATTCTAGATTTGCTTACATTGTTGAGTCTTTGCAATGTTGTGTTTGCTGACGTTTGGCTCCAAATGGCTCAACAAATACGGCCCTCAGTTCTTTAGGATACATAGCCTTTAACAACAGCAAATAGTTGGGTTCTCAAATGTGTATACATGGTAAATATAGTTGCCAACATTTGAACAAAAGTGGACTTACTATCAAAGTCCAGTGGTTGTGTTTGCAGACAGCTCCAAGGATGATATCATAGTCAGATATATTAGTCTACAAGCAATGATTCCAGTAGTTAAATGGATGTACATTTCAAAATAATGTCATTTAGAAGGAGCAGTGTGGTGATACTCACCTTTTCATCCCCTTGGACTTGCAGTCAGGCTCTCATTTCAAAGGAATCTATTACAAGGGCTTTTCTTGTGCTGCTTCTCGCCTTCAGCTCCATGTACACATTCAAGATTTGTATATCAAAATATTAGCAGTAACATTCTGTCATTTACAATTCAATTAGTCAAAATATGAAGTAAGGCCATAAAAAGCTTCGAATCAATACAATGCAATACCTCAATCTCCACTTCCCTCTCAGGGGCGAGGCTGTTGAGGTCCTCTGTAAATACCTTGTAGGGCCCCACCTTAGCCCACAGGACCTCCCCCATGTGGCCGTTCCAAATGTCATGGATCACTGGAAAGTTGAACCATCTTTTGCATAGAGTAGAATGTCAACATAGAATATAATGTTTGTGACACTCACACACAAGTGTCACTCACATACCATCATGGCTGGAGTGGGTGGCTCTTTAAGGTGAGTGGATAGTGGGAGGGGTGCTGCTGGGTGAGAGACCGGGGGGGCAGGCAGACGATGTCGGTGCTGCGTCTATGTGCCGACAGACCGCCGTGCCGACGGTCCGCAATGCCGATAGCCCACAAGCAGAACCAGCTGAGCGAGGCGGTGTGCAGCATGTCGGGGTACCGGTGAGCCGGAACAACTGGCGACCGTATAACTGGTGACCGTCAGCCAAATGCGTCTGTGGTTTCCACAGCTACGCCAGCTGTTGAAAGGACGCAACAGAATGTCCTTGTGAATGCCTCCGTTTCGTTCCCCAAATAAAATATCAAAACATACCTGTCTGAGTTGTCTCATGAGTCCTGTTTGAGGAACCGTGTCACGCAGGCAAAACAGTCCCGTTTTGAACCGACGGTGTTTGTTGTTGAAAACAGGAAGAAAGTTAGTACAGGAGGTGTGGCCACGCCCGCAGATCGTCCTTCTTCTTCACTGTTGTGTAACGGCAGCTTGTATCCTCATCGTTGCACTATACTGCCATCTTATGGAATTAATTACAATGTGTAGTCTGTCACATCTGCCCAGTCCAGTTCATAATAACTAGGGATGTTCGATATTGGCTTTTTTTACCGATATCCGATAATGTCCAACTCTTAATTTCCGATACCGATATCAACCGATACCGATATAAGCGGGCTTTTTTCCACCAAAATTTCACGTAACAAGTTACATAATGTAGCTTAATGTAGCTGAAGAGTTTAATATATAATATGCATGTTGTGTTAAAGTTGTAAGTGTTAGAGAAGCGAGCTTGTGACCAGAAGGTCGTCGGTTCAATCCCCGGGACCGGCAGGATAAATCTGGGTGGGGAAAGTGAAAAGGCAGCGCTTGCCCCTCCCTCATTACCACCACTGAGGTGCCCTTGAGCAAGGCCCTTAACACCAACCGCTCCAGTGGAGCTGCTCAGTGGCCAACAGATCAGACTGTGGTTGTACTGGTCAGCTTCCAGGTATGAATGTGTGTGTGAATGTGAACAGGGCACTCCTGAAAAAGAGAGCATTGCTCTCAGTGAGACTCCCCCTGTATTTAAATCGGTAGGCCGATAATATCGGACATCCCTAATAATAATAACAATCAATTAAATTTATATTGTGCTTCTCTAAGTAGTCAAAGTCGCTTTACACACACACGCACGCACGCACGCACACACACACACACACACACACACACACAAAATAATTAATAGGTACCAAATAAAACATAATAGTAATAATAAAACATTAAATAAGAGTAAAGTCAAACAGAAGTAAAACTAGGTTTTAAGAAAGCTGACCGAACACTTCTTGCCTTGTCCATTTCCACCACTCCACACAGATCATCCTGTGACCGTGGTTTCTATGTAGCCTATATCCACTTGTTCCCAACACACAGGGATGTATTACCGAACGGGCCTACTGGGCCCAGGGGCACCAGAGCTCAGGGGGCCCATAACCCAGAGGCCTGGGGTCAAATGATCACTTAGAGAGAGCCCCAACCCTTTAGCAGAGACCAAGTTTCCAAGTTTGAAAATAAAGTTTATTTTTGAATTAATCAGGATAAAAATGCTGCAGGGGAAGACTGAATTAGTATAAAAATCATACAATTTGATTCATGACAATCAATGAAAGGTTATAAATACATAAGCAATAATTTGGTATTAACTCATTGAGTGCCAGCCACTTTTGGAGAACGGACGCTCCCAGTGCCAGAGTTTCAGAGCTTTTTTCAGTGATTTCTCGAGGCCCACAGAATATTGTGTGATATTACTATGTAAACAATGAACACGCAAAAAGAACGATGAGACTCTTTTCTATCATCAGCAAAAACAGGTTTATTGATATCATTTTCCGTTCTTTAGTTATCAGCCGGAGAAGATAGCTTGATTTAACAAAAAAGAGCCTTTTTTTTCTAGAAGCTGAGATAATGGCCCTTTTGTGAAATTAAACATTTCAAACACATCACTGACTCTGAAGCTAATTTTCTGATGTAGTCACACCTCAAAAATAATTTCCTTCAATAAAACAGTGAAGGCCAGGGAATTTTGTTTGGCAGAATAATATTTTTAGCTGCAACCAGCAGCGCTGGCCCCTGCGTGCGCTGCTGGTTGCAGTTTCTTGCTGGTCTTGATTTGCTGCTGGTGGGCATCGGATATTCTGGCTTGCGTTTGCCAACCCTGTCCTGCTGCCTGGGTCTGTCTGGGTGTTGTGTGCTGCTCTGCGTGCCCCCCCCTTCCCACCCCTCAACTGCACACTCCTCCTTATGGGAGGTGGCTCTCTGCTGAGTTTGCTCTGCACTGTGAAGGGTGCGCGACATCCAGCTTTTTTACAGCTTCCGCGTGTGTTTGTCACCGGCTCCTATGCTTCCAGTTGAGAACTCCACGGCTGATCATGCGAATGGGCTGTCGCAGCGGACATGGAGGAGCTCAATTGTGGGAGCAGATTGGCTGCTGCTGCTGCAGGCACATCTAACGTTAAAACGCTTCATGCATATCGATGCATACGGATGCGATGCGATTTCCGTTTCCCCAACGACTTATTCTCTGTTTTTCTCTGCCTTTCTGTTAACCTGGAGAGCACTGTCGCCACCTAAGGGTTCTGTAAAATAGGTTTTAGACCTCCAATAGCTATAATAGTTGTACAGGAGATGCGGAAGGCTTTGATCGACGTCCCACCGTCAAAAAACGCATTGGACGTCGAAAGACGTCCGTGGCACTCTACGTCACTATTTAATTGGACGTCGAAAGACGTCCATGGCACTCAATGAGTTAAGTAAAATAATACTTTACCATCCAAGGCAGGTGGCGAGCCAGAGGAGGGACCAAGGGCCGAGCTTGGTATAAAAAAAATGGTACTAACAGCAACCATTCATGGGTTCACGCACACACAATTGCAAGATTTAAAGTGCACAGTGAATCACAGCAATAGGTTTCACACTCAAGTCAGCATGCAGTGAAAAAGAAGAGGCTATCGGCGTAGTAGGACCCGGCCTAGGCTGCCACGAACCTTGGAAGGTCTTTAAGACCCAGCTTACAACAAGAAATAAAAGAGAGTGAGAGGCGCCGAGGAGAGGGCGATCAGCTGAGAGCTCTGTTAACTTCATAGACAAATAGGCTTCTTTTTTAATGTAATCGCGTTTTGTTTTTAATTTCGTTGCTTCGATTCGCTTTGTAAATACCTATTGTATATAACAGTGTTTTTTTATATAGTGTATATAGTAGCGTCTTTGCACTTTTTGCAAGAAAGAACACAACAAAAGGACTAAACTGCGGGGCCATTGTTTTCGCGGCAGCCCCCCCTCCCTACAATGGAGGACAACAGAGACAAACACAGTTACAACAGGAATGCGCTAATCAAGATCAGGAACACACGGGATTACCCCAATCGAGACTGGCAGGCTCCCGACCTCACTGAATTTCCTGAACTTATAAAACATCAACGGAGAAGAGGAAGGAGAGGAGGAATACTCGCCCGCCTAAGAAGACGCGCTGGCAAGCCACCATTGCCCAGCGTCCTCCTAGCCAACGTTCAATCTCTAGAGAATAAAATGTGCGAACTGAGAGCGCGAGCACAATTCCAAAAAGACATAGCGCGCTGTAACGTTCTGTGTCTGACTGAAACCTGGCTCAAACCTGATACAACGGACCATGCCATCACTATACCAGGCTTGAGTGTATACAGAGGAGATAGAGACGCAGAACGATCCGGTAAGGCGTTTGTCTAATGATTAACGAAAACTGGTGTGTAAACAACACTAGCATTGGGAAATACTGCTCAGCAGACCTGGAGTATGTAATGCTGCAGTGCGTACCGCATTACAGCCCGAGGGAATTCACATCAGTCACCATCATTGGTGTGTACATAACTCCCCAGGCGAATGTCAACATCACACTGAAGGAATTGCAACGTGTGATTAGCACACAAGGGACAAAACAACCAGAAATGGCGTTGGTAGTGACTGGGGACTTCAACAAGGCAAACCTGAGAGGGAGAATGCCCACGCTTCACCAGCACATCCACTTCCACACCCGAGGCAAAAACACACTGGATCAATGTTACACAAACATCCGCCATAGCTACAAGGCCATACCCCGTCCCCCCTTGGGCAAATCGGACCATGCCTCCATCCTACTCATACCCAGGTACCAACAAAAACTCAAAAAACAGCCCCCAGCATTCCGAACCGCCCACTGCTGGTCAGACCAATCAGACGACACCCTGAGGGATTGCTTTGACCAAGTAGTATCGGAGGAGTTCAAGGCTGCAGGAGACCTGGGCGAATATGCAGAGACGGTGTCATGCTTCATAAGGAAGTGCACCGAGGACATAGTCCCTACAAAGAGAATCAAAATAATGCCAAATCAGAAGCCCTGGGTCAACAGTGATGTCCGGGCTGCCCTTCACGCCCGGACCACCGCCTTCAGTTCTGGTACACCAGAACAATACAAGCAGGCACAATATGCCCTCCAAACCGCAATAAAAAAAGCACAGAGAGATTATGGAAAGCAGCTGGAGTCAAAATTGGACACTAACAACCCCAGACACCTGTGGAGCAGACTCCATGCTGCCACAGACTTCAAAGGGGTGAAATGACAGAACCCCAGCACGTCACCCACCCTGCCGGACGAACTCAACGCGTTCTACGCTAGGTTCGACCCCTCTGCCAGAGCGCCCCACCCCTCCGCTCCCCCTCACCCCCCACAACCCCTCCTCCTCTCCCCTCCCTCTCCCCCCCACCACCCCTCCTCCCCTCACCCCCCACTGCCCCACAACCAACCCTCCACTCCTATCTAACCCAGTGCCCTCCTCCCTTACCCACCCATCAGTGCCCCCCCTGGATCCTGGACTTTCTAACAGACCGCCGCCAGGTGGTGAAAGTGGGCAACCTCACCTCCTCCCCACTGACCATCAGCATAGGAGCGCCACAGGGGTGCGTCTCCAGCCCCTTCTGGTACGACCTCTACACCCACGACTGCGTGGCGACTCAAACTTCGAACACCATCGTGAAGTTTGCAGACGACACAGCGGTCGTGGGGCGGATCTCCAGGAGCGACGAGACAGCCTACAGAAAGGAGGTGGAGGCCCTGGAACAATGGTGCCAGGACAACCACCTCTCTCTGAACGTCTCCAAGACAGAGGAGGTCATTGTAGACTACCATCAACGGCACAGTGGTGGAATGGGTGGACAGCTTCAAGTACCTGGGAGTCAATATCCACCAGGACCTGACATGGGCCAACCACACCGCCACTGTTGTCAAAAAAGCCTAACAGCGACTACACGGACTCAGGCGCCTGAAGAAATTCGGGCTGAGGCCAAAAATCCTCAGGGACTTCTACAGAGGCACCATTGAAAGCCTGCTGACTGGCTGCTTCACCACCTGGTACGGGAACTGCACCACCATGGACCGCAGGGCGCTAAGAAGGGTGAGGCGCGCGGCCCAGCACGTAACAGGATGTGAGCTGCCAAAACTGCAAGATCTGTACAACCAGCGGTGCCTCAGGAGGTCCCTGAAGATCATCAAAGACACAAACCACCCCCACAACAGTCTGTTCTCCCTGCTACCCTCAGGGAGGAGATACAGGGTCCCAAGAGCACACACAAATCGCTTGAGGAACAGTTTCTTCTCACAGGCCACGAGACTCCTTAACATATACAAATAGTGTAGTAGCCGTACTGTACCGCACTGTAGATGCTACCATTATGTATGACTAATGTTTAATGTTTAATTCAGGGGCGGAGCGACCCTATCAGCCCAGAGGGGGCGAAGCTCTTAGGGGGGCCCCATCAAAAAAAAAAATTTTTTTTTTGAAGGCCAGGCCAGGCCGCGAAGAAAAATGTGCCTTTTTTGCATGTTTGAATCGGTTTTAGCCATATTTAGTGGAATATCTCATTTTAAACACACCAATGTTATTGTCTATTGATTGAATTCCTCTCAGACTCACACCACTGACTTGATTAACTCATTGAGTGCCAATGACGACTTTAGTCATCAATTCAAATACTGACGTAGAGTGCCATTGACGACTAAAGTCGTCAATTGCGTTTTTTGACGGGGGGGGGGGGGGTCCATCGAAGCCAGATCTATGTCCTGTAAAATTTTGGGACATGTTGAATGTCTATAACCTATTTTACCGAGCCATTAGGTGGCGACAGTGCTCTCCAGATGACAGAAATGTCAGGAATACAGCCTGAAATAGCCGTGATCAAAGAGAAACCGCGCTCATGCTGCAGCCAGAGCCATCATGTAGATGGCTCTGGGCTGCTTGCCAACAGCAATCAATCCGCGCACACAACTGAGCTCCTCTGCCTGTCTGTCTGTCTGCATATAGTTTCTCCACACATTACCCACCAGAAAGGCAGCACCCGACGCCGAAGGGCCAAACCTTTAGCTGCAGTCCCGCTTGGCATTTCCTTGTTGCGGCTGTGAGCTGCCCAGGAGCCGCGCGGCGCAAAAACGGAGGCTCCGAAAATAGACTGGGTGCGTGTGGGGAGGAGTTTGCAGCTGACTCGGGGAGAGGGGGGGAGAGGGGGGTGGGGCACGCATGCACCACAGAACTAAATCAGGTCACATCATCAGAAAATATTAGCTAGAGTCAGTGAATGTGCTTGAAATGCTGCATTTCACAAAAGGGTGAATATCTCAGCTTCCTGATAGAAATGCATATTTTTGCTGTTTTTGACCTATCTTCTCCGGCTCATAACTAAAGAACGGAAAATGGTATCAATAAACTTTTTTTTGCTGATGATACAATAGAGTCTCCTTGTTCTTTTTGCGTGTTCGGTGTTTACATAGTAATATCACACAATATTCTGTGGGCCTCGAGATATCACTGAAAACGCTCTGAAACTCTGGCACTGGGAGCGTCCGTTCTCCAAAAGTGGCTGGCACTCAATGAGTTAAAGGAACACTCCGCCCATTTTCAACCAGCTTTGTATCATTAGAACATCAGTAGTATATCAGAAAACTGTAAACGGTTTTGAAGTCTGTCATTTAATTTGACAGTTATTGAGTGTTAAAGTGTGGACCAGTGACATCACTGGTCCACACTAACTCAAATTAATAACTCATTAACTCAAATCAACTCTCAATAACTGTCAAACTATTCATCATTCATCTAGTTTGACAGTTATTGAGAGTAGATTTGACACTTTAACACTCAATAACTGTCAAATTAAATGACAGACTTCAAAACAGTTTACAGTTTTCTGATATACTACTGATGTTCTAATGATACAAAGCTGGTTGAAAATGGGCAGAGTGTTCCTTTAAATAAAGTCATTTTAAGTCACAACTGTAAAATAGCTGATAGCCCCTATATCCGAAAACACAATTTGTCACTCATTGAGCCAAGTAATATTATGTCCAAGAAAGACTACAGTGAAGCCACTTTACAGACAAGCTTGTTCTGAAGAAGAAAAATAAAAACACAGGTTGCCAGCCGGGCCCGGTGGCCTGGCCTGCAAAAAAAAAAAAAAAAAAAAAAAAAATTTTGGATGGGCCCCCCTGACGAGTGGGCCCGTGGCGGCCGCACCCTCTGCCCCGGCGTACGCTCCGCTACTGGTTTAATTAGGTATACGCTATTTGCACCTAACAGAATGTTATTATGTTTAATTATGTTTAAAGTATGTTCATGCCATTTGCACTATGGGCAGTGAACACGCCACTGTCTGTGGCGTGTCTTACTGCTTTATTGCTTGTTGCCTCTTGTTTTTTATTTATATATTTTATTTTTTGCACTATGTTGTAACAGAGCCTACAGCACAAGAATTTCACACGTGTGTGACAATAAAAATCTTGAATCTTGAATCTTGAAAACAGGCAGATGGTTGTTAAACACTAAAGCCAAATAAAGTCACCAGGGCAAAACAGCAGTTTGTGCTCAACTTAAATGCAAGGTCACAAAGGTCAAGACAATGCTCCTTGGAGAATCTGGTACTCTGGGACGGGAATTTAGCTTACATCACCAGAGTCACAACACTCTTTGCAACTGGTACTCTGATCGACTCTAAGCTTTGCTAGTGGGCCACATCTACTCCTGCAGTTTTGCTCCGAGTCAGGAACCAAAGAGCCTTTAAAATAGCCAGAGTGCTGTTCTCCAGTTGGAGGGAGAGGCCAAACCTAGTTTGTCTTAACAAAACTGCCAGCTTATATACTGTGGGGAATGGGGGGAAACATACCTGGAACTTGTCAGAAGGGGATTGTTTATTTAAAGGTGGAATAGAGTTTCTAAGGTGGACCAGTTCACCTGGTTACAACAGTCTCAAACTATGCCATGTTGGGTCCTTGAATTTGGGGATTTGGGCCTTAAAAATCCTTGAAGTTTATGTTGAATGGGTGGGAGCCCTGGATTGAGGCTATGGCCCATTGATGGAAGCCTTTGCAGTAGTGACATTCTAAGACATTGTCCCATAATGACATATAGGTGTCACGCAAGACAACCAAAATGAAATCTCAAGAGTTGGTAAATGATAAATGGACTGCATTTATATGGTAAAATGCAGCCCCAGGGCCACCCCTGGACCATCTCAATCTGGCCCCGCTACATCCTCAAAAGAAAATAACCCCCACAAACTCAATAAAAAGGCAGGAGTATGTTAATAAATCTCATCAGCTACTAGCCATTGGATATATATATATATATATATATATATATAATCAGGATAAATCACCAATCACAGCGGGAGAGGGTTAAAAATAAGGAGACTAGCGAAATACAAACTATGAACTAAAAATACAGTTGCCATTGACGACCATTCAATAGAACAAAAATAATTCAGTGCAACAAAAAAAAAGTGTTCAGCGGCACTGTCCACAAAAGTAGTCCCCAGCCTTGTCGGGCCGTCCCACACACTCCCAGTGGAACCAGAGGTCACAAACTGTGCACGTAATTTGAAACAGAATTAGCCTAAATTAACATAATTCAAAAATAAAGAATGTACACTACATGGAAATAACTAAAGGTTTCCTACCCAGTCATCCACAAGTGGCTCTGGGGTGTCACTGTCACTGCCTGGATTAGTATCAATCTCTCCACAGAAACGGCACAGGTCTGCCAGGTCATCTATTAAAAGAATATTAAATTTCAATGGTTAACTAAGCCTATACAGGCAAATGTTTGGTGGGGTTAATGCAGATGTTTGAAGCTTACCAGAATCAGCTACCAGTCTCCTGGCCATATCACTGCAGATAGCTGTGACGGCCGCCTTGTCCAGAGCAAAAACCATGCTGACCCCGTTAGCAGCTCCTCTGCGATCTTAAAATATCAGATAAGAAAATGGAGGAAAATTTAGAAATCTAGTGTAATCTGTGTCCAAAAGTTCTGGAATGGCAATTGCAGTAGCCTACAGATTCTTACTTTGCAGATAATGGGCTCTATCATTGCATTGGCCTATGAACTGCGCTCAACGCCAGACGCAGCCCAGAGTAGTGGGCGTGGACCAGCGCACTTGATATTTTGGTATCGGCGCTACACGCAGCATTAAGCATTACAACCACGCCTTTTAAGCGTAAAATCTGTATCTGCTCATTGGGTAAGTGCAGTAAACGAATCACATGCTTCACTTTTCAGCTCCAATTCAACGGAGCGATCCAGTCCGGCTTCAGAAAAGCCGAGGGCTCTGATCCCCCCCCCCCCTTTTATCCCCTCTGTCTGTCTCCATATATAGGCTATTATTCCATATTATTCTCAAACCAATCTAACTGCAGTTTAAATACTGCAAGCATGTAAATACGCTACACTATAGCAAGATCAAAGTGAAAAGAATGTTCTAAACACATCAGCTAGAAAAATATAGCCGATCCCTATGATGAGATTAATTAGATTGGTGAAAGTTTGTCCAGAATGATATCGTTTCTCTCCCCTGCTGCAAAGGTAGGATGATGCACATAAATATAGCCTACATTATGTAAAGTCATTGCAGAAATGTGTTTTTATTGTAAAACTAAAATGTGAAGTAGAGCCAATTTATTGGAGCGGACATCACAGTAGAACCGCGTTACACTGTCACTCATCTAAATCACGTTAAATCTACAAGGGATATGGGTGGTGTTTTCATTTCGATGTTTTATTTGCTCCAATATTGAAATGTTCTACAATTGCAGGTTGTGTTCACATTACACATTATTTAGATCTACCTTTATATCTATTTCGGCTCATTTGGTTGCTATTAGCGAAATGGATTAGCCCAATGCATGCTGGGAGATTTCACATGTGTGACTGTTGCAGGGACGCCAGGCAGTAAGGCCAGAATGATCTCGTTTTCTCTCGCCTTCACTGCACAGGTAGGATGATGCAACACCCTCTGAATGTCACGGGCTCAAAACTGTCATGTTAGAAAAAACAGTCATGTTGTTATACTATTGTGTTGTGTCTGTCTGAGCGAGGGAGTCCGAGAGAGAGAGAACCGGCGAACTTTTTTTCAAGTATTGTGCCTGATGAGCAAGAGAGAGGGAGTGACACAGAGAAGGGCAGAAGAGAGGCAGAGGAGCGCTCCGCAATCGGTGCACTGAATAGGCCTGCTTTTCAAAAGCGCAAAGCGCTAAATTAACACCAGGTGGGAAGATATCATTAGGCCAGTATTTAAGGTCGAAACGCCCATTCTCGCCCATTCTGGGACTGCGCCACGCCCATTTCGCCTAAAGCGCATTTGGGGGCTTAAAGCCATGTTGATATCTTCCCGAGGCAGGCGCAAGGCACGTTTTTTTGCGTTTAAGGCTCGTTTTTGCGCCGAAGGCCTGTGGGAGAATAGGGCCCAATGACTCCACATGATGTGGAATCCATCTGTTTGGGGTGTGTGTTGTTGTTAAATTCATGAGTCGACATAAGCCACTTTATACTTTATGGGGATAAATCCTGATTACTTACGTTATTGCATCACTGCAGTCCTGGATCTGCTGGTCGGTGGCACCGAAAGGGTCTATGTACACAGCCCGCCTTTCATTTGGATAGATGACCTTTTACAGATGGAAACATTAATGTACAAGATCCTCGAGTAAATGGTTGACCAAATTGAAGTGACTAGAGACCACTTACCACAAGAGTCCAATGGTGGTTCACACACACTCCACCGATGATGATGTCCCACTGCATGACATCAAGCTGCAAGTGATGATCATTTCAGTTTTTAATGATGACAGCAATCATTCATTTAGATATAAGTTAAGCTAACACCATTAAGGCACTCATCCTTACCATTCTCATCCCCCTTGATGTTTTGCACCATATAGCGGTCATGGCAAAGGTGTCGATCACCTTGATGGCCCTGTTGTGGATCCCCCTTGCCACCGAGAAGAGGTATGCATTGATAATCTATGAGAACATACTTTAGTTAGATCAACTTTCACATCAAAAAGGAGGAAAGATCAAGCAGCTTCCAAAAACAGACATACTTCACTTTCAAGTTCCATGTCGGGGGCCAGGCTTGCCAGATCTGCTGTTAGGACCTTGTATGGGCCCAATTTGGCCCACAGTATCTGGCCTGTCCCCCTCTTCCATACATCTTCAACAGGAAATTCAGAACACGTCAGTAATTTTGAAGCAAATTACTACACTTGCACTTGATGTCACATTACTGAGATGTACCATTACCATGACTGGTGCAGTGGCAGGTGGAGGGTGAGAGCTGGCAGCCGGGGATTGTGGGCGAGGGCGGGGGGAGCCAGAGGAGATTTTCCAACTTTCTGGAGTTTTGCTGGAATCCTCTCCTCTGGCTCGATGAAGGCTGACAGCTGGTCCACATTCGCCACTGTGGTGGAGGTAGGGCCAGCCAGGCTGATGACCTTCCCTTGTATGTTGGTGATGGTGAAGGGACCCAGCATGTCAGCCTCCATCTTCCCCCCTTTCCTCTGCTGCTGGCGGATGTTCTGCTTGAGAACTCTGTCTCCCACCTTGAAGCTGCGCTCACTTCCCTTGTCCAGGCGCCGTTTTCTTGCTTTGTCCTGAGACTTTTTTATGTTTATCTTGACCGCAGTTCCTGCTCTTTCAGGCCCTCAAATATTTCTTCCCTACTCACTAAGTCCTCCACATTCTCTGTGGAGACCTAAGAGCACAAAAATGACAAGTGTTAATTTCCGATTAAGTATGTCCACAACCCCTTGACCGCAAAACAAATGAAACCACTCACATCATGATCAGCGGGAACCTGTGATGGGTACCTGGCCTCCCTGCCAAACATTAGTTTGTAGGGAGGGTATTTTGTAGTCAATTGTTTTTTTGTCCGCAGACCAAACATTGTAGCCTGCAAGTATTGATCCCATGTTTTGGGCTTCTTCCCCACAAGTGCGCTGAGAGACCTGAAAATCCCCACATAATCACCAATTTGGTCCATAGCATTCACATTGTGTAGGTGTATGATATCTACCAATTAGAGAATGTGTTATGTACCTCTGCATGGTAGCGTTGAGGCGCTCTACCAAGCCATTGGTTTGCGGGTGGTAGAGGGCAGAGAAGCTCCTCTCTATGTTCAGAGCTTTGCATAGTATGGCATTGACCTTAAGTTCCAGTTTACAGAAAACATGTCAGCATTTACAATATGGCTTACTAAGAGATAATGGAGGTAATGTTTCACACAAGTATTTTACCTGGTTTCTGAACTCAGTCCCCTGGTCTGTAAGCAGTCTCTGAGGTGCACCAAATTTGTATACAAAATCTAGAATACACTTGGACACCTCTTCTGCTGATTTATTCTTCAGAGGGTAGGCCTCTGCCCACTTAGTGAAATAATCAACCATTACACAAACATATTGATTACCACCCTCTGTTTCCTTGAGATGCATCAGGTCCATTCCCACGAGCTCAAATGGCTCGGTTACCTGGAAAGGTTGATTGAGAATGAGATATCTAGGTGGTAGCTGGTACGTACATACACACATCTAGTTGCATATATAGGACATTCAGTTGCACAAATAAGCCCACCTCTATTGGGGTATACTGCCTGGTCGGCTTGAGATTCACCCGCCTTGCCTGACAGTCAGGACACTGTGCAACCTGAAGTCAAATAGGATTCACATTATTGTACATCATGGGCCTTTGCTCAAGTAGACACAGTCGGCTATGTGAAGGAGACATATTGACCTATGACATAAGCCTAACAGAGTTTCAATTGAAATCATGCAATTATTGCTTTGACTTGAGCTTGTTAAGTGGGCCTTCATGTAGAAAAACTTGGCTAAAAGCATTTGGGTGACCCTAACTTACCCATTTGCCGATATCAGCTGCCATGCCAATCCAGTAGTAACGGGTTATGATGGCATGCTGGGTTTTCTCAAACCCACAGTGCGCCCCAATACTGCTGCAGTGGAACTCCTTGAACACACACACAGCGGCCGAGAGCACAACCTTCGCAAGGTGCTCACTGCAGTCCTGCCTCCTCCTGCAGATGTAGTGCAGCACTCCATCTGGTCAAAGGGAAGCTCAATTTATTCTTGATATAAAACAGCTCAAATTGACTTTTGTGATTGATGATTGATTAGGCTACTTACCCTTGATCACATAGCTTTCAGCTCTTCTCTCGATAGAAGCCGCTGGTGCTTAGTCAGGCCCTCTGGGAGGAGATTATGGAATTTAAAGTCCATAATCTCCTTGACGTCCATTGTTTTAAATGGATATCTATCTATCTATCTGTATCTATCTATCTGTAATGTATCTATATCTATCTATCTGTATCTGTCTATCTATCTGTATCTATCTATCGATCTGTATCTATCTATCTGTATCTATCTATCTATCTATCTATCTATCTATCTATCTGTTTTTAGTTATTGTCAACACTGTATTTGTAAATCCTTGTAGTAAGGTTAATGGGGAGTTTACCTCCAATGACATGGTACAGGCTGAACAGAGCCTAGGTGTAAATTGAACCCTGTATAAAGTCAGTTGGGTTTTGTCTCCTCGGGAGAGAGGTCAGCCCGTGCTGCCAAAAACACGTGCCTTTGTTTAATTTGAACTATGGCTTAACTTTTTGAGTTATTTTCTTTGTTTTTTGTTTGTTTGTTTTGTTTAAGTTGCACGTGTAATGGAAGCACTGTAAAATAAATCTGCACCTCTGAGAACTGGAAATGTCATCTGAGTCTGCCTGCCTGCCACCTTCCTTGACACTCTTGCTACACTACCTCACAGATTAGATAAAGGTTTGACTTACTTTTGGATGGTGCCATTCATCTTTTCAACCAGGCCATTGGTTTGCGGATGATAAGGGGAGCAGTAGCTCCTCTTTATCATCAGCTCTTCACAGAGTTTCCTGTTGATCTTTAATTTGTCCATTTAAAAAAAAAGTCAGTGTGGATATGTCATACTAGGATCTGATGAATGTTGTTTATTGAAAATGTAGCCTACCTTGTTTTTTAACTCTCTACCCTGGGGTCTCATCTATCAATCCTGGCGTAGGATCCATACTAAAACCATGACTAACCTGGACAGTGTCCAGTGACTATCTACTCAATCCAATCCGTGTTTCACCACCCAGTACCATCTTGTAAAGGTATCCCACACAGACATGTAGATGTAAAAAACAAAACAAAAAACCTGTTTAAAAGTAAACAAGACAACTTGCCAAGACAACTTATGCAAATAATCTACGCAAACCCTGACCCATCTTTAAGTCCAGCGCCCCCAGTTGCTTAGTGGCGAGGAGAAGTCACTGAGAAGTGCACACATAAGCACCTTATCCCTCACAAATTATTTCCAATGCCGTTGTAAAAAAAAGGTTTTGAATGATCGCTCCCTTATCAATAAAGTCTGTTTTCCTCAAGTCATTTGAAATGTTTAGAATGTTGGAACAATCAGTCTACCAGCCAACACAATCTCCGTGATTATTTCAATCCATGTGGCTGTTAACTCATTCACCGCCAAAGACGTGTTTGACGTGTTTTTGTTTTTATTAGTACAGCGCGTAGTTCAAACACTTCCCCAGCCTGTGACATGTTTTCAGGTCCCTAGCCACAAAGGCAAGCCGACAACACGTTATCAAACACATACCGCAGCTGTTGTTTTGAAATGAGCAGGAGCAAAAACAGAGAACAGAGAAACGCGCTTCCTTGTTGCAGAGGAGAAACGCCATTGAAATGCCCCTCGGCGCGCTGCAGAGATGATCGGCTTGCTGCAGGGCAGCGGACATCGAAATCCGCTGTAGTCAAACCCGTGACCAACATGATCGATCCTGGTCCCTCGACCCCGTTCCTATGTCCCAGCCCGAAAGAGACGAGACGGAGTCACAACGTTGCCAGGAGGAGGAGAACAGCTGCAGCCTCGCCACAGAAATGGCTTTCACACAGAGCCAAGCAGCACACAGCACGGCCACTTTCCTGGCGAGGAAGACTGGACTGACTCCAATGCGACAGGACCCGGATGATCTCGCGGTAAGGAGTGTGTGTGTGTGTGTGTGTGTGTGTGTGTGTGTGTGTGTGTGTGTGTGTGCGTACGTGTGTGTGAGAGAGACTACACTGATCTCTGCATTCTATTCTATGATCACACTCACTCACACTGAGTAAACTGTATTGTTGAATGTAAAAAAAAGCACATCATGTATATATATATATATTTTTTTTTTCTTTTTTTTTCATTTGTGTCATAACGAATAATATTTACATGTCTGATGTCAATACAGTTCAAAATAAAAGAATTGAGAGCGAGTTCTGCCTGAGAGTGTGTGATTTAGAAAAATGCCATTTTCTGCAATTTCTTTTCTCAGAGAGACCTTTTTGGTGAAAACAGGGTGTATATAAATGGCTATAAGTAGAGTACAGAACATGCTAAAAGCTCACTTTTTTTTCCCTGGTGAACCCAGAGACGTACATCTTCATTTTGAGGTATTGCAAATCACTTTGGTGCTAATAGATAATTTACTGTGGGTCTTGAAAGATGACCAACAATTATGACAATCATTGGCCTGTGCTAAATATTGGCAGTCCTAAACTGGCCATGAATGAGTTAATGGTCATTTACGGTATTTATTTATTTATATATGAATAGTTCATTTGCAAAAACAGATTTAAAGCCATTCTTAAAATTAGCCAAATAGACAACACATGCTGATATGCCATAGCATATCAAATTGAAAATCATTAGGTGAAAGTTGTAGACTAATTATGATCTACAATAAGACAAAATATTAAAAGATAAAATGCTTATGATATAAATATATATAGGCCCAATAAGAGGCATAAGATAAACGAAACATTAATATGCTATATTCCTTTGTCCTACCTTTCCTGTCTTCTCGGACTTACATGCTGCTTTATCTTCAAAATAATCATGTCAATCTACAATAGGCTATCGAAAAAACATGTCAGAGGTGTCGAACGCGATCCGAGTGAGGTGCCAAAAATGTAGGCTACATTCACACTTCACATTTTATCTTTGATTGAATGGTAAGAACATAGCCTAATTGACACACATAATTAGTGAGTGCAGACAGAGATAATTTTTAATGGCAGAAATCGGTAACGACAGAATCCATGGTTAATCACAGGCAGGTTGCCTGTCTGTGAGCATTTGGCAGCGAGAGGAGGGGGGAGAGGCACACCGCTGACTGAAGTGAATAGGCCTTGATTAATAGGCTACATGATGTTTCAGGTGCAATATTATAATACACATGACATGACAGTATCATGTTGCAAAGGTATCCCACACAGACGTAGTGATGTAAAAAAAAAAGTTCAAAAGTAAAGAAGACAATTTACGCAAATAATCTACGGAAACCCTGACCCATCTTTAAGTCCAGTGCCCCCAGTTGCTTAGTGGCGAGAAGTCACCTTATCCCCACACAAATTATTTCCAAACCCGAAATGCGCCAGACCGCCGTCCAACTGAAGTGCGCGGTTTCCCTCTGTTGTGACAAGCAGAGATAATGGTTGTTTGCCATGAATGAGTTTGGAAAAGATATGTAGACCTAACTTATGGGCCTGTATTTCGTTGTAAATTTTCTTTTTTTGAATGATCTCTCCTGTGTCAATAAAGTATATGGGCTCTATCGTTGCATCGGCCTATAAACTGCGCCGGGCCAGGGCAGATTGGTGGGCGTGGACCAGCCCACTCGATATTGTGTCAGCGCTACAGGCGGCCTTAAGCATTATAACCACGCCTTTTAAGCGTAAAATTATGCACAATCTGGTCATTGGAGAAGTGCAGTAAACAAATCACAAGCTTCCCTTTTAAGCTCCAATTCCACTAAGCGATCCAGTCCGGTCAGAAAAGCTCCCCCCCTCCCTTTCATCCCCGTCTGTCTCCATATATAGGCTATTATTCCATATTATTATGCTTCTCAAACCAATCTAACTGCAGTTTAAATACTGCAAGTATGTAAATACGCTACACTATAGCAAGATCAAAGTGAAAACAATGTTCTAAACGCATTGGCTAGAAAAATATAGCCTATCCCTATGTCATGATGAGATTAGATTGGTAGTTGAAGAAGTACATAGGCAAGAGGAGGCAGTAAGATGTACTAAGGCAGTGTCGCAGGCAAAGCAAGGACAGTGGGTGAACTGGGAGAGTGTAGAGAAGAGAAAGTTGAAGTGGAGAGAGTTGTGGAGCATGGAGGCCAGAATAATTAGATTTATTCTAGGGGCTACTTATGATGTGCTGCCATCTCCCCAGAACTTAAATCAGTGGTTGGGCGAGGATGGTGCCTGCCCGTTGTGTTCTAGTGTATGTACACTGAGGCATATACTGTCAGGGTGTAAGGTCAGTCTCTCCCAGGGGCGATACACCTGGCGTCACAACCAGGTGTTGAAATGTTTGGCAGCTGCAGTTGAGGAAAAGCGGCTAGAAGTAAATTCTCTAGTTGCTAGCAAAGAGACTAGACAGATCAAATTTGTACGTGAGGGAGAAAAGATTAGACCAATTAAGGTCAGGCACAAGTTAGGGCAGCTAAGTGTAGGTGGAGCCTGGGAAATGAGGGTTGACTTGAATGAACAGCTAGTCATCCCAGCATATATAGTTAGCACCCGGCTACGTCCGGACTTGTTACTGTGGTCTGAGGTAGAGAAGAGAGTTTATTTTATCAAACTCACAGTCCCGTGGGAAGATCGAGTTGAGGAGGCTTATGAGCGCAAGAAAGCTAGGTATGCTGAAATGGCAGCAGAGGCAGAGCAGCGAGGTTGGAGGGCTCGAGTGCGGCCTGTAGAGGTGGGCTGCCATGGTTTTGTGGCAAAGTCCGTTATTGCCTTACTAACTGAGTTGGGCATTCGGGGACGGAGCCTTAAACTTGCGGTTAGCAACATGTCTCAGGCAGCAGAACGAGCAAGTGAATGGCTGTGGATAAAGAGGAAACATGCTAGCTGGGGAGCTCGCTAAGGTCAGATTGATTGTTTGTTGTTGGTCATGATTAACGGTCCGCATCAACAGGGCTGAATCATTGACGGTGGTGGTGTAGTTAGGGATTGTTTGTTGTTGGTCATGATTGACGGTCTGCATCAACAGGGCTGAATCATTGACAGTGGTGGTGTAGTTAGGGAGTGTTGTTGGTCATGATTAACGGTCCGCATCAACAGGGCTGAATCATTGACAGTGGTGGTGTAGTCAGGAATGTCATACCGAACCGACCTGGATAGCTAGGCTTAGATAGTGAGGTAATATGCAGTTGTGCGGTGGTAGCATGGAGGGGGGTGTTTCCAGGACGCTGGATTACACCGTTAAGCCTTCTTGAGGTGTCGTGGGCCTAACTTAACGAAACGTCGGTGAAGGAAGGTGCCCACTTGAAAACCCCAATGACATGCTTCATACTGCTGTTGGCTAGGGTAGGTAACTGGTGATTTGTGTCTTGTTTATTAGTTTGTTAGCCTGTTAGCTTGTTTTATTCTGGATTGGGCTTCTAAATGTGTTTTTCCTCGGATTTTGGCACAAGGGATAGTAACATCTTGTCCTGTGTATTAATTAATAATAGATTGGTGAAAGTTTGTCCAGAATGATATCGTTTTCTTCTCCCCTGCTGCACAGGTAGGATGATGCACATAAATATAGCCTACATTATGTAAGGTCATTGCATAAATGTGTTTTTATTGTAAAAGAAAATGTGAAGTAAGTCGTCTTATTGGAGCGACATCACAGTATGAAGTCACAGTAGAACCGTGTCACTCATCTCCTAAATTACGTTAAATCTGCGAGGGATATATATACCACGGGGTCATCCCTATGTTCCCCGGGTCCCCCAAATGGTGTCCACCCGCTATGCCGGCCACCCGCAATGCCGACCTTAGGTTTAGGCGTGGGGGTGGGAGAGGTTAGGTTTTGGGTTAGGGTCTGGGGGAGGTTAGGTTTAGGCATGGGGGAGGTTAGGTTTGGCGTGGGGGCTGGGAGAGGTTAGTGAAAAACGGGGAATATAGAACCCGGGGAACATACAACCCGGGGAACATAGACATGATCCCTATACCACCAGGATGACATATATGTTTCACATAGGGTTGTGTTTTGATTTCGAGATTTTATTTTGGCCAATATTTAAATGTTCTACAATTGCATGTTGTGTTAACATTACACATTATTTCTATCTACCTTTCTATCTATTTAGGCTCATTTGGTTGCTATTTATTATCGAAATGAATTAACCCAATGCATGCTGGGAGATTTCACATGTGTGGCTTTGTGCCTGTCTGCTGTCTGATGCGCGAGGGAGTGAGAGAGAGAGAGGGGGGACAGAGAGTGAGATGGCAGAGGAGAGCCCGTGCAATTACGCACAATAATAGAACCAGTCATCAACCGGCGCACTGAATAGGCCTGGTTTTGAAAAGCGCTAAGCGCTAAATTAACGCCAGGGCGGAAGATATCGTTAGGCTGGTATTTCAATCATGAGAGACTCGTAATATAATTTTAACAAACTTTATTGAATCAGAATAGACAGTTTGAGTATGGCGTATGACTCCATGATGTGACGCTCCTCTTGCTTATGAGAGAGGGGCGTCAGTGCTGTATGAGTTATACTTTATCTAAATGACTGGGATTGGATCGATGGATTGGATGCGTAAGAGAGGAACCATGCTATGAAAAAGAAAAGGTTGACTGGAAACTGGGACTAGAGGCATGTTGTTAAAACCCGAATGGACACGGGAGAGGGAAGCGGCCGTATGCCGTATGCCGTATGCTAAGGGATTGGCACCCGGCCTGAAATGAGTGCAGCAGCAATGCCGCAACGTTGACTGAAACCAGGGACTAAATGCATGTTTGATAATACCCGACCGGACGCGGGAGAGGGAAGCGGCCGTATGCAACAGGGCAGAGTTGCTCGGGGATTGGCACCCGGCCTGCAATGAGTGCGGCCGCCGGAAGAGATGCCGGCTGAAAAGGGGGGATACGACCTGAAACCTGGGGCAGGGCTGTTTGGGCTGCTGCCGTGGGGAGCGTGGGGCTCGCGAGCTGGAGCCTTGGCGCGTCCGCCGAGGAGCCGGCAGTCGTGGTGCGCTTCGCTGGGCCTTTCTTGGAGGTAGACTTCTGGGCTCTTTTGCTGCGGCCACGGCCTCCGGAGTGCTGTGCGGACTGAGATCCGGGGGAGGTGGACTTCTGGGCTCTTTTGCCGCGGCCGCGGCCTCCGGAGTGCTGTGCGGACTGAGATCCAGGCGAGACGAGGACCTCCTTGACGTTGGATCTTCTTTTGCGGCCGCGGCCCCTGGTGAGGGGAGCGTCCCATGAGACGCCTGTGACGCCCGGAGATGGAGCCTGGGGATTGGGGATTTGCCCGAGGCTGGCCGGGGCGTTGAATGTGCTCTGGAGGAAAGCGTCCACGGTGGAGCTGAAACTTTGCTGCTCGTTTTCGGACTCGGACATGGTGCTGGACTGAATGAAGCTTTTTGCTCTGGAGATGCTGGATGAATGCGTGATGCTGACACAAGGTGAGTGATGACTGCACAAGTGTGATTTAAGCTGTGGTGATGGGGCTTTATATAGTACCAGGAGAAGGGCATTTATGATGTCATAACTGATGTCATTTATGATGTCATAACTGATGTCATTTGGGAGAAGGGCATTTATGATGTCATAACTGATGTCATTTATGATGTCATTTATGATGTCATTTGGGTTATGACAGCATGGGGTGCTCTATTAATGCCTTATTTGGTCTTCCATGATTGAACTACAGTCTGCGACTACACTTAAGGCCGAAACGCCCATTCTGGCCTATTCTGGCACTGCGCCACGCCTCTTTGGCGTAAAGTGCATTTCGGGGCCTAAAACCATGTTGCTATCTTCCCGAGGCAGGCACAAGGCACGTTTTTTTGCGTTTAACGCCAGTTTTTGGGCCTAAGGCCTGTACCAAGATAGGGCCCATATGTTTTTCCCCGTGCACCTCCCTGCCTCAAGTCATTGGAAATGTTTAGAACATTGGAAAAATCATATAGTCTACCAGCCAACATTGGAATTTTAATGTCTGCAATTAATTATTTAAATGTGGTCATGAATAGGCTGTTAACACATTCAGTGCCAGCGACGCCATATGGCGTCAAGAGAAATTTACCGTAGACTGCCAGCGACGCCAAATGGCGTCAATAACTCCAAATTCATATTTTGACGGGGGGGTGTCGATCTAAGCCTCTTACATCGCCTCTTACAATATGGGAGCTATTGAATGTGTCTAACCTATTTTACAGAACCCTTAGGTGGCGACAGTGCCCTCCCGATTAGACAAAGGCCAGGAGAAAAGAGAGAAGAAGTCATGAGGAAACGGAAATCGGCATTGATATGCTTGAAGCATAACGTTACTTAGCTGTGCCTGTGAAAAGCAGTCATCTGCTGCCACAATTGAGCCCCATCCGTGTCGGCTGCGATAGTCCATCCATATGATTTAGTTGCCGACACGGCGACACCGGCGTCTTTATGAAAAGTGACATTATTCTCAGCTGGGAGCCGAGGACACGCTGTAAAAAAGCGGGGGGATGCAGGCAGCGGACTTTTCAGTGCAGATCAAACTCAGCAAACTGCAGCAGAGACACTCGACTCCTCCCACCACGGAGGAGAAGGAGGAGGAGGGTGGGGCACGCAGGGCACTAACAGCATACAACAGCAGGCTCGATGCATAGAGAGCAAACAAGCTAGAATAGGCTATCTGATGCCCACCAGCAGTAAATCAAGACCAGCAAGAAGGTGTAGGGTCTGCGCACGCAGGGGCCAGCGCTGCTGGTTGCAGCTAAAACATATTATTTGGCCAAACAAAATTCCTTTGTTTTCACTCTTTTATTGAAGGAAATTATTTTTGAGGTGTCATTATATCAGAAAATATTAGCTTCAGAGTCAATGATGTGCTTGAATGATAAAACAAGGGGTGATAAAACAGTGCAGGACATGTTGTGTTTTGAATATTGTTATTATGTTACACATCAAATGAAAGCTTTCAATGTGTAGTTTCTTTTGACATACTTTTTCCCGCAGGTAAACTAGACATTCTAACCTTTCATTTCAGCTATAGCATTTTGTTCAACTCAAAGCAGAATTCATTCTGTCGCCTTTCTAACATAAAGATGTGATTATCTCAGAAACTAATTTCAGCATGCTCTTTTCGGTCGAAAACACTCTTTTTCAGAGGGGTGTATTTCCAAAATGGAACGGTTTATAAACACAGTTTTTTTTTTATGAAACAGAAGGGTTCAAAGTTTCATTGAGGCTATTGGTTGTCCATATAAGAGGAACACAAAAAATGATATGGCTATATTAAAATGCATTGCGGCCTATGTGGCACAGTACAGCAACCTTTTGCCCAAGGGCCGTGGCACTCAAAGTGTTAATGGTCATTTACAGTATTTATTTATTTATATATGCATAGTTCATTGGCAAAAACAGCCCAATAGACCAATACATGCTGATACACCATAGCCTATCAAAGTGAAAATGATTAGGTGAAAGTTGTAGACCTAATTATAATCTACAATAAGAACAAATATTAAAAATTACGATACAAATATATAAATGAAGTGAGGTTTCCATACCAAATTTCAAGCTGAGAGAGAGGTCGTCATATATGTCCTGATCAGCCCGTGACGTCAGTCAAGCCCTAGCGTGACGTCAGGCATGACATCAGTTGTCCTCAGTTCATGACGTCAGGCATGACGTCAGTCCTCCCTAGTATATATAGCAAGGGTTCTACGTCACCCCCCACTCTGGAGGATCACAGCAGCAGCCGGCATCGCGGCTGTTCATTCCCCCTGAACCATCCTCTGAAGCCATCATTTCACCCCACCCACCTCCCCAGTCCACCACCAACGAGTCTTGACTCCTGGAGAATCCCGGGGGGGGATTCTCTCTAGCCCAAATAGATGCTGCTCTCTCGCCTAAAGAGGAGCGCCATCTTACAATGGAGTCATACGCCAAAGTACTTTCCATGCACGCCACTTGCTAAATAAAGTCCCTTGTTAAACTTTACCGACCGGTCTCTCATGATTGAAATAAAATCATATAGGCCCAATAAAAGGCAAGATAAACATACCCATCATAGGCTATATTGTTTTCATTGTAGGCTACCTTGCTTTATCTTCAAAACTGCATAATAATGTCAATGGAATGAAAAAATCTAGGCTACAATAGGCTATCATAACATGATGTTGGTGCTATGGACACGATTGTGATGTGATGTGACAAAATGCGACATTTACACTTCAAGTTGTACTCTTTGATTGAATGGTGATAAGAACATAATTAGCAAGCAGATGACAGAGATTACAGATCATTTTTAATGGCAGAAATCGGTTAGAATTAAGTAGAGAATCCATGGTGACAGACTGCCTGTGTGTGCGCATTTGGCACAGTGGCGAGATGAGGGAACGAAAGGCACACACCGCGCAGCCTCGGCGCTGCTGACTGAAGTGAATACAGTGAGTAATACATGTTTCAATCATGAGAGGCCAGTTGGTTTGTTCCATTGGCCAGTGGTGCTGCTCTTGAGGCAAGAGGAGAGTGCATGTCTCCATTGGCCAGTGGCGCTGCGCTTGAGGCAAGAGGAGGGCATCTGCATAGGCTAGGGGGGGGTCCCCCTAGCGCAAAACAACGCTTCAGAGGGCGGCTTCAGGGGAGATGGACTGCCGTGAAGCTAGCTGCTGCTATGATCGGCCAGAGAGAGAGAGGTGACGTAGAACCCTTGCTATATGAGAATTAACTGACGTCATATCTTTTTTTTTATCATTCATTTTTTATTTTGTAGGCAAAACATACATATATACATTACATACATTATCCTACGATTACCATACAATTATGAATAATTATTATAAACCCACTTATCCCTCTACCCACCCAATGCCCTCCCCACCCCCCACTCCCTACCACCAATCCGAATATTGCAACTGACCATATAAATTAAAACAAAAACAAAAACAGGCAGACATCAAATAAAAATAATCACCTAATCAGAAGACCTTTTAACTTTGAAATTAAATCTGTCCATACTAAAATCGTGTTTGGTTTTGCATTGTTAATTCTTGCTGAAGATAGTTCCAGGTATGAAATGTCCAAAAAGCTCCGAAGTATGTGAAATATCATGCGGAGGATTCCAACGTTGAGCAACAATCTTCTTGGCGGCCGTTAGACCTGCTAGCCAGATATTACGTGATTTTCCGGTGACGAAGATATGCGAGTCATCATTCAACAAATGTACTGCCGGTCCAATACTCAGCTGTCTAAGAACCTGCCCTGGAAGGAGATCAGCCAGCAGGTCCAGACCAGATCCTTGTCCCAGTGCCGGAGTAGATGGACGCAGACCGGAACAGCTGTGATTGGCTGCTTCAGTCAACTGTCATCTGTCACTGAATGGACTTCTGGGATCACTGCTTGGCCGAACCCCAGAGGAACGTAGATGTTAATGAGGACATAACTTGTCAACAGCTGGCCAAGATTTGAGAACTACCTGTCGTCGCAAGAAGACAATGCTGCACTGCTCCTCTGTGTTGGTACCAGAGAAGCTGGAGGAGAGGGAGCAACGAGCTGCATCTGGCGAGCGCTGCAGCCTGGTAGAGTTCTGACTGGGGCAAGAGGGAGGGGTGGGAGTGGGGTTTAGTTCGGTTGGTAAACGCGCTTCTGCCTGAATGTAAAGGATTGGTGTTTCATTTTCTACAGCGTTTTTGTAAAATAGTGTCAATTCAACAGTTAGTAGACAGGATGGTAAGATATTTATTTTGGTGGATGTTCAGATATGATATTATAGCCATTGAGTGTCTTGTGAACACCAGGGGAATGTATATTATTACTATTTTTTAGTCTTTTTAGTATTTTATTGTATGCTTTCATTTAATTTGTTTGACTCATTGGTTGCATCCATAGACATAAATAATATGGACATACTGTATCTTAGCCCTTTAAATTTTGTTTTCCTGGCGGAGTTCAAATGGTGGGTGTTACCATCTTGGTTTTTCGTCAGCAGAGTGGGAGGGAATGGGTTGAGTCCTTCCGCACCTCACGTGAGATGGGAGTTTCCCAGAGCCACAGCTCCGCCTGCTATTGGTCCATGATCGGCAAGCTGCGTGATCACTGGACAGGCGATCTGTCAATCAGCCCCTTTTCTATCATCTATTTTATTCCAAACGGTTAAGTTATATTAAAATGTACCCCCCCCCCCCCCCAGTACAGGGAATGCCTACTGCCCCTGACACCTATTGGCCATTCGAGGAACTACAGCTTTTCAATTCACTTCAGCATCATCAGAGGGAAGGGGGGTGGGCTTGCCCACTCGTTGGATATTGCAAAGCAGATTGTGTTAGGTTCCTTTGTTTTGTTTTGAACAGGGTTAGGGTTTCCCAAATGATTGACAATAAAAATGTTAAACCCTAAAAAAATAAAAAATAAATACTGCCGGGTCCACCAGGAGTTGCACCTCCAGCAGATCCGACAGCGTATTAATAACCTTCCCCCAAAACTCCCCTGGACACTCCCACACAACATGCACAAAAGAGCCAATGGTTCCCGGGTGGCAGAACGAACAAAATGGGTCAGTTACCAATCCCATCCTATGCCTAATTCTCTGTTAGATGCTCTATGACAAAATTTCACATGTATTGATGGTTTGCATTCTTCGAAGCACCAGTAACATTATCCCAAATTGCATTCCAGTTTAACTCTTGTCCTAGTTCTCTCTCCCATGCCTGCATACCACAAGTGGGCGTATACTTATGGGAATTAAAATCATCATATGACACTATACTTTTTGGAGTGATTCTTACCCAGTCTAGAATAGGATGTTCTTTCAACTCTGACCCGCAGGGAACCCGATAGGCTCTACAGGCTGATCTTATTCTGAAGTAAAAGAGAGTGATTATCAGTGCTGTAGCTGGAGACTAGGTCTCGAAAGTCCCGAATGCTGTCTACCCCGTGGATATCTTGAAGAGACATGATACCTTTATCCTCCCATGATCTGGGTGTGTTACTGAAAGGTTTCCCTCCAGTTAGCAGATAACTGTTATTCCATAATGGAGATGATTTGTACCACTTGTTTTCGATCTTCAGAAACCTTTCCGCTGCTCTAAACACTTGTAGCATATAAGTAAAGATTGGACCATAAAGCAAACTACATGTTTTATTAGATATACCTATAAGGGGAACATCCTTCAATCTTATTGGTGTTATTGGCTCTTGCTCCACGCTTTTCCAAAATGAAACTCTATCTCCATCCAGCCAGTAACTGAGACTCCTCAATACGAATGCCCAGTGATATAGTTTAAAATTTGGACATGCCCATCCCCCATCCGACTTCTTGACCCGGAGAGCTGATCACTTTATACTGGGACGTTTACCATTCCAGACATAACCTCGTAGTAGGGAGTCCAGCTTCTGCCAGTAACCTATCGGAGGAGCCAGTGGAATCATCGAGCTGATGAAATTAATACGGGGTAAGATGTTCATTTTAATGACTGATATACGAGCTGGGACTGACGCTGGCAGATGTTTCCATCTTGCAATATCCTCTTCTACTTTTTTAAACACTAAAGAATAATTTGTTTTAGCTATAGACGACAATGAAGTACTGATTTTAATACCCAAGTAGAGGACCTCTTTCGCAATACTAATCTGGGGGGGAGAGCCACCCTACTTTGGTCCGTATTAACCAACATCGATGCAGATTTTGCCAGATTGACCTTGTAACCTGACAGGTGTCCAAAATGATCTAGTATTTCTAATACCCTGGGGAGAGTTTGTGAACGTCTGCCATGTAAACCAACGTGTCGTCCGCATATAGCGAAATTGAGTGGGATGTTGCACCTATTGTGATAGGGGAAATCTGAGGGCAATTCTTAATTAGTTGAGCAAGCGGTTCGATAGATAAATTAAAGATCAAAAGCGAGAGAGGATCCCCTTGACGTGTGCCGCGTTTGATGTCAAATAGTTCAGAGAGGCCTCCTCCCACACACACCCGAGCTGATGGGTTGGCATATTACATTACATTACGTCATTTGGCAGACGGTTTATCCAAAGCGACTTACAATAACACATTTTTGTCAGCAATAGAGCAATCAACTATGGAGTACAGTCTATGACAACTACAACTTCTGAAGGAACAGTGGTACAAGTTTAGGTTAGTGGTACATGTTTAGGTTAGTTTTTTTTTTTTTTTTTTTTTTTAGGAAAGAGAGAGAGAGAACGAAGTTAGATCAAGAAGGGCCAAGATGGACCCTGAAAAGGTGAGTCTTTAGTCTTTTCCGAAAGATTGGCAGTGATTCAGCCGTCCTGACCGAAGGTGGAAGCTCGTTCCACCATTGAGGTGCCAGGGACGAGAAGAGTCGAGATCGGGATGAGCGACTTTTGAGCCCCCGTAGCGAAGGAGGGGCGAGGCGACCAGCACTGGTGGAGGAGCGAAGGGAGCGCTGAGAGGTTTGGAACCTGACCATAGATTGCAGGTACAGGGGAGCTGTTTGGTGTGCAGCCCTGTAGGCCAGTACCAGTGACTTGAATTTGATGCGGGCCGAGATGGGAAGCCAGTGGAGCTCCTAGAAGAGGGGAGTGACGTGAGAGAATTTGGGTTGGTTGAAAACCAGACGGGCTGCAGCGTTCTGAATGAGCTGAAGCGGTCGGATTTCGGTGGCAGGTAGGCCGGCCAGGAGGACGTTGCAGTAGTCCAGGCGGGAGATGACAAGAGACTGGACCAGGAGTTGAGTCGCTTTTCTTGTGAGAAAGGGACGGATTTTGCGGCTGTTGTAGAGAGCGAACCTACAGGAGCGTGCTATAGCAGCTATGTTGGCTGAGCAAGACAGCTGGTTGTCAAGGATCACCCCAAGGTTCTTAGCTGTTTGGGAGGGAAGTACAGTGGTCTTGTCAATGGAGATGGAGAGATCTGCGAGAGGGCAGTCTTTCCCTGGGAGGAAGAGTAGCTCTGTCTTACCAAGGTTGAGCTTGAGGTGGTGGGCAGACATCCAGTCGCCAATGTCTTTGAGGCATGCAGAGATGCGAGCCTCGATTTGAGTGTCGGAGGGGGGGAAGGAAAGGAAAAGCTGGGTGTCATCAGCATAGCAGTGATAAGAAAAGCCATGAGAAGAGATCACATAGGCAAGAGATCTGATATAGAGAAGGAAAAGTAAGGGCCCATATAATGTACGAATCATATTGATAAATTTGCCTCCAAAGTTGAATTCTCTCAAAACCCTCCACAAATATGGCCATTCGAGGCGATCGAACGCCTTTTCAGTGTCCACAAATAGCAGGCCACACTCAGGTGGGATCATATGTGATGCGCTCAATATGTGTAGGAGTCGGCGGACGTTATCAGAGGCCAGGCGTCCCTTAATAAAGCCTGTCTGATCCGGACTCACAATTTTCTTAACCACTGTTTCAAGTCTACCGGTTAAGACTTTGGAAAATATCTTGAGATTAGCATTTATCAGCGAAATTGGGCAATGATTGGCACAGGACGGCACGGTGGCTCAGTGGTTAACACTGTTGCCTCACAGCAAGAAGGTCCCGGGTTCGAACCCTGGTCCGTCCCAGGTCCTTTCTGTGTGGAGTTTGCATGTTCTCCCTGTGTCCGTGTGGGTTTTCTCCGGGTGCTCCGGTTTCCTCCCACCATCAAGAAAGACATGTATGTTATGCCTACCCCAGACTAGAGGATAATTTGCAAGATTATGGCCAAGATTCCCCCCTCCCGATTTTCTCGGGGGTGCTCCCGATTTGAGCCTCGTCGGGCAGATAATCTTCCCAAATTATCCCGTAGTGTGTGGGGTTCAAAGATTCACAATCAGGAAGACTGCCTCTTCCCGATTGTGAATCGGGCATATCTAACATGTTAGATATTTACAACTCGACAGGCGATTGCATCTTGAACAGAGAGCCAATGAGAACACGCTGATGGAGAAAGCGTCACCACCAACCGGATGTTGTGAATGGTTTGAAGAATTCGGAAGGAAACAACATGGCTGCAGCTAACCCCAATAATAGAGCGAACGTTAGCTCCAAGAAGTGGACAGTGGAGAAGGAAGACATCATGAGACTCTTTATGATATATCTCACGAAAAATACCATGACCGGGAGTTAAAGGCACGAACGTGGAACGAAATAGCCGTGCTTCTGGAGTTAACAGGTGAGCTAAAATGCTAACGTTAACGTAACAAGCTAACGCTACTATTAAATCATGTTGAAGGAAGTCAATGTAACGTTTGCCTGAATCCACTGATATATGACGTTATGTACATGTAAAGTGTCACTTTAGGGAGTTAAGTAGTTAATTTTCTGTGTATTTAGCAAGCTACGAGCTACCCCGCAATTGGGGAACCCAAGCTCACATGTAGCTGTCACGTTTGTATGCTGTGTGTGTGGACGGGAGGATGGATGATAATGTAATCGTGTGACTGAAAGTATGAGAGGAATAAGTAAATTGTTATACTTGTGATGATAAGGCTTGTAGAGAAAATACTGATATAGAATGAGCACTTCCAATACTTATACAGAGCTGGTCGTTTTTAATATCTTACAGTCTGTAATGTGTGGTAGAGAGAAAGTTTTGTTAATAACTGTAAAATTGTCATAAAATAATTGATTTCTACTACATTGGTTCATTGCAGTTGATGAAGTGGCAAAGAGAGCGACATCGCTGAGCACTCAATACTCAAGGCTCATCAAACCCAAACAGAGTGGAAGCCCAGAGATTCCCCTCTCAGCGCGGCAGAAGTGGCTGCTGCTTACATTAGAGTTTCTGAAGAAGCATGTTAAGCAGCTTCCCTCCGAATCCAGCTTGAGTGTTGCCTTTCAGTCCCTTATTAAATTAAATTCAATAGGCTACATTTACACCAAAAATGTAAAGCACAGCACAACACATTGGCAAGTGAGCAGGCTGTTCCAGAAACCATCTCTTCAGCAATAAAGGCGACGTGCAGGTCGACAAAAGGAAACTCACTTTGTTCTGCACTTGTAAATTCCGCCTAACAGCCAACAATCAATAAAGTAATCAATCCAATTCCACATATATTTCACACGGCACATGAACATAAACCATTCATAAATAAACACACACCAAGAAGTGAATTGCACAACCCTTCCTTGTACGACCCTGTGGCCTCATACAGTACGTGGTTTCGCATTGTAATTGCCATGGGCAGAAATTAGTTTTTAAAAAGACAGATATTTGTGGTCTGAAAACAACTTTTTGTTGTATTGTGATTTGTGAATAAATTTGTATACAATAATGGCACATGCCTTTTGTTACAGCTTGATGGGTCATTGAAGGCACTGATCCCAGCACAATCCAATGACTCGGAAGCTTCGGCGAGCCACTTTCTTCCTGAAAATGAAGAAAATTGCCCTCCCCCCACCGACCCACCTAAAAAGCGTAAAAAAGTACAAACAACTGTGGATTCCCTCGAGAACCGGAAGCTCAACCTCCTACAGGAGATGACAGCTGCCATCCAGAAGCCGCTGGCGCTTGATGACATCGATGCCACCTTCGGCAACCAGGTTGCAGCTGAGCTGAGAGTGATGAGAAATGAGGTTCTCAAGACAAGGCTGAAAAAAAAAATAATGAATGAAATTTATGAGGCCCAAGAGTGCGATGCAGCCGGACCATCCTCCTCATTCCCGCCCCCTCCACCTGTCCAGCCAGTAGCTCACCACCACCAACCATACACTCCTCAGCCAGTACCTCACCAACAACCACCTTACACACCGTACAGCTTCCTGACAGACCTAGTCTCTCTTTAGAGCATACTAAATGCACAATCCTATTATTTGTATTTATTATTGTTATCTATATATTTATTGTTTAGTTAATATTCATCATTGTATAAAATCCCCTGCTGGATGGGAATCAATATCATAGCAAGCCACTCCCACTCTGTATGAGAGACTCTGCACATGCGCGCTATACGTTTATAGACTTAATTGGCCGCCCTGCAGCGCAAGTCAGGCGCATACGGGTGGATCTCACTCGCACGGACTGTTCTTCTGTTCTGAACCAAGTTAAATCCTTTTGTTACAACAGTGACGATGTAAGTTGTCGTGCCTAATATTTAACGTTACGTTGTCATGGTGATATGATGCTTATTGTTAATCCCGCAGGGCTTAGAAGTTGATGTGGTAATTAGTAGGCTGTATTAAACCACGAGGTGTTCAACTCTGTTAACGAGCAGATGTAACTCAGGTTAACACATTGAGTGCCACAGCGCTTCAGTAAAATTGTCTGGAGCCTGTGCCAGATTCACTTCCATTCAGTTGAAAACAGCTATAGAATTTTTTCTATTAGGGCTATATGGACAGGGTTGGACTCTAATGAAACATTGGACACTCCTGCTTCTTTCAAAGAAGAAATTTTGTTTCTAGACAGTTCCATTATGAAATGACAGCCTCTGAAAGAAGAGCACTTTCAAGGGTTTTCTGCTGTCTTTTTTTACTTTTCAAGATAAAGTCACTTTTATGAATACTTTTTGCACTCTAATTTCAAGCGCATTCACTGACTCTGGCTGGTGTTTTCTGATGTGGTGGCGTGGTGTGGTTCTGTGCAGCCTGCGTGCCCCACCCCCCTCTCCACCCCTGAGCTGCGGGCTCCTCCCCACACGCACACAGTCTGTCTTCGCAGCCTCCGTTTTTGCCCCGGGCGGATTTCAGCGCAACAAGGAAATGGCAGGCGGGACTGAGGGAGAAGGTTTGGCCGTTCGGCTTCGGGTGCTGCCTTTCTGGCGGGTGGTCGTGTGGAGGGGCTGTGTGCAGGCGGATAGACAGAGGCGGAGGAGCTCAGTTGTGGACTCGGATCGCAGCCAACTGTCGGCTGCGGACAGAGCAATCTGTGTGGCTCTGGCTGCAGCATGCATCGGTGTCTCTCTGATCACGGCTTTCTCCGCTTTCTCCTGCACAAAGTAAAGGATCTGAGGTGGGTGGCGCAGCTCCCGTGTAGAGTTTTAAGGTGGCGCCGTGTGATCCCTTGAAGGGATTCATGCTCACTGGCTGGGTACGACCTTAAACAGCAGAATTATGGAATAATATGAATTATGATTTTAGGACGTCCACAGACGTCCTTGGCACTTCTCGTTACTTTTTTTAGGACGTCCACAGACGTCCTTGGCACTCAATGTGTTAAATGCTACCGTTTAGTTTCTTTTTGCATGTTTATTTGAATGTGAACTGCATTATAAATCAAGGTAGTCTGCCTTTGCCATGTTGCCCATGATAGTGCAAGGATTCATTGAATTCACTAGCCTACCGAAGTATTTGCGACTGTTTAGTCTGGTCACGTGACCAATGAACCTGTTGACCCAGTGCTATTATACCCTGCTGGTCCACCCAGCCGGTGCGAAGCAATAATCGCGTAAGTGTAATTTGGAAAATCCTGGAGCGAAAAGTGTAAGATTAAGCACAGGTTGTTTTTATGGTTTATTATGGTAATTCACGTTGAAAAAAATAGAAAAACATCGTCCTGGCACCCAGAAACTCAAATACTCCTTAAACGTCTGCTGGGGTCCACCCGCACGCCCATTGACTCCCATTAAAACCGCCTTTTTGAGACCTCCAGGAAATTCTTACAAAATTAATGTATTTAATTTTTTTCAGCGGGCATCCTGTACCAAATACCTTGAAATTTGACCTTAATATCTAACCTTCGGGTTGATTGAACATTTGGTTGAGTTACAAGGCTTCAATTCCATTGCATAGTTTTCCCATTGACTTCAATGTTAATTTTGCAAAAAAAAAAAAAAAAAAAATCGACTCCCAGCCACTTTCCCCAAAAATAATTATTTTTCTGATCTTACACCTCTCAGTTCGACTCAAGACATCAAATTTGTAGTTTCTATTGTGTTTGCCCCCCCCCGCTATTTCCCCAGCACATCACACAGCACAGCACAGCAACCAATTACATGGAGATTTACATGAAAAGTACCCTGCAGTTATCAATCATGGAAAAATGGTCATATGACCTGGGAACGCGGATTTTCCGGTGCAAACTAATTATTTGAAGCTTGGCCCTTATTTGATTCCATAGGATGAAGCTCATTTGCGTTTCTTGTGAAAACTAGCTGGAAGTCGAAAATGGGCAGTTTCATGTTTTTTTTTGTAAAACTTACCTTAGTTGAAACTACATCGTATCTCCGCGCCCGTTCGTTGTAGAGACTCATGACGAGCATTTTCGGAATCGGCATCAAAAAGTGACTCTAGATGTGTAATCTTGTCGCGATCATTGCCGTTCTAAGAGGTTTCAATGACTTCCGCGTTGAGACAGGCAAAAGCTGCGAGGCGCAGCGGGCCACAGTAACATCCGATGCCCACGAAGGAGCGCCTTGGGCGGCGGAGGCGGTCAGAGCGTCATCCATGGAGGCCAGTTCTGTGCTCCCTCACTCATGGCCTAAATGGTGTCGCTCAAGCGTGTGTTTTGAGCAGGATGTTCAACTACGCATATGAGGTGGGAGGAATGGAATCAGGAACGGATATGGATCGATAAAAAATAAGAAAATACTTACTTATAAATATAAAAAACAAGTACTAATATCAAGATCCATGAAAGTTAAAAAAATGCAAATTTGCAATTCTCAAAAGATGGAAGCTGGGATAAAGTAATTCCTCCGCCAAAAATGTCATCAATCCATAGCTATGATAATCCCACCACAGCGCCACCAGGTGGCATTCATGGGAAGGAAAAAAAATAATATTTTGTGTTTTCTACTGAAAATTTTATTGTACAGAAAATACAGTAAACTGGCATTTGAGGGGTTAAAATTCAGTGAGCATGAAATGTTGATATGAGGTATGAGAGATGAAGTTACCAATGGATAAGAATCAATAAAAAATAAAAAAATAATTAATTAAGACTATCAAAAATAAGAATTAATATCAAGGTCCATGTACATGGACCAGCAGACGTTTAAGGGTTAGCGGGTTAGCAGGGTACAAGGGTTAATGAATGTGAATGCCCTGCCATCTTGTGGTGAATCAGTAATATTGTTTATTATTCACGTTGCTGATATTCTCCATGTTAAGTTCTTATTGTGATGTCACTGTGAGATACTTATTATGCTATTGTATTATTATGTGTTCACAGATATCACAAACCACACACACACATACAGACAACTATTGAACAGACCTACAATGCTCATCACCGCATGTTTGGAATAAACATTCAACTGAAGGAGAGAAGTTGCTGCGTTTTCTCAGAAAATTAGGCCAGTTGTACACAGCCAGACTATTGTAACCTATACTGTTTTCTACAAGTGGTCCTTCGAGCCGGATAGTGTTCAACTGCGCTATGGCTACTTCTCAAGACTTAAATGATGGACTGCCTCCGACATCTCCGCCCACGCAGGACTTATCAAGCCCGAGGTATCTGGATGACTATATAATTGACCATCCTCTAAAACAACATGCACCAATTATAACGAGTGAAGAGGGGGCTATAGGAGGAAGAGGGCCATTGTTACACGGTGAGGGAGAACATCCATACCATTCTACACCCCTTTTACTTGCATCCTCTGGCATGCAGGATGTAACATTGGACGCCATGGAAGCCCGTATGAAGGATGTAACAAGGCAAATGAAGGAGCTGCAAACAGCTATGGACGGTGCTAAACATAAATCCTATTCGCAGCAGTATGTATATGACGGATCATATCCCCCTACGTATTCAAGTCTCCCTTATCTTCCAGAGAAAGTAACGGCAATGCCCCGGAGCTTATCTCTTACGGATAATCAGATAGGCTGGAAATCTACTGATGGAGGATATAGACAGCAACTACATATGGACACACCTTATGAGTATCAACCAGCTCAGCCCATCATGTCCACCGCGCTCCTTGGATCACAGCATTATCCAGATCAGCTACCTCAGACACACCCTAGTATGCTGCACAGCATTGCACCTCCTCCTACATCTCAGCCTGCATCTCCGCCTGCACGAGTCTTCCCTCAGTATGTTCAGTCAATGCAACAACAGCTGAGCTTCCCTCAGTATGCTCACCAAGCAGCTGCTCAAACTAGGCCACAGCCAGGATTTGCACCTCCTCCCTCAGTCCAGCTACTGCCTCCACAGGTCCGACCTGCACCTCCGCCGGCTCAGCCCACATATCAAACTGTGCCACTGTCTGTGTTTGCTCATCAGCCTCTCGCGCCAGCTCATCAGTCCGTCCAGCTTGCTACTCAGCCACAGCAGCCTGCAACTTGGTCTGCACAAGCCGCACCGCAGCCTGTTCATGCAGCTCCACAGCAGGTGGGCTTCACTCAGTATGCACATCAGACAGCTGTTCCAACTGGGCCACCATCAGCGTTAGTATCTGCTACATACAATCATCCTGAGCTAAGACTGCCACGTACAGAGCTTGGATCAGCTTATTCAGCACCATAGACTGGACAGCTCCCTATAGCTCAACCACCACAAACCCAGTCTGTCCCTCAGACATCTGTATACTTCCCACAGTCGGCACAGATATATGCACAATCCCCAGTCCCAGGACAGAGCTTCTCCTCTAACAATCCAGCAACTCTCAGCATGATGGAAATGGCTATTGCTGCCTCATATGGCATTCCAAAGCCCAAGCTGCCTCTATTCAGCTCTGGAAGGGAAAGCGATTTTATCATGTTAAAAAGAGGGCTGGATAGCTTACTTGGTCCACATAGGCACTTAACCGAGGATTATAAGTATCAAATATTACTTGATCATCTTAAGTTGCCTAGTGCCTACCAGGTGGCAAAGAGATACGTAAACCATACCATATACCACCACACCATACACCAGTGCCATGCACGCCTTGCAGCAATGTTATGGTCAACCAAGGCAGCTGGTCCAAGGAGAGCTGAGAGCCATATTAGACTCACCTCCAGTGAGAATAGGCGATGCACCGGCCTTTCAAGAATTCTCATCAGCAGTTAACACGCTGGTGGGGATGTTGAGTCACATGGACGGCCCGGCCCAATTTGAATTACGATGTGGATCCCATGTAGACACACTCCTCAGCAAGCTGCCCAGCAGCTACCGAGATAGTTTTGCTGAATACTGCCTGACGAGGGGTATTATCCGCAGTGGGAGTGACCAGACCTATACACTGCCAGATCTGGCTGAATGGCTAGTGTGGTGTCTCGGCAGCCTAACCCCCGGCAGGTGAGAGTGGGAGGACGGCCAGCCCCGACAGTGACATCAGAGCCGGGGTTCCAGACAGAGACGCTGTCTGGGCCGCGTCATCAGTAAGAGGTATTTCCCCAATTAGCTGCTCAATCAGTGGGACCGCTAGCAGCTGTGCGCTGTTAGGAGCGGCTCACACGGCTGCGACAAACTGAGCAATCAGCGAGCCTAGAAATGGGAAGCAGCTCTGAATGTCCACTGTCTGGCTGGCTCTCCTCGAGAGAGGGGGTCCTCTCCGTGCTGTCGGGCGGTAAGGTATAATTTACACTCCTCTCCTTAAGCTCATGATAATGACTGTATATGATTTCTGACCAATCCTGTCTCTTATCGCACGCAGGCAAGATGCTGGAGCATATAACTAAGGCAAGCTATGGGAGAATGTATCAGAGGACTGGAGCCTGTAACAGAGGAAGTGAGCCCGGCCACAGGCTGGAGCCCTCACCAGAGGAAGCGAGCCAGGCAATGTACTGGAGCGCTTGAGGCAACGTTTTGGAGAAAGCTCATCTGCTGTGACTCACCTGTTAGGTGAACCCCACCTGCCTGGATTGATTGACTTTAAATGAACAGCTCCGATAAGGGAAGAATTTAAGTTAAACTTTGAATTGAATAGTGAATAAAACAACGAGAGAGCGTTTAAACCTGCTTTAAGTGTCTTGGCTTGCATCAGAGTTACCACAAATGGTGGAGAATGCAGGCACTCTGATTCAATGCCAACCTCATGCACTAGGGAGCAAAAGCTGGCTCTAGTGGCGCTGATAAAAAGCCAAACTGAACTACAGCAGGTCGTAAAATAATTGGAAAAAAAAGTAGAGAAAGACGAAATTACTTTACGGGCCCCCGGAGACGTGCTCACCAAGCAGAGCCCATGAGGACGTTGAGGCCGACTGGGAGCTCTTCGGGGAGGCCCCCTGTAGAGAAAAACTCGTCATAGACCGATGCCTACGCTCCTTGCCGCCCGACGGCAGAAAACGCCAGCCACTCAGGACCGACCCGGCCGGGACAGCCGCCGCCGTCAGCCGCCGCCACCGGGCCCCACGCAGAGCGAGCCGCGCCCGGATCCCCCCGACGAGGGGAAACGAGGGGAAAACGGATTCCCCGTCAGCGCCTCGCCTGCCCAGCCTTCCGGACGGGTTCCGAAGGACCGGGGTCCGAAAGCTCGGCCGGAGACGAAGGTCCGCCCGACGCCAGACAGGATGCAGCCCAGGGGAGCCCCTCCTCGCTGAACGCCTTGGGTGAGTTATGGAAGAACCACCAAGTCAGCAGGGACGGGATGCGCTCCACCCAGAGCGATCCCCCCCACACGCCCGACGCCAGAAAAGAAAGCAGAAAATGATGATGGGAAAGAAAGAAAAAAAAAGTTTCAGCAGGGACATGACGCGCGCTACCCAGAGCGTTTAAAACTGGGAAAAAGGAGAAAAAAAATTTAGGGGGAGGATGGGTGGCTGTGTGGCTTGGTGAAGTTATTGGAGAACCACCAAGTCAGCGGGGACATGAGGCGCTCTACCCCGAGCGATCCCCTCCGCAAGCCAGCCAATCTAGCTAAAGCTGCTCCAGCTGTCAAGAATGGCAAAGCAGCCCAGAAAGCAGAAAGCGATGATGATGATGAAGAAGAGGACGACTCTGAAGAAGAGACTCCACTAGTGAAAGTGGCGAAGAAGGCCACTCCACCTGAAGCTACTCCAGCTGCCAAGGCTGCGGCCAAGCCTGCAGTGAAGGCCCAGCCTGCTAAAGAAGTCAGAGAATGATGAAGACGTGGAGGATGATGACTCTGAGGAAGAGGTGCCACTCGCCGATGCCATGTCCCGCCGCGAGGAAGCAGGAGACATGGAAAAGAGATATGGAAGCTCGCCGCACGGGCAGCGAGCTTAGGGGGAGGATATGTGGTGTCTCGGCAGCCTAACCCCCGGCAGGTGAGAGTGGGAGGACGGCCAGCCACGACAGTGACATCAGAGCCGGGGTTCCAGACAGAGACGCTGTCTGGGCCGCGTCATCAGTAAGAGGTATTTCCCCAATTAGCTGCTCAATCAGTGGGACCGCTAGCAGCTGCGCGCTGTTAGGAGCGGCTCACACGGCTGCGACAAACTGAGCAATCAGCGAGCCTAGAAATGGGAAGCAGCTCTGAATGTCCACTGTCTGGCTGGCTCTCCTCGAGAGAGGGGGTCCTCTCCGTGCTGTCGGGCGGTAAGGTATAATTTACTCTCCTCTCCTTAAGCTCATGATAATGACTGTATATGATTTCTGACAAATCCTGTCTCTTATCGCACGCAGGCAAGATGCTGAGCATATAACTAAGGCAAGCTATGGGAGAATGTATCAGAGGACTGGAGCCTGTAACAGAGGAAGTGAGCCCGGCCACAGGCTGGAGCCCTCACCAGAGGAAGCGAGCCAGGCAATGTACTGGAGCGCTTGAGGCAACGTTTTGGAGAAAGCTCATCTGCTGTGACTCACCTGTTAGGTGAACCCCACCTGCCTGGATTGATTGACTTTAAATGAACAGCCCCGATAAGGGAAGAATTTAAGTTAAACTTTGAATTGAATAGTGAATAAAACAACGCGAGAGCGTTTAAACCTGCTTTATGTGTCTTGGCTTGCATCAGAGTTACCACACTAGATAGAAAGGCTCAAGCGATGCAGGTTTCTCGACGTGCAGTAGAGTCCAACCAAACAGAGTACACGCGTACTGAGCCGAGAGACACTAAATTCTCCAAACCCCAAAAGGGTAAGCCAGCCTCTGTCTACCTTAGCAGTGACTCTTTACCAAGCAAGCATCTGCATTCCTCTCCCAAGCAGTTTAAATTATCTCCCAAAACGGACTCCAATACAGTTCAGCCCACAAGCCAGAGGAGAGAACGCTTTAAACCGTACTGCCCGTACTGCTCTAATACTCAAGATCACTATCTCAACTCCTGCCCCGAGTTTGTAAAGCTTAACACAGAGGAGAAGGCTGCCTGGATTCGCTCTAAAAAGAAATGCTGGAAATGTGGGCGTGGTCACCCACCAGAGAACTGCACTCTAAAGAAACTCTGCTCTACCTGCAATGAACAACACCTGGTAATACTCCACGAAGTAGCCCGCATAGCTAATCCAAGTGTCACCAATGTGGCTTATCTGGATCATGCCAGCCACTCAGGGCGTGTTATGTTAAAGGTGGTACCTGTAAAGCTCCGCTATGGAAAGAGAACACTGAACACTCATGCAGTGTTAGATGATGGGTCGGAGAGAACAGTAATCCTGGCCACTGCTGCCCAGCAGCTTGGTTTGCATGGAGAACAGGAGCCGCTTAACTTAAAGACCATCAGACAGGATGTAGTGAAACTCCAGGGAATGGCAGTGTCATTTGAGGTTTCTGCCCACACACAGCCGCGAGTATATCACCCCGTCTGTCGAGCCTTCACTGCAACTGAACTCCACTTAGCTGAACAGTCTTGTCCAGGAGACACTCTGAGAAGGAAATAGAGCCATCTGAGTGGAGTCCCTCTAAACAACTTTACTAAAGTGCAGCCCATGTTACTGATTGGATCTGATCATCCTCATTTAATAACTCCTATCCAGCCAGTACTATCGGGGCCTACCGGGGGGCCAGTCGCAGTATGCACACGACTAGGTTGGGCAGTGCAAGGGCCCACTAACTTCCTTCAGCACCCTTCCAGTGAGAGCTCCTGTCTTCACTCGACATTTGAGACACCTCAGACTGAGTTGCACCAGCATGTGGCAAGACTTTGGCAGCTCGACATATTACCATATCGCAATGAAAAGGAGGTGACACGATCTAAGCAAGACCGAGCAGCCCTTTCCATGCTGGAGGAGAAGACTGCCCATGTCACAATAGAGGGAGTAGCAAGATACGCCACTCCGCTCCTCCGAAAGAGTCCTACAACTTCACTTCACGCATCCCCTGCTGCTGTGATGCCCCTCCTCCGAGCTACTGAGCGCCGCTTAGCTGGCAAACCTGAGCTTGCTAAAGTCTATAATCAGGAAATACACAAGCTGGAGGAATCCGGGTATGCAGAGAAAATCACCGGAGAAGAGGCAAGCAGCTCTGCTGAATCATGGTATATCCCGCATCACCTTGTTCACCACAACGGCAAGTCGAGGGTGGTGTTCAATTGTTCCTTCCACCACCAGCAGACTGCCCTGAATGATGACCTGCTAATAGGGCCTTCTCTCGGTCCTTCGCTGCTGGGAGTCCTGCTCAGATTCCGAGAGCATGTTGTTGCAATCAGCGGAGATATAAAGGGCATGTTCCACCAGATCAGGCTCCTCCCTGAAGACCGACCACTGCTCCGCTTCCTCTGGCGCGATATGGACAGAGATAGACCACCTGATATTTATGAATGGCGTGTACTACCATTTGGCACCACATGTAGTCCCTGTTGTGCCATCTACGCTGTCCAACGTCACGTCAAAGACCATCAAAGCGGCCATGAGGATCTCCTGGAGACAGTGGTCACTTGATTCTACGTGGACAACTGTCTCAAATCACTCCGCTCACCACAGCAGGCGAAAGATCTCCTAGACCGACTGAGAGCCCTCCTAGCAAAGGGCGGATTTGAGATTTGGCAGTGGGCCTCAAATATGACAGAGGTGATCTCTCATCTCCCGACTGAAGCACGATCAACCACGTGTGAGATGTGGCTAACCGCCGAAGGGGCTGACCCTCAAGAGTCTACTCTCGGTCTGTGCTGGCACTGCTTGTCTGACATGCTGGGATACAAATATCGGCCTGTGACACCCCATCCGCCTACCTTGCGGAATGTGTACAGAGTGCTCGCCACCCAATATGATCCACTTGGATACATAACTCCCTTCACTACACGTGCAAAGGTCCTGGTCCAGGTGTTGTGGGCTAAAGAAAGACAATGGGATGACCCTATTGAAGACGAGCTACTTCCCGCATGGCAGGCATGGGAAGGTGAACTTCCTCATTTGCAGGACATCAACTTGCCCCGGTGCTATGTATCAGCTGCTGCCGACAACGATGCTTCAGCGATGGATATTCACATATTTTGTGATGCCTCTGAGAAGGCTTATGGATCAGTAGCCTACCTGCGAGTAGAGGATCCTGAGGGACACATAAATGTGTCATTTATAATGGCCCGGTCACGTGTTGCTCCCAAGCGACAGCAGTCAATGCCCCGCCTGGAATTATGCGCTGCCCTCACTGGAGCCCAGCTGGCCAAGGTACTACAGACGGAGCTGACTTTGCCCATCAGGATGGTGGTCATGTGGTCAGACTCAACGACAGTACTGAGCTGGATAAAATCTGAGTCCCATCAGTATAAAGTATTCGTCGGGACGAGGGTAACCGAAATACAGGATCTGACCAAACCTGACTCCTGGAGATATGTAAATTCGCCTCAGAACCCCGCTGATGACATCACGCGGGGAAAGACTCTTCAGGAGCTGTCCCAGCCAACTCGCTGGAGTCAAGGGCCGCCGTTCTTGTATCAATCCTCCAACCACTGGCCAGTGAACCCAGCTATACATACAGAAGAACCTGAAGAACTGAAGAAACAAACCTTCTGTTGCCACATAACTACTAGCAGCGGCGACGAGCCTGACCCGGCTAAGTACCAGACATGGCCTGAAGTAATACTGGCCACTTACCAGTCCCTGCACGGGGCGGCGGCACCCGCTATGTCAGCTTCCGCCCGCATCGAGATGGAGACTGTGCTTCTGAGGAGGATACAAGCTGAGAGCTTCCCTGAGGAGTTAAAGGCACTACAACAGGGGAAACCAGTCCGTCCTGGCAGCCGTTTGAGTGCACTCACTCCTGAATATGACCAGTCATTGGGCCTCATTCGTGTTGGTGGCCGGCTACGCAAAGCCGAAAGCCTGCCAGAAGATTACCTTCACCCTGTAGTCCTCAGCCCTGAACACGCTATTACTCTGCTACTGGTGAAGGATTATGATGACCGTCTACTCCATACTGGGCCTGAACGAATCTTCGCTGAGATTCGGAGAAACTACTGGATACTTCGTGGTCGACAATTAATCAAGAAACACCAGAGGCACTGCATGGAATGCTGTAAATGGCGGAAAACTCCAGTAGCACCTATGATGGCTGACTTGCCTGCAGCACGACTCCGTATTAATAAACCTCCATTTTGGTCCACTGGGGTCGACTGCTTTGGGCCCTACACAGTTAAAATCGGACGGAGACATGAAAAACGGTGGGGAATCATATTCAAATGCCTCACTACAAGATGTGTCCACCTTGATCTTCTGCCAAGTATGGATACCGACTCATTCTTACTGGCTCTACACCGCTTTATAGCAAGAAGAGGAAAGCCATATGAGCTCTTGTGCGACAGAGGGACCAACTTCCGTGGAGGAGAGAGAGAGCTCAGGGAAGCACTGGAAACTCTTGAGCCATCCTTGAGGCAACAGCTGGCTGATCAAAGTATCACATTCAGATTCAACCCACCTCTTGCACCGCATTTTGGTGGTGCATGGGAGAGAGAAATAAGATCTGTTAAATCCTCCCTCCAAGTTGTGCTGCGGGACCAGGTTGTATCAGAAGAGGTGCTGACGACCGTCCTCACGGAAGTAGAGGGCATACTAAACTCCAAGCCACTAGGATACACATCTTCTGACCTGGCTGACCCTGACGCTATAACCCCCAACCTGCTGCTGATGGGGCGGCGGGATTCTTCGCTCCCCCAAGCGGCATATGGTTCCAGTGATCTTCTAGGCCGCCGACGTTGGAGACATAGCCAGGTGTTGGCAGACCAATTCTGGAACCAATTCACCCGCCAGTACCTTCCCAGCCTTCAACTGCGCCAGAAATGGCGAACCTCCACTGCTGATCTTGTTGTCGGCCAAGTCGTTATGGTAGTTGACCCGCAGCTTCCCAGGGCTCTCTGGCCTATAGGGAAGGTCTCCTGCGTTCACCCCAGTGATGATGGATGGATTAGGTCAGCAGACATTGACATTAAAGGGACAGTCTATACCCGTCCGGTCACCAAGCTGATACTGCTCCCTAAGGTGTCAGATGACGAAGGCAACAACATTCCCTAATCACAGCAGGGACTTTGTAATTCTACACATTCATAAATATGAATGTGGGGGCGGCTGTATAAAATCCCCTGCTGGACGGGAATCAATATCATAGCAAGCCACTCCCACGCTAAACGTTTATAGACTTAATTGGCCGCACTGCAGCGCAAGTCAGGCGCATACGGGTGGATCTCACTCGCACGGACTGTTCTTCTGTTCTGAACCAAGTTAAATCCTTTTGTTACAACAGTGTGCGTCGGTGACGATGTAAGTTGTCGTGCCTAATATTTAACGTTACGTTGTCATGGTGATATGATGCTTATTGTTAATCCCGCAGGGCTTAGAAGTTGATGTGGTAATTAGTAGGCTGTATTAAACCACGAGGTGTTCAACTCTGTTAACTCATTCACCGCCAATGACGTCTTTGACGTGTTATCAGAAATAGCCCTCCCCGCCAATGACGTGTTTGACGTGTTTTTGTTTTTATTGGTGCAGCGCCTGCAGCAAACACTTGCCCAGCCTGTGACACAGACACAGGTCCCTGCCTTCAAAGGGTAGCCGACAGCACGCGATCAAACACATACCGCAGCTGTTGTTTTGAAATTGAGCAAGAGGAAAAGCAGCAAAACGGGTAACGCTTCCTTGTGCAGACAGGAGAAACGCCATTGAAACGCCCTCGGCGCGCTGCACGAGCTGGAGTCGCCTTCCTCTGTGCCAGCCAGGAGAAAACGGGAGAAAGTAATCAAGAGATGTGTTTGATCATCGGAGGAATGAGGAAATGATCGATCAGTTTGCGAGGGCGGTGAGGACGTGTTGAATAGCCGAGGGGAAAACGGGAACGATCATAGATATGACAGGGAGACGAGGACGGGTGTACCAGAACAAATCAAAATAAACACAGGAACAGCTAGGCAGCAGCGGGCAGAAGGCAGTCACAGCAGCTCTTCAGTTGGTTGATGAAATCGCTGGGCTGCGTGCCCTCCAGTGTTGCTCCTGGCCAATCCCAGCGCCACAGGGCGTGGTTATTGCTTATCCTATGTGGGGTTAGAAATCTAAAAGGATCGTGTGTGTGTGTGTGTGTGTGTGTGTGTGTGTGTGTGTGTGTCTGTCTGTCTGTCTGTCTGTCTGTCGGTGTGTCTGTCTGTCTGTCTGTCTGTCTGTCTGTACACTCACTCACACCGAGTAAACTGTATTGTTGAATGTAAAAAAAAAGCACTTCATGTGTATATATATATATATATATTATTATTTTTTTGTCATTTGTGTCCTAACGAATAATATTTACATGTCTGATGTCAATACAGTTCAAAATAAAAGAATTGAGAGTGAGTTATGCCTGAGATTGTGCCCTTTTACAAAAATTGCCTTTTCTCCTGTTTATTTTATCTGGGAGACCTTCTGGGGGAAAACAGGGTGTATATAAATGGCTATAAGTAGAGTACAGAACATGCTAAAAGCTCACTTTTTTTTCCCTGGTGAACCCAGAGACGTACATCTTCATTTTGAGGTATTGCAAATCACTCTGGTGCTAATAGATAATTTACTGTGGGTCTTGAAAGATGACCAACAATTATGAAAATCTTTGGCCTGTGCTAAATATTGGCAGTCCTAAACTGGCCCTGAATGAGTTAACGAGCAGATGTAACTCAGGTTAAATGCTACCGTTTAGTTTCTTTTTGCATGTTTATTTGAATGTGAACTGCATTATAAATCAAGGTAGTCTGCCTTTGCTATGTTGCCCATGATAGTGCAAGGATTCATTGAATTCACTAGCCTACCGAAGTATTTGCGACTGTTTAGTCTGGTCACGTGACCAATGAACCTGTTGACCCAGTGCTATGTTAATGAATGTGAATGCCCTGCCATCTTGTGGTGAATCAGTAATATTGTTTATTATTCACGTTGCTGATATTCTCCATGTTAAGTTCTTATTGTGATGTCAATGTGAGATACTAATTATGCTATTGTATTATTATGTGTCCACAGATATCACAAACCACACACACACATACAGACAACTATTGAACAGACCTACAATGCTCATCACCGCATGTTTGGAATAAACATTCAACTGAAGGAGAGAAGTTGCTGCGTTTTCTCTTATCAGAAAATTAGGCCAGTTGTACACAGCCAGACTATTGTCACCTATACTGTTTTCTACAATCATCATCATCATCATCACTTTATTGTCAGACACAAGGTCCATTAAAAAAACAACACAATACATATAAAACAGGTAACAACACAATAAGAGCACTTAACATTTCTACAGTAAGGCATTGTACCAGTGTTTCCAGATGGAAGACATGTATCTCGTATCACTGAGATTGAGTTGAGACAGCAACATAATGAGCATATTCTGAGACATATTCAGACGGCAGATAAACCTATACATCAGGTTTCTCAACAGGGCATGAAAGGTGTTCACTCCTGCTCCACAAAACATTTCACTGGCGCTGCTACACCTTGGCTTCCTAAGAAGGATCCTCAGGCAGTCATAAGCAACCTGGAGCTTTTGAATGCTAGCCTGCTTAAACTTGACCCACAGGGGGGCAGTATATAGAGGAGTACAGTAGGCTCTAAACAGGTTTACCTTTACATCATCTGAGCAAAAATAAAACTTCTTCCTCAGCATGTTAGCTTGAGCATACAGTACACGCCTCTGTCTGTACATGGCATCGTCGTCACTCATTTGATCAGTTATAATATGACCCAAATATTTAGTTTGACAGCAAACTGCCAGCACCTGCCCAGACAAATAAAAAGAAGGAAAGGAGAGATCCTTATCATCTCTTGTTCTGCAGATCATAGTGACACTCTTTTTAGCATTATATTTCACATCAAAACGACCTCCATAGTCAGAACAGATATTCAGCAACTGTTGGAAACCAGTACTGCTTGGAGACAGGATAACCAAATCATCAGCATACATAAAGTGATTTACAGTGGTGTTACCAATCACATATCCCGTTCGGCAGCTGCTGAGCTGTACAGAGAGTTCATTCATATATAGATTGAACAGGGCGGGGGAAAGAAGCCCCCCCTGACGGACGCCATTCCCGACACCAAAAGGAGCAGAAACCGTATTACCCCACCTTACCTGCATGGTCTGCTTAGCATACCATAATGCCAGGATTCTAATAATGCTATTTTGCTATATATATATATATTTTTTTTTTTTTTCATTGTTGTGTAGTTAACACGTTCACTGCCGTGGACGAGATATCTCGTCAAGCAGAAACCAACGGTTGACTGCCAATGACGAGATATCTCGTCCAAAATTTATTTTTATTTTTTTTGACGGTGGGACGTCGATCACCCCCTTTTACATCTCCTATTAAAATATGGGAGGTATTGAATGTGTATAATCTATTTTACCGACCCACTAAGTGGCGACAGTGCTCTCCAGACGAGAGAAAGCCAAGATAAAACAGCCGCGTGAGGAAGCCATTCTCATGAAAATGGATGGCGAAAACGCTTTCGCTTTCGCGCTGAGAGCTGGCGGTGGGGGATTGCAAATTTGCATAATAGATTATGGGTGCAACACACTTTGAAACACGCAGCATAAATAAGACCAGAATCGCAAAAGCTTCATCAAAGCTAGCCGAAACCCCAAGAAACGAGCGAGCCCATCCAGACTCAGAGCGGCCGCCAGCAGACAGGCAGCAGCAGCAGCAGCAGCAGAAACTCGCTTGTGACACGCCCGCTGCAGAGCCACGGAGGGAGGAGAAGAACACACACGGAGGGAGGAGTTTGAAGGAGAGGGGAGTTTCCTGCTGTTATGGAGGAAATTACTGTTCAAAACTATTGTTTAGATGTCTGACGTCTTACTGATGCCAAAAATAAATTTAAAGTGACTGTTCTATCGAATTTCACAAAAAGCCATTTATCTCAGCTTAAATTTTCAGACGCTGAAACCATGCTGTATTCAAATGCTAATGCCTACATAACTACTAACTCTACAAACTAACTCTTTTAGACAGAGAAAGCACACATTCTATTAGTTCTTTTGAGATATGTTGTGTTCACAAAATCCTAACAGAAAATAATCCTCGGCTGTTGAAAGATGAGCCAGAATCCTCAAAAAAAACCTTTGGCAGAAGCTAACTACAGTAAAAAAAAAAACGGCTGGCAGTGAATGTGTTAATATTATTTTTATATATTTATAAACCAAATGTGCCTGTTCCAAAATGTTCAGCATTTTCCTGTTGATATAATATTTATGCATTCAAACAAATAAAGTAATGTAAATGTTTACTGTTCACTGTTTAATACTATCCCTCTGGTACCATTAACACATTGAGTGCCAAGGACGTCTGTGCACGTCCTAAAAAAATGTAACGAGGAGTGCCAAGGACGTCTGTGCACGTCCTAAAATCATAATTCATATTATTCCATAATTCTGCTGTTTAAGGTCGTACCCAGCCAGTGAGCATGAATCCCTTCAAGGGATCACACGGCGCCACCTTAAAACTCTATACGGGAGCTGCGCCACCCACCACAGATCCTTCACTTTGTGCAGGAGAAAACGGAGAACGCTGTGATCAGAGAGACACCGACGCATGCTGCAGCCAGCCAGAGCCACACAGATTGCTCTGTCCGCAGCCACAGTTGGCTGCGATCCGAGCCCACAACTGAGCTCCTCCGCCGCTGTCTATCCGCCTGCACACAGCCCCTCCACACGACCACCCGCCAGAAAGGCAGCCCGAAGCCGAACGGCTAAACCTTCTCCCTCAGTCCCGCCTGCCATTTCCTCGTTGCACTGAAATCCGCTCGGGGCAAAAACTGAGGCTGCGAAGACAGTGTGGGGAGGAGCCCGCAGCTCCGGGGTGGAGGGGGGGGGGGTGTGGGGCACGCAGGCTGCACACAGAACCACACCATGTCACTACATCAGAAAACACCAGCCAGAGTCAGTGAATGCGCTTGAAATTAGAGTATTCATAAAAGTGACTTTATTTCGAAAAGTAAAAAAAGACAGCAGAAAACCCTTGAAAGTGTGCTTTTTTCAGAGGCTGTCATTTCATAATGGAACTGTCTAGAAACAAAATTTCTTCTTTGAAAGAAGTAGGAGTGTCCAATGTTTCATTAGAGTCCAACCCTGTTCATATAGCCCTAATAGAAAAAATTCTATAGCTGTTTTCAACTGAATGGAAGTGAATCTGGCACAGGCTCCAGACAATTTTACTGAAGCGCTGTGGCACTCAATGTGTTAAGGACGTTTTAGGTCCTTTTGCATGTGTGTGGCCCTGCCATTTAGGCTGTGATGATATCCTATTTATTTACCATGGAATTAATACAATTAGAGGATGTTTGAGTAGTTATTCTTTTAATAATCATAGATTCAACATTCTGTTTAGTCAACAAGAACTCTGAATAGTCAATACATTTGACAAATAACTTAAGAGTAAATTAAGTAAACTTTCCATCAAGAAAAGATCCAGGCTCTAAATAAAATTCTCCTGCCAAGCAACTTGGCCTGCAGGTGTGACAAAATAGCTTTTCAGCTGATCACGCAAATCCTTGGCAGCTGAACGGGGGTTGCGAGCTGCTCCTGGTTGAAGCGGATGCAATTGTCCTAACCCCTCAGCTCTCCAATGACCCTCCACAAGCCTGTGTTCTGCATCCTCCCAATCCGCAAAAGCAGGGGGCATGTATGTCTCGGAGCGGACGGTGCGCAGATAATTATGTAGACACACGCACGCCATTGTGATCTTCACCACCTTGAGAGAAAAGGAGAGAAAGTTTGTGCTCACATCTACTTCAGAAGCAGTATGTTTTATCTTAAGAACATTTGACTAGGTGAGGATAGAGCATTGCTGTAGACAGGAATAATAGATGCAGAATAGTGGACAGAAATATATAAATTAAACAGGCAAAAATATTGATAGTGATGAAATATCACGTTACTAATTGCTCATTGTAGTTGTTTGCATCATGTACTCAATAAGTATTATAGCACCAGAGTTACTGGTAATGCAGGCACATCAGTGCATCTTGTGTCTCTGCATGCCTGCACACGCATGTATGATATGCACAGCCTAAATCAAAGTAAAAAAAATAACCTTGTCAGGGTTGAGGACGATCGTGGTGAGGCTGTCTATATGTAGAATATTATTTTTATTTTTTTTCATTTTTGTGTTCTATTATTATTGCGCCCATATTATCTTTTTTCTTTTAAGAAGAAGAAAAAGGTTTAATTTGATGTGGTTTTAGCACAGTGTAATAATAAAGCAGTGCAACAATGCATCCGATATGCAGCTGGTCGCACTTTGTAAACAGCTTCTCACAGCCAATCCAGAATTGATGATTGATTCTCGTCCATTCCATCTATTCCATTACATTGATTGAAATGTAATGGAATATTCCAATATTCAGAGAAATCAGAGAATACACACACACATCTCTTTTCTTGTAGGTGCTGAGTCCTAAGTGGTTAATTCATCAAGGTTAAAGGAGCCTCTCGACACTGTTGGCTCCCAATATTTTGTTTAATTATACATTTAAAAGAGAACGTTTCAAGGCTCTTAGTCAGGCTACCTGACCTGACGAAGAGCCTGCAATGGCTCGAAACGTCTTTTAAATGTATAATTAAACAAAATATTGGGAGCTAAAAGTGTCGCGAGTCTCCTTTAACCTTGATGAATATTCCAATATTCGACAACTACTATTTGATATTCGAAGAATACTCTAAAATTTTGTATTTATGAATTTCCTACCTGGAACTGGCTTTGCTTCAGGAATGTTGAGGAGTCCAAGGTCGAGTGCTGCCTTGTCTGCAAAGATGCCTCCATCTGAAGCCCGTCCCTGGGCACCCACACTGACATACCTTGATTGGCAAGAAAAGAGGTTAAATCGCACTTCAACCAGCTCACAAGGAAAGCATCCATGTCTGGTGCTCACAGGGTAGAGTCTGGTGCTCACAGGGTAGGGGTAGGGCAGTCTTGGAGGTTTGGGTCAGGGTGCAAAGAGTACTGGAGCACACCAAATACAGGCAACAGATTTTTTTATTATGTCAAACAATTCGACGCACAAGTGTGTCTTTGTTTTGACTCAGAAGAAGACGCACTTGCACGTCAAAATGTTAGTCATATGATAAAAGTTATATTGCCTTTATTTAGTGTGCTTGTGCACTGTTTGGACCCATACCTCCAGTCGTAAGTAGGTCATTATACCTGAATCTGTAGTTCGCATCAACTACAGCCATCATCTGCACAGAGAAGCGCTGTATGTAGTTGCGGTAGGTGCTTCCACTGTGTTGTGGTGGCTGGATGTTGAGGTGTTTCCCATCAATAGCACCGAGGCAATGGGGAAACTGCCACTTCGATTCAAACTCCTCTGCAATGTGGAACCACTCTGCCTCTGTTTTTGGAGTCTGAAAAAACATGTTGATACATCAATGCAAATTGGTATCATCAATGCCAAGGAGAAAGAGGTGGAGGAGGGGGGGAGAGGGAGGAGAGGAGAGAGAAAGAGGACAGTGGGAGAGGAGGGGAAGGGAGGAAACAAGCAGAGCCAAGGAAAGGGGACAAGGAGAGGGGAGAGAAGAGAAAGAGGTTATACATTTCTTGTATGTAAATGATAATGGCAGAGCTGCGTGTAAGGGCTCCATTCTCGGCACAGCCAGAGGCTAGAATTGGCACCTGAGGGCTAGAGGGAGCATTCTATGGTCATTATCAAGCTTACCTTCAGAAAATCCTCTTTAACTCATTGAGTGCCAGCCACTTTTGGAAAACGGATGCTCCCAGTGCCAGCCCTTTCAGAGCGTTTTCAGTGATTTGTCGAGGCCCACAGAATATTGTGTGATATTACTATTATGTAAACACCGAACACGCCCAAAGAACGATGAGACTCTATTGTATCATCAGCAAAAAAAAATTATTGATATCATTTTCCGTTCTTTAGTTATCAGCCGGAGAAGATAGGTTGTTTTCACCAAAAACAGACGTTTCAAATTAGAAGCTGAGATAATGAGCCTTTTGTGAAATGAAGCATTTCAAGCACATCACTGACTCTGAAGCTAATATTTTCTGATGTAGTGACACCTCAAAAATAATTTCCTTCAATAAAACAGCGAAAACAAAGGAATTTTGTTTGGCAAAATAATATTTTTTAGCTGCAACCAGCAGCGCTGGCCCCTGCGTGCGCAGACCCTACACCTTCTTGCTGGTCTTGATTTACTGCTGGTGGGCATCAGATATTCTAGCTTGTGTTTGCCAACCAATCTGTCCATCGAGCCTGCTGTCTGGGTCCTGCGTGCCCCACCCCCCTCAACTGCAAACCCCTCCTCCGTGGGTGTGTCTCTGGTGGCTCTCTGCTGCGTTTGCTCTGCACTGAAAACCCAGCTTTTTCACAGCCGTTTTTGTCGCCCGCTCCCAGCGCTTCCAACTGAGAATAATAACTCCACAACTAATCATGTGGAGGAGCTATCGCAGCGGAGACGGAGGGGCTCAATTGTGGGAGCAGATTGGCTGCTGCAGGCACAACTAACGTTATGCTTCATGCATATCGATGCATACCGATGCGGTTTCCGTGTCCCCACGGCTTCTCTGTTTTTTTCCTCACCTTTCTCTAATCTGGAGAGCACTGTCGCCACCTAATGGGTCCGTAAAATAGCTTTTACACATTCAACATCCCCCATATTTGTACAGGAGATGCATCAGGCTTTGATCCACGTCCCACCGCCAAAAAACGCAATTGACGACAATCGTCGTCATTGGCACTCTACGTTACTATTTGAATTGATGACGATTGTCGTCATTGGCACTCAATGAGTTAATTCCAGTGGCGTTTTACTGCCATGTAATATAACTTAGCCGCTAGCATTTGGCACAGTAGCCGATTACCCACTATGCCTTGCATTCTACCAGCACCCAGGAAGGGCTTGCGCTACATTTATTGCATAAAATATAGCTGATAAATATACAATTTGATTCTTTAAACGTCTAACCCTTTCAAAAGTACATCCCAAAGAGACAGCCCTGCTTAATCCCTGCTAAAAACAGGTCCATTGGAATGAATGGAGATGTTGCAACTCTTCTATTATGGCTCTGGCGTTAGCTAATGATCACATGAAAACATCATTTTTCACATGAGTAGGAAACGGGGGAGTTGACAACCACATTTTGGAGGGCAAAGAAAAGCAGGTTTGAACCCGAGGGCTCTTTTGCTGCTGAAAATGATAGTACAATTGTAACAGTTTGGTCTCAAATGTGGAGATTTTTTACTCCACACATGCACTCCACATAAAACTCAAAGATTTAAAGTGGGGGGAAATGCCTTTGCCCTGTCAAACAGCTGGAATACAGACATCTGAGAGGGAGGCACACCCCACACTTTGAAAATCGCTGCTCTAGGGTAAAACCTTTTTGTGTGGATTGCCTAGATCTTATTAAATTGTGGACATTTATTCATTCCCACTTATTAAACACTATTTCTGATGGTAAAATGAGCGTAAAAAGTAAAACACAGAATTCAGAACAATTCAAAGGGGAAAAAACAGAATTTGAGATTTGTTGCTTTTTTTCTCTGTTGTACCGTATTCGTACCGAACCGTGACACCCGTAGTGTACTACCAAATGTACTAGGGGAGACCCTTTCATAAAAAAATATCTATTAACAATTTGCAATAGGTATCATTACATTGCATAAGATAATATATAGCTTACAGCATGGGATAGTATTTTGTCCCTCAGCCACCACCGGTTATTCAGTGACACACCAGGCAGGTCCCAGGGCACACACCAAGAGTTGATTTTGGACTTCTCATCTTCAGAGAGGTCCTGGTCTCCTTCCAACTGATGAGTGAAATCGGGAGAGAAAAATTAAGAATATTTGCTATATATACTGTAGGTAATGATGATAGGCAATCATGTGGAAAAAGCCACATGTAAAAACAACTTTAAAGACAATTTCACACTAACCAACTTCAAGATGTCCGGGACTTCGATGTCCACGCAGTCAGCCTCTGTTATTGTGGCCGTCTCTGCATCCCCCCCAAACAGTACATGCACAATTGGAGGGCTCAGACCAACCAAACATGGCGCACCAATTAAAAAACTGTGGCCAATGATCCGCCCAACCACCACAAAGAAGTCACTCTCCACAAGTGTCTTTGATGTTGAAGGAGTCAGGTGGTCCTGCTCTCCCTCAAACAGCAGTGTCTTGGTTTCTGGGGGGGGGGATGATTTTAAATTATCGATAAGAGCTTCATAACTTCACTTCTACTGCAAGGATGTAAGTCCAAATATTTGCATACTTGGTTGATCATCTTCCAATCTGAACCCATTTTGGAGCTTTCCCATGACCCAGTTCATGACGTGTCTGGTGACGCCGTCTCCCACAGCATTATCACCTTGTAAAACACACAATTTGATTTCAGTAAATAGTTCGAGTTCATCAACCTACCAATTGGATGACATTAAAAGTCAGTTCACCCATAACTAGCTAAATCTAAAATAAGAAGGCACTCAGTAGAGTGCATACCTCCACCAATACTATGCAATTGGAGAGATAATTCATACAGTAAACAATATGCTTCGTAGAGTTTGAGCAGTAAATGATGTATACCAATCAAATTACAATGCAGTGGTTTTGTCCAGTCCACCCGTGGTTTTTTGTAGAAAGTGAAAATGGCTTGATTCCTTTCCACTTCACTATCATCCCGTAGATTCAGGGTGAACTTCAGTGTTTCTTTCTCCTGGTTTGCCTCGCGTACAGATGAAACATACAACTCAGCTGCCTTGGCCGGATCAGATTCTGTAACCCAAGCTTAACAGAGACACATTATTTGTGTGTACAGTATGTGTACACAGTAACAACATGACATGTCTTTCGAACAGGGTATATGTAGGAATCCCGAAGTTAACTTCAATACCTTTCAAGAGGTTTCCAATGTTTTAAGGCGTCCCCGCCACTTTCGTCAGATCGGTGACGATACAATATTTTATAGAATATTTGGAAAACAATACGATATTTGCTGGTATCACAAAGTCTGCCATGATAAGATATCGATTCTATTCTGGTCTGGGATAGATATGAGACAATATCATGCTAATTTAACACAATCAGCACAATAGCTACAGAATTGTAAACATCTCAAATGGCGATAAGACTTTAATACTTTTTAAAGGCCTTCATTTTCCATAAAATGAGGTAATACTTTTCAAGACCCTGTGTAACCTGTGTAAGGTGGTGGACCACTATTAGGCGCCAGGACAGCTTCAATGCACCTTTGGAAAACATTGTGCAAATGTCAGAACACCATTCTTCCAAGAGATACTGTGCAGAGAGGGATATTTAGTTGGGCTGCAGAGCATAAAGCCCTAATTTCATCAGCACCACTGGCATATAGAAATTATAGACTCATGACTCTATGCCAATTAGCACTGAGATTGAGGCAGCAATGCAACAAGATTAAAAAGAGAACAATGCAAAGTAGAAGTATTTTTAGCCATGTAGGCGGTGAACTGTTAACCGCTCGACTGCCCGTTCTTTTTTGTGTGTGTGCCACAATTACTTTGTCTGTGGAGTGTACACTTTTCTCTTTAACCTGTCTATGTGCTTTACCATCTTGAGAGGTGCCATGTTCCAGGGGGTGATCCAGAAAGGGAACGTGCTGTTGAGGGTCCTCAACTGCTGAAGGGCCAGCTAAAATGACAAACATCACAAATAAGGCCTTTGACGTGTAGGCCTCAAAATAGGTTTTTTAACTTTGTTCCCCTGGTGCCTCTTGAGTGCCTGATCGCAGGGTACCCCCACGGTTCTCAATTTTTTTTTAAGTATGTTTATTCAGTTTTTAGTTAGCAGAGGGACAAAGACAAACCCTACACACACATACTGTATATATATACAGATATTATATATGCCTAACTGCCTATAGATATATATATATACACAGGGCCGATTTTACCAACGGGCTTACCCGGGCTGAAGCCCGGGGCCCGGGGCATCAAGGGGCCCAAAAAAAATAAAAAATAAATTTGGTTTTTTTTGGGCCCCCTGTCCAGGGTCTTCGCAAAAAATGTTTTTTTTACTGACGCCATTATTATTTTTTTGCAGAGCAATAACATCCACTGTGAGAGGGTGTCCACCCGCTATGCCGACCACTCGCAATGCCGACCTTAGGTTTAGGCGTGGGGGGTGGGAGAGGTTAGGTTTTGGGTTAGGGTCTGGGGGAGGTTAGGTTTAGGCGTGGGGGTGGGAGAGGTTAGGTTTTGGGTTAGGGTCTGGGGGAGGTTAGGTTTAGGCATGGGGGCTGGGAGAGGGGAGGTTGGAACAGCGAGAGGTCGGAACAACGACATGGAACCCTATGAGAGGGCTCCCGAATTTGTAGATGAAATAGTGCAATTCAAAGAATTCATCAAAAACAAAGACAATAAAAGTGTGCGGCACTTGCTTTAAATAATAAGGAAGAGGAACCTGTCATCAGTTTTTCCAAATGTGGATATTGCCTTCAGGATTTACTTAACTCTCCCTGTAACAAATGCCTCTGGAGAGCGCTCCTTTTCAAAACTTGGGCTTGTCAAGAACAAGATACGGTCTACAATGGGACAAGAAAGGCTCACCCACTTGACATTGATGTCATTGGAAAGTGACATTGTTAGAACATTGGACTTCACCACTCTAGTCAAACGCTTTGCCACGGCAAAAGTCAGGAAGAAGACATTTCAGGTACGAACAGACTTGAATACTGCTTGATTGATTTGTGCAATAATTGTGAGAATGTGTGTGTGCACTGTAATAATAACAGCAATAATAAATACTAAATAATAATAATAAAAGTGCTTGTTGTGACATCTCAGTGGCAATGTTTTCTTTCCAATCAGGCTGTTTATGAAAGAACATGATGGCTAAACCTACAGTTTGTGTTTGTAAGTTAGAATGCTGACAGGAGAGCAGGTGGTGACATGAAAGTTAGTGAGAAAAGGAGAAGATACTGAATAATGACATCACAACAGTATAATCCTAATGTTGATTTAAAATGAGATATTCCTTTAAATACGGCTAAAAAAGGTTAAAAAAAACACTCAAATCCCCCCCCCCCCCCCCCCCTTCCGCTTGAGGGGGGGGCCCTGCAGAGATGAATAGCCCAGGGGCCCATGAAGTGTAAAATCGGCCCTGTATATACACAATATGTATATAGATATATCTACATATAGTTAACTTGTCCTTGTGCTTTACCTTGTGGACAGGCGCGGACTGCATAATCGGGCATGTCGGGCAAATGCCCGGTGGCCTGGCCTGGCTTGGCCTGGCCTGCAAAAAAAAAAAAAAAAAAATTGTGTGCCCGCAGTCAGGCCACTCACTGAACAGCAGGCCAGGCGCCGCCTACTGGTTTACTAGTGGTTTTATTACTTTATTAGTTCGTCTGAAGTAATAATTACACTTCAGGGTTAAAGTGGGTGCATCTCATTGTAAAATTGGACTCGGCCCAAATTGGGCTTCAAACGACCCAAATTCGGCTTCAAACGGCCCAAATCTGGCTTCAAACGACCCAAATTGGGCTTTAAACGGCCCAAATTGGGCTTCAAACAGCCCAAACGCGCGTCGGACCGTATCGGCCTGGCCTTCTTGGGATCTAATGCCCCGCCTGAATTATGATCCCAGTCCGCCCCTGCTTGTGGAGATGTGGCGGCGGATTCCGGGACCTCACCCGGAAAGGGGACGTTCTGTTGCAGATCCTCAACTGCAGAATGGACTGCTCAAACACACACACATAAACGCCACAGGAGACATAGGGTATTATTTATGTTAAAATCAAGAGCTGAATGCTTGGCTGTTGATTTAACTAATTACCAATTGGCCAGGCCTACCTACAAATCTGATACAAAGGTTACTTGAAGATCTGATTATTTCCCCTTGGAACAGAGGAGGAATGTTGTTCACTCACAATGCTTCCTCTGGGAACTCTGTTCCCAGGCGTTCAACCTCATTCCCAGTGGGAATTTCCCACCAATGCTTATATCAACAATGGAGTTACTGGATGCAACTGTCAAAGTACAAACCCTTATCATAATCAGTCTCCAGATTCCCCGTTAGATCTACCACTGGTGGAGAGGTGGAGTGTTGTGGGTCCTCCAATGCAGAAGGGCCAGCTAAAAGAACAAAACATCTCAAATAAGCTTGTGTCAGTCTGTTATCTGTAACTTCAAGCTGTATTTGTCAAATATTCTGACTGCCCAAATGAAACATCATTTGAACTTGATGTTGATGGACAATATTTAATCGGCACACAATGAAACATCTTATGAACCTGTTGCTGGACATCTTAGGAACTCAATGTCGGACATTATTTAATCAGTTTTTGCATGCAACTGTCAAATTTGGGGGGCACTTTAAAAAATAGTAATTAGTGCTAGAGTTGCTAACGCATAGTATGAACAACAGCACTGTTTGTGTGAGTCTGTTCTTCATCGTTGTCTTCTGGCAACCAGCTTGCAGGTGCTGATTGTGTTAGAGATGGAAATTGAATGAAAATAAAATGTTTAAAATATTGGGGTCAATTTTTGTTGATTATGGTTTTTAGGTGCATTCTAAAAATTCTTGGGGGCATTTCTGCCCTTGCCCCTGGCGAAATTCCTACAATGAGTTCAAACCATAGCAGGACATCTTAGGAACTCGATGTCGGACACTATCAGTTTTTGCATGCAACTGTCAAGTACAAAGCCCAGCAGGACATCTTAGGAACTCGATGTCTGACATTATTAAATCACCACTTTTTGCATGCAACTGTCAAGTACAAACCCCCATCTGAGCCTGTCAGTCGATTCACAGGGACAGCTGCATCACCAGTCTCTCTGGCATTCTCCCTTAAGAATTGATTTGAAAGTTATGTTTCTTGCAATTGTCTAATCATAGCTAAGGGGCAATACAAAGTAACTTCATCCCCTTGCTGCTGTGGCTCTACTGGCATGACGGATGGCATCCACAAGTAAAATATTAGTATTATTTTAGAATATAAATGGCATTTTTCAAAATGATGTAGTGGGCAGATTGGGCCTCAGACCTGGGGTCAAGTTATTCTTTAAATTGGCTATAATCATCATCAGTATATAAATGGGAGCTGGGGCCCTGTTTCTGTTTGTTTGTTTCTCTGTCCCACTGTGATTGTCCCACTATGATGTTATAAATCCTACTGTGACATCATCCTTGATGTCATAAGTCATAAATCCTACTGTGACATCTTCAGGCCCACCTGCAGTACCTCACAGTTTGGGAATCACTGCTATAGCCTAGTTTATTTTTTCCCAGCCCGAGCTCTGCCCCACCCGGCCAATTAAGATAAAATCTCAGCCCATGCCGACCCAAATCCATATGAAAATACCTGTCGGGTTCGGGCTGACATTGAGAACTCTAATTGTTATAATAGTAGAAGATTACTCAAATGTAATGCAAATATATGGAACAGCTGCATTTAACAAATGAGTTAGCCTTTGTTAATGTAAAAGTCGGCATACTTCATATTTAATTGACATCTGACTGGAATAGGTTGCAGTTAATAACTGTTCAGAAAATAAAGACAGTTTGCTGGTAAAGAAACGTCAACATAATGACTATTTTCAAATATGGAGCAGTACCGTCCACAGGTCTGGTTGTGCTCTCTTATTTGTGAAAAGGCAAATTCCTCTCCACACACAAGACATGGGATCTGGGGGCCAACGTCAACAGGTCTATGATTCCTTTCCTAGATGGACAAAGGAATAACACATCTGGACATTTACACAACACCTAACAGCCGATCAAAATGTATTGAAATACTAAACTTTGGAGGAGCAAAGGGCTGAAATCTAAAACTTGACTGGTTCACATGATTTGGTAACTTATTAGTTTACATCAAATGTGTGTATACCATATCTGTCAAAGTTGCCATGTTGTTTACAGCTTATGAAAGCACAGTGAGTGTTTGACCTAATTGTGACCGTTGTAAAAATAGTAATTGCGTTAGTTATGTAGTGCTCTACACTCAAAAAGGTTACTGCAACAGCATTACTGAGACATGAAGCATTACCTGAACCACACTCAGACTGCACTGAAGGGGGCGGACATAGATCGTGGCATTGTGGATGAGGAGACTTGGATCCTTGAGATGCTGTACTGTGTAGCCCTCATTAGGGCAAGGGAGTAGAGTAAGGTGACGACTCCGTGTGGTCCCGGAGATCCTCAAAAAATCAAATCCACCTGCATCTCTCAACTTCGGATATGACGCAATGATGAAATCTCTGAAATCCTGCGGGCTGCGTAGGTCACCTGAAAAATTAACATAATTAGAAAAATAATTTAAACAATAGTTCCCAACTGGACAGGCATATGGTTTGCTCTGCATGTTGGCTTGTATGTCCTATGCAATTTTAAAACTCTGGACCAAGAGCCGTTTTCTTCCAGTGTGGAAATGTGGGGAAACTTCCTGCTCGTGCACATATATGGCCCCTATTCTCCCACAGGCCTTCGGTGCTAAAACGGGCCTTAAACGCAAAAAAACGCAAAAAATGCATGTCCCAGCATGCATTGTGCTACTCCATTTCACTACTAAATAGCAACCAAATGAGCCGAAATAGATATAAAGGTAGATCTAAATCATGTGTAATGGTAACACAACCTGCAATTATAGAACATTTCAATATTGGACCAAATAAAACATCGAAATGAAAACACCACCCTATGTGAAACATATATGTCATATTGGGGCTATATATATCCCTCGTCCTCGTCGATTTAACGTGATTTAGATAAGTGACAGCTAACGCGCTTCTACTGTCATGTCCTACTGTGATGTCCGCTCCAATAAATTGGCTCTACTTCACATTTTAGTTTTACAATAAAAACACATTTCTGCAATGACTTTACATAATGTAGGCTATATTTATGTGCATCATCCTACCTGCAGCAGGGAAGAGAAAATGATATCTTTCTGGACAAACTTTCACCAATCTAATTAATCTCATAGGGATAGGCTATATTTTTCTAGCTGATGCGTTTAGAACAATCTTTTCACTTTGATCTTGCTATAGTGTAGCGTATTTACATGCTTGCAGTATTTAAACTGCAGTGTATTGGTTTGAGAAGCATAATAATATGGAATAATAGCCTATATATGGAGACAGATAGACGGGGATGAAAGGGAGGGGGGGAGGAGAGCGCTTCACTTTGTCTGGTTTTACTGGACTAATCCGTGGAATTGGAGCTTAAAAGGCAAGCGTGTGATTCGTTTATTGCACTTCTCCAATGATCAGAGGGTGCATAATTTTACGCTTAAAAGGCGTGGTTATAATGGTTGAGGCTGCGTGTAGCGCTGACACCAAGATATCGAGTGCGTGGTCCACACCCACTAATCTGGGCTGCGCCAGGCCTTAAACGCAGTTTCTATGCCGATTGCAACGATAGGGCCCTGTAGGCTACAAACATGCACACTAGAAACAGGCAGGACAAACCCTCCGCTGTAATGTAATCACAATGGGAGATTTCTGCATTTTGGGCTCATTTAAATCTAGTATTAAACATACAATTTGGTCATTTTGATAGAGAAAAAGTGGTTGTATCAACAACTATGCACCCTAAAGGCCCAATTATACAAAAGACAGAGATGGACAGAGCCTTCTGTCTGTACTCTGTATTCATTTTGTGCGTCTTTCTGTCCGTCCTCTGAAAGCATACGGATATGCATGAAACGCAGCAAAACCACACACACACACTCACACATTTGACTCTGTCCCCTGGTGGATGTCTTGCTTAACATGATACCAACGTGAAAGACGCATGGATGTGGGCAGTGACGCATTTATTTGCTTACTCGTACGATTGGCGTACGAGTATAAATGAGCTTTAGTCCTCAAAAATATAATAAAAAACATTAAAAAGACTGAAATACTAAGGTAAATCTGACTGTTTTAGAGGGGCAAACGCAGCGTCTCCGCCTGCCTGGTGGAAAACAGCACAGCTAAGAAATCGGCGCTCCTCACCTTTAAGAGTTAATTCCCAACTGGGTTTTTTGTTTTGACCATTGATCGGACACTTAAATTATAGCCAACCCCTGTGAACACGTCATGTTGGTTGTTTGCCTTTGATTCGTCGGAGTTATACTGACAAAAAAATTGCGTCAGTTCACTTTATTCGCTGTGCTGCTCGGTTTAATGTTTAGTAGATTAGATAAACACGGGGAATTGTTCACCAACTTGTCGTCTAGAACGCTGTGAAGTCAGTTTCATTTGGGGGGTTTTCGTGATTATTGTCAAAAAGTGTGGTGCGCCGTGTAAAAAACCACCCTCTGCTTTTTCCTCACCTCGCGCAACCTGCCCATGACCCTCCCCACATAATAAATAACCCACCGCCATGCAAATGTTCAGCCCAATCCCACCTGGGGTGTGGGCGTGAGGGGTTTTGCAGGACTTTCCAGGAGTCAATTAGATTTGACGTGAGGTCCACTTTCTCAGGAGTTGGGCCAGGTAATGAGTGATTAATCAGAATTATACTTTAAAATTTGATTTAAAACAAAAAAACAATCAATAGTTATGCCAGGAAACTTCTGATTTATTGGCCATATACTACTAACAACGGGTTTGTCCTCCCTACTAGAAACTGTGAAATGGTATAAAAACACACCAGCAAATGGCATACCTTGAAAGCACAAACGCCTCTCTCCCAACCCTGCACTTCGGAGACGCTCCTTCTCTATCCTTGGCAGAACAGAAATTGCATCTTTCCGTGCAAGGCAACAAAATGTGTGTGTGTATATGATGACACCACCGCATGGGCCCGTCTTGGTTGTCTTGGCGGCTGCCTTGACCTGGTGCTGTATGCAGCAAATAGTCTTGACACTTCAGCTAGAAAGAGGGGAATAATATATTAAACGGTTGCTAGGATCAGTCAGATCAGGAACAAAGACCATGTCAATATATTTTAAGACCTCAACGCCACTATCGTCACATCAGCGATAGGGGTTGTAAATCACAAGTTTCTATTTAATATTTAGAATATCAAAAATAAGGAATGACATTTGAATGAGATTAAAAGGGGAAGATTTACAACCCTAATCAGAAAAAGATAATGTATAAAGTGGAGTAGAGATGCATGGACATTAAAGTCAAATCAGCTCACCATAGAATTGCACCTCTATGGTATATAATATGGGGTATCTTGTTCAAAATAAAAGGATATGGACGAGAGACACTCGTCCATAATTCTGAAATTAACTAATTTTCAGAATTAGTTCACTCCCAAATTAGGATTATGGGGAGTTGGTTTAGTTAATAGGCATTACAGCAATAATTATAATAGAATGCTATGTTATGTATACTGGAAGATGTGTGAAGAGTGCTAACGGATGCTTTTGCCTGACAGATGACAATGTGGCACAGCTGGACAGGACTGTTTGATCTTATGCCTGGAGAGAATCTGGCGGACTCAATGAACTCAGATGAATTGTGAGGAAGGAACATGGACATCTTGATCAAATACAGATGAGTATCACCAGTATTGTGACCTACCATAACTAACTGTGTTGTGCCATTGTCTTATGGGATGCTGTCAAAGTGGAATAAAATTGAACTCTTGGATTGTCTGAAGGATATACTAGACTTTGCGAAGAACTGCCGGACTTACGTGTTCACAAAGAAGAGGCCGTTAAGAATGGTTTCTTAGAAAAGACAACTCGAACTGTCAAAATGGTCACAAGGTCCTTGTCACACGGGACTATATTTTATCTTTGAGATGTCTATGTTTTATGTGATGTCACATGCATGTTTTGTTTCATGTCAAGTTATATGTGAATTCAATTTATAGTTGAATCCAGATGTTTGAGTGGTTGATTTCCTATGTTTTATTTTGGTCTGAGTTTTGAACTGACAGACGTGACGTATCGCCAGACCCAGGATATTTTACTACAGGCCTGCATGTATCCTGGTTCTAGTGATATCAGGTGTTTTGGGTATTTTCAGAGATGAATTATTTGGTGGTTTGGTTCCAGTTATCCACCTTACTTTTGGCGGCCATTTTTGCCTGATCTGCTGATGGGTGCTTCTTCCGGTGTAATCCTCCCAGGCTTGTTGCTGACAGCTTGACACCCGTCTGGGGGAACGGAGCAAATCACTAATCAGGTCCAGCTTGGCAAAAATCTTGTCGATAAATATCCCTTTAAGAGCGCAGTGCATTCATGGGTAATCGCCTACTGTGGCTAATATTAGCCGCTAGTTAGTTATGTTACATGGCAGTAAAACGCCACTGAATGACCAAATTGATATAACTTTTAACCATTTCGGGCAAAACCGTTTCCATACGGACCATCAGCGTTGGTTAGTTGTTTATAACGTGGCTGGCTATATTTCTAATGTTCTATCTATCTATCTCTGCACACTGAGAATACTGGGAGGCGGGCCATAGCATCTCTGTTGATGATTTGATTTGACAGTTCTGGGCACTGGCATTGGCCAATCCTGGCGTGTTCCACCCCCCAAATCGATTGTCTTCTGGCGCAAAGCGAGTGGCTTCTAGGACGAACAGGCTCTCTGAGCCGTGCGCCACTAATGTTATTTTAGAGCAGCGCAGTAAATACAATATTCCTGGAACGCGAGTTTAACGAAACAGTTGCATGTCCTTTGCATTCTACATCAAATAAAGACATTACTGTTTCAATAATGAGAGACTAGAAGAAAGGTATAACAAACTTTAATGAATGGACAAACAACATTTAGATTTGGCGTATGACTCCATGATGTGATGTCGCTCCTCCTGAGCAAGAGGAGGACGTCACTGATGTATAGGATAGAGAACCCCCCATAGGGAGTTCTACAGGAGTCATGACATGGTGGTGTTCAGGGGAGGAGGAGGGTCGAAACAACTGCAGCGGCGTAGGATCAGCAACTGCGGGTGACACACAAGGTGAGTTACACACAGACAAATACCAGGGGTCTGATATGAGCTACTACTCCATTCATAAGATACTCCATTCAAGTGATTGGCCAGCAGGCCAGAGAGAGGGAAAGCATGGGAAAGCGTGGGACACAGTGATTGGACAGGATTGAAGGGGGCGTGTCTATTTATGACTGAGTGACATGACCTGAACAGGGCGTTGGCTGCAGGGGAGATAAAGATGAATGGAAGGAATCAATGAATGAATGAATAAGATAGTTTAATCAGGTATTGACTAAGGTAGCCTTCATTATTGAAAATTGTCTGAGACATAATTTCAATAATGAGAGACTAGAAGAAGGGTATAACAAACTTTAATGAATGGACAAACAACATTTAGATTTGGCGTATGACTCCATGATGTGATGTCGCTCCTCCTGAGCAAGAGGAGGACATCACTGATGTATAGGATAGAGAACCCCCGAAAGAAACGTACAGTTAAAATGGGACAAATTAAATGCATGGAGGGGATCATGGAGCCTTCCAAGATAAAATTAATATAAATGAAATTAAGACTGAATAAGACTTATCCCGGGCTTGACCTCGTCAACCGGTAGCTTATACATTCACCTAAATAAGACTTATCCCGGGCATGACCTTGTCAACCGGTAGCTTATACATTAGCCTAAATAAGACTTATCCCGGGCTTGACCTCGTCAACCGGTAGCTTATACATTCGCCTGAATAAGACTTATCCCGGGCATGACCTTGTCAACCGGTAGCTTATACATTCGCCTGAATAAGACTTATTCTGGGCTTGACCTCGTCAACCGGTAGCTTATACATTCGCCTGAATAAGACTTATTCTGGGCTTGACCTCGTCAACCGGTAGCTTATACATTCGCCTGAATAAGACTTATTCTGGGCTTGACCTCGTCAACCGGTAGCTTATACATTCGCCTGAATAAGACTTATTCTGGGCTTGACCTCGTCAACCGGTAGCTTATACATTCGCCTGTATAAGACTTATCCCGGGCTTGACCTCGTCAACCGGTAGCTTATACATTCGCCTGAATAAGACTTATTCTGGGCTTGACCTCGTCAACCGGTAGCTTATACATTCGCCTGTATAAGACTTATCCCGGGCTTGACCTCGTCAACCGGTAGCTTATACATTTGCCTGAATAAGACTTATTCCGGGCTTGACCTCGTCAACCGGTAGCTTATACATTCGCCTGAATAAGACTTATTCTGGGCTTGACCTCGTCAACCGGTAGCTTATACATTCGCCTGTATAAGACTTATCCCGGGCTTGACCTTGTCAACCGGTAGCTTATACATTTGCCTGAATAAGACTTATCCCGGGCTTGACCTCGTCAACCGGTAGCTTATACATTCACCTGAATAAGACTTATCCCGGGCTTGACCCCGTCAACCGGTAGCTTATACATTCACCTGAATAAGACTTATCCCGGGCTTGACCCTGTCAACCGGTAGCTTATACATTCACCTGAATAAGACTTATCCCGTGCTTGACCTCGTCAACCGGTAGCTTATACATTTGGCCTAATGTGACTTATCCAGGGCTTGCTCTCAGCAACCGGTAGCACTATGTGACTTATCCCGGGCTTGCTTCAGCAACCTGTAGCACTATACATTCGGTTTAATGTGACTTATTCCGGGCTTGACCTCAGCCAACCGAATGCACAAATAACACAGCAGGGTGAATGGGGTAAATATTTAGAACATAGGGAATGACATTGCAAAGGGATTGAGAATGAACCACCACCAAGATATGCATAAATGGCTTATCAAATTATGGAAGGAGGGACCTTTGAGCTGATAGAATGGCATCTTGCTCTGGTCGAACATAGACAGCATAGGCTGAAGACGACCAGTGCCCCAGTTGTTGGAGGGAGGCTGAAGATACTCCTTGCATAGCAGCTGTTGTTGCTGCACCAATCCTAAATGAATGGCTAGAATAATTTTCTGCAGGGAGGTTACACCTCTGCAGAGTCATCTTAAAATGATGAATGAACCATGATCTAGACATATGCTGATAAGGGGTAATCAAAAAGAGAGGTGAAGAGGGGCCAGTAAATGGTCTAAGCTTTAAATATAGGATCATAGCACAATATAGGGGCAAAAGGGGGATTGGATACGAGCTATGCTAATGGAGCATGCACCACCTGATTTAGCATGTTTAAGGAAAATATTATAAAATGCAGGATGGAACTTTAAATCCGAAAAGGTGACATCACGGGAGGGATCAAAAACAGCAAGGGAAGTAAACTCACTAATTCTCAAAAACCCATAAAAGGCCAGAGAAAACACGCAACTTAACAAAGTATCTATATATGTGGAGAAAATGCCATTTTTAAGGCCGGATAACATTTGATGCAAAATAGAAAGAGTGATGGGCCGCCTGGAATCAGGAACAGAAGGAAAAACTTTTGATATGCCTTTTAAATTTTATTATCGGGTTGGCAAAAAGACTAGGAAAAGAAGGATCAGAGCATCTAGCCTGAAATTGAATGCCAGCCACTAGGCTTCGAATATAAGGGGGCTGAAGATGGCGAACATCAACACAAAATGATATAAAGGCACAAACAGTGGAAATCAAAACAGGGTGAACAGGTAAATTGATGGAAAGGCAAAACATGGAAAACATGCGCCATGCTGCGTCATACGCTTTGACGGTGGTCTGCTAACCCTTTTCTAATATAAAACTGGGCTGAATTGAGAAACTGAGATATGAGGGGGTTATGCTCACTGACAGGGTGAGGGCAGAAAACGGAGGGATTGGAGAAGGAGACTGATCGGCTTCGGGGCAGAGTTTGTGGAAGGCCTGAAAATTAAAATGAGAGAGGTGATTAGCAATAGAGTTGAGATGGCCTGGGACATGCTTAGCAACTATGATAAAGTTGTGAGTGACAGAGAGCCATGTTAGGCGCCTGACAAAAGGCATGATGTCTGGGGAGGTAGAACGGCCTTTGTTGATGATGCCGACTACAGCAGCATTGTCACAATTGACTGCTATGCGTTTACGCCCCCAGAAACGCCCCCACATGTGACAGGCTGCCACTATCGGATACATCTCCAATCCGCTAAACTGCTGAGGCCATTCGCCTGAGAACCAGTGGCCTCGGAAAACCCCCCCAAAACCTACAGATGGAGCTGCATCTGTAGAGAAATTTAAGTCATCAGCCGATGACACTATTTCATCATAGAAGAAGGTGATGCCGTTCCAGTCATCTAGTAAAAGAGACCAGAAGTTAATATCAGAACGGCATCCTCCATTGAGGGTTACTGTGTCGTGGAGACCGGGGACAGAATCCGCTAAACTGCTGAGGCCATTCGCTTGAGAACCAGTGGCCTCGGAAAACCCCCCCAAAACCTACAGATGGAGCTGCATCTGTAGAGAAATTTAAGTCATCAGCCAATGACACTATTTCATCATAGAAGAAGGTGATGCCGTTCCAGTCATCTAGTAAAAGAGACCAGAAGTTAATATCAGAACGGCATCCTTCATTGAGGGTTACTGTGTCGTGGAGACCGGGGACAGATGACGCTAATTCCAGCAACCTGGAAATGAAAGAGCGCCCTTGTGGAATGATGCGCATGGCAAAATTAAAGTGGCTGAGAAGAGACAGGAGATCACGTTTGGACAATGAGACTGCTGACAAAAATGACGACGCTATCTTGAGAATGCGAGTCAGTTTCTCGAGGGGAAGAGACGCTTGCATAAGCGTGGTGTCCAGATTGATGCCCAAAAACTCGAGAGACGTTAGGGGGCAGATTGTTTTCTCTTCTGCCAGTGGAACGCCTGGCCGGTGAAAAGTCTCCTTTAGTTTGACTAAAGAGACAGAGGGGACAAATGGAGGATCAACGAGCAAGAAATCATCCAGCAGGTGGAGCACAGAGGGGAGGCGAACATTGTTCAATAAAATCCAGCACAGCGCCTCAGCTAGAGAATTGAAAATGCTAGGGCTGGATCTACACCCAAATGTCAGCCTGACCGCGAAATAGAACTTGGATTCCCATTTAACTCCGAACAGGGGCCATTCAGAGGGGTGAATGGGCAATACTTTAAATGCATCTGAGATGTCCGCTTTAGAAAGCCATGCCCCCTGCCCTGCCAGTTTAATGAGGTGAATGGCATTGTCAACAGATGCATAATGGAGAGAAAAGGGATCGAGAGGAATTAGGCTATTTATACTTGGGATTGGGCCATTATGAGGGGCTGACAAATCAAAGATCAAGCGTTTCTTGCCAGAATACTTACGGGTGGCAATACCTATTGGGCTGGTGCGGAACAATGAAAAGGGAGGGGAATCAAATGGACCAATTAAGAACCCTTTAGATAGCTCTTTATTGAGCAGCTGAGAGACTATCTCAGGCTCTTTCAGGCCTGACTGGAGATTGTTAGAAACGTGTGAAACTGTGGGTGGGGCGACCACGCCCACTCTGAACCCTTGAGAAAGACCAGTCAGCAAATGATCCACAAACACATGGTCAGGGTGACAGGATAACTCCTGCGCAAGAACTGGGACATCAATGGGGGTAGATGGGTGAGTTTTCAGGATTTCCGCCCACCATCCCTTTATTTTTTCTGGAATTTCCGTGGAGGGCGGGCACGTGGAGCGTGGATGAGCCTCCCTGCAGGCGCTTGCGACCAAGACGGTCTCTTTGGCCAGGCCTGAAAACGGTCTGATCATGCTGCATGAGGGGGGGAGGGGATGGATTTGCAGGGGTGAAGCTGCCGGGGGCTTGGAATACAGCTTTTGGGCATAGGGGAGCGATGTGCCCTACATCGCCACACGAAAAACAGGATATCGCCTGATGGCCGCCAACAATCATTAACACGTTAAGTGCCATAGCCGAGATATCTCGTCTTACATAATCCAACGCTTGAGTGCCAGAGCCGAGATATCTCGTCTTACATAAAAAAAAAAATTTTTTGACGGTGGGACATCAATCAACAACTTTTACATCTTCGAGATCACTATTGGAGCAAGAGAATGTGTATAATCTATTTTACCGACCCACTAAGTGTTGACAGTGCTCCCCCAGACGAGCGAAATCAAAGAAAAAACTGCCGCGGGAGCAAGCCATTCAAGGAAATGGCGAGGCGATTTTACAGTAATCCATTCCAGACTTGTCTTGCCCGAGAGCGGCCGCGCAGGCAGCAGCACACAGAGAGCGGAGAGCGATTTGCAAAATAGATTATAGGTGAAACACACTTTGAAACACCTCAGAAAGGCCAGAATCAACATCTGCCCATCGCCCACGCATTCCCCGGCCCATCTTGACTCGCACAAGGAGCGTCCGCACGCAGGCAAGCAGGCAGGCAGGCACGCAGGCAGGCAGGCAGGCAGCAGCAACGCGCTTCTGACACGCCCGCTGTAGAGCCAGGAGGAAGGAGGAGAAGACACACGGAGGGAGGAGTTTGAATGAGAGGGGTGTTTCCTGTTGTTATGGAGGAAATTACTGTTCAAAACTATTGTTTAGAATGTCTGACGGTCTTACTGATGCCAAAAATGAATGGTTAAAGTGACTGTTCTATCGAATTTCACAAAAAGCCATTTATCTCTGAATAAATTTCCAGACGCTGAAACCATGCTGTACTCAACGGCTAATATCTACATAACTACTAACTCTACAAACTAACTCTTTTAGACAGAGAAAGCACACATTCTATTAGTTATTTTTAGATGATTGGTGTTCATGAATTCTTAACAGAAAATAATCCTCGGCTCTTGTAAAATGAGCCAGAATCCTCAAAAAAAAACCTGGCACAACTTACCTACAGGATGAAAAAATGGCTGGCACTCAATGTGTTAACAGCAGCTCAGTGTCGAGAATAGACCAGTTTAAACGGGAATTGGAATGGGAAATGTACAGGGCTGCTTTACTGGACAGAGCTTTGTGGTATTGATAAAATATGTTCTTCCCATATTTTAAGTTGAGATCCCCCACAAGGGCCATGTAGCTGTCCAGCTCAGTGCGCAGATGGGGGTGAACAGCACAGATGACGTCACGGTAGACACCAAACGCTACCAGAAATTCACCAATAGACAGGTCTCTGTTGAGACGGGGGTTAGAGGATTTGAGAATGGCAGAAAAATTGTGACCGCCCGCAACCTTTTTATTGCATTCTGGGGAAGGCAAGAGAATGCTAACCAGGTTTATATCTTTGCCCTGGAGAATTTGAGATCTTAACCTGGGGGATATAATGGCCTGCATTTATATAGCGCTTTTATCCAAAGCGCTTTACAATCAGTAGATAGTCTACATTCACCCATTCATACACCAATGGCGGCAGGCTGCCACGCAGGGTGCCTACACACCGTCGGGAGCAAGGAGGGTTAAGTGTCTTGCCCAAGGACACAGCGACAGCAGCTGAGAGGGTGGGGGGGATCGAACCGCCAACCCTTGCGTCATTGGCCGACCTGCTCTACCTCCTGAGCTAAAGCCGCCCCCGATATATTGGCAGAAAGAGAGATGTAGGGCCTACCGAATTTGGGAGCTGGGACGGCTGACGCCAGTGTGTTCATCGGGACTGGTTGCATGATTTGAAGTGGGGGTGGGGGGGCGACTGGATGAGAGGGCAAAAAAGCAGGTTGAAGAGGGGGAAAAGAGAGGGGGAATTGCGGCTGGACTGGAGCGGGGATCGGAGGAACTGCAGGGAGAGGAGGGTTTTCCAGCGCTTTTAACCGGGCATCGAAAGAGCCGAGTGACCCTATTAATGACTGCATGGTACTTAACAGAGCATCTTGAGTCGGGGCTGGAGCGTATGAAGGGCCCGGGGTTGGAGCATATGAAGGACCCGGGGCTGGAGCGTATGAAGTACCCGGGGCTGGAGCGTATGAAGGACCCGCTGAACTGGAAGTTCCCGGGTGGACGGGGAAGTCATTGAAGAAATCGGGCACGGCAGCCGAATCAGTTTTTCTCCGTTTCAATTGTGGAAACTTGGCCGGGGAAGATTTATTGAAAATGTTTCCACCTGATTAAAGAAAATACATTATGTGATGTTGACTGATGTTTTTATGTATTGCATCAAATAGTACGTTGTCTTTAATCAGGTAGAAGCATTTCTCAATCCAAAGTGAAAGGACACAATATTATCTTTAACGTTAGCTCCCGTTAGCCACCGTAACGTTAGCTGCTGTTGTGTCAGGGAATATGAAGTTCTTTGAATGCGGGGACATTTCACAAGAAGCGGTTTGCTGCTTGCCGAGTGAAGCTACGTTCAGCAAAACAGTCCGTTGTCAAATCCGTCCGACCAGTCAGCCGTATTTAACAACGTTGGTTCCGCACCGTAGGTGCAAACAATTGCGCGACTTCTCCCGCATTATAAATTACAAATGACACAAATATGCGCGATTCTCGCAATCCCGCGCCGAATTTTAAGCCCTGGGGTACCCAAAAATAACCTGTGAAAGTTCCAGGTAGTTTGGACCAGTGAAAGATGTTATAAATCTGGTGCCGTTATGCGGGAAATTTGATTTGAAGTCAGCCATATTTAGCTAGCCAAGCTAACTACCCAGTCTGGGTAAATAGCTATATATCTGAGACTAGGATTTGGACAAAGCACTTTAAGTAGCTAATTTGGTCAACACTTCCCCAGCTGGACTGTTCTAGCTAGAAGATAGTAGCATTAACAAGCGGGAATTGTGTTTTCAGAGCATAGCTATGTGCTCTCTAGCTAGCTAAGCTAACTAGCATTAACAAGCTGGGTAGCGACTAGCCCTTCTGTGTATGAGAAGGGCTAGTCGGGGATATGCCGCTACGTTAAAGCCAGCTACCAAACGTTATAGACACACATTTGAAATATCCATGCCACCTAACCCTAGTCAATCTGTGGGCTAGCTAACGCTAACTTACATGATTGGCTCCTCACTCCATTACATTTACATTACATTTCGTCATTTGGCAGACGCTTTTATCCAAAGCGACTTACAATAACACACTTTTTGTCAGCAATAGAGCAATCAACTATGAAGCACAGTCTATGACAACTACAAATCCTGAAGGAACAGTGGTACGAGTTTAGTTTAGGATTTTTTTTTTTTTTTAATAGAAAGAGAGAGAAAGAAGTTAGATCAAGAAGGGCCCAGATGGAGCCTGAAAAGGTGAGTCTTTAGTCTTTTCCGAAAGATCGGCAGTGATTCAGCAGTCCTGACCGAAGGTGGCAGCTCGTTCCACCATTGGGGTGCCAGGGACGAGAAGAGTCGAGATCGGGATGAACGACTTTTGAGCGCCCGTAGCGAAGGAGGAGCGAGGCGCCCTGCACTGGTGGAGGAGCGAAGGGAGCGGTGAGAGGTTTGGAACCTGACCATAGATTGCAGGTACAGGGGAGCTGACTGGTGTACTGCCCTGTAGGCCAGTACCAGTGTCTTGAATTTGATGCGAGCTGAGATGGGAAGCCAGTGGAGGTCCCGGAAGAGGGAAGTGACATGAGAGAATTTGGGTTGGTTGAATACCAGACGGGCTGCAGGCAGCGTTCTGAATGAGCTGAAGCGGTCGGATGTCGGTGGCCGGTAGGCAGGCCAGGAGCACGTTGCAGTAGTCCAGGCGAGGGATGATAAGTGACTGGACCAGGGGTGAGTCGCTTCTCTTGTGAGGAAGGGACGGATTTTGCAGATGTTGTAGAGGGAGAACCTACAGGAGCGTGCTGTCACAGCTATGTTGGCTGAGCAAGACAGCTGGTTGTCGAGGATCACCCCAAGGTTCTTAGCTGTTTGGGAGGGCAGTACAGTGGTGTTGTCGATGGAGATGGAGAGATCTGCGAGAGGACAGTCTTTCCCTGGGAGGAAGAGTAGCTCCCAAGGTTGAGCTTGAGGTGGTGGGCAGACATCCAGTCGCCAATGTCCTTGAGACATGCAGAGATGCGAGCCTCGATTTGAGTGTCAGAGGGGGGGAAGGAAAGGAAAAGTTGGGTGTCATCAGCATAGCAGTGATAAGAAAAGCCATGAGATGAGATCACATGGGCAAGAGATCTGATATAGAGAAGGAAAAGTAAGGGGCCCAGGACTGAGCCCTGGGGGACACCAGTGGTAAGAGGGCAGGATCTGTAGATGGACCCTCTCCATAAGACCTGGGATGAGCGGTTCGAGAGATACGAAGCAAACCAGGAGAGTGCAGAACCTGAAATGCCGAGGTCAGACAGAGTGGAAAGAAGGATTTGGTGATTGACTGTATCGAAGGCAGCAGACAGGTCAAGGAGGACAAGGACAGAGGAGAGGGATGAGGCCTTAGCAGTGTGAAGGGCCTCTGTGACAGCAAGAAGAGCTGTCTCAGTGGAGTGAGAAGCCTTGAAACTGGACTGCAGAGGGGCCAAGAGGTCATTCTGGGAGAGATAGAGAGAAAGTTGTTTGGACACTGCTCGTTCGAGGGTTTTGGAAAGGAATGAGAGAAGAGAGGCAGGTCTGTAGTTCTGAATAGCAGTAGGGTCAAGGGAGGGTTTCTTAAGCAGAGGCTTGACTCTTGCAGTCTTTAGAGCAGGCGGAACAAGACCAGAGGACAGAGAGGAGTTTATGAAGGTAGTGAGGAAGGGAGATATGTCAGGTGAGATGGTTTGGAGGAGAGAGGAAGGGATGGGATCGAGGGGGCAGTAAGTGGCTCGGTTCGAGCTGATGAGTTTGAGCACCTCATCGGGAGAGAGGGGGGAGAAGGAAGGAAATCCAGGGACCAAGGGCCGAGGAGCAGAATTGGAGTGTTAGTGAGGGTGGCTGGAGGATGGAAGGAGGAGCTGATGTCATCCACCTTTTTAGTAAAGAAGGTTACAAAATCATCAGCAGAGAGGGAGGGGGGGGGGGAGGGAGGGTTGAGGAGCGTAGAGAAGGTGGAGAACAGTTTACTGGGGTTGGATGCAGAGGACTGGATTTCAGAGATGAAGAAGGAGGTTTTTGCTTTGGAGACAGCAGAGGTGAAGTTGGAGTGGATAAGATGGTAGGAAGAGAGGTATTCAGGGTGGTGTGATTTTCTCCATTTTCTCTCAGCTGCCCGAAGCTCTGTTCGATGAGTTCGCAGAGTTTCAGTTAGCCAGGGAGCAGGGGGAGAGGATCGGGCAGGTTTAGTGGTGAGAGGGCAGAGAGAATCAAGAGCAGAGGAGAGAGAGGATAGAAGAGCGGCGGAAGCCTCGTCAGTGGACAGGAGAGCAAACTGCTCGGCTGAGGGAAGCAAGGAGAGGACGGTAGAAGAGAGGGAGTCAGGTGAGAGAGTTTTTAGGTTGCGTCGGGTGGTGATAGAGTGAGGGGGTGATGGGTGGGAGGAGGGGATGGGGATGGGAAGAGAGAAGGTGATAAAGTGGTGGTCAGATGCAGGAAGAGGAGTCACAGTGAGGTTAAAGGTGGAGCAGGATCTGGTGAAGACCAGGTCAAGCACATTCCCTGCTTTGTGAGTAGGAGGAGATTGAGAGAGGTAGAGGTCAAAGGATGAGAAGAAGTTAAGGAAAGGGAGAGATTGTAAGGTTACTGGCTGGATGTTGAAATCACCCAGCAGGATGAGTGGAGTACCATCCTCAGGAAAGAAGGAGAGAAGGGTGTCCAGCTCGTCCAGAAAGTCGCCTAGCGGACCAGGCGGGCAGTAGATTACCACAATGTTGAGTTTGATGGGTAGGGATACGGCGGGGACACCTCGGCATTCCGAAATGTCGGCACTCCGAAATACCGGCATTCCGACAAAATTGAGATCTGTCTCGCCATTGCGAAAGAACCCTCCCCCAGACCCTAACCTCTCCCACCCCCCACGCCTAAGCCTAACCTCCCCCAGAACCTAACCTCTCTTCGAAACATTTTTTGGAGATAAAAAGGGCCGCCTCTCCGAAAGCATAGAAGTCAATGATCGGAATGCCGACACTTCGGAATGGCGAGGTGTCCCCGGATACGGCAACTGCATGGGACTCAAAAGATGAGATAGACAGATGAGAGAGAGAGGTGACAGTGTAGGTCCATTTTGGAGAGATGAGGAGACCAGTGCCTCCGCCACGGCCAGAGGGTCTGGGGGTGTGTGAGAAGGAGTAAGCAGCAGAGAGAGCTGCAGGAGTAGCCGTGTTTTCTGGAATGATCCAGGTCTCTGTGAGAGCTAGGAAGTGGAGGGTTTGAGATAGAACATGAGCCGAGATGGTCTCAGTTTTCTTAACAGCCGACTGACAGTTCCAGAGACCTCCGGCAATGGTAAAAGGACTAATTGTGCGTTTAGGGTAGGAAAGATTACCAGGGTTACTACACCTGAAGCTGCCGTGTCTACGGCGTCTGTGGGCTGATGCTACAACAGGGATGGGGAGAAAACACATAGTTAGGAAGATGAGTAGTTATAATAAGAGGTGAGAATAAGAGAAGTAGCAAAAGCCTATGCTCTGGCCCCCCTGCGACAGACTCGGGCACAAAGACTGCCCGAGTCTTCGTGCCGCGAGGGTAAGTGCCGCTTACCGCTGCCGCTGTAGACTGACTATGCTAAGATATACTACATCTACAGAGGTTCTATGCTCCGCCCACGCCAATCAGCCGATCGTTTCACAGAAGCTGGGATGGGTCACCTGATCACACTCAGCTGTGTTTGGATGGCCCACTCTATAGCCAGATAGTAGTCTAACACTATTTTTTTTAAACCACAAGCAAGTAAAAGTAAAACCACAAAACTATAAACTCACCAGTAATTGCAGCAGGAATATTTAGCAGATAGACGAGCACAGCACAGCAAAGCAGCTCAGTTAGACAACTCAAAGTGTGTTCAGGGCACTTGGTGGCTCTGAGCCTGAGGTGGCTCCGAGCTGGACGCTGTGTATAAGAAATAGCTAGGTTAATAACAAACGGACGCAAGGGGGGGGGGAATATTTTAGATCTCATAACGTTACTTAATAATAATAATAATAATAATAATAAATTGTATTTGTCATGCAATTTTCATTTAAGATAAATCTCAAAGTGCTACAGAGTAAAAACTGAACCATATAAAATGCAACAAGGCAAAGAACACTATAAAGTCACACAGGACGGCCTGGTGTATGCAAAGGCCTGATAAAAAAAATTGTAGACAATGTCTATAAAACAATAATAAAAAACAAAAACAAAAGACAACAATAAAAAGTTAAGAGAAGGCTCTGTTGAAGAGGAAGGTTTTTAGCCCCTTTTTAAAGGTAGCAACAGTCTGTGGAGCCCTCAGGTGGTCAGGAAGGGTATTCCAAATACGGGGCGCTGCCGAGCAGAAGGCCTGATCCCCCATGGTGCGGAGCTTAGTCTTTGGGGGGTGGAGAAGGTTTGAGTTACTAGATCCATGTCCGTAGATGCACTGATGTGCTAGCAGAGATATTTTGTATGTGATCCTGGAGGAGACAGGGAGTCAGTGTAGTGACTGAAGGATGGGGGTGATATGATCGTATTTTCGCACTCTCATCAGGATCCTAGCAGCGCTGTTCTGGATGTACTGGAGCTCCTGTAGGCTCTTGCTAGGAATCCCGATGAGAAGTGCATTACAGTAGTCAAGCCTTGAGGAGACAAAGGCGTGGACGAGTTTTTCAGCATCTGGCAGGCTGAGTGTGGGACGGAGTTTTGAAATGTTCTTGAGGTGGTAGAAGGAGGTTTTACATAGCTGTTTGATGTGGGCGTCAAAGGTCAGGTGAGGGTCAAACCTAACTCCCAGGTTGGTGACAGATGAGGAGAGGGGAATATATTTGCCAGAAAAGGTGATGCGAGTTATGGATGATGATTGGACCTGGTGTGGAGTGCCAACCAAAATAGCCTCAGTTTTGGAGCTATTTAGCTGCAGGAAGTTGTGTTTCATCCACGCCTTTGTCTCCTCAAGGCAGGTGGTAAGGGATGAAGATGATGCAAAGTGGTTAGGGGCCGTTTTTATGTATAACTGTGTGTCATCAGCATAGCAGTGGAATGATATTCCATGCTGGCTAATGACACTGCCCAGGGGAAGCATGTACAAGATGAACAGAATTGGGCCTAGAACGGATCCTTGAGGGACACCACAGGTGACAGGGTGTGTCCGGGACGTTGCGTCGCCCAAGGTGACATACTCCGTTCTCCCAGACAGGTATGACTGAAACCAGTTTAGGACAGCATCCGAGAGTCCGATGTGATGGAGGCGGTTTAGGAGGATGTTGTGATCAATAGTGTCAAATGCTGCAGAAAGATCAAGGAGGATCAACAGAGATGGAGAGCCAGCATCAGCCGCCATCAGCAGGTCGTTCGTGACCCTGACTTACAGCGATCCCGTTCTTCCAATTGCTCAAGCCTGTTTGCCGCCTCTCTAAGCAGGTCAGATATGCTGCGTCTTCCACTACTGCTGGTCATGGTGTCTTGTCTGAGCGGTCTGAGCTGTGAGTGTGTGACGCAAAAATATTCCCCGCTACACCAATCTCTACAAACTGGGTTGTAGAGATTGTACAACTCCCCATTAAATGGGGTTTTGCAAGTAATCTCTACAACCCAGAAAAACTGGGTTGTAGAGATTGTACAACTCCACCCCATAGAATGGGGACATTTTGAAGCAATTCCTTTCCATTCAATGAGGGGGTGTGTTTGTGGTGAATACTGGTATTGTGGACCGGTGTTCGGTCAACCCTGGACTCTTCTAGAGTGAACTTTGACTCTCGGCCTGAGAGTGGACTGACCTTGACTCTCTATGGTTTTAACCTGCAGCCTCTGATTGGCAGAGTGAGTACACCTGTGCTCTCCTGCACAGGTGCCACAGCAGGTGCCCCTCGTCGGGCGAGTCTGGATGGGCTCGCTCGTTTCTTGGGGTTTCGGTTGAGAGCTTTGATGAAGCTTTTGCGATTCTGGTCCTATTTATGCTGCGTGTTTCAAAGTGTGTTGCACCCATAATCTATTATGCAAATTTGCAATCCCCCACCGCCAGCTCCCTGCGCGAAAGCGTTTTCGCCAATCCATTTTCATGAGAATGGCTTCCTCACGTGGCTGTTTTTGCTTGGCTTTCTCACGTCTGGAGAGCACTGTCGCCACTTAGTGGGTCGGTAAAATAGATTATACACATTCAATACCTCCCATATTTTAATAGGAGATATAAAAGGGGTCCCACCGTCTAAAAAAATTTTTTTTTTTTTGGACGAGATATCTCGTCATTGGCAGTCAACCGTTGGTTTCTGCTTGACGAGATATCTCGTTCACGGCAGTGAACGTGTTAAGTTATTTGAACTGTCTTAATGACACGGTATGGTATCTTCCCATACTGAATGAACAAGGGGGATGGGATGTCTACACTAAGCGACAATATTGCCCCATATACAGTACAGTATATCACCATAATACTACGGTTAGTAGACGGACAAGCCCATCTTTTTATTGTCACACCAACACACCAACACATGCATGCGGCCACAAACACACACTCATGCTGACGGTGGCCGGTGAAATTTGTCCTCTGCATTTAACCCATCCAGGCTTGTCCTTTCCTCCTGGGGCAGGCCAGGAGCAGTGGTCGCTTTCTCGTACAGCGCCCGGGGACCAACTTCGGGTGTTGTCGTCACTGGTCGGATGACGATCTTCTGCATGTTTTTAGTGCCCGTGCTCCCCAGGAAGCCCCTGGGGAGCACGGGGAGAACATGCAAACTCCACACAGAAAGGCCCTTTCGACGAGATAACCCACCTGGGCAGTAGGCACTGAAGATATGGGGGGGACACAACCCCAGCGCCCACAGCGTCCCAGGCGGGAATCAAACTCAGGACCTTCTAGCTGTGAGGCGACAGCGCCACCGACTGCGCCACCGTGTCTCTGTAACGTAATATCATCATATCAAAGGATCACGCTATTCACCCCATGCGCCCCGACCAACCAGACAACCAGAGGAGGCACTAGTGCAACACCTGCAGTCATGGCCAATTGAGTCTGTAGGAACATTATGACCAAGCTGTAAGTACCGCCGCCGGGAATTGAACCTTGCGTGGTACGCGAGTGCTTTTACCTCTAGCAGACAAACCTCCACAGTTTCAGAGCTGAGAATACCAGACGCCCCGCGTCTGTCTGTCTGTCTAGGGGGCACGGTGGCTCAGTGGTAGAGCTGTCGCCTCGCAGTCAGAAGGTCCTGAGTTCGATTCTCGCCTGGGACACTGTGGGAGCTGTGGTTGTGTTCCCCCCCATATCTTCAGTGCCTACTGCCCAGGTGGGGTATCTCGTCGTAAGGGCCTTTCTGTCTGTGTGGAGTTTGCATGTTCTCCCCGTGCTCCCCCAGGGGGGTTCCTCCGTATATAACCCCCCCCCCCCCCCCCACTAAAAACATGCAGAAGATCAGATCGTCATCGTCATCCGACCAGTGACGACAACATCCGAAGTCGGTCCCCGGGCGCTGTACGAGAAAGCGACCACTGCTCCTGGCCTGCCCCAGGAGGAAAGGACAAAGCCAGGATGGGTTAAATGCAGAGGACAAATTTCACCGGCCACCGTCAGCATGTGTGTGTTGTGGCCCTCCGTGCATGTGTTGTAGTGTGTTGTGTGACAATATAAAGACGGGCTGCCGTCTGAAAATCGTCGTTTATCGTTTAAATCGTATGCGTAGTGACTGGCGGCATAGTTCGGGGGCCTCGTCACTGTCGTCCAGAGACAGTCATTGTTTTCCAGCACTCCTGGATACAGTGGTTATTCTTACATGCAAACTCCCAAGGCTGGCACTGGGGAGGGGGGAGGTAGGAGGGGTTGGCTATGGAGGGATAAAAAAGGGAGAGAGAATAAGGAAGAGAGCATGAGTGAAAGAGACACGTAAAATGAATATAACAGAGAAACAGGGGAGGAAGTAGAAGTGACAAAATAAACTTTTGAATTACTAATTTTTTCAACAAGAAAAACAGGGGCTTTTTGGAAAGCATGAGTCAAAACTGCTGAGTGAGGAAAGAAACAAGCTCTTATCAGAGCCTGAAGTTGAGGCAAATGGTCAGTGCACACTGCACAGGGATTAAAGTTAAAGAATTGACTGAAGATTAGGGGTGTCACGATACACTAATTTCACGATACGATACGATACACGATATTGGGTTCACGATAACGATACGATACGATATTTTAACAATATTCTTTTTAGTCTGTGAAAGAGCTGTTGCACACCTAAAAAAAACTTTAAATCAGGTGCGTAGGATGGAAAATGAACTAAAAGTAGAGAAAATCCCGCATGACACTGACCTTACTGGTAAACTCTTTATTAGAAGATATATAGGGAAACAACGTTTCGGTACTAGACCTTTATCAGGTTTTAAAAGACTGACTCATGTCAGTGAGGTTTATATACAGGCTGGCCACACCCTGAAAATTGTTCAGGTGAGCTTGATTAGGGAACAGTGGGTGTGGCTAGATGATAACATTATAGCCTACATACAGCCAACAACAATAATTAACAGTAAATAAGATAACATTTTTAGAGTATACATGTAGAAAAAGTTAATCAATACATATCACATGGATAAAATTCCAAATTGGATATAACATTATAGCCTATATATCCAACAACCACAATAATTCACAATAAGAGTACATATCACTCAAGGAAAGTTGTAAAGTCAATCCACAGATTACAACATCACATTAAGTAACATCTCATCATTAAGACCCTTAGGAGCTAAAGTCTGCAAAGTGAAGATCCAATAGACTTCTCTTCTTTTCAAAAGCAGATCCATGTCACCACCTCTAGGTGGCACCCTTAGTTTTTCTAGACCATAGAAACGAAGTGTAGATATGTCATGTTTCATATCATTAAAATGGACCGAAACAGGATAATTTCTGTCATTGCGGCGTATCGTGCTCTTGTGTTCACTAATTCTCAGCTTTAATTGTCTCGTCGTCTTGCCTACATAAGCAAGACCACAAGGGCAACGGAGCATGTAAACAACATAAGTAGATGCACAGGTGATGACACTTTTAATGGGAAATAATTTTCCTGTGTGAGGGTTACTGAAGTGGGAGCTCTTAGCTGTGCTGTTGCACTGGGCACAATGGCCACAGCGGTAATTGCCATTTGGAATTGGGCTGAGTAATGACTGTATTGGTAGACCAACTGTGTTCTTATATCCAATTTGGAATTTTATCCATGTGATATGTATTGATTAATTTTTTCTACATCTATACTCTAAAAATGTTATCTTATTTACTGTTAATTATTGTTGTTGGCTGTATGTAGGCTATAATGTTATCATCTAGCCACACCCACTGTTCCCTAATCAAGCTCACCTGAACAATTTTCAGGGTGTGGCCAGCCTGTATATAAACCTCACTGACATGAGTCAGTCTTTTAAAACCTGATGAAGGTCTAGTACCGAAACAATATTCTTTTTAACAAAAGTAAATACTTTTTATGTATTTATTTATCATTTATTTAACCATGTGAGTCCCGTTGAAATCGAAACCTCTTTTCAAGGGAGCCCTGGGAAAATACTGGAAAAATAATCTTTCATTTGAAATACACAAAATACAAAACAAATGCTGTTTTTCGAAATTGTTATTATAATAACTATAAAACAACATGGAAGATAATGCTTCTCTTGCAATAGAATGTGTCACACTGTCACAAACTAAATGTTTGTTGCATGGTGAAAGAAAAATAAAGTATACAATATTTCTTAAATAACTCATGCTCAATGGTCCCTAAACTTATGTAATCTTATGTACCCCTTGAGCTGTTTTGCCATGCTAGTAGTAGTCTACCCCCTCACTCATGCGTGTTGATTCTGCTAAATTTGTTCTATTATTATTCAGGAGCAAAAAAAAAAATATATATATATATATTTTTAACGATATAAGTTTTTTTCTGATGATACGCATATCGTGACGTTTCGATATCGCGATATATCGTGCGACGAAATATCGTGACACCCCTACTGAAGATATAAAATATTCTTTTTTCAGTGCAAAGCGCTCGTCAATGTTAGTGGGGCCAGGCAGTCAGTCAGTCAAATCTAGCAGGGGGCGGACTTTCCTTCCTGTTTTGATGTGGTGGGAACGGTGGGACAGAGGAAACAAGAGATGAAAAGGTGATATTAGCAGTCTTAACCCTGATGCACATGCAGCCCTGTGCCCCCTCAGTGCTCCACAGGTGCACCAAGCTGTTTTGCCCAATGCTATCTGCCTAGACTTTTTAGGCCGGTGCTTGCACTGGCCTATGGGAGCATGTGTGTCCCAATCGCTGCATACACGACTCCTGGCACCCTTTCATCAAGATGGGCTTTTACTTTGAAATGTGTTTTATTTGACAAATGTCCGGTTTCGGACTTCCTGTCTGCCCTGATCTGATCTTGTTCAGCTTGACAGAGTCGCTCACGGCCGCAGAGGGTCCGCGCCCATGTTAACGTTACATGCGACGCAACAAATAAACAAACACACATTTCCCAGTGTCTCTGGACATCAACAGTAGTGGGAGATGTCTCCCCTTCCAGCAAATATACATGAATGTTATGCGTAAGGTACATGAACCACTTACCGCCTGAAAGACAGGCACCCAGACCTGTTCAAAGAATTCAAGGTGGGTTAATTCTTTCAAATGGTGTAAAATAACACGTTTAACAACATATCAAACGGACCTTATCCTGTCACATTCGTTTTTGAGATAGCTGGCAATGCATTGTGTAACCAAAAAAACGTTTGGCTAACGTTAACGTGTTTTGTAATGGAATCTTTATGGGACACGGCTAATACCTGGCACAGCGTTAGCTAGCATAGTGTAGCACGTGTGCAATGCAAATGGAATCATGGAACTATGGCTAAGTTTGGCTCTTAGCCGTGTCCCATAATGATTCCATTACAAATATTGCATTGCACACGTGACATGTTATTTTACTAAAAATAATACATTTTACCATCATTTCAAGTAGAATGATACCACCCAAGCAAAAATATTTCAAGTGTTTCAAGTGCTTTACTGAAATATTTGGACCATATAATGATAATACAAACATATAGGTGCCAAAAAGCCATGAATTAACATCAAAGAACAAAGAAAAACAACAATTATAATTCAAGTTTAAACTGTGCAGCTGCAGCATTTATTAAAAAAAAAAAAAAAAAAAAAAAAATCTTGCATCCCTAAACACAAACAGGGAAAAAAGGTGGAAAATCAGATGACGGCTTATATGTGTTCTGTTGATTGTTAAAATGTGTATGGGTATACATGGGTGATGATCCCATGCACCGGCCGTATGCCAGGTTTCGACCTGGCCTTGTTTGAAGTGGATGCCCCCTATTCTCCCACAGGCCTTCGGTGCTAAAACGGGCCTTAACCGCAAAAAAACGTGCCTTGCGCCTGTTTTGGGACGATATCAATATGGCTTTACGCTGCCAAATGCGCTTTAGGCCGAATGGGCGTGGCGCAGTCCCAGAATGGGCGTGTCGCCGCTAAATACCGGCGTACTGCTATCTTCCGACCTGGCGTACATTTAGCGCTTTGCGCTTTTGAAAACCAGGCCTATTCAGAGTGCGCCAGTTGCGCGGAGCGCTCCCCTCTGGCTCTCTCCCTCCCCTCTGGCTCTCTCCTCTGTCACCCTTCTCTGTGTCACTCTCTCCCTCTCTCCTCACAGTCTGACAGGCACAATACCGACTGTCTCTGACTCCCTCGCTCAGAGTCCCATAGAAAAAATAAGCTGTAAGTTCACTGCAATGTGAATGTCCCAACATGCATTGTGCTTCTCCATTTCGCTACTAAATAGCAACCAAATGAGCCGAAAACCTATATTAAGGGAGGATCTAAATAATGTGTAATGGTAAGACAACCTCCAATTGTAGAACATTTCAATATTGGACCAAATAAAACATCGAAATGAAAACACCACCCTATGTGAAACATATATGTCCTACTGGGGCTATAAATATCCCTTGTCGATTTAACGTGATTTAGATAAGTGACAGCGGAACGCGCTTCGGAAGCTTCTACTGTCATCTGCTATACTGTGATGTCCGCTCCAATAACTTGGCCCTACTCCACATTTAGTTTTACAATAAAAACACATTTATGCAATGACTTTACATAATGTAGGCTATATTCATGTGCATCATCCTTACTGCAGCAGGCGAGAGAAAATGATATCTTTCTGGACAAACTTTCACTAATCTAATAGGCTATATGTTTCTAGCTGATGCGTTTAGAACATTATTTTCACTTTGATCTTGCTATAGTGTAGCGTTTTTACATGCTTGCAGTATTTAAACTGCAGTTATATTGGTTTGAGAAGCATCATAATATGGAATAATAGCCGATATATGGAGACAGACGAGGTGGGGGGGGGGGGATCAGAGGCTTGGGTTTCGTCTGGTTTTGCTGGACCACTGGAATGGAGCTTAAAAGGCAAGCATGCGATTCGTTTATTGCACTTATCCAATTAACTGACGGTGCATAATTTTACGCTTAAAAGGCGTGGTTGTAATGGTTGAAGCTGCGTCTAGCGCCAAGACCAAGATATCAAGTGCGCTGGTCCACGCCCACTGATTTGCGCTGCGCCAGGCGCTCGGCCTAGAAACAGCGCCGATGCAACGATAGGGGCCGATGTGCCTGTACCGACGCTTCTGTGTGATTGTCCCCTAACACCACAACGTAAAGCAACATGTGTATTTAGCTTGGTGAGGAGGAGCTACAGTTCCAGTTGGTCCAGAGGCCAGGATCATGGTTAGCTTCTCACCAAGTTAAAAATAAATGTTAATGTCCCATTCACTACAATATGTACATAGTATACAAATACATTGCATATGTCTATGTATTTTTAAAGTATAGAGTATTATACTGCCTGTTTGACTTCTGGGCTACTGGCCAGCTACAGGACTAGCTGGCCAAGTTTTGTTTTCCATCTTGTCTTTGTAGTACTGCTTTTACTCTATTTGTTGTAAGTATCCTTTGTGCTCATTGCATTTTACTATTTCTTATCTTTTTACTTTTGTATTTTACTACTGCTTTTTACTCTGTTTTGTATGTAATGTGTAATGTGTCTGGACCCCAGGAAGACTAGTGGTCGTCTTGGCGGCAGCTAATGGGGATCCTTTTAAATAAACAAATAAACATTGAAGCATCCTTTAAATTGAAGCAACCACATAACATGACCCACTATTGTCTTAATGCGATTCTGTCTGTCAATTTAGAACTGTTGCCAGATAATAATCAATTGTAACGCGTGCAAAATATAGAAAATAGTGTGTGACATGCAATCTATTTTTTTTTTTATCTATTTGAGCGTCACTCTTCTTCTTTGAAATATAGATTTCAATTTCAAGTTCTGTCCAATGCATGCCACACCCTGAGATAGAGTTTCAACATACAAAGAAAGAACTGGTTCCTGGAATGATTAGAGATTTATTTTACTGACTAACCCGGAAGATTTGAGGCCTGACTGGAGGTGGTGAGAGGGCCGTGTGGGTCAGGGACTCTGCTCTGCTGGCTCTGCTGTTTGAGCCGGTAAAGCTGGAACAGCTGTATTCTACTGCAGATCAGATGCTGGCCCAGGTGTCCTCCAGGTGTGTGGCTCTGTTAATCAGATCAGTGCATGTATTCAAGTTACAGGACTGATGGCTGTCTATAGGATATTTTTAAATGACTATATTCAGTTTAACTCAAAGATAGTAGGTTGCACCACTGCTAATTATTTAGCTAAAGCTAACATTTACAGTTAGTCAAACAACAATAGATGGTTACATACCTTCACTCTCCTTGCCCTGCTAGGTAGAAATAGTTACACTAGACCAGTGATTCTCAACCTGGGGTACGCGTACCCCCGGGGGTACTTGCGCCCCCTGCTGGGGGTACTCGGAGGGATCCCTGGAATCTCAATGTTATTTTATGTGAAATAAAACCAATGTTAAAACATGTTGTACAGTAATACTATCAATATACTACGAATGAAAATGAGCTTGATAATTGAAATGGGGTTTAAAATAACTTGTATCTACATTCATTTTGTTGTTGTAGATTTAGGAACAACATTATTAAATAAATGTGTTTCTGGCGTTGTTTCTGACGGACACTACTACCTGTTGCGCGACGATGCGCGTACACAACTAGACAATTTGCTGCTAATGTTACAAGCAAGAAGCTATTGCAGGCATGTTGCAAAATTGGCTGAAAACTGGAACTATTCGAAAGAGACGTGTGGAGGAGTCCAGCAGCAATGATATTCAACAAGTGAACGAGGACAGCGAAGCAGGCACCAGTGCAGGCTCCGCCAGAAGCGCACCACGAGAGGTATTCACAGCCGCAACAACGTTTTCCAGTGCTAACGCTAACGCTAACAGCGTTAGCAGTGCTGAACCGAGCACCACGTGTGCTGCTAGTGGCTCCGTGAGCAGCGCAAGTGTGGAATCCACAAAGAAACTACGTAAAAAATTACGGAAATACAGCCCCAGTTACATTAAGTTTGGATTCAGCTGCGGGGGACGGACGAAGAGCACAGGCCACAGTGCGTGATTTGTGGTGAAGTGCTTAGCAATGACTGCATGAAACCATCCTCCAACGGCACCTTACAACAAAACATGCCGAGTTGAAAGACAAACCAGAAGATTTCTTCACAAGAAAACGTGATGCACTGAATAAGGCTAAGTCCACGATTCAATCCTGCAGTACACCCACAGCCAAGGCACAGGAAGCCTCTTATTGTGCCAGCCTCAGCATAGCAAAAGCCGGTAAGCCACACACAATTGGCGAACAATTGTGTTTACCATTAGCCAAAGAGATGACAAAAATCATGTGTGGCCAGAAGGCTGCCAAACAGTTAAACTTGGTGCCGCTTTCAAATGACACGGTGGCACGGAAAATAAGAGACATGACAGATGATGTTAAAAGACACTGATTGAGCGCATTAAAAGTAGTCGCTGTAATGACTCGAGCGGACAACAGACTGCCATGTTTCAAGTGCGCATCTTTAATACGTCATCAGTGTGCGTAGCATACAGTGAACTGTTAACCAGCGCCATCTATAGACTGTTATCAGTACATCTCCATTTTTTTAAGTAGCAATATACCACAACAATTATAGGCAACTGTAACACTATAACAAGTGCTATTAAAGATTTTCTTCTCTTAATCAACTGGTTTCTGTTGTAAACAGTGCAACATTTGAAATAACATATTACGCTTTACTCTTACTAGTGTATGGTATCACTGCATCTTACTGTAATAGTAAATATCAATGTCATTGCAGCAGTAAGTGAACAAACATAATAATGAACATTGCTTCTCTCTTTTTTTTTAACACTCCTCAATCAGTCTTTTTGGTTTCATAGTATATCGACGTGGCCGCTCTCGCACTGTCTCTGGGGAAGATGAGCTGTTTGTGCCACCTCCAGTGACAGCTGTGGGACTGGGTGGATTGTGCTGTGCACTCGTTTGCACTCTCAGTCCATCAGTGTTGTTGATCTCGGCTTCCTCACGACCAGTGGGCGGCACCTTCAGTAGATGACGTCGATTCCTTCGCAGTGTGTTGCCGTACTCTGTGAGCACTTCATAGGATCTCGGTGTTGTCTCCTTGATGACCTTGGCAACAGGTCCCCATTTTCCATCACATCTGACACGTACCATGTCGTCTTGCCCTAGTGGGCACAATGGTCTGGTGGTCCTGTTGTAGGCTTGACTTTGTCTGGTTTGCTTTACAGAGTGTTCTGTCGTCTTCTCCAGCATGTGTTCTGCTGAGGGCAGTCGCGTTCTCAGCTTTCTATTCATGAGAAGCTCAGCTGGAGACTTCCCACATTCAAGAGGTGACGCTCTGTAATTTAGCAAAGCCAAATAAGGATCTCCTCCTGTCTCCGCAGCTTTCTTCATCAGACGTTTTACGATCTGTACTCCCTTTTCAGCCAAGCCGTTTGACTGAGGAAACAGCGGGCTTGATGTCACGTGCTCAAAGCCGTATGTCTCTGCAAAGTCCCTGTACTCCTGGCTACTGAACTGCGGACCATTATCACTCACAACAGTCACAGGAATTCCGTGTCTTGCAAAGATGGCTTTGGTGTGTTTTATCACCTGTTTGGCTGTTGTATCAGACAGCAAGGCATACTCCGGGAAGTTTGACTGGTAGTCCATGATGACAAGGTAGTTTCTCCCTGCCAGCTGAAACAAATCTGTTCCCACTTTTCTCCATGGCTCCACAGGTTTGCCGTGAGCCATGAGAGGCTCCTTTGGTTGTTGGTACCTGTGCCGCTGACATGTCTCACAGCGCTGCACAAGTAACTCAATGTCTCTGTTCATGTGTGGCCAAAACATCACAGCTCTTGCATGTCTCTTGCATTTTTCGACACCTAAATGTGAGTGTGTGAGTTTTGCCATTTGTGAGCGCATGGAGAAAGGTATGACAATTCTTTTTCCTTTCAGAAGAACTCCGCTGACCACTGACAGCTCCTCTTTGAAGTTCTGATAAGGATGTATCAGCTTCTGATCTCCTGTTTGGTGTATTTTCTCTATCACGATCTGCAGCTCGCGGTCATTTGCTGTTGCTTCTGCAATCTGTCTCCATTTTTCCTTAGACACAGGCATGTGCTTCATTATGCAGTCCACATGTATCTGTACATCGTGTTCAGTACTGCTTGGACCTGTGTTGCTCAAGGATGCTCTGCTCAGAGCGTCTGCCATTACCAGATGCTTTCCTGGTGTGAACTCAAACGTCAGGCTGTACTTCTGTAGACAAAGCATCAAGCGCTGAATGCGCGGCGGCACATCTCCGAGAGCTTTTGTTGAGATAGCAATTAGTGGTTTGTGATCAGTTTCTAACACCACCTCTCTTCCATAGATGTATTCATGGAACTTTTCACATCCAAAGACTGCTCCTAATGTCTCTTTTTCAATTTGAGCGTAGTTACGCTCCGCTGCAGTCATTGTCCGAGATGCGTAAGCTACTGGGAACCATGTTGAGTCGTGTAGTTGAAGCAGAACCGCTCCCAGGCCATCTTTCGAAGCGTCTGTTGATACTTTTGCTGGAAGCGCTGGATCATAAAACTTCAACACTGGATCATTGATCAGACTGTTCTTGAGCATTTCCCACTCTTTCACATGTTCATGCTCCCACTGCCATTCAGTTCCACTCTCTAGCAAGCTGCGCAGCGCTTTCGTGTTAGCCGACAGATTGGGAATGAATCGTCCCACGTAGGTGACTAAGCCCAGCGCACGCTGCAGCTCAGTTTTGTCGTTGGGTGATGGCATATCCTTTATCGCCCTAACCTTTTCTGGGTCAGGCTGTATCCCAGCTCCAGATAGCTTGTCGCCCAGGTATGTTATGTCACCCACCCCGAACTGACACTTCTGTTTATTTAGCTTTAGCCCAGATTTCTGTGCTCTTGCCATCACCTGCTTGAGTCTCTCATCATGCTCTGGCTTTGTAGCTCCCCAAACGACCACATCATCTAGAAAAACTCCCACGCCCTCCATGCCATCAAACAGCTGCTGTACTGTCCGGTGAAACACCTCGGGAGCTGAAGCTATCCCAAAAGGCATGCGGAGAAAGCAGTGCCTTCCAAAAGGCGTGTTGAATGTGCACAGCTTTGGTGCCGCGTCTATGTGCCGACAGGCCGCAGTGCCGACAGGTCGCAATGCCGATAGCCCACAAGCAGAACCAGCTGAGCGAGGCGGCGTGCAGCGTGTCAGTGGTGCTAACCTCTCCCAGCCCCCACGCCAAACCTAACCTCCCCCAGACCCTACCCCAAAACCTAACCTCTCCCAGCCCCCACGCCAAACCTAACCTCCCCCCATGCCATGCCTAAACCTAACCTCCCCCAGACCCTAACCCAAAACCTAACCTCTCCCACCCCCACGCCTAAACCTAAGGTCGGCATTGCGGGTGGTCGGCATAGCGGGTGGTCGGCATAGCGGGTGGACCCCCACAGCTTTGCACTCTCCTCTTCCAGCTCAATCTGGTAGAATCCAGACGACGCATCCAGTTTGGAAAAGAATCGAGCTCCTGCCATAGCGCTTGTGATGTCTGAATTTACTGGCAGTTTGAAATGTTCTCTTTTGATCCATTTGTTCAGATCTATGGGATCTATACATAGTCGTAAGTCTCCGTTCTTTTTCTCAACTATGACTAGGGAATTAACCCAATCTGTAGGTTCTTCCACTCTTTTCACTATCCCTTTGTCTATCAGGGTCTGTAGCTCTTTTTTCAGCCTATCTTTCAGTGCCACCGGCACTCTTCTTTCTGCGTGTATTACAGGCTCAGCATTGTCTTTTAACTGTATTTTATACCGATTTTTTAAACGGCCTACTCCCTGGAACACATCCTTGTACTTTTTCACTATCTCAGTAGTGAATCCTGTACCTGTGTCCATTTTCTTCTCAGTAGCGCCCCTAGGGGTCACTAAGACACTGTCTATGACATGGACTCTTTTAATAAGCCCTAGCTTTTCGCTTGCTCTTAGACCTAATATAGGCTGTCTATCATCCTCTACTAGGACAAATAGTGCGCTAAAAGAACGCCCCTCTCCTTTAAGAGTGGCTCTGAACACCCCCTTTGATGGGATTGGCTGATTGTTGAACGACCTTAGGTTCATTTTCTTAGGTTTTATTTTTGGCTTTATGCTCATTTTCTTGAAATATTTTATCGGCAGGATATTCACTTGTGCACCAGTGTCAATCTTCATTGGGACTGTCACATCCTCGACACTTAAGTGTGCTATCCATTCATCCTTATTTCTGTCCATATCAGTCAATGCCACTGTCTCCACATACAGTGGTTCATCCTCTTCAGTGTCGCTTGCTTCTTCTGGCTTCCCTACAGCATGCACCTTTTTCTTTGTGAAACAGGACCTGGCAAAGTGATTTTTCCCCCCACACTTACGACATTCTTTGCCATATGCAGGGCATTTGTTTGGAGCGTGTTTACTCCCACATCTCTCACAGTCTTTGCCATCTCCATATTGTCTCCCTTTGGGTTTATATGCCTGTCGTTTGTCATCTCTCTTTTTGTGCTTTTGCACGGCATCGACAGCGGCTGTTTCACCGTCATTATCAAAGAACTTTAGCTGTAGCTTCGTGCTTTCAGACGCTTGGCAAATCCTCACAGCCTTTTCCAAAGTAAGTTCATTTTCTTTTAGTAAAAGTAGCCTTACTCTCTTGTCCTGCACTCCTATGACTATCTGGTCTCTTATCATAGAATCGCACAGTGTGCCAAAGTTGCAGGATTGACTCTTGAGACGCAGGTCTGTCACATACAGCTCTATTGACTCGTTCTCTTTTTGCAGTCTGTTCCTAAACACATACCGTTCATATGTTTCGTTCTTTCTTGGCGTGCAGTAGGCTTCAAATTTGCTCAGTACCGCTGGAAACTTGTCATTTTCAGCTGCGGAAAAGACGAAGGTGTTGTACACATCCAGCGCTGCACGGCCAGCTACTGTTAGCAACAGAGCTATCTTCCGACGGTCGTCGGCTGCTTCTTCGTCATCCAGACCGATCGCCAGCAGATAAAACTCAAAACTCTGCCTGAAGGTTTTCCAGTTCTCATGGACATTGCCCGTTAACTTCAACTCGTCAGGCGGACGTATATTATTCATTTTTGTTCGGATTTATCCTGGTACCATGTAATGACTCGAGCGGACAACAGACTGCCATGTTTCAAGTGCGCATCTTTAATACGTCATCAGTGTGCGTAGCATACAGTGAACTGTTAAGCAGCGCCATCTATAGACTGTTATCAGTACAGTCGCTATTATTCCATCCAGCTGGACGAGAGTACTGATGTTGCAGATTTGGCCAATTTGATGGTTTACGTCAGATATGAACATGATGGTGCAGCTCAGGAGGACTTTCTCTTCTGTAAACCACTTGAGACCAGAACTACAGCGGAGCACATATTCCAGCTCCTGGATGCGTTTGTGCAAGAGAATGGGCTTGAATGGACAAAGTGTGTTGGAGTCTGCACAGACGGCGCGAGGGCTATGACGGGCCGTCACAGCGGAGTAGCAGCTCAGATTCAACAGGTGGCACCGGAGATGCGATGGAGTCACTGCAGCATCCACCGTGAGGATGCCTGATGAGTTGAAATCGGTGCTGGACTCTGCTGTGAAAACTGTGAACTTCATAAAGGCCAGACCAATGCATTCTCGCTTATTCCAAGTGCTCTGTGATGAGATGGGCAGTGAGCATGTCCAACTCTTGCTTCATACAGAAGTAAGATGGCTATCAAGAGGAAAAGTGCTTTCCAGGTTTTTTGAATTGCACAAAGAGGTCAACATTTTCTTACAGGACAAAAACTTCCCTTTATCAGATGTGTTTGAGGATACAGTGTGGCTCAGTCAGCTGGCATACTTGTCAGACATTTTCTTCCCTTTAAACGACCTGAATTTGGGATTACAGGGACTCTCCATCAATGTATTTGATGTGCAGGACAAAATTAACACAATGTTGAAAAAGTTGGAGTTGTTTGAAATCAAAGTCAAGGCAGGTGATGTTTCAGCTTTCCCTGCTTTGGAGAGTTTTCTGTCTGACAACGAGCTGAGCCTTGACGATGGAGTGAGCGACAACATGGTTGCACACCTCGTCTCGCTCAGACAACAGTTCTGCCACTATTTCCCAGTGATGACCAAAGCCAACAGCTGGATGAGAAGCCCCTTCAACATGCAAGCCTCTGAACTGCCAAATTACTTCACTGTGGCTGAGCAGGAGAGTTTAATAGAATTGTCTTGTGATGAAACACTGAAGCCTTCTTTCAGAAAGCAGTCTTTGTTGGACTTTTGGATAAAGCAAAACAGAGAATACCCTGCCCTGTCTGACAAAGCTGTGCGCTTTCTCCTTCCTTTTGCGACCACATATCTGTGCGAGAAAGGCTTCTCTTCACTTGCTGCCATCAAAACCAAGTACAGGAGCAGGCTTGATGCTGAGCCAGACCTGAGACTGAGGGTGTATTCACACCTATCTCGTTTGGAGCAGTTGTTCCGAAACGGAGAGCATTTTCCCCCTTGGTGCGGTTCGTTTGGGGGAGTGTGAACACAGCAATCGCACTCGGATGCGGGACAAAACAAGCGGACCGAGATCGCCAAGAAAGGGTGATCTCGGTCCGCTTCCAAACGAACTCTGGTGCGGTTCGTTTGTGGTGAGAACGTGAGCCAACCTCGATCCGCCACAACAGCAGTAAACGGTGCGCATTTTTGGATAAACCAGCTGCCGTAGTCAGCTGCGCTGTGCGTAATGGCCTGAAGAACGAACATTTTTATCGTTTAAAAACAACATCTTTCAGATCCTGTTTTGGCGACTTGTGACTTGCATCGATAAACTTTGGGGGATTTTTGGATCATCAAATCAGCAGTTTGAACTCAATCAACTTACCTCAGACCATGGGAAGCAACGTTAATGTGTTGAATCTCTACGGATTTTGCCTGTAAATTGTGTGCGCGCCCTCTCTCTACCTCTCTCTCGCTCTCTCTGGTCTCCATTCAATAAATGAAAACAAATCGTGGTAATCAGAGCCAGCCTTCTTTGTGATAAGATTGTCTGGTTCAATCAGACAATCAGACTGATTGCATGTCTTCCTCGAAATGTCCGTTATTATTAAATGATTTATTCATATTTTATTCCTGACAGGACAGGTGTTCATATAGCCTATGTCTCGGCTAATCCTCATCTCCGTGATAGCCTAATAGCAGAATTTGCGAGGGTCTTTGATCTTCTATCTCCAAATTCCCAATAGCCTAAATAGGCTAAATAAATACATAGGCTTACATAGCCTACATAGCATACATTAATAAATAAATAAAGAACTTTCTCCCTCTCTCTCTCTCCCGATCCCTCCCTCTTTCTTTCTCTCTCTCTCTCTCTCTCTCTCTCTCTCTCTCTCTCTCTCTCTCTCTCTCTCTTTCTCTCTCTCTCTCTCTCCTCGCACGGCGGACGCCCGACATAGCCTAAAGTGTAGGTCTAACAAAACGCATTTTTATAATCATATAGGAAAATCTCTGGGAATTATTTTGTCCATCCCGAGAGGCTATTAGCCTATCAGCGTGTCTGCTGGCCAATCCAGGAAGTTTGACAATACTATTTGGACCGTTTCATTTGTGGCTGTGTGAACACAAACTAACCAAGGCACAAATGCAACAATTGTATCAATTAAGTACCTGAATCGGAACAAAGCAAACAACCTACAGGTGTGAATACACCCTGAAGCTCAGCTCAATTACCCCAGACATCAAAGGACTGTGTTCACAGAGACAGGCACAACCTTCACATTAGGCTTATGTGAGTTGTCAGGACACCAACATGTTCTGTATGTGTGTTTGAAGTACAATTGCTGAAATACAGTTCTTAGGTTTCTCATTTGTTGTGTGGAAATGATAGATATGTTCTCACTTCCTGAGGTGCTGCCCCTTGCATTGGATGATAATTGTGTGTGTGTGTGTGTGTGTGTGTGTGTGTGTGTGTGTGTGTGTGTGTGTGTGTCTGTGTCTGTGTCTGTGTCTGTGTCTGTGTCAACCCTATTGTTTTTGTGCTGGTTTATTATTGTTGTCCTTGTCGTTTTCCATCTGCCTAAACGCAAATTCCCGTGAGTTGGTAAATGGCAGAGACCTGAAATTTGGCACAATGACAGATATTGGTGGCTGGTTGCTGCTCAAGAAAGATTTTTCAAATTGGCCTGAAGGTGGCGCTATAATCAAAGGTTTTACGTTAAAGGCCATAACTTCCACGCCGTTTGTCCGATTTTCAAACTTTTTTTTCCAGATGTTCAGGTGAACCTGCTCCACAAATTTGCCTCAAGGACCCTTAAGGTCCGTCTGAAATTTTTTTGAGATATTTGGAAAAGTTTGGAAAACAGATTTTTGACATCTCCTCCTAGACCGTTGGACCGATTTCCACCAAAATCGCCAGGAAGCATCTATGGAGCAAGCTCTACAATCGTGCTTTTTGGATTTTTGAAATCTACTTTAGTTTCGGAGATATTGATCGTTAAATTTGTGAGAGGGCGTGGCCTCTCAGCTAAATTGTCATAACTGACCGATGACCGATTAAGGAATCTTCACGAAACTTGCTGGAGATCTTCGGAGACCATCCCAGACCATGTGTGTCAAATTTTGTGCAATTCGACCAAAAGGGGGCGCCATAAACGCCAGAAATGGGTGTGGCTTAACACAAAAAAGGCTGTAACTCCACACCTGTTTGTCCAATGATCGCGAAACTTGTCAGATATATCAAGGAGGATGTCCTAGTCAGAATCAGAAGTTTTGTCATCAATTGGGCGGGGTCTATGGTTTAAGCATGTAATAGCCGTAAATCAAGTCCATTCGCATCATCGGTTGCAAACTTCTCAGTCTCATCTGGAATGGCTTTTCTGACATGCTATTTTGCGATTTGACCAAAAGGGGGCGCCATAGATGTAAAAAGTGGCCGCGGCCTAGCACGAAAAAGGCTGTACTCACACCCGTTTGTAACTCCCAGGCTGTTTCTCCAATTTTCAAGCAACTTTTTTCCACATGTTCACCTGAAGTGCTCTACAAATTTGCCTCAAGGACTATTAGGTGTTCAATTTGCTTAAGGCTTGAACCCCTGCATTGCCGCTTGCGGCTATATTTATTATTGTTATTCATTGTGTTCTTAATGATCTCACTTATTGTGTGTGTGTGTGTGTGTGTGTGTGTGTGTGTGTGTGTGTGTGTGTGTGTGTGTGTGTTTGAAGTAGGCCTACATTTGCTGAAATACAGTTCTTAATGTTCTTTTGTTTGAGTTTGCTAGTTCTAGTGCTGCCCCTTTGTACATTGTGGCTGTGGCTGACAAAAGTTACCAATAAATGATGTTATTAGGAATAAATGTGCCTCCTGTGTAAACTGTGCAGCTGAATAGACTGTATTTTAACGTCGGTCATATATGGGGGTACTTGGAGAGCCAACTAATTTCTCTGGGGGTACTTGGTGTAAAAATGTTGAGAACCACTGCACTAGACTGTATGCCTGCACTACAGCATTCAAGCTACACAAAACATGCTGTGAGACAGTCACAGTAAGCTTGATAGTGACTGCATGAAAACTGTTACCTGACACAACCTGAAATCATTAGTGTACACTATGCTATACTGTACTACACACCACAACAGAGGAGTTAGCTTACAGTAACATTTTACACTACTACTGTACACATCACTCAGCACAGCGCATGATGAATAAGAGTAGTTAACATTTTGAGAGCTTAGCACACAAGTAATTTCAGATGACCTGATAGCTCTAACCATGCTAACGTTACACAATAACATACAGCAACCAGATATACAGACAGTATATTGCTATATGACCAGTAGCTCTTTTCTAAACAAAAATAAGGAGCAACACGAACAGCCAATACTATCAAAGACTTTAGTCATGGTGCCATCATATCTTACAGCTAATCTAACGTTACAGGCACAGTCGTAAACAGGGGGTACCAGCAGGCCGGGGGACACAGAGATCGATCGATCAGATATATTGCAGTTGCTGTATTTCACAACACATCGGCTATCTAAAGTACAACAAAGCAACGTCAGGTTAATTCACAAATAGTCATAGTATGGCGAAATATAAGATACATTACTTCCAAAACTGTCCAGATTGTCTCCTTCCTTCTGCCATCTTCGCAAAGTGAACAGATTCTGAGACGTGCGTCGCCTCAAAACTAGTCAAGGAAGGATGAGACAAGACGTTATCAGCTAAGCTGAGCTCTGTAGCGATCTCTTCTTGAAGCAAGGTAGCCATTTTGTCCCAGAAACTCTGCGGTTGCGGCAATACTCCTGTACTTGTTTAATTGTTGTTATTGAGTCTATTTCTGCAATAACTGCACTTTATGGCTGTTTAAACTCGACAAACGCTGACATTACTCTTCGAAGCAGACAGGCAAGGAGGCGACCATACTGTTTTGCTAGTGAAGTTCCTTCCTAGCCGGTCACAATGTCAAGGAACTAGTCAAGGAAGGATGAGACATCTCACATGAATTTTAACCAGACTTTGTGGTCAGTTCTATAGAAGTGAATGGGGTGGGCAGGGTAAGTCCCACTATAAACCATCTATCTGTGCTGTTTCACCTTTGATTGAAAAATGCTTCCACCAGATTAAAGAAAATACATTATGTGATGTTGAGAGTCTTATCCTTCTTTTTTTGCCTGGTGTTCAGAGGTGCGTGGGATGAACCAATAGGCGAAGACTTGAGCCCATGACGGCCAGCCCCCTAATCTGCATTGAGTAGGCAGAAATGCACAGGGCCGCCCCCCTAATCTGCATTGAGTAGGCAGAAATGCATACAGAAAAGGAAAGGATGCAAGGAGACATCACTAAATACAAGGCACAGAAATAAATGGGAGGTAAATAATACAGACATAAATAAATGCCATAAATAAAGAAATAAATAAATTTAGAAATAAATAAATAAATGTATAAATAAATTTATAAATAAACAAATAAATCATTAAATAAATATATAAAACATTAAATAAATAAATAAAAGTAATGCCTTATTTTACTTAATTACTCCCTGGAGAAAGTAATTGGTAACGCTTTAGAATACAGCCCGCAAATAAGCATGTAGTCATAGTATAATTACAGGGTACAAGGAGTGTAGTTATAGTATAACTATGGGGTACAAGGAGTGAATTTATACTTTAACTAGGGTAACAAGATCTGTACTTGTAGTATAACTACAGGGTCCAAGGAGTGTAGTTATAGTATAACTACGGGGTACAAGGAGTGTAGTTATAGTATAACTACAGGGTACAAGGAGTGAATTTAGACTTTAACTAGAGGGTAACAATATCTGTATGTATACTATAACTACAGGGTACAAGGAGTTAATTTATACTTTAACTAGAGGGTAACAAGATATGTACTTATAGTATAACTAAGGGGTACAAGGAGTGTAGTGATAGTATAACTACGGGGTACAAGGAGTGTAGTTATAGTATAACTACGGGGTACAAGGAGTGTAGTTATAGTATAACTACGGGGTACAAGGAGTTAATTTAGACTTTAACTATAGAGGGTAACAAGATCTGTACTTATAACTACGGGGTATCACACTGTACTTACAGGGTAACTACAGGGTTGTGGGCTGTATTCTAAAGCAGGGGACTCATTTTGTACTTATTGGCTAATTATGGGCTACCACACTGTACTTACAGGGTAACTACGGGGTTGTGGGCTGTATTCTAAAGCAGGGGACCAATTCTGTACTGCTAATTACGGGGTACCACACTGTACTTATAGTGTAACAACGGGGTACAAGGAGTGTAGGTATACTATAACTACGGGGTACAAGTAGTGTAGTTATAGTATAACTATGGGGTACAAGGAGTGTAGTTATACTATAACTACGGGGTACAAGGAGTGTAATTATACTATAACTACGGGGTACAAGGAGTGTAGTTATAGTATAACTACAGGGTACAAGGAGTGTAGTTATAGTATAACTACGGGGTACAAGGAGTGTAGTTATAGTATAACGACAGGGTACAAGGAGTGTAGTTATAGTATAACTACGGGGTACAAGTGTAGTTATAGTATACCTACGGGGTACAAGGAGTAGTTATACTATACTACGGAGTACAAGGAGTGTAGTTATAGTACGGGGTACAAGGAGTGTAGTTCTAGTATAACTACGGGGTACAAGGAGTGTAGTTATAGTATACCTACGGGGTACAAGGAGTGTAGTCAGTGTGCGAAAACTATACTGTGACTTTCGGGGGAGCCAACTTTTTCACCGGGGGGGGGGGGGGTGCAACCGGACGGGCGGCGCGACCCGGTGCGGACAGCTGCTTGCGCGTGCCTCAGAAAGGACTGCCTCCCTTCAACGTTCACAGTCTGATTCAGGCAGCACATCCGATACAGGCTACAGTATCACATAAGCAGTAGCCGGGTAGCCCAATGACCAGACCACATCCTCCACGCCACATGCAGCTCTAAAAAGCAAAAATCACAGTAAGATCTCTATTCTATAGTTTATCAGCACGCTCAAAGACACGGATACAGCTCTTGTCGTGTTCCACTTTTTTCTCCAAGAGAGAAAAGCGCACACAGAGAGGGAGGGAGGGTGAGAGAGCACAGAAAGGCGAAACGGGCGCACTGCACTGCAAAAACAGCCCTACTTAAAATGAGCAAAATATTCCTAAATCTAGTCAAATTTTCTTATATCAAGCAAAAATTCTGCCAATGGGGTGAGCAAATTTTGCTTGACTAGAATTCTTAAAAATTAGCAAAAAATTCTAGCCACTGAAAGACTATACTGGGCCTTAAAACTAGACAAAAATTGCTTAAATCTAAGCAAGTTTTTGCTTAATACAAGCAATAAAGACTATGTTATTTAAGAAAGATTTCCTTAAATTGGTATTTTGGTCTCTTGATTAAGCAGATTTTGAGAATTTCTATCCTAAATCTAAGAATAATAATTGCCCCCAAATCCTTAAAATAAGAAACAATTTCTTCAAAGAGCATAATGAAAATAAGTGACTGTCTTAAATCAAGGCACCAGAAGCATTCTTATTTTCAGCATTTATTTCTTTTTTAATTTAGCAGCTTAAACAGGCCCACACAATTTTTCCAATATAAGACATTCCTCATGGGTCTTTTAAACAAAGTTATGAATTGTGTGAGTGGGGGGGAACTCAACCAGGCTTCCACATTCAGTTGGCAAAGCAGCACTGTAAGGGGGCAAATGAAATGTTGCTTTGTGACTTACAATCACAGAAGTAAACGGCTCGTTAAGGTACTTTTTCCTCACATGGCTGGTGTGGCTTTATCTGGGGACCATGATGTTTATGGAACATAAACTCCTTATAAACAAAGAAGCAAGGAAATCTGGTTTTACACAACACAGCAGTGACACTCAAGGTCCATCTTAACCGGATACATTCAATAGCAATTTTAAACAAACAATTTGAAACAAATAAATAATCTTTAAATAAAAAAAACTTACATATTTTTAACAAAATAATCTTTCTAAAAATGTAAAACCTAGGCGGCATTATTGCATTCTTTAGTGAAACAGTAGAAAAATAAAAACTACAGCACAGGACTGTTACAACACTTGTAATGTAGGTGCTAAGACAACAAAAGACATGTCTACAGTGATGAGACCAATAAAGCAAAATTTCAAAAATAATTTCAAATTTCTCTTCTTGGACAAAAAAAAATATAAAGTGCACTTCGAATGATCCATGTCCCTTTTCAACAAAAGACCCTGAACAGGAATCCCTGAGTGGCAATAGTAACAGCTGTAACTATATACAAAAGTGTTTTGGATGAGAGACATACCTGACCCTCACACTCCAGAAGGCCTTCCATTCATTCGTCTGACCGCCACAATCTCTCACACACACACAACTCACTCATGAAAGGCTTTCCACACACACAGAGTTGAGTGCTAATGTGCATTTTGATGGTTAACTTTGAGAAAAGGACAATAGAGATACATCTCCGGCAGTGTATAGTGACATTAACTAGACTAGGATGCTCTCAATACTGCATTAATTGGATTCCCCCCTTATCTCTCTCACACACACACAACCTTGAGGGGATTCCAGGGGGTCCCCAGCAAAAAGGGCAACAATTTATCTTCACTATAATTCCCTCCATAAGTAGCACAATGGTTGACAGAATGTATGACTATTTTGGCAATAAAACATGTTAAAGCAAAAAAAAAATCAGATGGGGCATACTGGGACAAAATCGTATCAAATCGGGACCTGTGGTCTAATTTGTGTCAGTTTATGGGTCCTTGATGTGAAAAGGTTAGCACTGCTTTAAGGCGGTTTAATGAACTGTTTTAGCATTCTCAACTCTTCGGCTGGTGGGAGGGAGCGTGGTCAGGAAAGGGCCGTAGCTAGGAATAGGAGGGACATAGAGTCGGGATTTGCCTTGGAGGTCTGCTCTTATACTGTAGTTAGAATGTAGGTAGAGTAATTTTAAATTTTTCTATAATCAATTTGCTGGGGACCCCCTGGAACCACCTCAACAACCCCCTTGTGGTCCCCATGCAAACTCCACATTGAGAAAGACCAAGTATAAACTTATCCACCATAGGGCACCACATGAATCAGTCTGAGGCTTTGTGTAGCCCAATCACATCTCCTAGGTAATATTTCATAGGGACATATTCCATATCCTTGTGAGTAAAACGATAATACGGAGTGAAATCAACAAGGTTATCGGCAGACATTAGTTCAGTAGCTTGAGCCATGTGTGGAATCTCTATTTTATACGCCATGTAATCTCTATCATAACAAAGAGTATCGTGGTGCTGTAACTCAAAGCAATAGAATGAAGAATTTATCTCATATATATTTCTTACCAGTCCGAATTCAGGTAAGTTACTAGAATTAACAGTACTCACAACTAATGACTTATCCCGTATATATTTGTTGCCATTTAGATTAATCCATTTAACAGATACTGCATGGTCTACCTCGTCATTTCCAAGGAAGGCGTGTTTTCAATTTGCTAATAGTCTGTAGACCAATAACAGGAGCAAACAAAATTTGAACAATCTCTATGAGTTCAAGAATTATTGTGTAGTACTCATTACCTTTAACTGTATCAATAAGAAATGGCAGTATCTTTAGCAGAACAATCATTTGCCCCGAGGACTGCTTCAACTTATTATCACTGGAAGCTAATGTGCTGTATGCTATAGGGCTTGGTTTATCTCGGACATCAAGTGGAGAATAGGGGAATCCAATTATAGCACTATTGAGAGCATCCAAGTCTAGTTCTCCTAAAAGAACCAAGTCTTTTATGACACACTTTATTTCTAATGGAGCAATGCCTTCAAGAATGACATGCATCATATCTTGGGGTGTTTGTTGGATCAAATTAAAGGCTGGGAATTCTACCAGTTTGCTCCGTCTGTTGATGCCAAATGTAGTTTTTAAGCTGTTTCTGAGATACTCGGTGTTGGCCTTGTCAATGTCATTACACTGCCGGAGATGTCTCTCTATTGTCCTTTTCTCAAAGTTCTCCTCATCAAAATGCATTTGCATGTCCTCAAATGAACATTGACACTGCCGACATTTACTATAAGCAAATCCAACGCCCTCTTTAAATCCACAAAGCTCATGCTGAGCTAAAGTGTCTCCACATATTGAAACTAATGCTCCAAATATTTCACGTTCACCACTCCCAATTTGAATTTTAACCCCATCATATAGCTTTACTAAGTCATCATGCAACCTTCCCAAAATTCCATCAACTCCACATTCAGAGAGTTCACTCCTCTTTGCAATGGCGAGTAGGCGAATCGCAGCTAATTTTGATCTATATTTAGGATTAATGTTTCCCAATGTGTAATAAAACATAGTCAACTTATGCTTGGAAGCATGAGACCCAAGCGGGTTGCAAATGGCTATATCATCTGAGTAAATTATTATCTGTAAAGCAGAGGGCTGAGCAGAAAATAAAGGGTGTGATTTCATGAGTTCTCCATCTACAATATCATATAAATACCCACTTCTGTACTTCTGCGGCTCATCTATCATTGCCAAGACTTTTGGATGAGACAATAATTGTTCCAGACTTTTGATCAGAGGTACATAATGAAAACATCGCAGCTAATTTTTATCTATATTTAGGATTAATGTTTCCCAATGTGTAATAAAACAGTCAACTTGACACTCACTCATGAAAGCCCTTCCATTTCACACACACACACACACACACACACACACACACACACACACACACACACACACACACACACACACACACACACACACACACACACACAACTACTCACTCATGAAGGCCTTCCATTCAGCCAAGGCCTTTTTGTAGGAATGGGTTGCATCTCCATCATGGATGGCATCGTGGAGGATCTCAGTTTGCAGGACTGACAGCACTGTTGAGGCACACTTGGGGTAGGTGAGGTGCATGACATAATAAAAAGCCATCAGGTAGAGAAGTCCCACTTTCAACTGATCTCTGTCAAAGGTCACCACTGGAATGTTCCCAATGGCGAGCATGCAGTTTTCCTGGCTGATGAGGACAACTGGAGTCGACAGAGGTCGTTGTTGCAGGAAACTGTTCGGGTCTTCTGAAGGCTAGATGACAAAAGTCAATGTAAAAGATTAGAAAACTATCACAGTGAAAACACTGAATGATCAAATGATGATCATTCCACATCAAATCTGAGGAAAATATGTTGTATACATTCTTTGCTGACCAAATGAAACAACCAACTACAATACAATATCCAATATACTGCGCTCACCGTAAGGACATGGAACAGGGCCTCGCTGCTGCCGCCCAGTTTCTTCGGGGGTGTGATGGAGGATGGAAAGAGCTGTGGCAGGGCTCCGAACACGGATATGGAATGCTCCACTGGTTTTGACAGAAAAGGCAACATATGGCAGTCAATACATGAAAATGAATCACTAAGAATGATTTCATTCTCAGGTCCTTAGTGACCCAAACATTATCAAACTGACTAGTCTATACAGTGTGGACTATTAAATGTTCACCCCCGTCCACACTTGGGATGCTGAAGTGAATTACGAGTGCCTACACACACACATTCATTTTTTTTTTACTAATAAATGCAGAGGCTAAATGTCTTTGTATTAAAGAAGAGTCATTCAAATGAGTTTCATTTAATACACAGTTGTGTTGGATACTAAAGGTTTAATAGAACAAATTATTTTGGAATCATGAAGACGCATGAGTGAGGTGGTACTATTGGCATGGCAAAACAGCTCAAGGGGTACATAGGACAAAAAAGGTTTGGAACCACTGCTATAAATAGCCACTCATCATGAGACCTCCAAATATAACCATGGGACAAAGAAGGTATTGTGACCTCACCTCCGTTCAACGTCTTTGGACGCTTCATGACCTTCTTCTGGATGCCATAAAACTGGACATTCGTGAAGAAGGTGTCCCATCTCTCCATCACCTCCGCGATGTACCGGGGATTGGTTGGATCTATAATTCTCCTCAGTTCATCCAGGACCTGAAAAATACATTCAATTAGATCAATACAAAAACAAAACAAAAAATAGCAGGTGATTGGTCAAGTACAATTGGGGAGAAAATTCACCCCCCCTCCCCAAATAAATAGAAAAAATAAAATATAAATAAAAAAGTCAACTGGGAAGAGCTGGGGCCGGTTGCACAAAGCACCTAAAGTTAAGATATGCCTTAAGAGTCCGAGTTAAGGTGTCCATAACGTGGAATCGGCTGCACAAAACACCCTAAATATTGTGCTTACGTTTTCCTTAAAATGTTTAACCTTAAGGAGAAGATTTAAGGTTGTTTTGAGCAACCAATTTTATTTTATGGACACCTTAACTCGGACTGGAGGAAAATCTTAACTTAAGGTGCTATGTGCAACCGGCCCCTGGTTTACAAGGAGCAAACATCAAGTTCCTTTGTATACAATGATAGTAAAGGGTTTCTGTTCTATTTCTAATGAAATTACTTACATGATCTACATCTTTGAAGCAGGGGTAAGCCTCTAGAATCTTCTTTGGTCTGTCTTGCTCCCTCAAAACATCAGAGTCAATAAAGCGTCTTCTTGACTCGAACTCCAGGTCCAGCAACTGAGCGACCGCAGCTTTGTTCGGCTTCTTGGACTTGTACAAGTCTTGGAGAGTCTTGTAGTGTCTTGCCTGGGTTTGCTCGCTGTCCACGGAGTCAATTGAAGCAGCTGAATGCATAAAAAATAAAGGGGGGAGGGTGTAACTTGTTTAATACTGCCATAATAGTAAATTAATCTGTACAGCGCGGTGGTGGGTGAACATAGATTGTAAAGTGTTTGACCCCTTTGCATGTAATTTCGTGGTTTTATCAGTTAGAATAGTGACATCATTTTATGTTTCATAATAAATCTATAGCTGTCTTGAGTCCCCTTCTAGTAAGGCAGCTCAATTTAACCCCTAGGTTCTCACAAAATCCCAGGGCACACAAACTAAAACCCAAAAACCAAGGTACGTTGGTTGTGGGATAACATAGTTGCAATATTCCATACAGAGTATAAAAAAATACATACATCTTTCATCAGTGCTATCCCGGCATTGCACTGGGGTGCTGGCTTCGGGTGACTGGCGTTGCAGTGGGGTGCCGGCTGCAGTTGACAAAAAAAGAAAAAGATTGAGGGGGTAATCTTAGGTTTCCAAACCATTACTCAGGAGGAACTCTGAAAAGTCCAGGATTCATTCATCCATGCGTGTGGTTATAATATTGCAATAATGAATGGAGAACAGCAGCTCGCAGCTCTCGAATTCCGATGCATACAGTGTATTAAATGCAATAATACATACATCTTTTATCACTGCTATCCCGGCGTTGAACTGGGGTGCTAGTTCTTGCTGCAAGGGGCTGGAGTTGCACTGAGGTACTGGCTGCAGGTGACAGAAAAGAAGCGGATTTATATATATATATATATATATGTATATATATATATATATATATATATATATATATATATATATATATATATATATATATATATATATATATATATATATATATTTGGGGGTTGGAAAATCCTAGGTTTCCAAACTGTTGAAAGTTTTCTCTTTTAAAGAATCACAGATGCATACTATTAAATGCATTAATACATACATGTTTTATCACCGCTATCCCGGCGTTGCACTCCGGTGCCAGCTGTAGGGGGCCGGTGTTGGACTGAGGTGCTGGCTGCAGGCAACATAAAAAGATAGATATATATATGGGGGAGTTGAAAAATCCTAGGTTTCCAAACTGTTAAATTCACCAAAGTACAGGGTATATCGCTGCTGTCGTTCCAGGACCTCGAATTTCCAAAACAGAAACTTTTCAGGAAGTAAAAAAAACCTGTTTGCTCTTAAACTACTGAACCAAATGTCGTCAAAGTTGGCACATGTCTTAATTATAGTTAGTTTCCCGCTGAATGTGTCATTACTTTATAAATATCTGACCTGGATAAGCTCAAATGATGTTGTTTATATTATCAGTCCGACTTGGAAGCGCTTTCTCATGGCCAGTCAAGCGGGAGGCAGCCGCATCCTCATGCACAAGCCCCCAAGCTCCAGGCCGCGGGCGCGCGCGCAGGAGCAGCAGCATTGCCCCTCGCCTCTCATGGCCGATTTGGGGCTTTCGCATGGGGTGAGAAATAGTCTGACATAACGTAACGTTAACGTTACTTTATTCTCGTCAGAAAGCACTCCGATTTGCATGTTAAAACAAGTTTGCAGCCTAGGAATAACTGGAAAACATTTGATTGATATATTAACGTCAGAGGAAGCCAGGATGAGTCAAAACGATATGAGAAATACACAGCGCGTCTGCCGTGTGTCTTTTCCGGGTTTAGTGTCCTGCGTGGGGGGGTACACACGGAGGTAGGGGGGGGATTTCGAGCTTTGACTGACAGATTGAGGGCGAATGGCGTTACGAGATTTACCGTAAATTCCGGACTATAAGACGCACCGGTCTATAAGCCGCACCTTCAAAGGTGACTATTTTTTTCTTCTATAAGCCGCACCGGTCTATAAGCCGCGGGTGTTTTGATGTTTAATTACCATATGTAAGGCTTCGTGCACAGAGGGGATTGTCGGGATCGATGGCTGTTTGGGGAAGCTCCCATTTATTAACATTTCAACAAAACAAAAGTCAGGTCACTAATCCCCAGACAAAATCACACATTGTGGTATTTTTTGTTTTTTTTACAGTGCACACAGTGTCCGCGGTGTGGTGAAAAGAGGGCAAGAGAGGAAATTAAAACAGAAGTGGATTTATAGTTAGAAAGAGTGCTAAAGAAGAGAGAATTCCGTTTTTTATTTTTTTATTTTAGTTACTCACAGTACTATTGACCAGTCCAACTCAAAAGATATTCGGCAGTTTCACTTTGAGCTCTTGTTCCGCCGCTGGGCACACAGTGTCCGCGGTGTGGTGAAAAGAGGGCAAGAGAGGAAATTAAAACAGAAGTGGATTTATAGTTAGAAAGAGTGCTAAAGAAGAGAGAATTCCGTTTTTTATTTTTTTATTTTAGTTACTCACAGTACTATTGACCAGTCCAACTCAAAAGATATTCGGCAGTTTCACTTTGAGCTCTTGTTCCGCCGCTGGGCACACAGTGTCCGCGGTGTGGTGAAAAGAGGGCAAGAGAGGAAATTAAAACAGAAGTGGATTTATAGTTAGAAAGAGTGCTAAAGATAGTCCGGTCTGGTTATGACGAGTCTCGCTGGGTACAGTACGCCAAAGCGATATCCATTGACTCGATGATGCTGTTGTATGTTGCGCGTTTCTGTTGCACCAACGCGGAGAGGTCCTGCTGGACGAAAAAGCGCGTACCCTCCCAGGTGAGGGGCTTCTTCCCCGCAGCCTGGAGGATGAGTTGACGGTCGGGCCAGCGGAGTAGGCAGATGAAGATGGCCCTCGGTGGCAGGCCGGGGTCTGGACGTGGCCGAGGCGCCCGGTGTGCCCTGTCCACCTCTGGTGGTTTCTCGCCTTCCTTCAGGTCCAGGATGTAACACAGGATTTTGCCACAAAAGCGTCCATGTCACCAATCTCAGCTCCTCTTTTACATTGATCAGGCGAATGTTATTTCTTTTACTCCTGCTGATTAAGTCATCAACCTGCGTGTGCAGGGTTTCGATTTTGCATTTTATCCATTTTCGGACTCACTGTGTTGTTTTTGTCCTCCAGTGCGCGGATGCGCTTTTCCGCATTATAAACTCTGTTCACGGTTGCCTTAGTTTCTTTAGTGAGTGAGTGGATGGACTTCTGCACGTTTTCAAACTTGTTTTCAAGCTGCTCAAAACCTCTGAGCGATGTCGGACTTAATCGATAGTGTTTCACGGAGTAAAAGTTTAGCCCAAGCGTGTATCTCCAGCCTCCAGCAGGTGAGTCATTTCCTCATTCATGGCGTGATTGCTTCGTCTTTTTCTTTCTGCTTACCTGTGTTGTGTTATGTTATGTTATGTTATGTTATGTTGTTAAAAGAGGGCAAGAGAGGAAATTAAAACAGAAGTGGATTTATAGTTAGAAAGAGTGCTAAAAAAGAGAGATTTTTTTTTTTTTTTTGGAAAAAATCCATAGATAAGACGCACCGTTATATAAGCCGCAGGGGGCAAAAAAGGCCAAAAAACGGGAAAAAAGCCGCGGCTTATAGTCCGGAATTTACGGTACTCACAAGCTCGTTTTAATGCTTTTCCATTGGTTGCATTTGTTAAAAACCACACAGAGACGTGAAGGGTGACCAATGGCATTGATTCATGACAAAAAGTAAGAAAGTGAAAAAAGTGACATTCGAGGTCCTGGCCCGACACCGACGATATGCAGTGATCATGAAAATGGCGTTGAGGTCTTGAAAAAGTCTTAAAAAAGGTCTTAAAGGGTATTTGATTTAACTTCAACATCACTGAGTGATGTTGAAGTTAAATCAAATACCCTTTAAGACCTTTTTTAAGACTTTTTCAAGACCTCAACGCCATTTTCCTCACATCAACGATAGGCGTGTAAATCACAAGTTTCATAACAATACATTAGATTATTTGGACGACAATACTTTCCGATATCACAAAGTCTGCCACGACACAATATCGCGTCAATTCAGGGGTCTGCGATCGATATGGGACGATATCATATGCTCAATTAACACCATCAGCACATATGTTACAAAATGCAATACCTTTCACATGGCAATTAAAACTATTTTAATACTTTAAGGGTCTTAAATGTTCCCTAAATTGATTTCTCAGCTTTTAATAATTTAAGACCCCGCGGATACCCTGAAAGTACCAAAGAATGCATACATACATCTTATATCACTGCTATCCCGGCGCCGCACTGGAGTGCTTGCTGCAGGGGGCTGGGGTCGCACTGAGGTGCTAGCTGTAGGTGACATAAAAAAATGTATCTTTTATATATGCATGTATATATATATATATATATCTCCACACAAAATTCAATAATACGTACATGTGTTATCACTGCTATCCCAGCATTGCACTGCGGTGCTGGCTGTAGGGGACCCGTGTTGGACTGAGGTGCTGGCTGCAGGAGACATAAAGAGATAGATGTATAGATGGGGGGTTGGAAAATCCTGGGTTTCCAAATCACCAAAGCACTAAAGACTGCATACATGCATATTACATACATATGTTATCATTGCTATCCCGGCGTCGCACTGGGGTGCTGGCAGCAGATGCCGGCATTGCACCGGGGTGCTGTATAGGAGGTGATGACCTCTCAAGAATAATTGTAGATGAACTGGAATCGCCATCATAGTCGCTTGTTGTTGCAGCATCCTCAGTCTGTCGTGGTCTCTTCGTAGCCTTCCTTGGACTTTTCACATTCGCTAGTCTCTTCATGAGCTTTTTAGCTACATGCTCCTGCCGGGTACAAATGGTAGGGGGAATCAATACAGCATAGTATCACTGTATTTTGTGTGGCAATATATCATACGCGTCAAGTTAGCGCTGAGGAAGGCCTATGGGCTGAAACATTTGTTGTTGTTGCTGCCCAGAAGTATGATTAAATTGCAACCGCAGGGGAAAACAAAACAAAGCACACAAAACGCTCCGTGCGCCGTTTTGTGGACAATGGAAGCGCTCTCGACATGATTTCCAAAGCGTTCACACACATCCTAAGACCTTTTTTCACCACATAAACACCACTTTCGCCACATCAACGATAGGCGTCTAAAGTTTCATCACAACACATTATCTAGATGCTTTGGACAACGATACAATATTTTCCAATATCACAAAGTCTGCCACAATACGATATCGGATATATTGACACAAAGAGATGCAGGTTTTCACCATTTACCTTTTTCACAGCAGCCATTTTGTGTCTAAAAGGCAGGGTAAACATAGGTGCTACCCAAACAGTAATGAGGGTTTCCAACTTCCAATCCATTTTGGTGTTCCAGTGCTGGGGCCCTCATTAATGTTTTGGTTGCACTTGTGTTTACCCTGCCTTTTAGACACAAAATGGTTGCTGTGAAAAAGGCGATCAAATACAAGTAATTGTTACAAAAGCTACTTACCCACGAACAGTCAGCACCACTCAACATTGGATAGTAGGCCACCAATCTCCTGGCCATTGCATGGACCTCAAATCTACTGGGGTACCTGGAGTCATCGGCCACTCTTGCAATTGAAACCATGTTTGTCATGGTGTGTCTTATTAGTCGGCAGAAGAGCTCCTTAGATAACTTGCTGTACTCGCTCCCCAGCCGCTTCTGCTCAAAGTAGGCGCTTCTCGCACGTTCGAGATCACCATCAGTGTAGACAATGTATGATGGGCCGGACATGGTCACAAACTTAGAAATGTTGGGGTCCTCTTCTGAAAGGCCACTTTCTCCACTGGTTGATGGTTGTAGGTGTAGAGGTGCAGCAGTCTCTGCCTAAAATACATTTACACTTAGATATTTCATGGGATAACTTTATATTGTAGTGTGTGCATTTACTTGTTAGTTAAATGAACATGCAGTATCTTTTAGATAATTAATAAAAAAAAGCATAATGTCATAGTGTAATACTCAAAGAACTTACCCTTTTGCCTCCGGTCACCAGCTGCCATACAGCCCGGCGCCTCAAAAAGTTGTCAGGCCCCGGAAAAAGTTCGTTTACTTCTTCCCGGGAGAGGGAGTGAAGCAACTCACCATCAATATTAGCAGCTGGAACAGAAAATACAGGTAGGGGCAAGACCCTGAGCTCATCACTGAATTCGTGTATTTTTTTTACATTTCCTGTACAATTACCATAGTGTTCTGACATTTTGCTCACTCTTGCTACAGCAGACCTGCCAATCTTGGGAAAATATTTTAGTCCCATACATTTGTAACACTTGCGCTGCACATCAGGTCTTATGCAGAGTTCTGCATCCCGCCTAGAATTGCATCCCCACTCCCAAGTATATTTTAGAGCTGTTCTAACATAAAAACAGGGGTGCAGGTACAAACAGCTGAGACATGCACCACCCTCCATAAAGCAGTAGACCCCACCGGCCCCCTGTAGCAGGTTTTTAAGCATTAAAGTCGTCCTCCATCAGCCAGAAGAAAGCCCTAAGCATGGTAGTCACCTAGACCCGGATTTTATGCATCAAAGTCGGTCTCCATCCTGGCTTGAAATACTAACAACAGGCTAACGCGGGTCTGCAAGTTAGCTTGCTAATTAGCTAGCTACAGACTAACGTTAGTAACTTCCAATGCCAGCTGCGTTGCATCTAAGCTGATAGCTAACCAGCAGCGTGCCAAGCTCGCTAAATCAAACACAACATACGTTTCACACGTCAATACGAATACATATAATGTAGAAGAGACAGCCTGGCTTGAAATACTAACAGGCTAACGCGGGTCTGCAAGTTAGCTTGCTAATTAGCTAGCTACAGACTACGTTAGTAACTTCCAATGCAGCTGCGTTGCATCTAAGCTGATAGCTAACCAGCAGCGTGCCAAGCTTGCTAAATCAAACACAACATACGTTTCACACGTCAATACGAATACATATAATGTAGAAGAGACAGCCTGGCTTGAAATACTAACAGGCTAACGCGGGTCTGCAAGTTAGCTTGCTAATTAGCTAGCTACAGACTACGTTAGTAACTTCCAATGCAGCTGCGTTGCATCTAAGCTGATAGCTAACTAGCAGCGTGCCAAGCTCGCTAAATCAAACAACATACGTTTCACACGTCAATACAAATACATATACCATACCTGTGAGCGTGCTAGTAGCAATCTCGTCAAGTTCCATAACGCGAAAGTGTCAACTAACTAGCTATACATTTTATCTTATTTAACTAACCATAGTCTAACTGGAGCACTGCGGCAGCTAATCCCTGGCTGTGTTCCGGCGCATAGTTCGGGCGGGCTGTGAGTTTGCGTTTGGCGGGGAAGAAATAAAATGGCGTCGCCTGACGTCATTGGATTACACCATCTCCTCCGGAGGGGGGTGGCGGCTGTAATAAATATATTTTTAATGTACCAATAATTGTTTCCTCTAAATAATATTGTAGAATTACACAGTTAAAACGATATATATAAATTCACATGTATCTGAACATTTATACAATGGCTGGTGGTTGCTGCGGTGACGGCACATAATTATGATGACTACCCCTTGATACCACCTCTTGTGCCAGGTCTTTTGAGTCAAAATCAGACGATTCAATGATAAACATATGTGCTGATGCTGTTGTCTGGTGGGTGCGTTAACAACTTAAATTTAGGGACAAGAAACGACAAACAAAGAAAATGATTTGGCGCTGTGTCATCTGTGGTGTGTTTGTGGCTCTGACCCTCAACTCTTTATTGAGTCACATACATACTGCTCACAGTCGTAGCCCGGATTTCCGCATTGTTTGTGGATTAGATGATTGCGTGAGAGAGTATAGAGTCTATAACTCACTTTGGTATCATATTCGAAGAACCCACTCAGAACACCTTGACAGTGGTACTGGTAGATACAGATCACGGACGACAACACTGGCGACCCCAAGAAGGGAACCTAGAACGGCGGACAGTTTAAATGCTCACAGCCGGTGGGCATACAGGCCAGCTGATGAAACGACACAGAACAGAGAGCAGAGGTAAGTAAACGTTACTAATGCCCAAAACTGACATGATGAAATTTTAGGGGACTTTAGCTGTACCTGTACTACTGTATTAATACTCATGCAGGAATGGGAAATCAGGATTTTACAGTTGTAGTTGGTTGAAGTGGGCCTCATTTTGAACTATTTTTGATAGGACTGCAACTGATTAATATCACTATGGATTAATCTTCTTATTATTTTGTCCAGTAATCTATTGATTGTTTGATTTGTAAAAAAATTACCCAGACCCATACCTTCACAACACTTGTTTTGTCCAATCTTATTTAATAAAGTAACTACAGCTGTCAGATAAATGTAGTGGAGTAAAAAATACAATATTTCCATCTGAGATGTAGTGGAGTGGAGAAAGTGGCATGAGAAGGATACATTCAAGTAAAATACCTGAAATTAGTATTTTAGTACTTTCACTTTGCACCACTGACAGAGACCAACCAACTGAGGATGCAATGGAGAACAGAGTGCAATCTGCTGGAGACGATGCAACGATGGAGGATGACGGAGTGCAACCCTGTCCGGATTCTGTTGCTCCTGAGCATTTTGGTGATTTTGACACTACTGTGTCATTGTACTCTGGCTTCGGCGGTGACACCCTTACCTCTACACGGCACCATGATCTGTCCCGGACTGTTGATACAACTTTGAATGTCCCAGATTTTCCAAGTGAGCCTGCAGATGGCCCCTCTGCATCATGCACATCTAAGGTAAGCACTAAGCATACTTACAAGTTTCTTCAACACACAATAACATGCAATTGGTTTACTCTTAAACAGAATATTGTGTTCAGTGAGATATAAAAAGTTACTTAATTAACTCACACACACTTCTGATATTGATTGTTATTTTTTTAAAGGATCTGACCAGACAAGCTACTGCGATTGTGTTGACTGCAAGAGAAAAACACCGTCTTTCACAGGTTTGTCTTATTGCAAGTTCAGCTGTGACAGCGATGCTGGTGTTGTTTTCAGTGTTTCTTGTTTTCTGGTATTGTTCTGTGTGAAGGCCATTTGAGCTGCTGCTGTGACAGTCCCATTCCATCATTCTTATATCTATTTTTTGTTTCTGTATCACGCAAAAAGAATGCAGAAAATGCAGTGGAATCTGCTTCACGGTTGTAGTGATCAACCGCTTATATTGATCAAAATGCTTGGTCCTGAATCATTCCTATACACATGCTGTTTGAATAATTTTCTTACAGAGATCAATACTCTGCTTACAGTGATAATTTTGACCCTTGTCTGAGAACAATGGATTTTTTTTATGTACAGTAATTCTATTTTTGTTTTATTGCGGCATCTCTGTCTATGCAAGACCACTCTGTTTGAAAGAGCTGGAAGACTACGCTACCCTACTGTATAGGTTTTTAAAGTAAATAACATTCAGTAAATAGCAACGCTTTCTGTTTCATTACTTATGTACTGCATTCGTGTAATACAGTATACAAATGTCAATTAGATGTTAATCTGCATGAGAAATAAAGAATGAACGCATAATGATCCTCTGCTTATAGTGATCAATTTGACCTGTCCCAAAGTGATCACTACAAGAGGAGTCTACTTATTTTTCCTCTCACCTGTACTGCTATTTCTCCATCTAGATGGTTTTGGTGTGAATTGCCGAGTTTTGGAGATATCGGCTGTATAGAGAGGTCTGCCTTCTCTCCAATACCATGGGACTGGATGACACTCGGCTTGTGGTGCTTAAAGCACCAAACAAATACTTTTTTGAAAAATTCAACAGCATTGTCTCTTTCCAGAAATCAGATCCCATTACTCAAGCTAATCCAGACCTTGTTGTCAGCAGTTTCATGTAGGAACTATTTTGTTTCGACCAAACTACACCGGCTAGCTGCTAGCTAGTTCCTGCCTGAAACTGCAGCTATCACCAGCTAGAACAGCGAATAGCTAGCAGCGGGTGCAGTTCGGTTGAAATAAAATAGGTCCTACATTAAACTGCTCATAACAAGGTCTATGAATTATCCGGAGTAACGGGGTCATGCCTTCTGGAAAGACACATTGCTGTTGTTTTTCAAATGTTTTTGTTGTTGTTGTTGTTTTTTTTGGCACTGTGGGCACCACAAGCTGAGTGCCATCCAGTTCTGTTGTATTCGAGAGAAGGCAGAATACTCCATATATCTCCAAAAACCAAGCAACTAACACAAAACCATCTAATGGATAAATAGCACAAGTGAAATAAGAGGAAAATAAGTATTTTGGCTTTTAGAGTGAGCTGTCCCTTTAAGAATCGTGAGAGGGAGACCTCTTTCTGCAGATTGATATGACAGGAGTGTGTCTTATTAGAAATAAGTACATAGCAGCGGTCTGTTATATGGAAATAATAGATGGTAGAATGCCGTGACTGAGTGACCAATGAATGGAGTATTCAACAAAGCTGTGTAATAATCCTTATAGAAGGGGTGGCCTAGTCTCTAGCCCTATAAGGGACACAATAATCATTTTTGGACAAGGGACTATTGTGATGTAATTTGTTGTCCTTTCTGGCCTGTTCTTCAGAGTGGTGTGAATGACGTCTTGGCGGGAATGCAGCAGTACCAAGCTCTGTTGGTGACTAAACTGAGGAGTCAGCTACAAACCGTATTCCAGCAACATCGAGGAAGTGAACTTGAAAAGGAGGCTATGGCTGTGTTTGACCGGATTGAGGATCCATTTGCATCTGTTTCGACAACGTACAGGCAGGACAGTGTGATTAAGCAGAATTTTAATTTTGTGGAGTCAGAGGTGGTTTCTGTTGGGCATACTGCTTGCTTGCTGAAAAAAGGGGCAAAAAGAGTCCTCTCTACCAAACCCAAATGTTTTCATTATGTACCTCTGATCAAAAGTCTGGAACAGTTATTGTCTCATCCAAAAGTCTTGGCAATGATAGATGAGCCGCAGAAGTACAGAAGTGGGTATTTATATGATATTGTAGATGGAGAACTCATGAAATCACACCCTTTATTTTCTGCTCAGCCCTCTGCTTTACAGATAATAATTTACTCAGATTATATAGCCATTTGCAACCCGCTTGGGTCTCATGCTTCCAAGCATAAGTTGACTATGTTTTATTACACATTGGGAAACATTAATCCTAAATATAGATCAAAATTAGCTGCGATTCGCCTACTCGCCATTGCAAAGAGGAGTGAACTCTCTGAATGTGGAGTTGATGGAATTTTGGGAAGGTTGCATGATGACTTAGTAAAGCTATATGATGGGGTTAAAATTCAAATTGGGAGTGGTGAACGTGAAATATTTGGAGCATTAGTTTCAATATGTGGAGACACTTTAGCTCAGCATGAGCTTTGTGGATTTAAAGAGGGCGTTGGATTTGCTTATAGTAAATGTCGGCAGTGTCAATGTTCATTTGAGGACATGCAAATGCATTTTGATGAGGAGAACTTTGAGAAAAGGACAATAGAGAGACATCTCCGGCAGTGTAATGACATTGACAAGGCCAACACCGAGTATCTCAGAAACAGCTTAAAAACTACATTTGGCATCAACAGACGGAGCAAACTGGTAGAATTCCCAGCCTTTAATTTGATCCAACAAACACCCCAAGATATGATGCATGTCATTCTTGAAGGCATTGCTCCATTAGAAATAAAGTGTGTCATAAAAGACTTGGTTCTTTTAGGAGAACTAGACTTGGATGCTCTCAATAGTGCTATAATTGGATTCCCCTATTCTCCACTTGATGTCCGAGATAAACCAAGCCCTATAGCATACAGCACATTAGCTTCCAGTGATAATAAGTTGAAGCAGTCCTCGGGGCAAATGATTGTTCTGCTAAAGATACTGCCATTTCTTATTGATACAGTTAAAGGTAATGAGTACTACACAATAATTATTGAACTCATAGAGATTGTTCAAATTTTGTTTGCTCCTGTTATTGGTCTACAGACTATTAACAAATTGAAAACACTCATTGAACAGCACTTAAAGCATATGAAGAACCTTTTCCCAGATAATAACATCACCCCCAAACAACACTATTTGATTCATGCTGCATCCCAAATTAAACTACTGGGACCAATGGTCCGTCACATGTGCATGAGATTTGAATCAAAACATTGCTTTTTCAAACAGTGGGCCTTAAAAGGTAATTTTAAAAATGTTTGCAAGTCTCTAATAAGGAATAATCAGATGTATGAATGTTGTCAGAATGCAAGTTCAGAACACCCCATCTTTGCAAATGAGTCCAACATCAGAAATAAGCAATATGTCATACTTGAAAGAAAAAATGATGGCCTTCCTTGGAAATGACGAGGTAGACCATGCAGTATCTGTTAAATGGATTAATCTAAATGGCAACAAATATATACGGGATAAGTCATTAGTTGTGAGTACTGTTAATTCTAGTAACTTACCTGAATTCGGACTGGTAAGAAATATATATGTGATAAATTCTTCATTCTATTGCTTTGAGTTACAGCACCACGATACTCTTTGTTATGATAGAGATTACATGGCGTATAAAATAGAGATTCCACACATGGCTCAAGCTACTGAACTAATGTCTGCCGATAACCTTGTTGATTTCACTCCGTATTATCGTTTTACTCACAAGGATATGGAATATGTCCCTATGAAATATTACCTAGGAGATGTGATTGGGCTACACAAAGCCTCAGACTGATTCATGTGGTGCCCTATGGTGGATAAGTTTATACTTGGTCTTTCTCAATGTGGTGTTAATTAAATGTGAAACATGTTCTTTCTGATTGACAGACACTTGAATAAAATAAGATAAAGTAACTGGTGTCATTTCATCATTTCTTAAATTGAGAAGTTGTGCCAAGTGGTCTTACTCTTAAAATAAGGAAAATAATCTTGTTCCTCTGCTGGGATATGATGCAAACCACTGTTGTAGCTTGTTACTGGTAAAATCTTGCTCAATATTAGCTTAAATGTCTTGTTAAGAAAATGCAAGGTATATTTTCTTAAAATAAGAACAAATTTCTAATGCGAAACATGCTTGACAAGAATTATTTTTCTTTTTAGACTTAAAATAAGACTAATATGCTTGAAACAAGGATTTTTGTACTTTCTTGAAATTCCGTTTTTGCAGTGTGCTCTCCATATACACTGCATCCACAAGAACATGATATCTCTGCCCAACACTTTTATCCACTCCATAACGCACATGTCCCACTCACTGTGAAGTTCCTGACGCATTCCATCTCACAAACAGTCCTCCATATGCGGGAGGACTCGGAGGTATTCCAGCTTCACATCGTCGTCACTTTTTCCACATCTGCGTTTGAAGTAGAAGCGACTTGTTGCTGTTCAACTGACGGCTGCTTCCATTTCTTTGTGAATGTAAAGTTTGTCAAACTGCCTTGTTTTCTTTTTGACATCTTGCTGTTGTTTTAAATCTGACCTGCCCGCGTGAGTGACGTTTGATTTGCACCTGCGCCGCCACGCTTCGATGTGGTGATGATAAGAATAACATGCATGTCGGTATAGGGGCTTACAGTGAATTTGACAGTGATTGAGCACACTCTGAATCATACGATTAAAATAGCGTAATTTTACGCATTATTCACTATGAAGGTACAGAAAAAGAAATAGAAAATACATGGGGTAATATATATTAGTCAATAATTTAGAGACCCCCCCAAATTTCACAAGTCATGTTTTCAGGGGGTCTACTATTTCTTTAAGGGGAGCCAAAGGCCCCCCAGCTCCCCCGTAGTTCGCACCCTGAGTGTAGTTATACTATAACTACGGGGTACAAGGAGTGTAGTTATAGTATAACTACAGGGTACAAGGAGTGTAGTTATAGTATAACTACGGGGTACAAGGAGTGTATTTATAGTATAACTACACTGGCCGTGGGGTAAACGGGAAGATTTCCATGCTTACCCATTGACCACGTGTCTAGTATTAGGAGACACCACCTGAATGTATATTGAGATAATGTGTCCCACATTTTCATTGGCTCTAGTTTTCAAAACCCAAACCACAGCAAGAGAGAGACAGAGACTATTTTTTAAGAAAAAAGTTTGGCTGGCTTTCTGATGTATTTAGTCTTCTATGACAGACTATATTTGGGTTGTGGTCTGTTCGTCAGGACAAAAAAAGACATTGGAGGATGTCGTCTTGGGCTTTGGGGGAAAATGAGTGTCATTTTTCACCATTTAGTGACATTTTATAGACCAAACGATTAATCAGTTAGTCTAAAATAATCAACAGATTAATCGATAATGAAAATATTCGTTAGCCTACTATTTGCAGCCCTACTCAGCATTGGTAACGTGTCTCACATTGTTCCACACAAACATACTCTTTGTCCCACATTTGGTTTGCTGGTCACCCTAGATGTGAAGTAATGTGCAAATCTCCACCCCTCAAGAGTTGTAGACCGCACTGCCATTTCCCCCCCCATCTGCCTCGAACTCCTATGAAAGTGGGTGCTACAATGGATCAGCCGGAGGGACAACTGCCTCTGATTGGCCTGAACCAACCAATTGTCACTTCTCATGCCTAATCCTAACCAATCATCACTTGTTCCTGTCCCTTCTCAAGCCCATCCATTCTATGAATTAACGGCTTTTAACAGTCAGCTGTTGTTGTGTTGCGCAATCGTGCATGAAAAAGCACCGCACATTTGATGTTTTTTTCCCATAATCCTGCAGATTCAATCCGAATCCTGCTGAAAACTGAATAACTTATGTAACGCAAGTAATGGCACAGTGTTTGATTTAGTAACTGTAATGTGATTACTGGATTTAGGAAGGAACCATAATGCCTTACAATACTAGTTACAGACAAATGTAATGTGATTACATTACAACACTACACTAGTCATGGGTTTCATACACTTTCTGTATAAAACATCTAAAAGCAACAATCTTATCAGATGGGGGAATGTGGTGTAATTTGTTTGCCTGAGTCTAACCCTATAACCTTTGAATCCACCCAGTCCACGGAGTTGAGTTTGGCTGCTCGAGTTGACAATTCACTCTGATATCATGCTACTAATTTATGTCAGTTTAGGGGTCCTTGAGGTGAAAACATTTGAGAACCACTGTCTTAAATATGAAATTTGCGTTTCCGAGCAGCACCTGAACACAGCGTGGCAGCAGGGAAGACCTTATAGAGAGGCAAAGTGGAACGTCACTTCCTGCTTCAGCACTGTACCAGAGATTTCCATCCGCCATTTATTTTCCCATAGACATTTTGTAAAATGCTTATAAAATAGTTGTACTTCGTCGAACCAAACGGTTCAGCTAACGCTATAATCGGGAGAGACCATAGAACATTTCACTCAGACCAAAACCTAAAAAAAACATCGAAAAAATATTTTCTTTAAACCCAATTTTTTTGCGTAACATCACATTTTCTTTGTTTCTGGAGAAATGCGATCTCAATATCTATTAATTTGGTGGGCGTCCTGGTGGCTCACCTGCATGGACCCGGGTTCGAATCCGACCCGTGCTTCTTTGCCACATCATCCTGTCTGCCTACTGTCCTGTCCAATAAAGGCAAAATGCCCCCAAAATATTCTTAACATTTTGTATCAATGGTATCTGAATTATCTCTCCTAAATGCCCCATTAGGAGCAATAAGAGATGCACGAGTATATACTGTACTTTCATCGTAAGAAGAGTCTGTGTGTGCTCCACTGCAGAGGCTGGAACCACAGCAAGTTTAGCGTGTGTGTGTGTGCGTGTGTGTGCCTGCGTGCGTGCGTGCGTGCGTGTTTGTGTCTGTAGCCTGGTATCAGCCCTGAATCGAATGCAGATGAATCACTATGCAAGTTTCAAAGAGTGCTGAAAATTGTGATTGATAGGAGCTGGATACCAGGCTAATCCATGTGCTTCCTTTATAGGCCAACATGGTATTTTTTTTATTTTCTTTGGCTGATCAAGATGTCCACACACAAATCCAACTGTTTTATTCCACATCATCACTTGTTTAACAGCCTCAGGTCAGGTGTCTGTTTCCAAAAATGCATCAGATGTCGGCTCTATCCCTCCACGCTCTTTGGTATAGGTTTAAGGCTGTTTTATGGTTAGACAAGTGTTGACTTGACAGGTGTTTTATGAAAAGTGTTGGATGAGACTGAGGCTCAAACGATGTCGGGAGAGATTGAGACATCTGCACATGCTGTCACACACGCACGCACGCGCGCACACACACACACACACACACACACACACACACACACACACACACTATAACCATAACTTTCATTTCCACTGACTAATTCTGCCCAATTATGGTAAGAAAATTCTGAAGGGAAAGAGAAGATGTCCGTGGCCTCATGTCTGTTTCGTGTTCACTTGACGGACTGCAGTGGCGGTGGTTGTGGTCTGGAGGCTGCCTGTAACTTGCTGAGAGAGTGTATAGTGCTGCAGGTATTGTGCAGTGCACGTAGTACTAGTATCGTAAGCTACGTATGTGGGGGAAGTTTCTGAGAACTGCTTTAGTGGTCTGTGGGAGGAAGCTCTAGCAAGGCCCCCCGCTATGTCGCTGCAAAACTTCAGGCAGGCATGGGTAGCCTATGCATCCAGCGTGTGACATTTTGTATCAGCTGACTGTAAACAAGATTGGTTACAACACAGGCTTCTACTTTCTTTTAAACTCAACAAATGTTCAACAAACGAATACCGTGATAATACGATAACCGTGATCATTTTGGTCATGATAATCATGATGTGACATTTTCATACCATTACATCTCTAGTCCAGATACATCTAATGTTGACATACACATTAAATAAAATATCCGAATATTCCCTCATGCCATATATTGGAAATGTTTGGACTCAGTATTTAGGCTATAATATGAACAAATCTGTTGCATATAATAATTTTTTGTCATTTAAGAAAATATGGTGAAATATGGTGTACACATACAACACTTATATTTTAACTCTGATATTTAACTGATATGACTCCTGTGTGGGGCATATCAAGGGTTTGATTTGTTCGTATTGGTGTGCTCTCTGTCTGATGAAATACTAATCAGTTTTGTTAGCCTGTTAGCTTATTTTTAAATGAAGGTGTGTGTTTTTTCTGAAATGTAGGCTATAGTTGAAAATCAACGTGGCATTCTGAAGAGGGGGGAGAGTGTGCGCCCGCAAGGTTTTGGAGAGAGAGGGACATCCCTGCCGTGTGTAATGTATCCAAGCCAGGAGTTCCCCTGTACTGTGTGGAGAATACTGCGTGCGCTCAGGTGCAGTGAGGTTTTTAGGGCTAAGGCCTGCTATTAGGTGGTCTTAAAATTGCGTGCACGCAAGGAGTTTGCGTGCAGCATTTAGCGTGGACATGCCTGGTTTGACATGGGCGACGCCCAAACCTGTGTTTACGCTCCGAACCTGGCCATGGTATCTTGCAAAATGTGCAAAATGACACTTGCGGGAGGCAGACGATAGCATAAGAGGTGCATAAAGGCCAGTATTTTTGCGCGGACACGCCTGGGCCACGCCTACACCTGTGTCTGCGCTTAGATCCTGGCGCAAAACTGGACGGTATAGCCTGTACGACGATAGTGCCTGTACAATGATAGGGCCCTATGACCTTGAGGAACATCATAGAAAAATCCATGCTGTGATTTGGTTTGAAAAACTTTTGATATTTGAAGATTTCTGTGAGAATTGCATTTTTCTGCAATTGGGTGGCAAGTGCTTCTGTTCTGGATGTTGCTCAGAAACCCTCCTTTGTCAATATACAGAGGAAAGCCATACAGATTAATGCTCTAGGTCTGTAGTTTGTGGTTGCAAAGTTTCATGAGGTCATTCCTTTGAAGCGTCATAGAGGTTTTGTAAACTTATTACAGTGAAGGGCCTGTGAGTTATATACAACTGGGGACATAATATGTAACCATTATACAACTGTCTGGGGACATATGTTACCATTGATTATACAACTGGGGACATATGTAACCATTAAGTGTGTGTGTGTGAGTTGTATACTACTGTGCTCTGTACATGTAACATTATGTGTAACAATATTAAACTTTCCATTACGCCTTTTGTTTAGAGGACTCCTCAGACACAAGCTATAGCTACCCTGCTGCTGCTGCTGGTGGTTTTTAGCTGTGGCCAGCAGCTCGCTCTGTCAGGCGCTTTGCTCGCAAACATGTCCCCACCTTTTGGCGGCCACAGTTTTAGCTGAACTTGGACGAGTTGCAGCTACTGAGAATCCACACCTTTTTTTGGGGGGGGGGGGGGGGCTTCTCTTACAAATAGGCAGAGACCAGTTCCTGTCTTTTAGTTAGACAGCAGTACCCTCTGATAGGCGTTGTTGCGTAGTGTAGTTAGCTTTAAGAAAAACAAAGCCAGGACTGCACCCATCTTTTATTTAGATCTTTCCTTTTCTCTGAGCCTGGGACCAGAAAAAGGTAAGCCACTTTTTCCACCGGTCATAGTTTGCTCTCACCAGGATGTGTAACGCCACATTATGTAATAACTGCACATTAAAAAAATGACAAACATTATATAATAATCGCCGTGTAATAATCAGGCGCTAACACAACACAATATGCAATCAAGTTTGCTGCATTTTGTAATACATTATTATTGCTGTGGTTATTAAAAGATGCGGGTGTTGCACTTTCTTAAATAAAATTGTAATAAACGCCATCATAAAATGTAATACAATTACAGAATGCACTACAGAATGACTTTGTCATTTATTTATTTTTTTAGATAATGATTATATTTGACCATAAAAAGCATTTTAATTGCTGGTGTTTCTTACATGCAACAGGGTGTTTGCAAGTGTTGACCCGTGCCAATTACGTGCCCTAGCCAGAATGCACAGAACAGATCTCATTGAAATTTCTCTGTTATCCATAAGTCCTTGTGTCAAACAACCATTGGTCTGAATTGCCGATACCGATTTTGGCCGATTCCGATTTTCTTTCTAAGAACAATAATTGACAGCTTACACAAACATTTTTGTAACTTTGCTTTAATAGAAAATTGATTGGTGTAACAATTCTTATCATTTGCACGAGGAGGACCATCTCACTCAAACATATCTCAAAATAAAAGTGTTTCAGGTTACTGGACACTGCAGAGCTTTTCTTTTTGTGCAAATAAAATGAATATTAAAAAGAAAATCCAGTATATCTCACAGCATTTACTTTTCCAAAAGAAAACAGGTGCAAATCACAAATCAAATCAAAATGTGATCCATGGACAAGGAGTTTATAGCCTTGTTTAGTTTAGTTTATAGGCTTCAGACCTTCAAAGCCATGCCCACTCCACAGTTATGGATTTGGCTGTTCTAGGTTGTTCTTGAGTAGAAGAGAAAAGAGGTTTGGAGTTGATGATTCAGTCTGAATATCAGAGTTTATACACAGAGTCTGAAATTTCGTATGCGTTTTTTTAATCCGCCATCCGAAGAAAAAAAATCGTCACGCACAGAAAACACCTTGTAGATCAACACCTTGATCTACACTAATCCTTCTCTTTGTCCACACAGCTCCTCTGAAAACGGCTATAGCCTATTGGCAAAACAACTTAAGGCTATATATTTTTTTTTAAGTGAAGTAGCTATATTAACTCTATAATAAATTAGACCTATAAACACAATGAATTTCCAACAGTTTTAGCCTATACATATTATCAGATGAAATAAATTAGAATAAACACTCTGAAAATAAACCAGAAAATAATATTTATTGCCGACTGGCGCATGCCATAGCCTATAGATTGGCAGCGAAGATCTGCGTGTTTCAAACTCTCTCTTCAATTCTTGATGGGATGCCATAATCTCGAGATTTATCATTCACAGATGATTTTGTGTCAACCATGTTTCTAACACCAGTCAACCCGCATGAGCCAAAATGCAAACGTTGGGGTGCATTGTGCAATATGGAGACATTTGGATTCAGGTGTGTGTTGCCCATCCGCCGTGCCCGTGGCCATACAGCATAAATTATTCTTATTGCCGTTATCAGAGATCATCATTATCAGTTGATTTGCCACTTAAGGAGTCTACTTTAAATGATAAATAGGCTATGATCCCATTTAAATTGAAAAGAAAACAACCATAACCTGTTGTTTGCTGACTCACGTGCAGAAGCTGCCTGCGGACTCCAAATCCATGTGTCTCAACTTGCAATGCGCAAACCTTCAGTCAAAACCCATGCTGAGTAATATGAACATACATCAATAACTCCTCTGCTATCCTAAATTCTTAATGGATTTATTTAGTAGCCTCGCCAAATTTTCAGATTGCGGCTGTTAAATTCGGCTGTGTCAACCACGCTTGCAGTAGATTGTAGACAGTTGGAGTGAGGACACGGGAAAAACACAGATGCTTGGAATTCCCCATTGCAGGCTATAGATATTTTCATATTCTGAAATATAAAGTGTTGTCGGGATTATATGGGCTGCCCCCTGAAACGATGGAGGATTCAACCTTTCAAATATAGGAATTTTAAATAGGCTATACTGGTAATCATATACTGTAAATATAGCTGGCAGCTAAATAAAAAGTTTTTTTGCCTTATTTAGCCTATTTTATGTTTAAGAGATACAGAGTAGCCGTCCTGTTAACAAGATGTCCGTTATTTCAAAATGCCGTGATGACTGCATCAAATAGCCTGACATTGCAGAAACCACACACAAGTTGATTTAAAAATGAAAATTTGTTTGTTCTGATTTTATTCCAAATATTAACTTTATTTTCACTTCTGTTGACATATTAACAGTATATTCCTCTGAGAAAAGATTGTCGGCAAGCGGTCATATAGCCTACTCATCTCAACAAGCCATGCGCTTGGCACGCAGTGCGCATCTCGTCCCTGATCTACTGGTTATATAAGCGGTTGACACAGCCGAATTTAACAGCCGCAATCTGGAAATTAGGTGATGCTAAATAAATCCATTAAGAATTTAGGATAGAGGAGTTATTGATGTATGTTCCTATTACGCAGCATGGGTTTTGACTGAAGGTTTGCGCATTGCAAGTTGAGAGACATGGATTTGGAGTCCGCAGGCAGCTCCTGCATGCGAGCCAGCAAGCAACAGGTTATGGTTGTTTTCTTTTCAATTTAAATGGGATTATATACTTAACATTTAAAGTAGACTCCTTAAGTGGCAAATCAACTGATGCCCTCTGATAACGGCAATAAGAATCATTTATGCTGTAGGGCCATGGGCACGGCGGATGGGCAATTGGGCAATAGATACAGTTGGCAAGTGTGGGAACGCCCACTAAATGTTATACGGCTTGCACGCGAGTGGGGTAAAACCGCCTATATATCTCAATGGGCTGACTCACCAAAGGACGGTGCTGCGGCTCTAAACTACAGGTTTGGGGATTCTAGAGCAGCACACAAGACGTCTGCTCAGATGTGCGTTTACTGCGGTGGTTAAATTCCCGATAGTGTCTGCCTGGGCTGGGCTATCAGCTAAATTCTAACTTTGCTGAATGGATAGAACAGGGGATTTACCCCACCCTGACCACCCCCCAGCCAGGCTGAGCCAGCTAACCCAGCGTCTATGATGAGACATCGCCTCAACCTATAGAATCCAAATGTCTCCATATTGCACAATGCACGGCCGACGTTTGCATTTGGGCTCATACGATACGATACGATATACTTTATTGTCAGTTCACACTGAAATTTGACTTGCAAGACAGCAGCAGTCCCATGCACAAACACATGACAAAGAGAACAAAACCAAAAATACAAAAATACATGACACACATACAGCACACAGAGAGCACTGGTCACTGTTCCACTGACCGTCGGCCATGTTCTTGATTAAGCCTCAGGATCGACTGATATATAAAGGACTTTCTTAGTCTGACCTTCTTGAAAGTTGGGATTAAGTATTTCCTGCCAGAGGGCAGGAATTCATATTCTTCATGTAACACATGATTAGTGTTTGAGGCAATATTTCTAGCTAACCTCAATACACTGTTGACGTAAGTAGACTCGTATAGACTATGGAGTGGTTTACCAACAATTTTTGAACAAATATTCATCTGTCTTAGTTGTTGTGATTTTAAGGTAACAGACAGGCATCCATACCAGGTGGTACTGCAGTACTGTAAAACACTCATAATCACTGAGGTAAAAAATAATAGAAGAATCTGTTTACTAGCACCAAAAGATCTTAACAGGCAAAGAAAGTATAGTCTTTGCTTTGTTTTCTTATACAGGGACTCTGCTGCCGGTTGATTTTAGAATTGATTTGAAGGTGCTCTTATTGGTTTTTAAAGTCATGCATGGACTTGCCCCTGTCTATTTTAATGACCTTGTATCTAAATATGTTCCTGTCAGAGCCCTGAGGTCCTCAGATTCCCTCCAATTATGTATTCCACTGTGTAGAACTAAAACATATGGAGAGGCTGCTTTTAGTTCCTATGCCCCTAGACTGTGGAATAACCTTCCTTTAGAAATCAGAAATGAAGACCTACCTCTATAAAAGGGCATTCTGTTAGGAACCATTATTTTCACTTATTTTAATTTGTACATTATTTCCCGTCATTAATTTTTATGCTTATTATATTATGCTTTTCTCATTTTACCACTATTCTGTTTTGTTTTGTTTTGTGTGTTTTGCTGACATTTTATTTCACTATTTTATCTTTCTGTAAAGCACATTGATTGGCATTTTATGTTTGAAATGTGCTATATAAATAAAGTGTATTATATATATATATATATATATATATATATATATATATATATATATATATATATATATATATATATATATATCAGTAGTAAGGAAATCCAGCGCACACCAGGTTGTCAGAATAGACTTATTTTATTTAAGTTGCATAGATATGGCGAACAACGCGTTTCGCTGTTGCTTCATCAGGTTCGCTTTACAAATGAATGGCACAGGGGTGGGTTTAAAAAGGCTGTACCATCAATTATCAATTATCAACAGGTGAGTAACATTACAGATCATGTGACAGCATGATTTGCAGACCATGTGACAGCAAGGGAATGCAGTTCATACATGTTTCAAAAGACAAGTACATCAAGTTAAATATAGCAATATCAAGTGTCACAATTACATAGATTAGAAAATAGATTTTTTTTTTTTAAATATGTGGAAGAATTTCAAAAGGACATGGTCAGACACATTTATTTACCTAGGACAGGCTCCAGAATGGTCACACATTTATTTACCTAGGACAGGCTTTATGTGTTACACAGGTTCTGAAGAAGATCTCCATAAATGTTGTGGGTATATCAATAATACTCACCCCTCCTTGAAGTTCACCATGGAGTATGACAAAGAAAGAATTCATTTCTTAGACTTGTTGATTTCTATCAATGTAGAGAGAGAATTAGATACTTCCATTTTTCGAAAAAAGACAGACAGGAATACCATTCTTCATGCACAAAGTGACCATCCCAAAAAGATGATTGACAACATCCCTTATGGCCAATTTATTAGACTGAAGCGTATATGCAACAGAGAATCTGACTTTGAATTAAAAGCTCAAGAGATGTGGAGACGCTTCAAAGACAGAGGGTATAGCAACAGATCTCTAGATGTAGCTGTTAATAAAACCAGAACCCTAGAAAGAAAACAACTACTGTACCCTCCTCAGAAAAACATAGACAATAAAGTCACCTTTGTGTCAGAGTATAATAATGTCTCAGGAGAAGTCAAGAACATCTTAAGAAAACATTGGAGAATCTTGGATTGTGACCCTAGCCTCAAGCATCTTGCTGCCTCTTTGCCCCGTTTTTGTTACAAAAGGGGTAGAAATATCAGTGACGCTATAGTTAAATCCATGTATAGAGAACCTGTAGTAAAAACCAACTGGCTCTCCCAGGAAGTCCATGGAAATTACAAGTGTGGTCGATGCATACATTGCTCTAACACCTTTAATACAAAACATTTTAACCACCCACATACAGGAGAAAAATACAGCATAAAAGAATTCATCAACTGCATGACGACACATGTAGTCTACATGCTTAAATGTCCTTGTGGTCTCATATATGTCGGTCAAACTAAACGCAATCTTAAATTAAGAATTGCAGAACACAAGGCAGCTATAAGAAATGGCAACATGGATTATGCAATTGCTCGCCACTACAAAGATAGAAATCATGGCTCTGCAGCCTCTATGAAATTTATAGGCATTGAGAGAGTCTTACCCAATCCAAGAAAGGGAAATATCATCAACCAATTACTTAGGAGGGAAGCATATTGGATACACACCTTAAACACAGTTGAGCCCAATGGTTTGAATGAAATACTTGATCTGAGTCCATTTTTATGATGTATTAACTTTATGTTTTCTACCTGCAGGTGATGCCTTGTATAGGGAGAGTGAGATGAGGCACTATATCTCCCTGGCACGGACAACCCCCCCCCCCCCCCCATATATATAAAAAGAGTTGAGGTATTGCACTAGATGCATAAGCTGTTCTGTGGTTTCATTGTGACCATTCTGGAGCCTGTATAGGTAAATAAATGTGTGACCATTCTGGAGCCTGTCCTAGGTAAATAAATGTGTCTGACCATGTCCTTTTGAAATTCTTCCACATATATTTTTTTTTTGAAATGTCTATTTTCTAATCTATGTAATTGTGACACTGGATATTGCTATATTTAACTTGATGTACTTGTCTTTTGAAACATGTATGAACTGCATTCTCTTGCTGTCACATGGTCTGCAAATCATGCTGTCACATGATCTGTAATGTTACTCACCTGTTGATAATTGATAATTGATGGTACAGCCTTTTTAAACCCACCCCTGTGCCATTCATTTGTAAAGCGAACCTGATGAAGCAACAGCGAAACGCGTTGTTCGCCATATCTATGCAACTTAAATAAAATAAGTCTATTCTGACAACCTGGTGTGCGCTGGATTTCCTTACTACTGCTATTTCTGCTGTTCCTGCTCCAGCTGCACCCGGGACTAGCAGCACAGCTGTGCACAGGGCACTACTTTCTTCTATATATATATATATATATATATATATAGTAACGAATCAGGTATTCGTCCACAGGAACCAGGAGACAGTAGTTGGTACAGGGCTTTTATTCACAGGCTCATTCTATTAGCTTCCAGCGGTAGCCTTGCTGCTAGCTCCACACACCACCACTCTAGCTCTCCGCCTAGCTTGACTGAACGGCCCAATTCCAATTCGCCCCCTTACTGACTCAAGCAAGCCCTTAGAGGCGCGTTCACGTGAAGGGAGTGAGGGCTTAGGGATGTCCCACGCTGAAATCGCAAAGTGAATGAGGGCTCGAAGTAAGCCCTTTCTGCCCCCTTACCGTAAGGGAGCAGCTATGGCCACTTACGGAAAGGGAATTGCCCACAATGCATAGCGTTGTGATGTATAAAACGGGGAAGGCTGCAAATATCTGTCAAAAAAATAAAAGAACACACACGCGAAACGAACACGGTGTTTGCGAGTGCGCTGGAATGCCTTAATTGACAATGAAACATTACATTTATAGGGCTTTCAGATTAGACAAAAATATTATATCAGAGGAAGGCAAGTAGTTATTTTACACAATCCTAGAATAATCATCGATCATTTCTATTACAATTGCAATCCACAACTTTTTTGATGAATGAGAAATAGTTTTACCGAATCTGTATTGTACAGTATTGACATTGTGTATAATGTTGGGTGACATGTCATTATTATGCTTATTTTAATTATAATTACACATGTTGCAGATTGCAGATTTTGCAGTAGGCTACATTTATTTTTAAATGAGCTGTTGTCCACTCTGTAGAGCCAGAGCCTGGATGAGAACAGACTCATCAGGGAGTCTATCCCTCAAAGCGTCTTGACAATAAACAATATATAGCGAACCCAGCGTTGCCAGACGTACGATAATTATCGTATTTGTACGATAATTTCGACCTCTGTACGATGTACGATCAATAATCCCGAAATCCCCCAAATGTACGATAATTTCATAATTTTGTGACACTTAGACGAATCCTACGTCTATCACTCTATCTGTTTATACAATCATCTCTTCAAACAACATATTTGCAGCCAATACGTGCAGGGTGTTTTGTTGTTGTTGCAACGCAGGCTGAGATCACAGTGTTGAAAAATCATGCCAAGTCCAAAAAGTAGCCTGTGATCAGCCGCAGTCCCCCCGACATAGGCGCGCCGAAGGCGCGCCGCGCTGGGGAGGGGGCGTACGATAATTTCACTCCAAAAACGATAATTTTGACCCTCTGGTACGATAATTCAACATTTGCCATCTGGCAACACTGAGTGAACCCCAAACCTGCCAGAGTCAACATCATCTTGTCAAGTGCAAAGGGCTCTGCTGTCCCAATCCTCCTATTTATCCAATGTGGATCCCTTCCACACTTGATGACTCAACCACTTTCAGATGGCGGCCATTAGAGGGACTGAGGGTTCAGGGCTTGAGTCTTTAGGGGGCGGATTGGAATTGGGCCAACATGCTCTAGACCGGATGGTCACATACACACCCTTCCCCCCAGGAACAACCCCCACACATCAGTTCCTAGCTAAACACGGAAACACCACATTACCTGTAATTACCTGGATTACCTGGATCGCTACAATATATATATATATATATATATATATATATATATAGCCTAAAGTTATTTTGCCAATAGGCTATAGCCGTTTTCAGAGGAGCTGTGTGGACAAAGAGAAGGATTAGTAGATAGAACACTTCAATTTCTTCCTGTTTTCTCAAAAGCGGCTTAGTGAAGACTTGACCGGACATAATAATAAAACGCATCGGATCGTCGTTCTATTCGCAATATGAAACAAATAGGCCTAGTCCTCTCCTGTATACTGGACACAGTATGCTCACATTCACCTCACCTCACCGGCTTTGGTGCGCTGTGGCCGGGTGCTGTGCAGCACCGAGGGAGCAGAGAGAGAGGGAGAGGGAGAGAGGTGAACAAGCCGCTCAGACTGGACTCCAGCTGAGCGGGACTCAGCCAGTTGTTCCTCTGTGGCTTATTTTTGACTTGCATGTGTGACAAACTGCGAGCTTTGTGTCTTCACTGATGGTGATGAAAAATGTCCACACTGGCGTGTGTTTGTGGCTGCTTCCTTTTGGCTGCAGCCCATCTGTCTCGCTGCTTTGGGGTGCATGTGTGAAAAAAGGGGGGGAGCCGACCGGCACACAGAATACGAATATGTAGACTGACCCATAGATATATATCTATGGACTGACCGGCGCAGGTCGCCGGTTAGGGCCGATCAGCTGAAAATCTGCCATTTCCGGGCACGTGCCGATCGCAGTTCTGCAGTTCAGTTCACACTACCCCCCTCTCTGCCTCCCCTCTCTCTCTCCCTCCACTCTCTCTCTGTGTGCTGCTGTGCTTATGTTATTTTTTTTTTAGCATATTCTATAACCAGCGGGCATTAGGAGGGATTTAGATGTTTGAATTAGCCTGTTTTGGAGACTTGATGCTGGTGACCTGAATGAGTCATTCCTTCAGGGCATCACTGTGATAAAATGTGTTGTCTGGCAATTATGATGCAACTTCTTTTCAAAGTTAATATTTGAAAGTCTGCATATCCAATAATGTTTGATCTCTTGCTGTTGTATCTAGCCTGTCAGTAGCCTGGATAAACCCAGCCTCCACGTGACCTCTATGTACTATCAGTCCTGCGCACATACTTTGTTGGCATGTGTTTGAGTAGGGTAGGCTATGTGTGGCTTGACTCTCCTGACTCTCTCTCTCCCAACTTTATGGGCATTCACATCACTGAATGGCAAACTATTCATTTGCTGGTTTGAGCAAATTCTTTGTCATTTTTTGTCCCCGGCTTCGACCATGGGTATGAAATACAGTGGTCATCAGAATGCTTTGCGCCGCTTTTACAGGGTGTATACTAGAGGACAGGGGCGGTTTTAGGATGACACCTTTGGGTGGGCTCAGCCCCCAAAGAATGTATATGGTGGACCGCAGAACCCCTAGGGGGGTCCGGGGGCACGCCCCCCCGGGAGGAGATTTTGTACATTTCAAAGTCAAAATTGATCAATCTGGTGCACTTTGAGATCAAAATGAAGAGTCTAGATCTATGAAGAAAGCTTAATCAATTTATCAGATTCACTCTTCTTCTTTTTCTTCTTCTGTGTGTGTACTTTTTAGCAGATACAGCTTCTTCTCACAGTTCCTCTGTTCTCCACCTCCACACAAAATCAATAAAACAATAATCTAAGAGTGACTTGAGGTTAATGAGGTACCAAAGAAGTTAAAGGAATTAACTTTATAAACTGTATGGCAACCATTAATAAAGCTAACCTTCACACATAGCAAGCAACACTGCAACAGGCATATCAGTGGCTATTCTAAACATAGGCTACGATTTAACACATTACCAAAATGGCTGGCCACTTAGCATTATGCTAGTGTGCATTTGCATATCAACAGACTCATTAACAAACAGCTTAGCACTAGTAGCCTAGTTTACACCTCAGCTCAGTAGCCCCACAATGATGATCACAGGTACCCAATACATTAGATGCATGATGTTGCCCCCATTCACTTCATAATAACCTCTGGTTGACTAATGAGGAAGTTAATTTACAAAATATAACTTAAAATAAAGAATTTTTCAACCAACTCAATGATCATGGTGTTTAACACCTTACTCACGATAGAAAAGAGACTTAATCTACATTGGCTTGCTGGTGGTCTCTGTTGTCAGTCTGAGGCTCTCAAGGAGAAATAGAACACTTCCTTATTTCCTGGGTGATCAATTTTCCAGGAGTGTAGATAAGTAACTTCCTCTAGACCTAACCATATTTTCAAAATAAAGGTTGTATGTTGCATACACCAATCACCAATACCATTATTATTATTATTTGTATGGCTTTAAATCATGAATGAGAGATGAATAGAGGAGGGCCAGCTATTCTTATTTTTGTAAAAAAAAAATATATATATATATATATTACCCTCTATCTTCCAGGGTGGGCTGAGACTATCTCAGGGTGGGCCCACCCAAAAAGGGTCTAAAACCGCCCCTTCTAGAGGACACTAGAGGGCAGCAGTGCACAACTTCCGTAGAGGCAGCCAACTAGAGGAGAAACACAGAGAGACAAGGGCAAATCCATAGGCGGCGATTCTAGGCTTTCCAAACAGGGTAGCACCATCAGGGTCAAAAATGAATGTACAATGAAATTTTGTACATTTTAAAGTAAAATGCATTAATCTGGTGCACTCAGAGAGCAAAATGAAGAGGCTAGTAGATCTATGAAGAACTACACACATCACATTAATATCCTCTTCGCTATGCTGTGGCTTTACAATGATGAAAAATAATTGAGTAATTGACCTGAAGAAGCGCAAGCGAAACACGTTTTTTTTTTTTAATAATAAATTTTTCTATAAAATTCAAGTCCTGGAGTGTGCGGTCCCTCCCTGAAAATGCTCTGAAGTATATGGGATACATTCCTTCTCTCTCATGAAAAATAATTGTCTCCTTATATATTCTATCTGCATGATAGTGTTTCTCAACCACTGAACCATGGCCCACTGGTGGGCCTCAGAGCGCCTACTAGTGGGCTCTAGTTGAAATGATGTGGCAGTCAAAATGTATATTTGTGGTGCTCAAAATATATTGTGGTGTACCTCCACAAATAGATCAATGTATGGGAAACACTGAATGTTATAGTAGGATATGACAACACATTTTCACAACAACTCTGCATCACCAAACAAAACCACAGAAACTTTGGCGAAGCTGCAGTCAGGTGATGTCTCTGTTCTTACTGTCTGGAGAAATGACATAGTTAAATCTAAGGTGGAGCTTGCAAACTGCCAACTGTAGGCTTCTTCAAATTGTTTCATAAAATGTCACATTTGTTATCTGAACAGAGGCAAGTATCCGATGTAATGTATCACTTGATATTTTAATATAATGGCAGCCTTACAATACAACATCATGTTGTTGAATACTACATTTAACAGAAATACAACATTTAATAGAAATGGTAGTAAGACATGGAGTAAGTGATTTGACAGTCTCTCTGGTTGATTTTGGGATGTCCATGTCTCCATTAGAGACATGCAGGTGAGTGGCATTTCTCTAACTCACACCCAGCACTGTTGTCATTGTTTTCTGTGCTCTCCTCATCCCGCTCATCTGATTTGAAAATGATTGTTTCTACCACCACGTCTTGGTCCATTCGGTGGCGGTTGGCACAGACCTCATCCTGCTGCCTCTGTGCCTCGTGCAGTGACTGGGACTTATTATCCATCTCCTACCTCAGCTGCTTCTCCCTCTGGATCTTCAGGATGTAGGGTGCTACTCCTGCCCCTCCTGCAGGGACATCAGGGCCTTCGTCTTCTCCTCCTCCTCCTCAGCCAGCAACCTGGAGCAGAAATCATAGAAATATTGCCTTATACAATACTGATACATGACCAGCTCTCAACAGCAGATGATTAGCTTCACAGTCACTCTTAATAACAACTGCTGTCTGTGCAGAAAAGCACCCCCCAAGAGAGACAGTTAATGGAACCAGTCCCCAATTCAGCCTCCCTCTGTTTGAAGCCTTTGTGGAAATTGCATTCTTCCAAATGGCCAGTGGGGGGGGGGGGGGGGCGCAGTTTGTATAGCACTACCCAGGAACATGCATTCAACTCAATGGGAAACGAGCCAACTTCTCTCTTGGTCTATGTCTTAAATAAACACTTTCCAAATGAGTTTATGGTCTGAAAAAACAATTTCAAGTATTTTTCATGCTCTCACGCCCTCCGTTTTCTAAATTATAGCCCCATTTCAAGGAACATAGACGACATGCACACACACGCACGTGTGTGTGCATGTGTTGAGAGGGGTGGTTATACCCATCCCTTACCCAGCTGAAGCTACACTCTCATCTTTGATCTCTTGCTCCTGCTCTCCAGATGTTTATGCATGTCCACCTCATGGATCATCTGCCTCTCTCCGCCATCTCTCTGACTGCCTGCTGACTCATGCCTGGAGTCAACGGAAGATCGGAACATCTATTAATGTGCCTCAAATCCATTATACACAAATGACCAAAGATGCAAAATCAAATGGATCACATTAGCATTAATGTATAAAATAAAATAAGTATTTACCGTAAACTGAAGTCTCCTGTTTTTTGTTGCTGCATACTTCTCGATGACTCTGTCAAACTTGATTTCCTGGGCCTTTTCTATTTGCAGTATTCCCAGATTTGAGACTCTTGTGTCAGTCATTGTGGTCCTCAGGAAAGTTTTTAGTTGCTTCAGTGTCGAGAAGCTCCCTTCAGCTGATGCAGATGTGACTGGTATGGTGAGATATAGTCTATATAGCTTGTTCAGTTTCACAAATGCATCTTGCAGTCCCTCTTCCCCAAAATATTTCAGCCTCCTTTCAAAGAGTGTCACCTTGTCATTTTTGTGCTCCTCATCTTTGTACATGGCGTTAAACAGTCTGATCTCATTGCCTACGGCCTCTGGATCCATATTGTATGTCTGGCACACAGTTTTTAGACTTGTGCCTCGTGGCTCACGGGGGGACTTCAGTACATCAGCAAGGCACTGTAGAATATGCATGTCATTGTCTGAGAATCGATCCTGGAGCTGTTGTGTGAGTGTGTCAAGCATTCTGTACAGTATCTCACACCTGTAATAGTCAGCTGCCCTCTCAAACGTGGTCTTTGCACCTCCACCCAGTCTTGCAGGTATGCCTTTGCGTGCCACAGTGGGACCAGCAAACCCGTCTTGTCACATATCTGGCTGACATAGTCATATGTTTTTTGTGCAAAAGCTTCTTCTCTCATCTCTTGTATAGTCTTCACTGTAGTCGGAGCCGAGGGTGTGACCTGCGCGGGTGTCACCGGTGCTCCTCCACCGCTTCTCCCCTCTTCAGAGTGGGACATACTCCATGCGCGCTTCTAACCATGAGGGCCGTGCGGCCAATATGACGTCATTGCGAGGCCACTGCAGCCGTAAGTGTCGCCAGATTTGTTGCGGAAGCCGCCCGGCAAGGGGCGAGCCCACTGCAGTCTGTGCTCAATGCCTGACTCGGGTTCGGAGCTCTCAGACGCTTGTGCCCCACTATGCCCCGTGTCTGTAACAGCCCGTGCGAGCATCGCTCCGCTTACTCTTCTCCCCCCACCTTCACCCCCACCATTTCCCCCCGCCCGCGCCCAGACATCGGGTCACGCCGCAACGATCTTCCCGGCGATTGTCTATGGCCCTGGTACAGGTACTGCGCCATCGTGCTACGCGAGACCGTCATTATCCAGCAGGACCCCTGCTTGGAAGTGGCTCTGTGCCACCACCCCGTGTTTGCTTTGCACCATTCGGAGGTGCTATGCACTGCAGTTCGCTAGGCCCCCACCCGCCTTGCATCCAACACGGACGAGGGTTCCACGGCCACACTTCGGGAGGAGGTCTCCACCCTCCTGGCCAAGGGGGTGATACGCCTGGTACCGGAGGCGGAGAAGAGCGTGGGGTTTTACAACCCAAGAAGGACGGTTCCATGCGGCCCATCCTGGACCTTCGGCTTCTGAAAAAGACGCTGAGGAAGTTGCCCTTCCGAATGCTTACCATGCCCCGCCTCTTAAATGCCTTGCGGCTGGGGGATCACTTCACACTTCACCTCAGTAGACCTGAAGTCGGATGCCTTCTTTCATGTGTCCACAGGAAATACCTCAGGTTTTCCTTCCAGGGCCCGGGCAGGGACCGTCATTGCAGTGTCCTTGACGAGTTTGGCCCGATGGGTGCTGCGCGTGTGGACGGACCCCCGCTAGCTCTCCACAGGTGTGCGAGTGGGGCCTGTTCCACTCAGGCATGTCATTCGCACCGACGCCTCACTGTGGGGTTGGGGCGCGGTGTGCAATGGCCTCTCGGCAAACGGCCAGTGGGAAGCCAAGGAGCTTCGTCACATAAACGTGCTAGAGCTGGAAGCTGTTTGCTGGGCTCTACGCCACTTCCAGCATCAGATACGTGGTTGCCACGTCCTGATTTGCTCGGACAACATGGCCATCGCATACTTGAACAAGCAGGGCGGTGTATGGTCGAGAACCTTGAACCAAGTGGCGGCGGAGATACACCTTTGGGCGCACTCCCGCTGTCAGGATCGGTGTTAGACATGTGGATCTATTCGCGGGTAGTTGAGGGCCACGGGAAACTTGGTAGGTCTTGAGAAGCTGGGGTGTTGTGGAACTTGATGGCTGGGGCTGCACAGTTCGAGGTTTGGGAACGGTCGCAGAGATTGCAGAAGTTGCTACGTTGCTGGTTGCAGAAGTTGCAGGTTGCAGACGTTGCAGAGGTTGGTATGATCCTTGATGTGAATTTATGAATCACTCGCCAAGGCCTGCAGGAGCAGGCCCTTATAGACCCGAATATGACATCACCTGTGTTATGACATCACATGTGTTATGACATCACCAGCGAGGCCATCGGAAGGCATGATTGAGACACTTATGAATCATGACATCATCAGTGATCGATGACATCATAGTAGGAATGACGACGTCAACGTAGGAATGATGATGTCATCCTAACAGTACCCTCCCCTCAACGGGCGTCACCCGGCGCCCGATCAGCCGCAAGGAAATCCCGAATGAGCGCAGCGTCAAGGATGAACCGGCGGGGAACCCAACTGCGTTCCTCGGGGCCGTACCCCTCCCAATCCACCAGGTATTCAAACCCACGACCCCTGCGTCGCCTGTCCAACAGCCGCCGGACCGTGTAGGCAGGGTGGTCGTCGATTAACCGAGGCGGCGGGGGGGGGCGCCGCAGGAGGGCACAAGGGACTAGAGTGCACCGGCTTGACCTGGGATACGTGGAAGGTATGGTTGATGCGACGGAGAGAAGCAGGTAGAACCAAGCGGACAGCCGCAGGGTTCACAACCCGCTCAATAACAAAAGGCCCGATAAAACGGGGCGCAAGCTTCCTTGACTCAACCTTCAAGGGAACGTTCCGAGACGAGAGCCACACTCTCTGACCCGGCGCATAGGCTGGGGCCGGTGTGCGGTGGCGGTTAGCCTGGACTTGCGTCTTGGTAGAGGAACGTAATAGTGATGCGCGAGCCCTCTTCCACGTGCGACGCAACGGCGCAAATGTGTCTGCATGGAAGGCACCGCAACCTCCTCCTCCTGGGAGGGGAACAAGGGGGGCTGAAAACCGAAGCAGCATTCAAAGGGAGACATGCCGGAAGAGGCGTTGGGGTGCGTGTTGTGGGCGTACTCAACCCACGGCAACTGGGCACTCCAGTGGGAGGGGTCAGCAGCTGTGGTGCAACGCAGCATGGTCTCCAACTCCTGGTTGACCCTCTCGGCTTGGCCATTAGTCTGCGGGTGATAACCCGACGAGAGGCTGACAGTCGTGCCAAGAGCCGAACAGAAGGCCTTCCAAACCTGAGAAATGAACTGCGGCCCGCGATCGGACACAATGTCAGACGGAATGCCATGTGCCCGGTACACGTGTAAAACCAAGAGGTCCGCCGTCTCCTTGGAGGACGGGAGCTTAGGAAGTGGAATAAAGTGAGCCCACTTAGAGAATCGGTCAATGACGGTCAAGATGACGGTGTTCCCATCGGATGGGGGGAGTCCGGTTATAAAGTCCATGGCCATATGAGACCAAGGGCGACGAGGTATAGGAAGGGGGCGGAGAAGGCCTGACGAGGGTTTAGTCGAAGTCTTGTTTCGGGCACAGACCGGGCAAGCGGCGACGAACTCCCTAGTATCCCCCTCCATGGCGGGCCACCAGAAGCGCCTGCGGATGAAGGCAAGGGTCCGTCTAACCCCAGGGTGACAAGTAAGCCGCGTCGAGTGGAGAAGAACCTCAGAACGGGCGGAGTCAGGAACGAATAGACGTCCCGGCGGGACCCCCTTTTGGTCAGGCTGTCCCTGTTGGGCTAGACGGACACGCGATTCAATCTCCCACGTTACCGCGGCCACAAAACAGGCCGCAGGCAACACGGGTTCGGGCTCAGCCCGTATGTCAGCAGAGAACTGGCGGGACAGGGCGTCTGGCTTGACGTTCTTAGAACCCGGTCGGTAAGTTAAGGTGAAGTTGAACCTCCCGAAAAACAGGGTCCACCTGGCCTGCCGGGAATTCAATCTCTTAGCGGCCTGGATGTAGGCCAGGTTCTTGTGGTCCGTCCACACGACGAACGGGAGCTTGGAACCCTCCAGCCAATGGCGCCACTCCTCAAGAGCTGACTTAACTGCCAGCAGCTCACGATCGCCGACGTTATAATTGGCTTCAGCGGGTGAAAGCTTACACGAGAAAAAGGCGCAAGGATGGACCTTATGATCCCCAGGAGAGCGTTGAGAGAGAACAGCCCCAATTCCAGTCTCTGAGGCATCAACCTCAACGATGAACTGCAGTTCTGGGTCAGGTTGGGAGAGCACGGGAGCTGTAGAGAAACGGCGTTTGAGCTCGCTAAAAGCAGTCTTGGCCAGGGGGGTCCACCGAACTGTCAGGATCGGTGTTAGACATGTGGATCTATTCGCGGGTAGTTGAGGGCCACGGGAAACTTGGTAGGTCTTGAGAAGCTGGGGTGTTGTGGAACTTGATGGCTGGGGCTGCACAGTTCGAGGTTTGGGAACGGTCGCAGAGATTGCAGAAGTTGCTACGTTGCTGGTTGCAGAAGTTGCAGGTTGCAGACGTTGCAGAGGTTGGTATGATCCTTGATGTGAATTTATGAATCACTCGCCAAGGCCTGCAGGAGCAGGCCCTTATAGACCCGAATATGACATCACCTGTGTTATGACATCACATGTGTTATGACATCACCAGCGAGGCCATCGGAAGGCATGATTGAGACACTTATGAATCATGACATCATCAGTGATCGATGACATCATAGTAGGAATGACAACGTCAACGTAGGAATGATGACGTCATCCTAACACCCGCCTGCTGGGTTGTAGGACAACCCCAAAGTTTCATTGACTCATGGGCCATTCACTGTACTATGTAAACAGCAGTGCTCTGAGCAGCGCTTTGAGTATCAACACCTTGGCCCGAGCGCAGAGAGCGCTCCCGGTTTGCGGAGCTCCGCCTCGCGCTGCCTTCCTGGAGTATGTCCTAAGCTTTCTTCATCGTCTGACATGACAACAATGCTGCTGCTGTCGGTGGTTGCTGCTGTGGTGACCGCAATGTTGTCATTGTTCTGCCCTGCAAAGCCAAAAGGGGCTAACTCACCAGAGTGTAGAACTGAGAAAAATTATTTATAGTTTATTTATAGTTTTGTTGTTGTCCAGCCAAATGTATTGTAGAGGGAAAACTGGAAATGTGTTAATCATTTGTTTTTTTAATGTACTTATTTATCGACATAAATGTTTTTTTTTAGCTCAAACTTGACCTTTGACCCTTAGTTGGAAGTTACCTTACTCTGGCTTTGCGTCGTCTGCAAAAAAATAAGCGAAAAGACAGTAACTTCAATTCGAATCTTCACTTGGTTGCTTATCACTATATAAAACCAGTATATATGATAATAATGATAACATAGACATGAAGTCTAATGTTCATGGCACAATTAGGCTTAATATAATATACCTTATAAATATAATATAACTAGATTATTTGGCCGCTACGCATCCTTCAAGCCTAGTTTGATGGGACTCTTGTTGGCCCGTCGTGTGTCTGTGTGTTGGCGCCTCGAGGGTAATGTCATATGAGCTGGCTCCTCGGGGGTTAATGTTGTACGAGCTGGCACCTCTGGGGTTAATTTCATATGAGCGGTGCCTCAAACACGGTACATTAAACAGGGCAACCTGCGGCTCTTTAGTGGCTCCCTGTGGCTTAAACAATAAATGGAAATCAATAATGCTTCTTTTTAACTTATCATTGTTGTAGGCTTGAAGTGATTATTTTATTCTCCAATTTATGTATTTATTTATGTATTTATTTATATACTTATTTATTTAGGGGCACTTGGTTCAGCTGAGGGTGAACAGAGACATGGAAGCTGTGATTGGACTGTTGATGGTGCTACTTGGAGTCTCTCACGGTGAGCTGTTTCACTATTAGTCACATAAATATATTGATGATTGTATATTGTGTGAATCAGCTGTTTTCTGTTGAACCAGTAATCCATACTGTTGAATCAATATAAATCTGACCAGGTCCAGTAAGAATAGTAACTTGTCCTGTAAGGCCTAATGGACAAGTATCCATCTAAATACTCAAGCCTTATCACAATGTTCAATATCCACGATTAGAGACAGAGCGGGAGACATACATTGAGTTCACACAAAATGTTTATTTGATTTGCTGTAAGGCTTTCCTAGGTATATAAAGCCAAAGTCACGCCCACTTCCAGGTTAGGCATATGCACCAAGAGATTTCATCCGCCATTTTTCTCCCATAGACATTTCGTAGTAAAATGCTTATAAAAATAGTTTTACTTCGTTAAACCAAGCGATTCAGCTATATTTAGAAATAGGAGAGACCATAGAACATTTCACTCACACCAAAAGATAAACATTTTCGTATTTAAAAAAATATATTTTTTCAACGTTTTTTTGTGTGTGTGGTCTGAATGAAATCTTCTATGGTCTCTCCTGATTCTGAATATAGCTGAATTGCATTGTTTGACCAAGTAAAACTATTTTATACAAATTTTACCAAATTTATATGGAAAAATAAATGGTGGATGAAATCTCGCGGTGCACATGCTGAAGGAGGAAGTGACATCGACTTTCGCTCTCTATACTGACATTGCTGTGTAAGGGGGTTTCTGAGCAATTTCCAGAACAGAAGTGCTCACCACCCAATTGCCAAAAAATTTAATTCTTACAGAAATCTCCAAATTATTATTATTTTTAATAACAAATCACAGCATGACTTTTTCTACGGTGTTCCTCAAGGTCTTGGCCTCTATCTTCCCTAAAACGCTAATTTTGTGTTTGCGCTCGTTTCGCAATGCAAATTGGGGGCGGACACAAGCGCATGCCTGTGATAATTGTACTGGGCATTGGCTGCCCCATGCCAAAGTAGGCGTTTCAGCGCTAATAGGGGTAGATGGTGTTACCCTATCGTCAGCAGCGCGCAATTACTTTGCGCTAAGAGCTTTGAAAAGGACCTCTTATGCGCACATACCTCTCTGCGCTGGGCGCTCTGCACGGAGATTACGGCTGCGCTACCAGCGCAGAGAAGTATTTGCGGAGTGGAAAGTGGAATTCCTTTTGGATATGTCATTAAGCACAGCCTTGCCACACCAAGTGTAACAGTCACTTTGGTTGCAATTACATGTTGGTCCACTGTGTGGCGCTCCTTGTTATTGTATTGTCTTTACGACAACTTACTTTACGTCCTTCCTCTTCTCCAGTCTGCCTCCACGCAAGACGCAAGTCAGATTATTCTCTGTTACAAGACTTGGTGTGTGTGAATTAGCGTTCTCTATGTCTAACTTCTATATGTGTGTAGAGAATTAGTGCCGTAGAGACCAGGCTTAATATGGTCGACAAGTGCAATGAATAAACAGTCTGTGCGCAAACCCACAACTGCCGTGGCTTGATTGAGTCTGTCATGTTAGCTGGCTATCCAGGAGGCTAACAAGCTACACAACACCCCCAAACTTGTTACACAAGACACCAAATTATGCTGCTAAAATTGGGTATTAGCAGATAATTCAGTCAGACAATCAACTATAACTCACTGATAAACTTTTATCACATCGCAAAGAGGAAAATGAATTGAGAACACTTGTGGGACAATGGACATAGGCTATTTACCTTCATAACGCGAAGGGTCATTGGCACCACAGACGATCTGTCAATAAGCTCCCTCTGTCAGTGAGTACACTCTATTACGCATGGTTTGCGCCAGCATTTTGGGGCGCAGATGATTTTTGGCAGAATTGGCACGGCTCTAATTTGCACTTGCGACAGGTGCCGTGAACGTTTCCGCATGCCCGCCGAGAATTGCATCCCCAACATATTTCGGGGCTGTTTTAACTTAGAAATCAGGGAGGTCACGTCTACCAGACAATTATATCACTTTGAAACACTTACATTTCTGTATAAATCATTACAAGTAGCTCCCGTGAGGTGGGGATGTATTTTTTGCTGCTCGGCGGGGGAGCAAAACTCGGCAGAACACCTGGCGGACGGCGCAAGGCGGAATGCTATCTTCTGTGCCTTAAGGCATGCGCAAACAGTGCGCAAAGTGCTATTTAGGGATAGCGCCTGTCGGAAGATAGAGGCCTTTGTTTCCTAATGTTGTATTTTGGAGAGATGATTATTGACCATCTCACTACTATAATAAGGTGGCCGACAATCAAAAATGGTTAAATCAGGGCGTCCCGGTGGCTCACCTGGTAGAACGTGTACCACAAAGGCTTAGGGCCATATCTTCCCAACGGCGGTAATTTTGTGTGTCGGCCCGCTGCGCTTCACATCATCTCGGCGCACATCTCCGTATAGGCGTGTTTATGCCCAAAAGCATTGTGGAGGTGTGGTCATGCCCATAAAACCACAGCGTCACGCCAGCAGCTTCCTCCTCACTGAGAGTAGACTCAGTTATCAGGGGGGAGAGAACGAGAGAGGGAAGAGAGAATTGGAGGATGAACCAGTTCGGATTGTAACGAAAATTGATGCTTTTGTAATTAGTAGCCTTTTAATTAGTCGTTTCGCTCATAACATACACATTTAAAAATATTAGTTTCTTTAATAGGGTAAGGATGTGTGAGATTTTATTTCAATAGCCAACGCTCGGGTTAAGCTATTGTTGCATGGTGCAATGGTGCAGGGAGAGAGGTTACTGTATACTATCAATGGTTACTGTATAGCCTACTGGCCGGTGTTGTGTCAGAAAGTGATTTGCTGCCAGAAACTGATTTCCATCCGCGGGACCACGCACAGCGCTGCCTCGGTGCCTCGGCAGTGCCTCTACCCACCCTGTGCACCGACCCCCCCCCCCCCCCCCCCCCCGGCCTGCTTACCCGGCCCCCCGGCCCAGAGACCCCCCTTCAGGACACGGCACACTAGCCGAACACAAAGCACCCCTCCCCACGCTACACACAGACTCCCGCCTCGCCAGACCCTCATTCCCCTGATAATCCAATTCAAAACGCAAATCACTTTTTCGCACAAAACCATGACAAACAAATTCTCATTGTTAAATCAATGTGTGTTTTTTTCTGCAGTGTAGGTTAGTTGAAAACCAACGTGGCCTTGGAGGGAAGTGTGTCTGCACGCGAGCCGTGCATAATGGGCCTATCCAAGAGAGGATATCCTGCACTGCGCCGGAGAATACTGTCTGTGCTCAGGCATACGCCTGGCGTAGTGGGGTTGTTTGCGCTAAGACCAGCTATTTGCTGGCGTTAAAATTGAGAGCACCCACGGCCCCTTTTTCGAACACATTGCGCTGGAACGCCTATTTTGGAACAGGCAACGCCCAAACCTCTCTTTGCGCTCGGCACATACCGACGGTATCTTCCCCACAGCGCTAAATGACACTTGCGCGAGACACATGATAGGCTAGAGGCCCACCGACACACCTGGGCCACGCCTACACCTGTGTCATCCCAGCGCAAAACTGGACGGTGGAGGCAGACGATAGCTTAAGATGCTGGGAAGATAGCAATAAGAGGTGTGCAAACGCAGTGCAAAGGATAGCGCCGTACGACGATAGGGCCCTTAGTCCTTCGTGTTGCCGACCTGAGTTCAAATCTGACCGGTGGTCCTTTGATGCATGTCATGCCCTCTCTCTCTCCCCAACTTTGCTGTCTGCCTACTGTCCTATCAATAAAGGCAAAAATGGCCCAAAAAATCTAAAAAGGTTAAAACTTGCTTGTAAAACAAATGGTATCAACCCAAAAATTGCTGCAACAAGATATGAGATGTCTGATGTATGACATGGTGCATATACTAATCGAAAGCCCTTAAACACTCTACTTTCAACATTTGAATAGATATACGCCTAACCAAAACACTATAGCCTATATGTTTATTACAGATGTATGACTACAAAAACCAAGCTGCATCTCAAATGAGGTCTTAAGTTAACACTTCACTTGTATGTGGCATATACTGTATAGCTGTAGATCCCCTGCCCCGTTAAAAAGACAAAAAATGTCTCTGGTCAACACATTCTGACTCCCAACTGGTCAAAAACTAACTTTTGGTCAGCAACCCGTTCTATCACTTTATAACAGAGTTTAGGCAACAAATGCTACTTGGTTGGGTTTAGGGTTATGGTTTGGGTCACGATTAGAACCAGGTCTCATGATGAGAAAGTTGCAAGTCAGGGTCCCTACGGGTCCGCAACTCCCACCCCCTCTACCTAGTGTGACTTTGACCTAATTAAACCTCAACTTAACAGCGGCCTCTAGTGGTCGCCTCGACCACATCGTTGATGTCTGACGAGACAAGGTCACGTGACTAACGTACCCCCCCTCCCCTCCGTTGTCTGCTCCTCACAACAATATGCCTAATATTGATATAATATACATATTGATATTGATTGTGAAACTGACTTTTTGTCTCTTATCTGTCTGAATGTCTGTAGGTGTGGAAACCTCCTGTGATGCCAGACAGGATGGAGCTCAATGTTTCGGAGCTCTGGGGGGAACTGTGGTTCTCCAACTGATCAGAGACAATGAGACCTCCAAATTAGATCAATACATGTGGACAAAGGACAAAATGAAAATGTTTGATGTGAAACATAATAAAGTTATACATAATAAGTTAGAAAAAAGATCTTCCTTTAGTAATGGAACTTTTAGGATAAGTAACATCAACTCGACTGACAGTGGTGAATATACCCTTTCGATCTATAACGGTGGAAACAAAATCGCACTCCGAAAACTACAACTGTCCATTCAAGGTATGTTTTTACTTTAAGGGCTCTATCCTCGCAAAGGCAGTAATTTTGCGTTAGCGCCCGTTTTGCGCGGGAATAGCGCCATGCAAAGCCCTAATTGTGGGTGTGTCGGCCCGCTGCGCTTGGCGTCATCTCACGCACACCTCCATATAGGCGTGTTTATGCCCAAAATAGTATTCACAAGTGTGAGATCATGTCCACTCCCCTTAAAAGCCACAGGGCTCTATCTTCCCAAAAGCGCTAATTTAGCGTTTGTGCTCGTTTAACGCCGTGCGCAATTAATGCAAATTGGGGGCGGACACAAGCGCATGCCTGTGATAATTGTACTGGGCATTGGCTGCCACAAGCCAAAGCAGGCGTTTCAGTGCTAAAATGTGGTGATAGATGGCATTATGCTATCGTCAGCAGCGCGCAATTACTTCATGCTAAGAGCTTTGAAAAGGACCTCTTACGCGCAAATACCTCGCTGCGGTCGGTTGCAGCGCAGTGCAAGTAAAATCCCTTTTGGATATGTCATTATGCACAGCATTGCCGTGCCAGGACATCAAATTATGCTGCTAAAATTGGGTATTAGCAGATAATTCAGTGAGGCAATCAATTATAACTCACTAAGAAACTTTTATCACATCGCAAAGAGGGAAATTAATTGAGAAAACTTGTTGGACAATGGACATAGGCTATTTACCGTCATAACCCGGAGGGGCACCACAGACGATCTGTCAATAAGCTCTCTCTGTCCTCGCACGAGTGAGTACACTCTATTACGCATGGAGAGAATTAGAGCATATTGCATGCCTCGCGCAAACAGCCATTGCGAGACGGGAATCTGATTGGTTTTGATTGACTTAATGCCCAGCATTGCCTGGCCACACCCGTGAATAATTCTGGTAGTTAAGACCGCCCAAATCCCGTTTGCGCAGGCATTTTGGGGCGCAGATTTTGGCATGGCTCTAATTTGCGCTTGCAACAAGTGGCCTGAACGTTTGCGCACCCCGCCGAGAATTGCATCCCCAACATATTTCGGGGCTGTTTTAACTTAGAAATCAGGGAGGTCACGTCTACCAGACAATTATATCACTTTTAAACAGTTACATCTCTGTATAAATCATTACAAGTATGCTCCCATGAGGTGGGGATGCTTTTTTTTGCTGCTGGGCGGGGGAGCAAAACTCGGCAGAACACCTGGCGGACGGCGCAAAGCGGAGTGCTATCTTCCCTGTGTTGAGGCACGCGCAAACAGGTGCGCAAGTGCTATTAGGGGATAGCGCCTGTCGGAAGATAAGAGCCCACAGCGTCACGTCTGTGACAGCAGCTTCCTTCTCGCGTCCACAAGCAGCGGGACAGAGTGAGAGAGAGAAAAGAGAGATGGGGTGAGCGAGAGAGGGAGAGAGAGAGAGAGAGAGAGAGAGAGACATGTGAGGCTTTCATACATAGAAAATCAAATAAAACGTGCTCATGCCCACCTGTGAATCACCTGTGTATTATTGCCATTTCACACGCTGAAGAAGGGCTGCTGCCCAAAACGTCTGTGTGGCAATAAAAGTATTCAACTTGGAGTGCTGTCCTCCTTTCTTGATGGTTGTCATGTAGAGTTCTCAACGGTCCTAAAGAATCTAATCGGACTAATCTAATAGGTAGATAGATAAGTAGATAGATAGGTAAATAGATAAATCTAATAGTTAGACTTAGATTTAGTTAGACTTAGATTTAATACGATCTGGTGTTTACATGCGCCCAGGGCATGCACTGATATAATTGAACAGCTGTGCCATGTGTGCAAAAGTGATGAATACAACTTGACAGGTCTGCAAAGTGCAAACTCTCACATTGGCTGTGAGACTCAAGCAATTGACACTTCTCACATAGGCCTACTTCTCACACACTTCTTCAAGTAGGCTACAATTTCTCGCAGTAAAAAATAAAATCATACTGTAATCATACCGGTCGCCTAAAGCGTGAATTATGCCAGACATAGCATGTCACACGGCAATGAGACACGGAACAAGAAAACGTTTGGCGCTTAGCCTACTCCAGTGGTGTAGTCTAGTTTTTTGTAGTGGCTATACTGTAAATTTCAGCTTGGGGCAGGGCTGGTGACTTAGCATTTTCAGAAGGAGCACGTGTGCCCCTAAGTTGAAAAAACTAGGAGCACAAAAATAATTTTAGGGGCATGATCATTTTTTTTATTAAATAATGCGTTTCTCCTTAATAAAGGGACATTAGGAGACATTTTTAAACAAAATAACATTTATTTGAATATGAGAACACTACGTTTTAAAGCGAAAACAGTGCAACTGAGGTATATTTTCAAAACGGCAAGTTACATTCCTCAAATTAAATTCACAAACCTGTAGAACAAGAGTGCATGTTAAAAGTTAAGGTGGTTGGACCCAGGAGCAGACACGGAAACAAATCTCGCAAAAAATAATGTTTATTTTCAAGATAATTCCACTGGAGTGAACGGCAGGCAGACAGGCAGCATCAGAGAGAGAAATCCCAACTCAGCTCACAGCTGGCGATGAGGTTCGGTGCTGGAGCACGACCTGAACACAGGAGAATGACAGTCAAAACAGGTCCACAGGGAAAACACGAAAAACACGAGAGAAACTATTCTAAGGTCAAGCGTAGCTACCACTGTAGATGACGGAATAATCTGAGGAAGAGTGACTGAAGAGCCAGGGTCTTTATACAGGTGTCTGGTGATGAGTGGAGTGATTGCCAGCCGTGCTGCGAGGTCCAGGTACTCAGGAGAGATTGCTGCCAGCCGTGCCACTGTGCAGAAACACTCAGGGGAGGGGGAACACAGAGGAAGAGACACAAACAAAACACACACCCCACTGTCTCCTGACAGTGCAGAGAGAATACAAATAAAATAAATAAAATAAAATAATCAATCCTAACAAAGTGCTTGAATTTCAAATTAACCAACTAGTTTAAACGAACTAGTTCGAAATGTAAACATAACTCTGCTCAGTCAGTCTGTTTAGACAAAAAGGACATCACTCCAACAGTTGAGCTTATTTGAACTTGAAGAAACATTTATTTTAAACAAAGTGCTTGAATTTCAAATTAACAAACTTGATCTAAATGTAAACATAAGTCTGCTCAGTCAGTCTGTATCGACAGAAAGGATATTACCCCAGCAGTCTTTGTAATCGGGTCGTCTGGCCCGTTCGGAGCTCAGCCAGTGGTCCACAGCAGGACTAGGATCAGCAGGATTGTGCCGCTATGAATGCATCTCTGCACAGGGCATGCTTGTTGGATTTAGCGTGTTTCTGGACGGTATCACGTTTAAGGTGAGGGTTGCCTGTGACAAATAACGACTTGCCCGCTTGTTTCTGCCCTCTGCAGTACTTTACTTTACTTTACTTTATTGGCATTTAGCAGACGCTTTTATCCAAAGCGACGTACAGAGATTATGTACAGCATAGCAATACAAAACTGATAGAAAAACAGTACAAACCAGCAACAAACAGACAGCATAAACAGCAGTAGACAGCAATAATAATATGAATAGACAGCAATAATAAATTAATTAAATGATTCATGCTATAATCAGGTGAAACAAATTGTCAAGTCTAATAATCCATTGTTTAAAAACAAAGAAAAGGTGGTGCCTGAGGAAAGTCAGTCAGGAGGGAGTCAGATGGGATATAAAAAGATGTGTTTTTAGTTTTTTTCGGAAAGAGGGTAGTGTTTCTGTGGTTCTGATTGCAGGGGGGAGTTCGTTCCACCATTTTGGTGCGAGGTGAGTGAACAGTCGTGAAGTGCAGCGATATGGTCCGTGGAGCGCCGGAGGGGCGAGACGGCCTGCACTGGTGGAGGGGCGGAGGTAACGGTGGGGGGTTTGGAATTTGATCATGGATTGTAGATATGGAGGAGCTGTGGAGTGAACTGCCTTGAAGGTCAGTACTAAAGTCTTGAATTTGATGCGTGCTGAGATGGGTAGCCAATGAAGGTCACGGAAAAGGGGAGTGACATGGGAGAATTTTGGTTGATTAAAGATCAGGCGGGCTGCAGCGTTCTGGATTAGCTGAAGGGGATGAGTAGCGGAGGCAGGGAGACCGGCGAGGAGGACATTACAGTAATCAAGGCGAGATATGACAGTGCTTGGACGAGAAGTTGTGTTGCGGCTAATGTTAAAAATGGGCGAATTTTACGAATATTATAGAGGGAGAACCTACAGGAACGTGCCGTTGCTGCAATGAAATTGGAGAAGGAAAGATGGTTATCAATTATTACTCCAAGGTTCTTGGCAGATGAGGAAGGGGCTACAGTGGTGTTATTGATGGAGATGGAAAGATCGGTCAGAGGGCAGTCTTTACTGGGGATGAGGAGGAGTTCAGTTTTAGAGAGGTTGAGTTTCAGATGGTGAGCAGACATCCACTCACAGATGTCTCTGAGGCAGGAGGAGATGCGTGATTTGATATGTGTGTCAGAGGGGGGAAATGAAATGTAAAGCTGGGTGTCATCGGCGTAGGAGTGATAGGTGAAACCGTGGGATGAAATTATATGGCCAAGGGAGTGCATGTAAAGAAGGAAGAGAAATGGACCTAAGACTGAACCTTGGGGGACACCGGTGGTGAGAGTGCAGGGCTGTGAAAGAGTTTCTCGCCAGCGGACTTGGAATGTGCGGTCAGACAGGTAGGAGGAAAACCAGGATAGTGCAGTGCCAGTGATTCCCAGGTCGGAGAGGGTGGATAGGAGGATTTGATGGTTGACTGTATCAAATGCTGCGGAGAGATCGAGAAGGATGAGTACTGAAGAAAGTGATGAAGATTTGGCAGAGTGGAGGGCTTCGGTGACAGAGAGGAGGGCGGTTTCTGTGGAATGTGCCGGTTTGAAGCCAGATTGATGGGGGTCGGAAAGATTATTTCGGGTGAGGTGGGAAGAGAGTTGACTAGATACTGTTCTTTCGAGAGTTTTTGAAATAAAAGACAGGAGGGAGACGGGACGGTAGTTATTGATGACAGTGGGATCGAGGGATGGTTTCTTAAGGAGTGGTTTTATTATAGCTGATTTTAGGGCAGGGGGAAAGACACCAGAGGACAGGGAGGAGTTGATAAGGGAAGTGAGAAAAAGGGAAATGTCAGGGGAGATGGACTGGAGGAGAGGGGAAGGGATGGGATCTAGGGGGCAGGAGGTGGCACAATTTGATGTTATGATTTTAAGGACTTCTACCGGTGAGAGAGGAGAGAAGGAAGAGATAACAGAAGTAGGAGGCAGTGGGTTTGGGTCAGAACAAGGAGTGGTATGAATGACTGGAGGGGGGAAGGAAGAACTGATGTCAGCTACTTTTTTAATCAAAAATTATGAGAAGTCGTCGGCAGAGAGGGAGGAAGGGGGGGGTGGGGGAGGAGGATTTAGTAGGGTAGAGAAGGTGGAAAAGAGTTTGCGGGGATTAGAAGCAGAATATTGGATAATGGAAGTGAAGAAGGAGGTTTTGGCTGAGGAGACTGCAGAGGTGAAATTGGAGAGGGTGAGTTGATATATTGAGAGATCGATGGGGTCAAGAGATTTTTTCCAGTTTCTTTCTGATGTTCTGAGTTCGGTGCGGTGGGTGCGGAGGGGTTCGGTGAGCCAAGGTGCAGGGGGAGAGGAACGGGCGAGTTTAGAAATGGGGGGGCAGAGGGAATCTAAGGCGGAAGAAAGAGAGGAAAAGAGCGAATTGGCGGCTACATCTGGGAGAGGAGAGAGAATTCGTCAACGGAGGGAAGGAGCGAGAGGGCAGCAGAGGAGAGAGAGGAGGAAGGGAGAGTTTTGAGGTTACGTCGGATGGTGATTGAGTGGGTGGAAGCTGGGCAGGAAGTGAGAACGGAAATCGGAAGGTTGAAGGATATGAAGAAATGATCGGATACAGGAAGGGGAGTGACTGTGAGGTTGGATGTGTTGCAGGAGCGGGTGAAGACGAGGTTGAGGAGGTTGCCAGCCTTATGGGTAGGGGGCGACGCAGAGAGGGAGAGATCAAAAGTTGAGAAGAAGTTAAGAAACGTGTGGGAGTGAAGTGTTGAAGCCGGAATGTTAAAGTCACCTAACAGGATGAGTGGAGTGTTATCTAGGGGAAAGGGGGAGAGAAGGGTGTCCATTTCATCAAAGAATAAACCAAGGTGTCCGGGGGGGCGGTAGATTGTGATAATGGTGAGTTTAGTGGGCAGAGTGACGGTAACTGAGTGGGATTCAAAGGAGGAGATGGAAAGATGAGAGAGGGGCGTGACTGTGTAGGACCATTTGGATGAGATGAGAATACCTGTACCACCACCATGGCCAAGGGTTCGGGGAGTGTGTGAGAAGGAAAAGGCGGAAGAGAGAGCAGCTGGGCTGGCAGTGTTTTCTGGGATGATCCAAGTTTCAGTGAGTGCGAGAAAATGGAGAGACTGGGAAAGGGTGTGAGATGAGATGATTTCCATTTTGTTGACAGCAGACTGGCAGTTCCAAAGTCCTCCCTCTATAATAAAATGATTACATGACTGGGTGGGTGTGGAAGAAGGGACAAAAATAATTGGAATGTGATTGATTTTATTTATGCCTTTACTGTGATGAAAATTACTTGCTAAGTGATGAGAAATGGCAGGACGGGGAGGGCGGGATACAGTTGAAATTGCGTATACTAACTTGTCTGGGCTGATAGGGATCGGAGAGGGTGGAAGGATGGGGGGAATTGTATGGTGAATAATGCTATTAAGATGGACAGGAGTGGATGCAGTCAGTGAGAGAGAAGGAGGAGGCGTAATTAGTCTGCCAGGCCATGAGGGGGCGCAAATGTAGTTTGGAGAATGGACAGGGGAGAGAAGAAGAGGCTGACCGGAAGTGCTAAGAAGTGGGCTTGAGGGGGACGGGTCAGTCAGTCATGGACGGGGCAGGCTGGAGTTTTGGATGACAGAGGCACGATGGAGATTAGCGGAGAGCATTGACGCCCCTAGCGCATTCGGGTGGAGGCCGTCTGGAGCGAAGAAAGCAGGGCGCTCCCAAAACAGAGTGAAGTTATGGACATATGTGATGTTGTGGGCGGAGCAGGCGGATTGCAGCCAGGTGTGGAGAGCCAGTAGTCGACTGAATGTAATGTCACCGCGACGAAAGGTGGGGATGGGGCCGGACAGAAGAATTGTTTTATTAGACTTGACAAGGAGGTTAAACAGAATGGAAAAGTTTTTTTTTCGTAATTTCGGACAGCTGGTTATGGACATCATTGGAGCCAACATGAAGGACGATTTTCTGAACGGATGGGGGAAGTGAGGCCAGTACAGACGGGAGTTGTTGGATGATGTCAGATGTTTTGCAGCCGGGAAGACAGTGCGTAATAGCGTTTGCAAACCGAATGTTCTTGGTTATGGAATCTCCGATTATTAGAACAGTGGGGGGAATGAGGGGGGGCAGACTCGGTCGAGTGGGGAAGGGGTAGCGAGTTTTAACGGGGGGAACCGAAGGGGGGGAGGGGGAGGGGGAGGTGGAGGCCGAAGACGAAGCACGGCTGTGCGACAGCTGCTTGGCGACCAAACTAACGTTAGTGACCAAACTAACGTTAGCGGCCGCTTCACTCAAGCATGGCGGGTTCGGTGCCGCCTCCGAATGACCGGAAGAACCAGGGCTGGGCGGAGAGAGAGAGCCAGCAACAGTACCCACAACGGGAGAAGAGAGGGGACCAGCTGGAATACTCCCGTTGGTCAGCTCAGGGCGCTTGGAGATTGCCTCCTTCAGCAGCCGGAGCCGGGTGCCGGACCGGGAACGAGCAGGACGAGCAGGTACTGCAGACGAGGCGGCATACATCGGAGGAGACGAGGGAGGAGAATACCTGGACCGCGGTGGAAGCTGGGCGCTGCCGAGCAGTGACCAACCAGGACGAGCGGGTACTGCAAACGAGCCGGCGTACATCGGAGGAGAAGGAGACGAATGCCCGGACAGCGGTGGAAACTGGGCGCTGCTCCTTATGTTGAATGGCGCCCCCGGGCTGGGAGGCACGGTCAGCGGAGGAAGCACTGAGGAGTACAGGGGATCAGGCGGGTTTTCGGTCTCATCCTCCAGGAGTTTGAATCTGTTACCAAGCTCAAGAGACCTTGAGGGGGGGCTGGAGGCTACGATATCCTCGGGATCCATCACGGCGACGAGTAGCTGGGATCCAGGTATCGGCAGCAGCTGCAGTGGAGGGGGTCGAACAGACTGGCTGCTTGGGTTTGGTACCAAGCCTACGCCACAGATCTTCCATGAGAAACATTGCTGGTGTGAAGGGATTCTCTAAGCCACGGAAGAGTGGTGTCATCTCCGATGCCTAAACTGTCAGCATCACATGTTGAGATTAAATTAAATGACTGCAGTGTGGATGTGAGTTTCCTGATGGACTGATTCTTCTCTGTGATTTCTACTTGCAACCGGGAGACATCTTTGACCAGTTCAATCACGGTAAGTAGGGGTCGACCGATTATCGGTTTGGCCGATTATTATGGCCGATATTCATCATTTTGCCGATTATCTGTATCGGCATTTTCATTGGCTGTTTGCCGATATCATAATTTAATAAAAAAATGCGCTAATTTGCGGCTGCTGCACCTGGAAGAATCCTCTCCTACAGTAATTCCCTCTGTGTGTGATCTGGAGCAATGTCCCGCCCACAGCGCTATCTGATTGGTTACACATCAAGCAATAGCCTATCAGAGCTGAAATCTTGACACCTCACCTCAGTGCTCTCTGTTCAGCGCAGCTTGTGCACTGGACAGGGAGACAGAGCGAGGCTGCCTGTAAAAGCGAGTGCAGCGGACTTGAGTTGGCTGCTGACTGTGACAGTCACACTGTGTTAAGGTAAAGCAGCAGATTGCCATGCCAAAGTTGTAATAAAGTTAATATATATAATAATTACCTACGCTGACATTGCAAAAACACCACGATCTTATGAGCGATTCGTATGAAGCGCTGCCTCGCAAAGTGTGGAGTGTGGAGAGGTCTGTCGATCAGTGAGAGAGATGAAGCAGTTTAATTGAAAATGCGCGCATGCACTTTGTTGCAGTGATAACGATAACAAGATAACAGAGATTATTTGTGTACTGATAGCATAATATATCTTTGAGTAACGTTGGTGCCTGCAGTGCTGTGCAAATGCAACTCAAACTTATCACCACCGCTGTTGAAAAGGGCAATAGCCTAGCCTACAGTAACCTCACAAAACATTGGGGCACTAGTTTTTAATTCCATAAACCATAGTAGCGTGTCCACGGTGTAGTGTCGCTCTTTTTGAATCAAATGGCCATTGTTGTCAGTAGCGAAGCTGTTTTATTGATCCAGTCGCGCTGCGTGTCCGAAAAATAAAGCTGCAGCGGACTTTTTTTCTGTTCTCTGCCTGGAACAAGGAACCGAATAAACTAGGACGAGACATTTCGTCAGCGGAGCGGACTCTGTTTGTTTGGAATGAAACAAGGAACCGAATAAACGAGGATGAGACATTTCGTCAGCGGAGCGGACTCTGTTTCGAATGAAACAAGGAACCGAATAAACGAGGATGAGACATTTCGTCAGCAGACTCTGTTTGTTTGGAGGATGCACGGATGAACATGTTTGTTTCAGTATTCTCCTTTGAGAGCCTGGGGGTGAGGTTATCAGGTGTAAGCGGAGGGAAACCCTCTATTATCTTGTTACTGTAGTGAGTCGGTGTTAGTTTGTTAAAAGTATAAGTCCACAGCTTTATCTTGATAATATGCCCAAGTCTCCACTAGATTGAGCACACACACACACACACACCACTTTGCTTAATGTTAATAATAGTGTGACTATTTTCAATTAATATTGCAGTTGGATAAACTGAAGAAAATGCATTTTAACAATCGGTCGTGTTATTCAAAATTTTGACACCAAGATTTTCTATTTTACTGCAAATATATATCGGTTCCAAAATATCGGTCTGCTTGACTCGTGATAATCGGTATCGGTATCGGCCATGAAAAAGCCATATCGGTCGACCCCTAAGGCTGCAGTTCAAACATGATGATGGATCGTGTGGCATGATTGTTCACAGAGAGCACAGATAAGTCTCACCACTAGCCTATCTAGGTTACAGGCAAACCACCAGGCCAGTGGGAGTATCCGGGTGCTGCTAGCCGACTAGGCTACTCGCTTAGCTTAGCCTAGCTTTAGCTCAGGTTGTTGATTGTGAATTAGAAGAGTCCAGCCGATCGGGGCTCTGTAACAGAGGGTTCCCCACACACGGCAAACAAGAGTAGATTCCAACTGATGTGAATATGCCCGTGGAGGGCTGGGATCTCTGATCCAGCTACGGTTTAGCTTAGCTTCCGAAGTCACTGAGTCACTGAGTCACTGACGCCGCTTGCAGGCGGAGGATTGTTTAGGTCCAGATTAATGCGATCAGATGTTCGATCGCAAAAACGTTAAGCCTGGTGTGAAGCTTTGATCATACACTAAAATATAGCTAAAAGGTGCACGCACGATTATAACATAATTATTATAAAAAAATTATAAAATTGGATAAAAATGTTAAAATCCAACGGAGCTTCTGGCGGGCAAACACAATAGATGGGGGGGGGGGGGGGGGGGGGGGGAGATATGAGGGGGTTCCAGCGGATCCCCAATCATCTTCAAAATCATCTTCCCCTGCAGTTTTTGACTTATTTACTGCAGTTATCTACCAAGTATTTGCTAAACAAACTGAATTGAAGATTCTGTCACAAAACTATATTGTTAAGTTCCCTTGCACATTTTTAAGTGTGTATACTAAAATCCGAGAGCTTTCCTAGTGGGTATACTGCGTATACCTGCGTATCACGTAGACTACACCACTGGCCTTAGAGATTTCAGCCCAGGGGTGGACTTACTCATGATATTATAAGATTGGTGATGTCACCAGTGCTGTCACTCAAGCAGACAATGATGATGTCATCAGTGAGTGATGTTATCAGTGAGTGATCTCATCAGTGATGATGTCACCAGATGATGTCATCATTGCCCGAGTAGTATGTAATTAGGGCAATTACCTAATTAAAAAATGTGGCTCTGTCAGGGTGCTCTTTACACTTCCTGAAAGATTCAGCCCGGATCGCACGTAAAATGACATAGCTGTGGTCGAACACAATTCTGATCACTCACTCACTCACTCACTCACTCACTCACTCACTCACTCACTCACTCATTCAATTGCTCATTCTCATTATGTGTGAGTGAATGAGTGAGCAGAACATCACTCACTCAATGCATAGCTGTGGCTGAGCACAATTCTGCTCACTCACAGACAGACAGACACTTCACATTGTTATTGTATGATTGATTGCATAAGCTGATTCTGGGAAAGTCCAAACTGATATGAGTCTATTCCCTCAGCCCGTGTGTCATCCCCCCTGCTGCTCTCTGAATGTCTGCCCCATGGGGGGATGAGGCTGTCCTGCTCCTGTGAGGGGGACAGTCCTCACTACAGCTGGACTCTGGACGGACGAACACTGACAGACACCCACATCCTCTCTGGAGAACATGAGAACATCACTCTGTTACCAGGCCTGTCAGGACAGCTTGTCTGCTCGGTCAACAATAACATCAGCAGAGCCACTGCAAGCAAGACCATATCAGCCTGTATCAGCTCAGGTGAGTCAGAACGTAACATATCAGCCTGTGAAGGTGAGTCAGAATGTAATGAACGATTTGACCCATTTTTTACCTTCAAATCCAAGATAGCTGTCAATTATCAGCTAAAAAAATTCAATTTTTCGAAATTGTTGTACAACCTTCATATTAGGCTCTAATGAAAGCTCTGCTCATGGAAAGGTGAGTTATAAACAGAAAAACAACATGTAAGTACACAGAGGTCGTCTCAGCGGTCAAAAAGGCCAATGTTCATCATGAGAAACAAACCTTTGCTTGCTATGGTCAGTAATTGCTCTCTATGGTCAGAAATTTGGAAATTACTTCACAATTGAATCAAATTAAATTGAATGCTAAAGGTGAGGGGCTGGCATCTCCCCTAGGGACAAGATGAGAAGAGAAGCTCAGTCATCCATGAGGGACTTGGAGTAGAGCTGCTGCTCCTTCACGTAGAAAAGAGCCAGTTGAGGTGTTTCGGGCATCTGGTAAGATTGCCACCTGGGCGCCTCCCTAGCAGAGCACGCTCCCACTCACCGCTCTGTTCCACTCAAAAAAATAAAAAATATAAAAGGCCAGGGCATTTTAATTTCTGTTTAAATGCCTGGGCAATGGGCATTGCTCACTCACTACAAATAACATGAGCTCAGCAGAGTCGGCTGTTCGTTGTCGCCCCCGGCCACACCCCTTAAAGCAAATAGCCTAATAGCGTATATGTGTCTTTATGTACGCCAAGGGGAAAATGACAAATGCTGGCAGAAAAAAATGTGTGCGGATTCAATGTATATAGATTAATAGAAACAAATTTTAAAAAACTGATAAATGTAAATGTGTGCTGGTGCAACCAAATTAAACTTCAAAGAGAGGGGCATCACGATCAGCGTGGCTCTCAGTATGCTGCGTAATTATGCACACAGCAGCCCTGCTGTGGAGATGCAGGGGTGCCAGCATAGGCAGAGTTTGACTTTTAGCTTTGGAGGGGGCACTTCTGCAGGAGTCAGCTGCTCCGAAAAAAACATTGTCCGTTTTACATTTGAAATTTGGCCCGTTTGAAGCCAGATTTAGAGGAATATCAATTATTTTTCTTTTTTTTTGTAATATTGTTTTTTTATTGTTTCATTTTCAGATGTCGGTTCAGTGCCGTTAACAATTGGGTGTACACACCCATGCAAAAAAACTGGACAAAACAACAACAGCGAACAGATGGGACAGAACCCATAACAAAATTAGTCTTCAGATAAACTGCATGTACAAATATGGTGTAACGGCGACATTGACAGTGTGAGTGCTTCATCTGAAAATAAAGCTGTGCGCATGTCTCCCACCCCCTGAACTTAGTCCACATCCAGTCAATTATACAGGTTTGGTTCTAATTTTAAGGCTGGCATCATCATGGTCTCTCTCTCTCTCCCCCTCTTTGCCAGCGAAACATTTTGGCAGTTTTTTTTTGCCGTTTGAAACTAGATTTAGAGGAATTATTATTGTACAATAATTACAACAATTAGTCTCTGAATAATAAAGTATTATTAATAATAACGATAACAATAATAATAATAATAATAATAATAATAATAATAATAATAATAGGCTGCTGCTACTACTACTACTAATAATAATAATGACGTCATTATTACTGTTATTGTTGTTTTATTATTGTTAGTGTTAGTAATCAGAGTAATTATTGTAATTATTGTTTAATAAGTATAAGAAAGGAAATATTAGAAATATTAGAATATGAGTAGAATTACAGGACATTAATACTCATTATTGTATGTATTGTCTGTATTAATGTAATGTTGTACACTACATTTACATGTAATGTACATTTATATTATATAGCGCTTCACTGTTCACTGTTGCTTTTGGCCGTGCTGTCTAGCTGTGCTGTGCCTGTTTGTCTCTGCTGCATTTTTTGCTGTTATACTGGTGAGTTAGTTTTCTGCTTTCCTTGCTTTCCTGTGTTTTTAAAATGGTCTTAGAATACTATTTGGCTATAGAGTGCTATTAGGCCCATCGATACACAGCTGACTGTGACCACAGCCTCTGTGAACGAGCGGCTGATTGCGTGGGAGGGGCTTAGAACCTCTGTAGATCCTGTATTTCTTAGCATAGTCTTTCTGCGGGAGTCGCGAGAGTCCATCAAGAGTAGGCCAGAGAATAGGGTTTTTGCTACTTCTCTTTTTCTTCCTAACTATGTGTTTTCTCCCCATCCCTGATGTAACATCAGCCCATAGACGCCGTAGACACGGCATCTTCAGGTGTCGTAACCCGGGTAATCTTTCCTACCCTAAGCGCAGAAATAGTCCTTTCACTATTGCCGGAGGACTCTGGAACTGCCAGTCGGCTGTTAAGAAAACTGAGACCATCTCAGCTCGTGCTCTTTCTCAATCCCTCCACTTTCTAGCTCTCACAGAGACCTGGATCATCCCGGAAAACACTGCTACTCCTGCAGCTTTGTCCGCTGGTTACTCCTTCTCCCACACCCCCAGACCCTCTGGCCGTCGGGGAGGCACTGGTCTCCTCATCTCTCCCAAATGGACGTACACTGTCACCTCTCTCTCATCTGTCTATATCCTCTTTTGAGTCCCATGCAGTTGCCGTATCCCTACCCATCAAGCTCAACATTGTGGTAATCTACCGCCCGCCTGGTCTCCTTGGTGTCTTTCTGGATGAGCTGGACACCCTTCTCTCCGTCTTTCCTGAGGATGGTACTCCACTCATTCTTCTGGGTGATTTCAACATCCAGCCAGTAACCTTACAATCTCTGCACTTCCTTAACTTCTTCTCATCCTTCGACCTCTACCTGTCTCAATCTCCTCCAACTCACAAAACAGGGAATGTGCTTGACCTGGTCTTCACCAGATCCTGCTCCACCTCTAACCTCACTGCGACTCCTCTTCCTGTATCCGACCACCACTTTATCACCTCTCTTCCCATCTCCCTGCCCTCCTCCCACCCATCACCCCCTCACTCTAACACCACCCGACGCAACCTAAAAGCTCTCTCACCTAACTCCCTCTCTTCTACCGTCCTCTCCTTGCTTCCCTCAGCCGAGCAGTTTGCTCTCCTGTCCACTGACGAGGCTTCCACCGCTCTTCTATCCTCTCTCTCCTCCGCTCTTGATTCTCTCTGCCCACTCACCACTAAGCCTGCCTGATCCTCTCCCCCTGCTCCTTGGCTGACTGAATCTCTGCGAACTCATCGAACAGAGCTTCAGGCAGCTGAGAGAAAATGGAGAAAATCACATCACCCTGAAGATCTCTCTTCCTACCACCTTATCCACTCCAAGTTTACCTCTGCTGCCTCCAAAGCAAAAATCTCCTTCTTCATCTCTGAAATCCAGTCATCTGCATCCAACCCCAGTAAACTGTTTTCCACCTTCTCCACCCTCCTCAACCCTCCCTCCCCTCCCCCTCCCTCCTCCCTCTCTGCTGATGATTTTGTAACCTTCTTTACCAAAAAGTTGGATGACATCAGCTCCTCCTTCCATCCTCCAGTTACCCTCACTAACACTCCCGACTCCAATCCTGCTTCTCTGCCCCCTGTCCCCGGATTTACTTCCTTCTCTCCCCTCTCTCCCGATGAAGTAATTAAACTCATCAGCTCTAACCGAGCCACTTATTGCCCCCTCGATCCTATCCCTTCCTCTCTCCTCCAAACCATCTCACCTGACATATCTCCCTTCCTCACTACCTTCATAAACTCCTGTCTGTCCTCTGGTCTTGTTCCGCCTGCTCTAAAGACTGCAAGAGTCAAGCCTCTGCTTAAGAAACCCTCCCTTGACCCTACTGCTATTCAGAACTACAGACCTGTCTCTCTTCTCTCATTCCTTTTCAAAACCCTCGAACGAGCAGCGTCCGACCAACTTTCTCTCTATCTCTCCCAGAATGACCCCCTGGACCCTCTGCAGTCCGGTTTCAAGGCCTCTCACTCTACTGAGACAGCTCTTCTTGCAGTCACAGAGGCCCTTCACACTGCTAAGGCCTCATACCTCTCCTCTGTCCTTGTCCTCCTTGACCTGTCCGCTGGTTTCGATACAGTCAACCACCAAATCCTTCTTTCCACTCTGTCTGACCTCGGCATCTCAGGTTCTGCATACTCCTGGTTTGCTTCCTATCTCCCTAGTCTAACCACTCATACCAGGTCTTATGGAGAGGGTCCGTCTCCAGATCCTGCCCTCTTACCACCGGTGTCCCCCAGGGCTCAGTCCTGGGCCCCTTACTTTTCCTTCTCTATATCAGATCTCTTGCCCATGTGATCTCATCTCATGGCTTTTCTTATCACTGCTATGCTGACACCCAGCTTTTCCTTTCCTTCCCCCCCTCCGACACCCAAATCGAGGCTCGCATCTCTGCATGCCTCAAAGACATTGGTGACTGGATGTCTGCCCACCACCTCAAGGTCAATCTTGGTAAAACAGAGCTACTCTTCCTCCCAGGGAAAGACTGCCCTCTCGCAGATCTCTCCATCTCCATTGACAATACCACTGTGCTTCCCTCCCAAACGGCTAAGAACCTTGGGGTGATCCTTGACAACCAGCTGTCTTGCTCGGCCAACATAGCTGCGACAGCACTGTTATGTCTGAAGAACGGGCGGACCACGACGTGCTGTTTGATGCTTTATTAAACAACGGCTGCTGGTAGTACAGGCTTCAATGCTTATGCTGCCTAGATGCTAGCAGGCTAAACTGTTACTGTCCACAGTCCGACGTAACTTCCGGTACTGTCGTAACACTCTTAAAGGGCCAGTCCCACTGACGTGGCGCATACCTAACATTTCCCCCCCCCTCCGGGATACAACAACACTCAGAAACCCAACCCCCACCCAGACAACTTGGCCAGTTCAAAAGTCAGTAATATAGTCCCCAAGGTAAGCGGGCCGAACCCGAGCCCGGGCCAGCCGCTCAACTGGCGCCACCGGGTGGTGGTCTGCTGGTGCTAGAGGAAGTTCAAACGGCAGTCCGGGGTCGTCTGCTGCTGCCAAGTCTGTGTCAGTGTCTGCCCACATACCTGTGACGACCGGTGGTGTAGCTGCGAGGACCCAGGTACCTGCGGTAGTCGGCGGTGACACTTTGCAAAGACGGCTGGCATGCCACCGTGACCCGTCAGACAGACGGAAGGTGGCTGGCCCCAGCTGGTCGGTGATCTGCATAGGCGTGGACCAGAAGGACTGCAGCTTGTGGCCCCGGTGAGGACGGCGGACGCGGACCCAGTCCCGGGCCGCGAAGCGTGGTGTCTCCACCCGTCGTGACGTGTCGAAACGTTGTTTCATCTGCCGTTGGTTGTTGCGGACCCTGCGGTGCTCCCGCGCAGGTGGTCTCACGATCGCCGTAGCCCTCAACCGATCTAAGGGCAGCTGCAGCTCACGTCCCGTCATGAGGAACGCTGGGGAGCTGCCAGTTGTGGAGTGTTGAGTGGCTCTGTAGTGCAGCAGGGTGCGACGAAGAGCTGCAGAGAACGTGAACCTGTCGGCCAGGTGGGCCCTGATGCCATTCTTCAGAGTCTGGTTCAGCCTCTCCACCCCCCCATTTGCCTCTGGGTGATAGAATGCTGTGCGGATGTGCTTGACACCTCGCTCCTCCATGAAGGCCGCAAACTCAGCAGAGATGAACTGCGGGCCATTGTCTGTGGTGATGGGTACCGGGAAACCCCAGCGGGCGAAGAGCGAGTCCAGAAAGTCGGTCACCACCTGGGTGGTAACAGAGCCCGTCGGGAGCACCTCCGGCCACTTGGAGTGAAGGTCGTAGACCACCACCATGAAGCGCTGGTGGTGTGGGACGCCATGAAGCTCCCCACAGATGTCGAGCTGCAGGTGCTCCCAAGGGCGAGCTGGCCATTGTAGTGGTTGTAGAGGAGGGGCCGCGGGAGAGCCAGTCTTCCCGCTCAGGAGACAGGCTGTACAGTCCTTCACCAACACCTCGATGTCTCTGTCGATGCCTGGCCACCACACCCGGTCTCGACAGCGCTGCTTGACCCTCACGATGCCCAGATGGCCCTCGTGAGCCATGGCCAGAACGCGTGCGCGCAGGCTGTCCGGTATGACAGTGCACACGCCACGAGCGACACAGACATCATTCCAGCATGATAACTCCTCCCTGACCCGATGAAAGGGCCGCAGCTCATCTGGGAACTTTGAAGGCCAACCTGAGCGGATGAAGGTGCGAAGCTGTGAAAGCACCGGGTCCTGCTCAGAAGCCTCTTGGAGGTCCCGGAGTGACACTGTAGACTGGAGAGGGGAATGGAGCATGTGGATGAGGGCGATCTCTGCAACGTCCGGACCCGGATCAGGTGACGAGCAGGGGGTGGCCCGTGACAGCAGATCCGCCACCACGTTCTCCCGACCTGGAGTGAATTGCAGGGTGTAGTTATACTGCTGGAGCCTCTCCGACCAGCGGTGGAGCCTCAGCGGTCTGTGCCCCGTGCCGGACGTTGCGAGCAGGGCCGTGAGTGCCTGGTGGTCCGTCCGCAGCGTATTTGACCTGCCATACAAGTACATATGCCACTGCTCTGATGCCCAGATGCACGCCAGGGCCTCCCCCACTGAGTACTTGCGTTCCGCTTCAGAGAGGGCCCGTGAGGCAAAGGCGATGGGCCGCTCTACGCCACCATGAAGCTGAGACAACACGGCCCCCATGGCTGTGCTGGAGGCATCGCAGGTCACGAGCGTGGGGCATGTAGGGTCGAAGTGTGCAAGCACCGGTGGGGAGGTGATCTGGACTTTTAGGCGCTGGACAGCGTCCGAGCAGGCGGCAGTCCAGAGCCATGGCGTGTCCTTCTTCAACAGCTCGCGCAGCGGGGCCGTGGTAGCCGAAAACTGGGGGAGGAACCGCAGATAATAAGCCATCATCCCCAGGAAAGAGGACACCTGAGCAGGGCCTGATGGCTCCGGAAGGCGCAGCACGGCCTCCACGTTACACTGCAGTGGTTGGAGACCTTCGGCGGTCACGCGGAACCCCACAAACTCGATCTCCAGGGCAGCAAAGACACACTTGTCCCCGTTCAATGTGAGCTTCTGACTGGCGAGGACGCGGAGCACCTGGCAAAGGCGCTCGTCATGGACTGAAGGTGTCGGGCCGTGCACCACGATGTCGTCCAAGTAGATCACCACGCCGGGAATGCCCGCGAACACGGTGGCCATGATTTTCTGGAAGCAGCTAGGGGCAGAGCTGAGGCCAAAGGGCATTCTTGTGTAGCGAAACACACCGACGTGTGTGACAAAGGCTGTGAGGTTCCGGCTGTCGGGATGCAACGGGACCTGAAGATAGCCTTGGCGGAGATCAAGCTTTGTGAAAATGGTGGAACCATGGAACTGCGTGGTCAGTTCCTCCGCTGTAGGCAACGGATACTTATCGGGGATGACAGCCTTGTTGACAGCCTTGAGGTCAATGCACAAGCGCAGCTGTCCCGTCTTCTTGCGTGCTGCCACCAGGTTAGAAATCCAGGGTGAAGCATTGATGGGCTCGATTATGCCGGCCTCCAACAGATTCTTGAGCTCCCCAGCCACTTCCTCCCGCAGGGCCAAGGGAACACGGCGTAGGGGCTGAATGACTGGGCGGACCTCTGGGTCGAGGAGGGGCTGATGGTTGAAAGTGGAAAGACAACCGAGGCTAGAAAACAGTTCGGGCCATTGCTGGGGCCAGGGCGAGGTGATGTGGTGGATGCTGAGCCCACTGTAATCCACCAGCTGAAACCCCAAACCCGCGAGCAGATCCAGGCCCATGAGATTGGTGCCAAGGCGTGCGACTTTGAAAGTGAATGAGGGAACGATTCTATCGCCATAACGCATGGAGAAAGAAATGGTGCCAATGATGTCGATCTTTGAGTTTGCATAGCCGCGTACGGGTCCCAAAGGGGGTGCTGCCAGCGTGTGGTGAGGAAAAAAACGCTCGACCGTAGCTGCATTTAGGAGAGATGCGTCTGCCCCTGTATCGAGCAGCAATGGAAGGCACACGCTGTCCAGCTCCACAGTGCACGTTTTGAATGAGCGGCGGGGGGCACTCACTGTGTGAATGGTCGTGGGTGAGAGGTGGTCGGCAGCTGAGGGTGACTGTCTTTGAGAGTTAGCTGGGACAGAACGGCAAACCCTAGAAAAGTGGTTCTGTTTCCCACAACGCTGACAACGCTGCCCCCTGGCAGGGCAGTTCTGGGCCCTCGTAGCATGTGAGGAAGAGCCACAGTTACTACACCGCTGTGACTGGTTTTGTTGGCGGGTGGCATAGTTTACGTGAGCATCGTCGGGGGGGGGGGTGGGGTAGAAGGATGAGGAGGGCACTCGATCTGTTGCGCCGTGAGTTGGAACGGGGGGGGCGGGGCGCCGGACAGTTGAGTGGCGAACGCCGCTGCTGACTCTATCTGGAAAGCTATTTCCACCGCCCTATTAAGAGTCAAATCATCCGGGGACATTATCAGTTTCTCCCGGACCCTCGGGTTGTTGGTGTGCTCGGCCAACTGATCCCTTATCAGTTCGTCTTGTAACGCTCCAAATTTACATGCGGCCGCCAAACCTCTCAAGTCGGCAACATACTGATGCACCGACTCACCCGTCCGCTGTCGTCGCTGGCGAAACAGAATCCGCCGGAGGATAACGCTCTGTGGAGCGGCGAAATGTCCAGCCAACAAAGCAACACAGTCCGCATACTTGTCCGCCGATCCGAGGGTGTGCAAAATCCTCTGCCCCTCCGTGCCGAGGCAGTGTTTCAGAATTGCTCTCAACCTCGCGTCGCTCACATCCTTCAGCCCAAGAGCCAACACATAGTTCTCAAACGACTCGTGCCAGCGGGGCCATGGAACCGGTGGCTCGCCCGGGAGAGCCAGGAAAGGAGAGGGCGGTGAGAACGTCAGCTCCATCTTCGTCGCCAATGTTATGTCTGAAGAACGGGCGGACCACGACGTGCTGTTTGATGCTTTATTAAACAACGGCTGCTGGTAGTACATGCTTCAATGCTTATGCTGCCTAGATGCTAGCAGGCTAAACTGTTACTGTCCACAGTCCGACGTAACTTCCGGTACTGTCGTAACACTCTTAAAGGGCCAGTCCCACTGACGTGGCGCATACCTAACAAGCACGCTCCTGTAGATTCTCCCTCTACAACATCCGCAAAATCCGTCCCTTTCTCACAAGGGAAGCGACTTAACTCCTGGTCCAGTCACTTATCATCTCCCGCCTGGACTACTGCAACGTGCTCCTGGCCGGCCTACCTGCCGCCGACATCCGACCGCTGCAGCTCATTCAGAAACGCTGCAGCCCGTCTGGTATTCAACCAACCCAAATTCTCTCATGTCACTCCCCTCTTCCGGGACCTTCACTGGCTTCCCATCTCGCCACGCATCAAATTCAAGACACTGGTACTGGCCTACAGGGCAGTACACCAGACAGCTCCTCTGTACCTGCAATCTATGGTCAGGTTCCAAACCTCTCACCGCTCCCTTCGCTCCTCCACTAGTGCAGGACGCCTCGCCCCTCCATCGCTACGTGGGATAAAAAGTGGCTCATCCCGATCGTGACTCTTCTCGTCCCTGGCACCTCAATGGTGGAATGAACTTCCACCTTCGGTCAGGACAGCTGAATCACTGCCGATCTTTCGGAAAAGACTAAAGACATACCTTTTCATGCTCCATCTGGGCCCTTCTTGAACTAACTTCTTTCTCTCAAAAAAAAAGAAAAAAAACTTTACCACTATTCCTTCAGATATTGTAGTTGTCATAGACTGTGTTGCATAGTTGATCGCTCTATTGATGTTATTGTAAGTCGCTTTGGATAAAAGCGTCTGCCAAATGACGTAATGTAATGAAGTTGATAGTTTGACCGTAACATGGTTGCATTGTGATATCCACTCCAACAAGACTTGCTTACTTGGCGCACACTTTTTCAATAAGAACACATTTATGCAATGACTTTACATAATGTATATTTATGTCGCATCATTTAGCCTGTGCTGTGATGTGCAGGAACAGCAGATAAAAGTTATAAAACTAAGCCTGCCCTGAATGAGCCTTGTTTGTTATTGTGAAAGTTAGCGTTAGCATAGGCTAGCGTAGCGCAATACTGAGGGTTCCAAAATGTCGCCGATAAGCTGGGATGCGTTCACAACATGGAAGTGGATGGTATCAGGAATGTCACCGATAGTTACAGGTGAGCTTACAACCTTTATCTGAAGGTAATAGAAGTGTATGGATGCATCAGGACCACTGGGAGAGCGATCCAACACCAGTCAAAGCTGTCGACTCGGGGTCTATGTTATTCAGTGTCGCTCGAGGCTAAATTATCCTCGACCATAATATGCTAGAGTGATGGTAGGCAGACAGGAGTCGGCAAATTAGCATTGGCCGAAGTTTTGCAATGAAAGCTAGAGCAGTTTCTTGAAATGCATTCTAACCAACCGAAATGTTCACATAAAACAAAACAGCGTATTGCTGGTGGTGGCCGTGACACCGGCGCTGCCCTACTGGGGTAGTGGGTTAGACTCACTGAGCTAAATAAAAATGGAGAGAGGATCTCCATCTCCTCCCTGTATGGTATGTGAAGCCAAAATCTTGTCAGAATAAGAGAACCAGAGTCTGCGCAGTAGCTCCGTTGAGTTAGAACCTCTGAGAGCTCCCCGCCCCTTTGAAATTTCTTATGTAGAGCTGCTGTTTCTAGAATGCGCACAGTGCGTTGCGTATTTATATACAGTCTAGCTCTGTGAATATAGCACTTTAAGTTGTAATATTTTTTGTCTCGCCAAAAGTAACCAGGAAGATTCCCACTTTATCAAAATGACGCCTGTACGAAAATCTGATTTTGGTTGTCGGAGATTTCAGACCTCCGGGCTGCTGCTGACTGCTGAGTGCTCTCAGCAGCTCTCAGCCCGGACCGGAAGTGGAGGCAGGCCTCACTCACTCACCCTCAGCCTCACTGGGGGATTATCCGAGGCACTGCTGTGTTGATTAAGCTAGCCTAATGTTTCCGTGGCATTTTGATTAACTTTATGATTTAATTCCTTTTGGAGCAAATGGTTTTACAAATCTAACCTTGACGCTTTACACTACGTTGTTTACTGGTATAGTGTGGGTAGCGCAGCCTGTAACGTTCCATTTAATATAGCTCAGTGGTAACGTTAGCCTAGCTGCCTAGTCTCGTCTCTGTTAACTATATCCTTACAACAGCTAAGAAAGGAGCTTGTGAAGAACGAACATCCCCACAGTCAAAGCATTTCTCTGAGATATCCATATAAAAACGTTTGTTGCTTTAATACCAAAAATAAAACCTCTGTTTATGTGACGCTAAGGGCTAACCCGTTAGCGATTAGCTCATGGCTGGTGCTTGCGTACTATAGGCCCCATCTGACCCGGGACGGGAGTTAACGTTATAAAACACATTTCCTGGCAGTTGGACAACCTGGTAAGTTCTGAAAATATGTGTATATTATTGTGTTATTCCAGCTATCGTTATCGGTTGTTAAGTTAGTAATATTAAGCCGATAAATAATGAAAAACAGCCGACTAGCGAAAGCGGCTAACGCTATTGCTATGTTAAAAACGCTGGAGTAACTTATAAAACACATATTTTCGGAACTTACTTCAGTCCCCAACCAACGTTAATTCCTCACGCACCTTTCTCAAAACAATGTTCTTTTTATTGCGCTCCATTGATATGTCTGGTAGCCAGCACAGCCACCCCGTACCCATGCTAAGAGCCTCTGTCCCGGCAAACACACCCAGCAGAGCCACCCAGACCTCCAGTCCAGGCAGCATTACATGAAAGCACAAAGCAGCACTGTGTCCTGTCTATGTCAAACTAACGCTAGTTCTATAATGTGAAGAGCCTGTCCAGCCAATGACAGCTTGAGACTGGCTGCCACAGCTGTCAATCATCCATTTTTATCCCTTTTTATATGTCCAATAACTACTTAAAAAACAAACTGATCAGAAAAATGATCACTTGCACAGGCATTAGCATGATCTAAAATGATACAAACCACCTTTGGAAAAACAAATCTGACGTATACTGTGATTATTTCGCTTGTGAGTTTCCCACCCACTAACATGGGGAGGCGGGCCTTGTGACCTAATACTGGATTCAACCGCCAGAGCGGCGATCTAACATGCAGCGGCTTCACTGAACGGGACCAGAGCTGCAGCCTTGGTTAGACTCTAACCCACTGTTAGACGGTTAGACTCTAACCCACTGCCTCTAACCGTTAGAGAAACTATCTGGGAAGGGGATTGCAGGATTGCAGCCAAACACCCTCTCGAGGCAGTGAATCTGCTAGGCTCAGTTGTCGCAGCCATTCCAGCCTGATGTCCGAGTCTCCGGGAAACTGATGCACTGCACACCGGTGTAGCGTTTGCACCCGGCAACACAACACTTTCGACCCATGACTATCCCTAACCTGTCCCTGTCCACTAAACTCAACTCAACAAACAAACAGATGGACATTTATTTTTATTTTTACAAACAAACACAACCTCGGCTATCCGACGTACTCTAAAACTAAACCTAAACCTAAACTACTAATACTACAAAGAGATACTCAACACTTTTTCCACTTTTTTCTGCTGAAAATCAATATATATTGGAAATTAGCTGTGTTCTTGATGAATCCAGGTCAAAGTCCTGACATTTACTGTAAAACTGAGTAATTCCTCATCTCTTCTCACATACCTATGCAAACAAACAAAACTTTTTTTTTCTTTTCTTTTTTTTACAAACACAACCTAGGCTATCTGACGTACTCTAAAACTAAACCTAAACCTAAACTACTAAATACTACAATTTACACTATGCACTCTAATTAAAATGCTGCACAAATCTCTCTCTCTCTCTCTCTATTCAACAATTCTCCACACTCAGGCCCAGCATGGTGTGCTGGCACTTTTATAAACTTTGGCTGGGAGGGGCCTAGGCACGAGAGATGGGCGGGCTGGGTTTGGTGACGTCACTGATCAAGCTACTTCACTGATCAAGAGCTCTGCCAATAGAAAGAGAGGGAAATGTGAATCTACAGCTGGCTTTTTTGCCTTTTTGGATTGTATGGGACTGCATAGGTATGTGAGAAGAGATGAGGAATTACTCAGTTTTACAGTAAATGTCAGGACTTTGACCTGGATTCCTCAAGAACACAGCTAATTTCCAATATATATTGATTTTCAGCAGGAAAAAGTGGAAAAAGTGTTGAGTATGTCTTTAATAAAGAGAGAAAATATTAAAATAGACGAGACGGGAAAAAATATTATAGGTCAAAAGCAACAGTGAAAAGGTGGGTTTTGAAGGCTTTTTAGGAAAGATGACATATGAGTGTGAAAGACAATAAGTTTTGGCCTGTCAGAGGCCCCCCTGTCACAGCTTTAGCAAAGAGATACCTGTGATGCTTGTCAAAGTGGATATACATTTTATGATCATATTCAGCTAGACAGTGACATGGAGATTTACAATGGTGAGCAATTTTTTATTTATTTTTTTAATTGGGGGGGATGGCCCGCCCGCCCATGAGCGTGAGGCAGAAGGAATAAGTAAGCCTAAGGAGTCTGACTCAGGCTATTATTGAACATGTTTTTATTACATGAATAAACAAACGTTCTGTCTGTCTTCAGGGCCAGGGTCCATGAGTCTCTTCCTTCTCGTCTCACAGCAGCTGGCAAGAAAATAGTGGGCGGGCCGTGCACATGGCCATGCACCGATGCATTCTGGTTCGTTGTGAGCGAAACTACGGCGGGACTGAGCGGATGATCGGTGCCGCTCCAACTTTCGCTCCGGTACCGCTCTGGTCCCCGCTCACCGCTCAAGCCAAGATCCCCACACTCCGCTCCCCCCTCGCTCCCCGCTCCGCTCACATGCTCTGCTCCCTAAGGAGGTGTTCCTGGCACGCCCAGCTGGGAGGAGACCACGGGGCAGACCGAGGGCTAGGTGGAGGAGAGATTATGGGCTCTATCTTCCCGACGGCGGTAATTTTGCGTTAGCGCCGGGTTTGCGCTGGAATAGTGCCCCGCAAAGCCCTAATTGTGGGCGTGTCGGCCCGCTGCGCTTCACGTCATCTCGGCGCACATCTCCGTATAGGCGTGTTTATGCCCAAAAGCATTGTGGAGGTGTGGTCATGCCCACAAAACCACAGCATCACGTCAGCAGCTTCCTCCTCACTCAGAGGGACTAGAGTGAGAGAGAGAAAGAGGGAGAGAGAAAATATACTATAGCCTAGATGGGCAGAGGGAGAGAGGGAGAGAGAGAGAGAGAGAGAGAGAGAGAGAGAGAGAGAGGCAGTCATGCATAGAAATCAAATAACGTGCTCATGCCCACCTGTGAATCACCTGTGTATTATTGCCATTTCACACGCTAAAAAGGGCTGCTGCCCAAACGTCTGACTGTATGGACGTATGTTTATCCCTTTTCGGGCTCTCTTCTCCTGCATCTCCGCTGCGGGGCTATACTGCATGCGTAATTGCGCAGCATACTGAGAGCCGTGATGAGTGATGCTGCTCTATTTGAAGTTGAATTTCGTTCCACCAGCACACATTTTATTAATCAGCTATTTTCTATTTGTTTCTATTAATATATATACATCGGATCCCACCAATTTAGCCCGTCATTTTCCCCTTGGCGCACATAAAGACACATGCTTCCGTCACTGTCTGCTTGATGGCGAAAGGGACTTCACTGTAGGCTACTCGTGACAAAACCAGACATCAAATTTTCAACAGTTAACTTTTGGACCTAGGCCTATAGGTTACTGGCTATTACGAGGTGAGGCAGTATGCCCCGTGTCTCTCTCTCCCCGACGAGGGAAGTGGAGAGGGCTATTGCGGTGCTATTGAACGTATAATGGTTGGAAAAGATCAACATTTGCTTTTTATTTTCTCCTACCCTCTCCTACCTAAAGTAATCTAATGTTACACCACAGACCTGTATGGTCGGGAATTATGTAGCCTAATAAAACCATGACAAACGAATTCTTATTTTTAAATCAAGGTGTGTTTTTTCTGCAATGCAGGCTATAGTTGAAACTCAACGTGGTATTCCGAGGAGAGAAGAGTGTGTGCAGGCGCGAGGAGAGTGACATCCATGCCCTGCATAAATGTATCCAAGCAAGGATTTCCTGTACTGCACGGAGAATGCTGTCTGCGCTCAGGTGTACGCCTGGCGTAGTGGGGTTGTTTGCGTTAAGACCAGCTATTTGCTGGTGTTAAAATTGAGAGCACCCAGGCCCCTTTTTCTAACACATCACGCTGGAACGCCTATTTTGGAATGGGCAACACCAAACCTCTCTTTGCGCTCGGCACATACCGACAGTATCTTCCCCAGAGCGCTAAATGACACTTGCGCGAGACAGATGATAGGCTAGAGGCCACGGACACGCCTGGGCCACGCCTACACCTGCGTCATCCCAGCGCAAAACTGGGCGGTGGAGGCAGACGATAGCTTAGAGTGAGACGCTGGGAAGATAGCAATAAGAGGCATGCAAACGCAGTGCAAAGGCAACGCAAACGATAGCGCCGTATGAAGATAGGGACCTATATTTCCATGCTGGCCTGGGAACACCTCAGCCCAGTCAGAGCTGGCTAATATGGCCAGGGAAAGGGATGTTTGGGGTCCCCTGGTGGAACGTCTACCTCCACGATGTTAGGTGTGGGTATTTGGACTCTAGGGCAGAGACAGACAGAGGCAAGATGTAAAGTTCACAAGTTCGCAATGTATTGAATGGAGTTTGGTCCAGCAGGCCGAATGAAAGCTGACGGCTGACAGGCGGAGGTCCAAGCAGGTATAGGTGGGGAACAGACAGGCGGAGGTCCAGGCAGGCACAGACAGGGGACAGACAGGCAGCAGGTGCAGATTGGAGCAGGCGGCAGGAATCCGGGCAGAAGGAACCTGAACAGGAGACAGAGGTCAGGTTTTGTCTTCCACAAGGAAAAAGGTTTAGGCTAGGCTGGAGATTGAGCAGGACATAAACTAACATGCTCTGCGTTTACAATCTGGCGCTGTCTTGGAGCCCTCTATCGTTGCATCGGCCTATGAACTGCGCCCAGCGCCAGGAGTAAGCGCAGATTAGTGGGCGTGGACCAGTGCACTCCAAATTTTGGTATCGGCGCTACACGCGGCCTTACGGCCGGAACACACATCTTGCGTGTGCGTGGCGTCTGCGTGGCGTGTGCGTGCTTGCTGCGGCTGGCACGCCCGTGGCATCCACACAGGCAGCGTGGCTGGGGCGGCAGCAGCTGCTGCGCTGCTGCCTGTCTCCCAACTATCTTCCTATAGAGTTTACCATTTATTAAATTTGCTATAAACAATACAATGATGATTTTAACTGAAGATCGCTTGGGCTCACTTCAGAATCGAGGCAGTATGATTTGTGTGTGTGTGTGTGTGTGGTGGGGAGGGGAGGAACGAAGCCACGTTGTAGCCTATCTGGTTTTTCAGAGGGCAGGAGAACTGTAGCTGTGAGCTCAGCTCATCCTCTCGTCTCAAATCAAAACGAGCCTTGATTGGCAACCAGAGTCAAAAAAAATATGCCGCAAATTCGCCCAGAGAAATAAACACAGTGTTGTGAGAATTTTATTGTTGATATAAAAGAGAATATGCTCTCAATTGTATAACATTGTAATTTAGGATGTTACCTGAACGCAACACAGGTGGTTACAGCCAATGACATGCACGGAAAACGTATGTATGTGTGTGTGTGTGTGTCTCTGACCCAGTGTCAGTGTCAATAAACAGCTCCATGGGAGAAGAACCACTTCTTGCTGCTGCTCTGGGAGTGCACGCGAGAACTGCTGCATTAACCCACTCTGCTAACAGTTATTATGTCTGCTTTGAAAATAGTGCTTGTATGATATGATTATTAACAGAAATAGGTCATTTTTAATGTGGATTTCTGTAGAGACGCTAGAGACACGCGCGCGGAAAGCTGAAAAAATAGGCTTCGGTTCTATTCTCTAGATGACGCGCGTCTCACGCTCGCAAGACACGCGCCTGAGACGCGCGTCTGATGCCGGTGGTGTGGCTGCTGTAACCTGTTAACATGGGAACCGAAATGAAAACGCCACGCAGACGCCACGCAGACGCACAGCACACGCAAGATGTGTGTTCCGGCCGTTACGCATTATAACCACGCCTTTTAAGTGTAAAATTATGCACAACCTGCTCATTGGAGAAGTGCAGTAAACGAATCACAAGCTTCCCTTTTAATCTCCAATTCCACGGAGTGATCCAGTCCGGCTTCAGAAAGCCGAGGGCTCTGAGCTCCCCCCCCCTCCCTGTTTCATCCCCGGCTGTCTCCATATATATTATTCCATATTATTATGCTTCTCAAAAACCAATCTCACTGCAGTTTAAATACTGCAAGCATGTAAATATGCTACACTATAGCAAGATCAAAGTGAAAAGAATGTTCTAAACACATGGCTAGAAAAATATAGCCTATCCCTATGTCATGATGAGATTAGATTGGTGAAAGTTTGTCCAGAATGATATCGTTTTCTCTCCCCTGCAGCACAGGTAGGATGATGCACATAAATATAGCCTACATTATGTCTCAGCAGCAGCATCAGTGATGTTCTTGATTGCTCTCTTGCTGTGCTAATACCCAGCAGCTTGAGGGCCCTGCAGAGCGACTGGCCAGCGAATCCTCTGCAGCCGACCTTGATGGGGTAGCAACGGGTCTTCCATCCCCTGCTTCGGCATTCGCTTGCAAGCTCCTCGTACTTGGCTCTCTTTCTCTCAAACGCCTCCTCCATCCGGTCTTCCCAGGGCACAGTCAATTCCAGCAGGACCACCCTTGATGATTCTGACACAAGAACCAGGTCAGGCCTGAGCGTGGTCACTGCTATGGTTTCCGGGAATTTGAGCTGTCTCCCCAGGTCGACCTTCAGCTGCCAGTGCCGAGCTGTTGCCAGTAGCCCCCCTGTTGGGTTTGTTTTTGCTTTGACAAAAGCAATGGAGTGCTTCGCTGGTTGTTGCTGCCTACTGAGATAAATCCCTGCGCTGATGCAGTGGCGCTGGAAGTACTTTTAGGTAGGGGGTGCTGCAAGGCCGTAGCCACCGATTCAACATTGGGGGGGACGGCTGCCGGCGCCCGCAGGGCGCTGGAAAATTTGGTGGCGACCAAAGAACAAAACTTTTTTGGCCACTTTGTCGCCAGATTAGAGGAATATTAACATTAAGATTAGACTGTGTCATTATTCAGTCACCTTTTCTAACTCACCTCCATGTCACCACTTGCTCCCACTGCTGTGTTGGAATCCTCATTCTCTCCCACCCTTTTTGGACTTTTAGCCATATTTAGAGGAATATTTAATTTTAAATTAACATTAGGATTATACTGTTGTGATGTCATTATTCAGTGTCTTCTCCTCTTCTCTGCAGCATTACTCAATTTACCCTCAGGAATCAGGGACAGTGATAGCCTACCTGCTATTCCTCCCATATATCCAGGGCCGGATTAATAGTACCATGGGCCCCCGGGGCTATTCATTTTCTAAGCTATTCATTTAGCCTTTTAGTCATAAAGATTATGGGCTCTATCGTTGCATCAGCCTATAAACTGCGCTTAGTGCCAGGCGCAGCCCAGATTAGTGGGTGTGGACCAGCGCACTCGATATTTTGGTGTCGGCGCAACAGGTGGCCTTAACCATTATGACCACGCCTTTTAACACATTCACTGCCAGCCGTTTTTTTTTACTGTAGGTAGCTTCTGCCAGAGGGTTTTTTTGAGGATTCTGGCTCATCTTTCAAGACCCGAGGATTATTTTCTGCTAAGATTTTGTGAACACAAAATATCTCAAAAGAACTAATAGAATGTGTGCTTTCTCTGTCTAAAAGAGTTAGTTTGTAGAGTTAGTAGATATGTAGGCATTAGCACTTGAATACAGCATGGTTTCAGCGTCTGAAAATTTAAGCTGAGATAAATAGCTTTTTGTGAAATTCGATAGAACAGTCACTTTAACCATTCATTTTTGGCATCAGTAAGACGTCAGACATCTAAACAATAGTTTTGAACAGTAATTTCCTCCATAACAGCAGGAAACCCCCCTCTACTTCAAACTCCTCCCTCCGTGTGTGTTCTTCTTGGCTGCAGCGGGCGTGTCACAAGCTCGTTTCTGCTGCTGCTCCTGCTGCTGCTCCTGTCTGCTGGCGGCCGCTGGGCGAGGATGGGCTCGCTCGTTTCTTGGGGTTTCGGTTGAGAAACCCCAAGAAACGGGGTTTCTTTTGCGATTCTGGTCTTATTTATGCTGCGTGTTTCAAAGTGTGTTGCACCCATAATCTATTATGCAAATTTGCAATCCCCCACCGCCAGCAATCAGCGCGAAAGCGAAAGCGTTTTCGCCAATCCATTTTACAGTATGAGAATGGTTTCATCGCGCGTTCCCCTGCAGTTTTGGCTCGGCTTTTTCTAGTCTGGAGTCTCTAGTGCTCAGCACTGTCGCCACTTAGTGGGTCGGTGGAATGGATTGTACACGTTCGGCGGCTCCAATATTTATATAAGAGATGTAAAAGGGTTAGATCAACGTCCCACCGTCAAATTTTTTTTTTTTTTTTTTGGACGTATCAACTCGTCATTGGCAGTCAACCGTTGGATTTTTTTTGACGTATCAACTCGTCAATGGCAGTGAACGTGTTAAGTGTAAAATTATGCACAATCTGCTCATTGGGGAAGTGCAGTAAATTAATCACAAGCTTCACTTTTAACACATTCAATGCCAACAGTTTTTCCAATACAGTAGGTAGCTTCTGCCAAGGTTTTTTTTGAGGATTCTGGCTCATCTTTCAAGAGCCGAGGATTATTTTCTGCTAGGACTTTGTGAACACAAAATATCTCAAAAGAACTAATAGAATGTGTGCTTTCTCTGTCTAAAAGAGTTAGTTTGTAGAGTTAGTAGTTATGTAGGCATTAGCAGTTGAATACAGCATGGTTTCAGCGTCTGAAAAGGAAAGCTGAGATAAATGCCTTTTTGTGAAATTCGATAGAACAGGCAGAACAGTCACTTTAACCATTTATTTTTGGCATCAGTGAGACATCAGACATCTAAACAATAGTTCTGAACAGTAATTTCCTCCAATATAACAGCACCCCCACAGCACCCCGCAAACTCCTCCCTCCGTGGGTGTGTCTCTGGTGGCTCTGCAGCGTGTGTCACAGGCGAGTCTCTGCTGCCTGTGCTGCCTGGCGGCCGCTCGTCGGGCGAGTCTGGATCGGGCTCGTTCGTTTCTGGGGTTTCGGTTGTGAGCTGGGATGAAGCTGCGTGCGATTCTGGGCTTTCTGCTGCGTGTTTCAAAGTGTGTTGCACCCAGAGTCTATTTTTGGAATCCCCCACCGTTGTGCGCCAGCTCCCAGCGCGAAAGCGTTTTCGCCAAACCATTCTCATGAGAATGGTTTCCTCACGCTTTTTCCTGCTGTTTTTGCTCGGCTGTTTTTATTGTAAAACTAAATGTGAAGTAGGGCCAATTTATTGGACTGGACATCACAGTAGGACATGACAGTAGAACCGCGTTACACTGTCACTCATCTAAATCACGTTAAATCTGCAAGGGATATATATAGCCCCAAGATGACATATATGTTTCACATAGGGTTGTGTTTTGATTTCCATGTTTGATTTGGTCCAATATTGAAATGTTCTACAATTGCAGGTTGTGTTAACATTACACATTATTTAGATCTACCTTTCTATCTATTTCGGCTCATTTGGTTGCTATTTATTATCGAAATGTATTAGCCCAATGCATGCTGAAAGATTTCACATTTGTGGCTTTGGTAGGGAAGCCAATCTCATTTTCTCTCGCCTTTTCTTCTCCCCCACTGCACAGGTAGGATGATGCAACAGCCTCTGAATGTCACTGTTGTTATACTAACATGTTGTTATACTATGTACGGTATAACAACTTATTTTTTCTATCGGACTTGTGCCTGTCTGAGCGAGGGAGTGAGAGAGAGAGAGGGGGACAAACTGAGATCAGCAGAGCAGAAGCTGTGCCTGGAATATCCGCGGCGCACTGAATAAGGCCTGGTTTTCAAAAGCGCAAAGCGTTAAATTAACGCCAGGGGGGAAGATATCGTTAGGCCAGTATTTAAGGCCGAAACGCCCATTCTGGCCTATTCTGGCACTGCGCCACGCCTGTTTGGCGTACAGCGCATTTCGTCACCTAAAACCATGTTGCTATCTGCCCGAGGCAGGCGCAAGGTGCGTTTTTTTGCGTTTAAGGCCAGTTTCTGCGCCTAAGGCCTGTGGGAAAATAGAGCCCTATATCTTCCAGACTGAAATGTTATAACAGAAGTGGAGTATTGGCCAGAATTACATGAACATTTGGACACTTATTCAGCGGGTATTTTGCATGTTGCGTTCAGGTGCACTGTACAAAAAAAAAAAAAAAAAAGCCACCAGGGGGTGCTGCACCACCCAGCTTCCCGCGCCCTTGCGCTGATGGTCTCGGCAATAACCCTCAACAACTGGTCATGGCGCCACCGATAACGCCCCTCTCCTTGGGCTTTTGGGCAGCAGCTCAGGATGTGTTCCAGGGATCCTCTTTTTTGCAGGGGCTTCTGCCAGGCCCCAGGAGAAGAGGTTGGTTGGGCTGGGAAGGACATAGACTGACTGGATAAGGAATTTGATCCGGTGTGGCTCAGCTTTCCACAACTCTGACCACAAGATCCTCCGGTCCACTGCCCATTCTCATCGAGTCCACGCCCCTTGCTGTCGCATCCCAGCCATCCTGCTGGTGCTGGTCTCCTCTACCCCTGCTCGGACTTCTTCTTGGACCAACTGGCGTCTTTCCTTTCCCCGGACCTTGTTGTATTGAGGTCTTGGGATGCTGCCAAGCCCTGCCCGTCCTATTGCAACTGCCCCCACTAGCACACTGTGCCGCAGCCACGCTTCAGCCTGTTCAACTGCCTCCTGAGCCCTCCACTTCCTGGCCATCCTCACCTGTATTCCAGCCGAGGAGACTTTGGTGTCACTAGAGTCTCTGTACAGCAGCAACTCTCTTGCCCGGGAAACCATGAACTCTTCCGGCAGACTGCTGAAGGGGAGTCGTAGCTTGTTCTTACTCCCGTATAAAGCCATGCTGCTGAGGCTACGAGGAAGGCCCAACCACCTGCGCAGAAAGTGGCTGATCCTCCTCTCAAAGCCCTCGACGATGGTCAGTGGGACATCGTAAACCAGCAGTGGCCAGAGGAGTCGTGGCAGGGTGCCATGCTGGTAAATCCAAGCTTTGAATTTGCCTGGCGGCCCTGATTTGTCCACCGCTACAAGCCAGGTTTCTAACTCTCTGCTGGTTTCTTGGAGTGTGGCTGTGTCCCTCAGTGTGATGATTATTATGAGTATGATTACGATTGTTATTATGGTTATGATGATTATTATCAGTATCATTATCTTCTTACTTTAAAGTCACGAAATGTCCATCCGTACGTCCGTCCATCTGTCTGAACACATGTATCATTGATCTCCCCAGTCGTTTGATTTCTGACAGGCTATTATGCAATTTGACCAAAAGGGGGCATGGCAGAGGCCCAAACTGTAAAAAAGCACTCCATTGCTTTTGTCAAAGCAAAAACAAACCCAACAGGGGGGCTACTGGCAATATATATACTGTATATATATGTGTATATATATATATATGTGTGTGTGTGTGTGTGTGTGTGTGTGTGTGTGTGTGTGTGTGTGTGTGTGTGTGTGTGTGCGTGTGTGTGTATATATATATATAATATATATATTCCTCTCTTGCTTTCAAGCTCAGGAGCCGCCACATATATATATTTTTTATGAAAAAATAATAATTTGGGTTTCTTTTGCGAGCTACTTATTGATGGGCCAAGATCCTATTGGACACACCCTTGGTGTAGACGTTCTGGCCTTTCAAATGCCAAACTCTGTGATGTAGGCCTACCAACTAACAGGAATTTGCGTCATGGCAGAAAAAGACAAATAATAAACCGGCACAAAAACAATATGGTTTCAGCTCCTATGGGGCTTGAACCCCTAATAATAAGTCAGTGTTCATATACTAGTGACAGCACAGATGTACAGTTTTAATAATATCTCTCTCTAGTTGCAGAAAGCTCTTCATTTCCTGTGTGGGGGATCATTGGACTGGTCACTGTCATTTTACTGATCATACTCCTGCTGCTGCTCGGTCGCTGCAGAAAGTCCAAAGGTGAGATATATATGTATATATTATTTTCATTATCGATTAATCGGTCGATTATTTTAGACTAACCGATTAATCTTTTGATATATGAAATGTCAGAGCAAATTGTGAAAAATGGCAATCATTTCCCCCCTCCAATGTCTTCTTTTGTCCTGACCAACAGCCCGGATGTGCGGATGAGCTTTTATGCCACCCTAATCCACGTGTATGCATGAACCATCCGCCCGCCATAAATCCACGCAAATTATTTCGTACTATTTATAGATCCACGCCCGCTGTGCACCCGACATTTCACAACGCTCTAAATGAGCGATTTGGGTAGATGAACTTACTGTTTCTGCTGCTGTCAGTGCGATCGCTGCAGTCGACTCCAAATAAACTTCCAAGCTGCATTATAATCCAGTCCAGCACTTGCCCATGTAGCATACTAGGCTAACACTATCCACCTTATTTCTAGCTGCTATGATGCCGATGGGTGCTTCTTCCAGTGTAATAGACGGTTTTAACTTGACAAAAAAAAAACTTCTATGAGGGTTTTACAGCAGAGCCATTCCGCTCTACAGCCGTAAGGGTTAATATGTCACTTTTATAAGTTCAGAAAAAAATGTAGACGGTCAAAGTATCCATTTAGATTACTCTAGTCTTGTGCGCTCAGTTTATCAAAATAACGGCTATGTAGGTGCTGGGATACGTTATCGGCTACTGTGGCTAATGCTAGCGGGTAATGTTAGTTACTTTACATGGCAGTAAAACGCCACTGAATGACCAAATTGATTTAACTTTTAATCATTTTGAGTAACACTGTTTCCATACAGACCCCCAGTGTTGGTTAGTTGTTTATAACGTGACTGATAGAGAATAAAATTCTACATTCCGCTAAATGTATATCACAGCTTATCTAAACCAAATAAATTGAAACCAATGAGTCTAGGAAGATGTCTCATAAAAGTATATTTATTACCATAACATTCTCTGCAATATATGTATTGTCAGAGGGCTGAACCTCAATGTACACATTTCTGATCAATGTACAGAGTCAAATATTCAGCAAATGGCTGACAGTGTAACCTAGATTTATACTCAGAGAGAGGAAGAGGAAAAGGCAGAGAGGAGGGGGGTGAATGTGTGTGCGCTGCTTCAGTCTGACTGAGAGACTGTTATCAGTTGTTATGGCACTCGATGCACTGGACAAGGTCTCAGCAAGCAAAAGGAGAAGTCCTCTGCCATTCTATATGTGTGAAATGTCATGGGTGATCAGATGTCATGGGTGAATCTATGTGTATGCAATTATAGCTTATTGATTAGGAAATGCCAATGGAACTTATATTTTTCTCCAACAATCCACCCAATTGTTATGTTCATCAACTACAACAATAATAATAACAAAATTTAAGTTCACTATTCAATATATGCTTGTATCTGTACTTAATTGTGGGCCAGGGGGGGTTTGAAAACATAGAAACATTAAACACTTGAAAAAACCACAGAATTTTTGATCATTATGCAGTGCAGCGCAGTCTCAGCTCCATAATCACAGCATCTCCATTACCTATTGGGAAGAGAAAAACAAATCTTAGTGATACAAATAACAAATAGTACGTCACCACTGCGGCTATAATGTAGGAGTGGGCCTGCTAATGTTAACTCTATATGGTTCAATGCAAACAGTCTAATTAATATCATTATATAAGATGCATTGAACTTAATATTCAGTGTGTTCCAAATCACACTTAAATCTTTTCCACTTTTGTAAAATAAGCTTCTTATATATATGTATGTATGTATGTATATATATATTTTTTCCAGTTTCACTTTATTCAACCCTTCCTGGAAAGGAATCATGTTAAGTAAAATATTTTCAAAGTATTAACAGGAACAATATCTCTCATCATGTGATGACTCTAGTTCATTCATTTATTTGTTCCTGGTGTTGTTGTTGTAGTTTTTGTTAAAACTATTTAATAGCCCAACTCCATCGCAGTGGTTTATTTCTTTTTGGGAACTATTTTATTCTATTTATTTACTTTAATATTGGTTTGTTTGGAATATGGAACTGAAACTTTCTAAAATGCAAAACATTTATAACATTGATTAATCATATTCATTAAACCATAATCACAGTATCATATAACTGATTATTCTTAAAATGACACTTTAAAACACTTCATTTTATTTAATATTGAAAATAGAAAGAATTTTCTTTACTCTACAAAACTACTATTACTGTAGTTTACTAAACGAGGTCAAGTAGACCTTTTGAAATGTGGAGCACAGTACTCAAAGTACAGATTTGTGCTGGTGTGAAGGTTTCCTGTGACGTACAACCTGTAACTGTAAACGTTATATTTCACAATGTGCCTGTATTTTAGACAAAATAATTTCATTACAAGTCATTAGTACAACAAGTACGTACGGTAGATAATGTTTGAGATACTCTGTGAGTACATATTCAATTGCTTACTTTATAATTGTTTGCAATGACCTCATAAACAAGATGACTCCTGGGTGAGCATTCACAGCTTACAGCGTGGCAATGTATTGACCATGTGGACTTGTGGCAATGTGCAATGGGGCGGAGGGCGACCCCAGAAAGTGAGGGCTTTACATGGGGGGCGGGCTAGACCCCAGGCAGTTCACTTGAGTGTTTTGGGGATGGCAAGACCCCACTAGATAAAACAGTGAGGGCCAACATTGTTCACATACTCCAAACGCACCCCAGGACTGTCTGTCCTCAGAGGCCATTGTCTTATCTATAGATACTTTGAAACCTTTCCACCGTACTTAAGTGTAAATTTTGCTATGTGTAAATCATACCAAAAGTTAAATGTTGGTATGCACACTTTAATAATAATATTTCTAATCTTATCCACCCAATTGGTGGTTCATAAATGTGTATCTTTCTGTTTAAGAAAACTCAGATTATCTCACACAGGACATTTGACCCTTCATCACACATTCTATTATGATTTATTTTCAAAATAATAATCAACAGTCTATTTATTACTAATTGGTTGATTCAAATTTGCTTACTGCACTTTTATTGATTCATAACAAACAAAAAACATTCAATCACTTTGGTCTCTCAGGGTGTGTTGATACAATCAGCCTGGAGATGTCGCCATAGACTAGCTGGCATCGTATTCCAAATTGTTTTCGCTAGGCTAATGTTTTGGCTATGCTTAACCTTGTTGGAAGACTGACTGTTCCAAGGGAACATAAACAAATTATTTCAGCCTGCTATGTTCCAAAACATTGGGCCAGCTATAGGGAAGAATGACCATCGTGTTGCTACTAGAGCAAATTGAATCAACAAGATGGCTGTTTGTCCACTTGCTGCTCCCGTTTTTTATATCGGCATTTGTTCGCGTAATGTCCTCTTTTTCTGCAGTAGTTGCATTTATCGTAGCCTTTAAAACGAGTGTGGTTTCGAGGAGCATATAGCATGGTGTACTGATATGGGGAACTTCCTGAATTGTCTATGCGTACTGGCATGTGGTCAGCTGATATAGAATGCTGAACCATCTGATGTGGCAAATGATTTGGGTCTGTTTGTATGTTCACAGGTATCTGCTTGGCCATATTTAAAACACTTTGTTCGGTGCCTGTGTCAAATATCCCGTCTCTACATAGGTCTGACAGAGCTGCTATAGTCTGATCAAAATCTGCTGTGTGCCAATCTTTTGCAGATATCTTGTAGGCAGTTGTGATCTCGGGACGTAAACAATTCATGAGTATTTGTACAGCTAACACCCATTCAACAAGTTTGTTACCCGTAACACAGGTGGGCGAGCTACAAGAGCCTCCACCAGAGGGGACTGTTCCACAGCCTTTAGAAGTACCAAATTTAGCCAATCGGCATTTTCAATCAGGGCCGCTGGTCTGTGGAACACCCTGCCAATAGAGGTAAGAAATTGCGGTTCTTTTAAAGGTTTTAAATTCACAGTGAAAAAGTTTTTAAGAGAGGGCCAGGCATGTGGCCATTGAGGGCAGAATGGGTGGCCTCATGGCCTGTTGTAATTATGACATTGACTTTTAAATTTACTTTTGTACATGTGTATGTATTGAATTTTATGGCTTTTACCTTTTATTATGCTGTATTTTATTATTGTGTATAGATTTAGGACCTTCTGATTTTAATGTGAACTATGTGCGCACAAGCCTTCGTGCGTCCAGGGACGACGGATGCGAATTAGCTTTTAGCTACAATCTGACACTGCACATTTGCTGTGAACTGTCCCTGATTTAAATAAACAATAAAATGAAAAAATGAAAACAAATTTTGCTGATCCACTCCAACAGAATTGTCCCACGTCATTTGAAACCGCTGTATGAAATAAAAAGTGTCTTCCTTCAAACCTTGTATACAGGAAATGACTTTACTATAATCTACTGAGTCTCTGGCTGACCTTTTGATCGATTCCAGACATATTTCTCTTATCCAATCATCCCTGGAATAATTTTCTCCTGTTGTTGCTGCTATCCAATTTTCATTCCCATCTCCCACTGGAAATGAGAAATGTTTGTGTACACTTTTCCACTCCAGATTGTAAGCCAGTGACAACAATTGTCTCACATCCGGAATCAAGCAGTCATACAAACTTATCATTTGTGCTACCCAGCTATGAAAAGCAATGGGTCTTTTTAAAGGATCTGGACTGTCCTTAAGCATGCTTCGTGCTTCCTGGGGGGTCCATGGTTTGAGAATGGCTGTATTATCACACATTATCTTGGGGGCAATTAGATGAGGATGGTCAGGTTTATCAGTGAGTGACTCTGTGCTGCTAGTGTGAATTTGTTATTCATCAAGGTTAGACTGTATCGCATGTTTAGGGTCAATTTGGTCTGAATCCTTTTTCTCTGAGTCAATTTTTGTCATATCTGGCATGGGAGCCTTATTTTTGTCCATGTCAGAGCAAGGCACTCTCGTTGCGTTGCCTTGGGGAAGCTGATGATGCCTATCAGCAACATGCTTCCAACCTCTTATGCATTCTGTCACATAAGACTCTGACCATTGGAGATTGGGTGACTGTCTGGCTGCAATTTGCATGTATCGAATCTTATCTTTATCAAAAGATCCTCCTACAGGCCAGAGGCCTCTAGTACCTTTATTAAGATCATGCATGAAAGGTATCACATAATTTTCTCCTAGTTTTAAACGTACTATGTCAGCACATGAGCCAGGTGGTATGGGAGGGATGTTTTTCTTTTCACGCTGTCTAAGAATGTCTCTCGCCCGCAGATGTTCCGCTTTTCGTAGTTTCCAAGGTTCTGGCTGCCCACTCTCTGACCTATTATCACTCATTTTTACAGGTCCCAGAGAGGGAATCAAGCCATTTTTACAGTATGAGACAGGAAAAGAGGGAGAGAGCTGCTTATCTCATTGTCTTTTTGGGAATGTGGTCTATGCAAATTGTCAACACTGCTGGTGTATGCATGTGTCTCTCTCTCTCGTAAAAACACTCCACTCTGTTGCGTAAGCAAAGCACTGATTTAACTAGTTTACTGTGAATGTCCCATTTATTCACATTCAAAACACTTTATATTTCAGTCTTGCATTACGCACCAAGGGTATTAAAACCTGTATTAAAAGAGAGAGAGCTACTGTTTTGTTTATCTTACTTGTGATCTTGATCTGTGTCCGTCTGTGTAAAGTAATTTTCAACACCTTACCTTTTAGTCGATGTGGGGTGGTGACAGAGGGACGGTTGTTCTCCTGCTGACCAGTTCCGTCCGTGTTTGGGGGTATCTGGAACTACAAATTTGGTGACAGATCAATTTGTTCAAGGGACATAATTGATTCTGTATTTTGGGTATGGCTAAAATACACTTTTTGCAAACTTCCTATTCAATTTTTTTCTTTAACATAGGCTTCTTAAGAAATTGTTTTGTTTTACAGTCCAATATGAAATAGCTGCTTATTTTTGGTTGTTTGTTACATGTTGTTTGTTACATTTTGTTTGTTACACATTGTGGGAATCTCAAAAAACTTATCAACCATATTGCTTGTCACAGATTTCTTCCCCTTCTCGCTCTCGGTGCCATGGGGCTACACCCCACCGAGTGAGTTTTTGTTATGGGGCTCTGGCTGATACAACTATGATTGCTTCCCAGTCTCGCTCGGTGCTCAATATCTCTGGCCGATCCTAGCCAGCGCGCCATGGGGCTACACCCCGCCGAGTGAGTGGCAGGTTATGGGGGGATCTTACAAAAGCATCAACTTGGTCCTGCGTTTGGACCTGTTGCTGGACTTGTTGGCCCCTATCGTTGCATCGGCGCAGTTTCTAGGCCGAGCGGCAGGCGCAGATCAAAGCAGTGGGCGTGGAAAGGCGCACTTGATATCGTCGTGCTGGCGCTAGATGCAGCCCAAAGCATTACAACCACGCCTTTTAGGCGTAAAATTATGCACCGTCATGCTCATTGGATAAGTGCAATAAACGAATCGCACGCTTGCCTTTTTAGCTCCAATTCCAGTGATCCCGCAAAACCAGACGAAAGCCAAACGCTCTGCCCCCCCCCCCCCTCCCTTCATCCAGCCTGTCTGTCTGCATTATAGGCTATTATTCCATATTATTATGCTTCTCAAACCAATCTAACTGCAGTTTCAATACTGCAAGCATGTAAATACGCTACACTATAGCAAGATCAAAGTGAAAATAATGTTCTATGCATCAGCTAGAAAAATATAGCCTATTAGATTGGTGAAAGTTTGTCCAGAAAGATATCATTTTCTCTCGCCTGCTGCAGGAAGGATGATGCACATAAATATACCCTACATTATGTCAAGTCATTGCATAAATGTGTTTTTATTGTAAAACTAAATGTGAAATAGGGCCAAGTTATTGGACGGACATCACAGTATAGCAGATGCCATTAGAAGCGCGTTCCGAAGCGCGTTCCGCTGTTACTTCTCTAAATCACGTTAACTCGACAAGGGGTATATATATGCCCAGGAGGACATATATGTTTCACATAGGGTGGTGTTTTCATTTCGAGGTTTTATTTGGTCCAATATTGAAATGTTGACAATGGCAGGCTGTGTTACCATTACACATTAATTTAGAACTACCTTTTATATCTATTTTGGCTCATTTGGTGGCTATTTAGTAGCGAAATGAAGAAACACAATGCATGCTGGGAACTCAGAGAGAGAGAGAGAGAAGGGTGACAGAGAAGAAGCAGTGAAGGCAAAGAATAGGCCTGCTTTTGAAAAGCGCAAAGCGCTAAATGTAGGCCAGCTCCCAAGATATGACTAGGCTGGTATTTAGCGCCGACACGCCCACTTTGGGACTGCGCCACGCCCATTCGGCCTAAAGCGCATTTGGCAGCCTAAAGCCTATTGCTATCTTGCCGAAACAGGCGCAAGGCACGTTTTTTTGCGGTTAAGGCCCGTAATAGCGCCGATGGCCTGTGGGAGAATAGAGCCCGTTATGTCCTCTTAATAGCCTCAACTAAGTCCTGCTTCGTCGGACCTGTTGCTGGACCTGTTTCACAAAAGCCTCAACTAGGTCCTGTTTGCTTGGACCTGTTGCTGGACCTACAGTATTTATAGATCCATATCACAAAAGCCTTTTGATAAACCCACAACATGCAAATATTTCAGATTCTTTTAAATATCAGACGACAGATTCAGTAATGAATTATGAAATTAATTCAGACTTACCCGCTCTCGTAGATATCCTGCAAAGTGACGCCAACTGATAGAGAATAAAATTCTACATTCCGCTAAATGTATATCACAGCTTATCTAAACCAAATAAATTGAAACCAATGAGTCTAGGAAGATGTCTCATAAAAGTATATTTATTACCATAACATTCTCTGCAATATATGTATTGTCAGAGGGCTGAACCTCAATGTACACATTTCTGATCAATGTACAGAGTCAAATATTCAGCAAATGGCTGACAGTGTAACATAGATTTATACTCAGAGAGAGGAAGAGGAAAAGGCAGAGAGGAGGGGGGTGAATGTGTGTGCGCTGCTTCAGTCTGACTGAGAGACTGTTATCAGTTGTTATGGCACTCGATGCACTGGACAAGGTCTCAGCAAGAAAAGGAGAAGTCCTCTGCCATTCTATATGTGTGAAATGTCATGGGTGATCAGATGTCATGGGTGAATCTATGTGTATGCAATTATAGCTTATTGATTAGGAAATGCCAATGGAACTTATATTTTTCTCCAACAGTGACTATATTTATAACGTACTCCGGTTTACGGTTTATAATTCGGGTCTGAATACAGCGAAAGAGTATAACAAAGGAAATGGCAAGCTGCTACAATCAAGTCACGTTAAACCGGAACTTGTACCCATAATTACTTTACAGTGGGGCATTCAAAAATAAGGTGGATAGCTTTCAATTTAGATCAAGACAGGATTGGCCTGTATGGGAAAATAATACTAATAATAATACGTTGCGTCTTCTCTTCCAACGTGTCTTCAGTGGAGGCTCCTGTTTGACGTTCTGGTGACATCATTGACCATATAAGGACTAAGAAGAAAGATGGAAATCCCATCACGTTGATGGTGGCTATTTGTTTACTACTTCCTTGGGTCCTTCGGGGGTCCTTGCCATGGGCCTTGCCATCTAACAATAGGCGGCTAACATGTGCCTGACAAAAAATAAAGCTTAACATACGTTCATAGACTAGATAACATAATTAATATTAATGTTCCTCATTAATGATACATCATTTCACCCGCCCGCAACCCATCCGCTATTAATCAGAATGTTTATTTTTATGATCTTTATATATATATATATATATTTATATATATATATTTATATATATATATATATATATATATATATATATATATATATATATATATATATATATATATATATATATATATATATCACACAGCAATTTACCCTTGTGTCGTTACACTGAGTAGCAGAGGAACAATTTGTAAAGCAAGACTCATAAGACTAATAATCTATATATCTTTTTCACAGACCCATGTTGTGACAGGTAAGTACTGTACAGCACCTTCTCTCATCTTAACCATAACAGTGGTAACTTCTGTGCTATTTACTACATTTACTGTATTTATTAGGCCCATCCAGGCTCAGAGGAACAACCATGGCTCTACAGACCAGAGAAAAGATCAAGGTAACAGACAGACTCCTCTCCTCTCCTTCAAAACAGCCATGCTCTTCAAGACTAATCATAACCCTAACGGCGCAGACACACTGGAAATAGAGGTGACAAAGCACCTCACGGAAGCATCAATTCAGCTCGAGCGCGTCGCTTGACCATTCACACCAGATGCACTCAGCCCAGCATCAGTCAAAGGCGATCCCTGTCCTCTGCACTTATGTTTCACAGGCACAGCTGTTTCCTATTGCGTGTTGACTTTCCTTCACTAACAAAATTTCAATCGTGTTGAGATGACCTGATTCAGCACAGCTGTCGTGGATAACTCTGTAAGACACATAATCACACCACCTGTGTGAGTGTGGCCGCACGCTGATTGGCCCGATGCCATAAAGCAACCAACCGCTTTGCTTTTCTGATTTCCAGCAAGAACAAGCAGTTGTGTGTGTGTGTGTGTGTGTGTGTGTGTGTGTGTGTGTGTGTGTGTGTGTGTGTGTGTGTGTGTGTGTGTGTGTGTGTGTGTGTGTGTGTGTAGTTTGGGATCAAACAAACAAATATGAGACATTAGTGTTGTGTGCCCACTTACTTTACAGGAAGAGAGCTAATCAGGTGCGTGATCCCTCTGGGCGATAGTATCTCCGTCGTGTTCAGTAGTAAGAGAGTGGCGACAACGGAGGTGCGATTCCAGGAAGGGAGTTCACGCTATGTTTGAATGCATAAAATAAAGCTGATAATATACAATTTGATTATTTAAACGTCTTACCATTTCAAAGTACATCACAAACAGTCCAGTTCCTTTTTGCCAAAAAAGTAAATTTTGCAATGTAAAAGATGTTGCAACTCTTCTATTATACGACTCTAGCTCTGCCGTGTGCTGACCATTTTTGTTCTTGACCAAGAACGCCCGAGTGCAGGGGAAGTTCTGAACATGCTGCACAGTCAAAATCGCTAGATATATTCCCAAGCCTGTGTCATCCTTAAAGGTACATTCAGCGATGTTTTTGTGTTAAAATAAGTGCTAAATGGCTCTATCTTCTGACAGCAATCACTGAAATAGTGTTTGGTCAGTGACTTGAAACCCCAACCCCCCGCTGTCCTCTATCTCTCTCCTGTAGTCCTGCATGCAGGGCAGACGTATTTCCGCAAGTGTAAGCCCTTGTTCACACAGGACGCCGAAGCAACGCTCAACCTACGCTGTACCCACAAGTTTCATTTCGGCGTCCTTAACAGGCGAAGCCGTTCACACCACCTGCGCGCGTGCCACGCTGGGGGACTGCTCCCTAGTCCGATACCTCACGAGTCCGACGACACCTCATGGTTTTGGGTTAGGGTCTGGGGGAGGTTAGGTTTAGGCGTGGGGGTGGGAGAGGTTAGGTTTTGGGTTAGGGTCTGGGGGAGGTTAGGTTTAGGCGTGGGGGTGGGAGAGGTTAGGTTTTGGGTTAGGGTCTGGGGGAGGTTAGGTTTAGGGTTAGTGAAAAACGGGGAATATAGAACCCGGGGAACATAGAAGCCGGGGAACATAGACATGATCCCCTGTCCAATGCCTCTTTTTTCGGACTCGTGAGGTGTCGGACTCGTGAGGTATCGGACTAGGGAGCATGCACCCCACGCTGACGCTCACACATGCCGAAGCGATCACTCAGGCCTGACGCCGAATTTCCAAGCTTGATGCTGAAGCAGTGAAGCCGTGGGGCATGAAGTCAATTGGGAGTTGTGGGCGGGTTCAAGGTGCGAGAGTAGGCGCTGAGAGGAGCTGAGAGGAAAAGAGAAGGCGTCTTGTGTGAACAACAAGGCGTGCGTTCAGCTTGTGCCTGTTTCAAGTTTCAGTTCTGCTTACGTTCGGCGTCTTCTGTGAATGTTAGCTTACTCACAGACGGCATTGGATTCACGGTGAAAAAATACATGTAGTCCTTTATAGGCATCGCGATCCAACCTTCCGTATCCCTGAAAATGTCTAAAATTGGTGCCGACCTCAAACTATCTGTGAGGATCATCATAGCTGTTCAAGCGTGATGTCATAGGTGTCTGCGAGCATTATGACATCATCTGATGACATCATCAGTGATGTCATAGGTGTCTGCCACCAGTCACTATATGAGGAGGCACAAGACAGGATGAAGAGAAGAGGCGAGAGAAGAGCGCTGACAGTAGCATTGGATGACGAACCTACCAGAGAGCTGGCAGAAAACGGTCCTCATGTCGTGCTGACAGTAGCGCTGGATGCTAGTGAGCTGGCAGAAAACAGTCCTCATGTAGCGCTGACAGTAGCGCTGGACGACGAACCTGCCTGTCAACTGGCAGAAAAAAGTCCTCATGTAGCGCTGGATGACAAACCGGCTAGTGAGCTGGCAGGGCTGCAAATTACCAGAATGTGGGCTGGCTGGTTATATGCAAATGTCAGGACTTGGGCTGACTAAATGGGTTATGAGTAAACTGCCAGGACGTGGGCTGATACGGGGCGGCTGCCTGATGGTTGGGGCTCATGACCCTGTAGCCTCGTAACGGGGCGGCTCGGATCTGATACCCCATGGATGCCCTACCATAGGAACAGGCCTAGCGGAACCAACGGGCCTTGTGCAAGCCTGGGGCCCTACGCTCCAGCCCCCAGGAATGCTGCCAGGGGCGGACTGGGATCATAATTCAGGCCGGGCATTAGATACCAAGCAGGCCAGGCCAATATGGGCCGACGCGCGTGCCGGCGTCGGCGAAAAATGTGGGCTGTTTGAAGCTCAATTTGGGCCGTTTGAAGCCCAATTTGGGCCGTTTGAAGCCAGATTTGGGCCGTTTGAAGCCCGTTTGAAGCCAGATTTGGGCCGTTTGAAGCCCGATTTGGGTCGTTTGAAGCCTGATTTGGGCCAAGTCCAATTTCACAATGAGATGCACCCACTTTAACCCTGAATAAAGTAATAAAACCACTAGTAAACCAGTAGGCAGCGCCTGGCCTGCTGTTCAGTGAGTGGCCTGACTGCGGGCACAAAAAAAAAAAAAATTGCAGGCCAGGCCAGGCCAGGCCAGGCCACTGGGCATTTGCCCGACGTGCCCGATTATGCAGTCCGCCCCTGAATGCTGCATCACCTTTTCCGTTTGGCTGTTAGAAAGGTTCCCACACAGATGCTTATTCGAGATGCGATGGCCGCTACCAAGGGCTGTCCCTAGGGCTCGGATCTGGCCAGTTCCCTGGAACTCTCCCTGGATGATGTTTTGGTGATGATTATGATCTTACTTTTCTTATTGTTTTAATAATTTATTCTGTAAAACACTTTGATCAGCATTTATGTTATGAAAGGTGCTACATGTTGTTGTTGTTGTTGTTGTTGTTATTATTATTAATAATAAAATGATGAATAGATAATTTACTGTGGGTCTTGAAAGATGACCAACAATTATGAAAATCTTTGGCCTGTGCTAAATATTGGCAGTCCTAAACTGGCCATGAATGAGTTAAGTGATTTATAGACTAATAACAGTATTTTAAAATCTATTCTATGACACACTGGCGACCAGTGTAAGGACTTAAGAACAGTAGCCTGTACTACGAAGCTAGTTTAATGCCTTATCCGAGTAAGTTTGAGTTTAAACCTGGTTTAGCCGTACTACAAAGCAAGTTAACTTTCAATCACCATGGCAACTGACGCTGCAAAGCTAACCTGGTCGCGACCAGGTTAGCTTCAGAGGATAAGATCAAAATCCATGACAGACCCATATAATCGGCTCTCTGGAGTCACTCACCGTTCATATAAGATCGCCATATGAAAAATAGATTGCAGTCAACTGAGAATATAACAAGAAAAACATTTGTGGCTCTGTAGGCTACATAATTAAATTAAGCCTACTTACCACTTTATGTCTTAACAGCTCAACTATGCGTGGAGAAATATGATCACTATTAATCACCGCGGCGCATATCATGAATGGACCCTCAAATGGAGTGAGGGTGATATTCTCCTACATGCCAGAAAAGCCTATACATATAATATAGATATGGGATAAATATGGATAGCCCCAATACTAAATATGCAGGCTATTCTTGCATCTTTCAGCTGGAACTGTGTCCTGTAGGCTGTATGCCAATATATGAGCAAAAATAGGCTAGTTTTTATCAATGATAACTATGCCCGCATCGTCTCAATTCAGTTCAGCAGTTTTCTCTTTTATAGTAGGCTATTAGGCTTTATACTAGGCTATTTTATATATGAATTATTCGATCAGTGCAACCACACACATGAGTGATAGAGATCATTATTCATTGAGCATGCGTTTCTAAATCTATGGTCTAAATAGGCTTACAGATTGTGGAAATGTATAGACTGAGATTACACATTTACATTTGTTGCTGCTGTATCAATGTATGCAGCTGTATCAGACAGAAATCGCTGATCGAAGTAAATCAAATGACTGATGTGAATACAAGCTGCTGCTTTAGACAGCCCTTCAGCAGACTATCCAACGCGGATTTTCATTCTGACATTAAATCGCGGATACATTAAATATCCGCTAAAACTCTGATCATGCACTGCGCTTTCATGGAACGAGGAAATGGGTGTGGAAATGGGTGTGGGCGTGGATCAACTCAGCTGTTCATAATGTGATTGGCTAGCGCACCTCTTTCGCGTGGACGCGCGCCTGTGCACGAGCGAAAAACGTGCGCGTGCACAGGCAGATCCCAGGTCCACTTACCTAGTAAAAAACCAGCGTCGTAGTATCAGTTAACTAGATAGATTTGATCCTGTTCAGTCAAACCAGATCAAAGGGACTTATCGCGGATCTGTTAAACTAGTTTCGTAGTACAGGGCTCTGGAGTGATATGATCAGCTTTCTTAGTCTTCGTTAGAACTCTAGCAGCAGCATTCTGAATGAGTTGAAGTTGCCAAAGTTCTTTTTTGGAGAGACCAGAAAAAAGGCTATTGCAATAGTCTAACCTACTATAAATGAAGGCGTGAATTAGTTTTTCTAGATCCTGTCTGGACATGTATCCCCTAATTCTTGCTATATTTTTAAGATGATAAAAAGCTGATTTTCTAATTGACTTAATTAATGTGGGAGTTAAAGTTGAGATCGGAATCAATAATAACGCCAAGATTTTTGACTTGATCCTTAGGCTTCAGGGATAGAGACTCAAGGTGTACAGTGATTTTAAGCCTTTGTTCTTTGGGGCCAAAGACGATCACCTCTGTTTTGTCTTTGTTTAGCTGTAGGAAATTCTGGCACATCCAGTTATTTATTTGATCAATCACTGGCACAATGGTTCTATGGGGGCATAGTCAGCTGAGGAAAGAGTTATATACAACTGAGTGTCGTCTGCATAGTTATGATAGGCTACTTTGTTTTTTTGCATAATTAGGCCTAGAGGGAGCATATAAAGGTTGAAGAGAACGGGCCCCATAATGGATCCTTGAGGCACCCCACAAGTCATCCTAGTTAGGTCAGATGTGTAATTGCCAATAGAGACGAAGTACTTCCTGTCTTGAAGATAGGACTTGAACCACTGGAGGACCGTACCCGAGAGCCCAACCCAGTTTTCCAGTCTGTCCAATAAAATTGAGTGGTCAACAGTGTCAAATGCAGCGCTAAGATCCAGTAGCACTAGAATCGAATTTTTGCCTGAGTCTGTGTTCATTCTGATGTCATTTATGACTGTAATGCTACTGCTACTGTTGTGTCAGCTAGACGGGTAGTGTGTTGATGTTAGGGAGGCTTCTGAAGCCTGGGTGGGTCTGTTCCATTTTGGGGTAATATTCATTTCTGATAGTGTTATATTTGGGACAGGTGGTGAGGAAGTGCAGCTCTGACTCCACCTGTTGCTTCTCTCATCTCTCCCACCTGGCTGTGGCTGTCATGAGTGTCCTCACTCGCTGATCATGAGTTTGCTGTTTCATTCATTGATATGCCAAACGATTAATTCATATATGTGAACGTTAATAGCGGGCACTTATCACCCAATAGCTTATTGCAGTAGGCTATCATCTCCTTTGCATTTTCAAACTGGCAGATGGGGGAAAGAAACGATTCAACTTTTACTTGTTTACTCACCAATTTGGCTCTCTTCCAAATAATCCAGCCATGTAACTACGTCCATTCATGAAATTATTAAATAGCATGGGGGGACATTACTGGTTTGTAAAAGTGCAATTTAACCACCTGCCCACTCACAGCATGTTCCGGATAATGAGCTGGGAGTTGCTTAACTACAACCGCTCTCTCTGCCAGCGATGCAGACATTATAGTAGGGCAGGGATACTCAACTTGCTTTGCCCGGGGGCCACTTTCGTGAAATGATAGAAGGCCAGGGGCCAGTTAATAAACAAACAATATACATTTTTCTGTAGCGGATTGTAGGTTTTTGGGGTGTCAGCCAAGTTTAGTCTTGGAGTTTAGTCTGACAATGTTGTGCACACTGGATAGTTAGTTAGGTTAAGTTAGTTAGGTTAAGTTCATACATAAGTGCCTGGGTAGCAAGCAGACAGCGGTATTTGACAATTTAGCAGCTAAATCATAGATTATTGAAAGATATTCCATATTCCAGACTGAAATGCTATAACAGAAGTGGAGTATTGGCCAGAATGACATGAACATTTGGACACTTATTCAGTGGGTATCTTGCATGTTGCGTTCAGGTGCACTATAAAAAATAAAAATAAAAGGTTTTTGCAATTCCATCGCGGGCCACACAGTCCCGCGATGGAAGTTGAGTATCACTGTACTAGGGGCTCGGGTCGTAAATATCTGCATTCGCGGGAGTGGCATACAGTGAATAATAATTTCTAAACATGCAGGCTGACCAGCTAGCATCTGGTTACAACCAGGAGTTCACTGCATGTTTAGAAGGGGCTTTGGACTTCCCATTTGAACAAGATTTATGCTAGAGCCCATGAGGTTTCAGTGCAATCAACGGTAGTGTTTGACTATGCCCTTATTTTTCACTGACCTGAAGGTGATGCTAATGTCTATGAAACTATTGAAGGCTCTGAGGACACTGAAAATAGTACAGTATTATACTTTATGATTGACATGGAGTAATTGAAAACAGTACAGTATATACTTGATGATGATGGAGCAGTTGTCACTGAAATAACTCAACTGAGTGATTGCAAATCTACATTTCAGCTGGCCCTGCAGGCAAATCCAGTGACCCCATCTATTCTAAGATTGAACTCAAAAACTTTCCCAAGAAAGGTGAGTATGCAAATTATTAACATGAAATGCCGAATTATAAAAAGAGATGTTTTAATAAATACATTAATCTGATCTTCCTTAACAGTGAGGCATGCTGATGCAGCTGAGAGCACGGTCTATTCTGATGTGAAGATAAGATCAGCCAGGGGTAAAATCACTGTCTCTTAAGCTACTATGCAATTTTATTGTTGAGAGTGCCCACTTGGTTACACCCCTATCATCGTTCATTATTTTCCCTGAGTTTCCCTTTCCGTTTTGACTAAGTTTTCCATGCTCGAAGTACAGACGTTTAGGCGGAAGCATTTGAAAATTGCGAGAGCTAACTGTCTCTATTCTGGTTTATCATCTGTCCATTTATCCTAGCTATATTTCTCTGATCATGGCCACATGTTTAATTGTTGTTGTGTTTTTCCAGTAGATAGTTAATAAATGTTCACATTTATCGCCAATAAGTTGTTTGGTCTTTCTTTAATTGTAGAATCAAGCAATCCCTGGAAGTAGAGTTCATGACTGATAACAGTAAACTTAAAGTAAACACTTCCATAGGAAGTGGTGCCCCTAAATTTGTTTGAGCTTAAATTATCTATCAAAATTATCATAATTTGAATACCGTTACATAATCCCATAATTACTGTACAAAATAATCAAGCTACAAAGTTAATTCTATGCAACTCGTTTGTTTATAATGTTATGAAGTAGAAGCAGTGAGTGATACCCAGCTCTCATTGATGAGCTCAGTCAGAGAGCAAGGGAAGTTCCGCTAACGGTACGCTGAGCCCACCTCGATAAATTAGTAAGATTTCATGGCAAATGATATCCCCACGTCGGACTGAGAGCAGTTGGATGAAAATCGACCATCAGCACAGATGAAGAACTTTTTGTCACGAGTTTATAAGCCTAAGAAGAAAGTTTAGCCGCAGACGGTCTTGAGCTGAGTCAAAATGTGAGTAGGCTACATGTTTGTTTGTTCCTCTGTTTGGCTGTATTGTGTTGCCTGCTGTGTGTCGGTCACAGCAAAAAAATGCAAAAACAGGAGGAGAGGAGAGGAGACGTGCATGCAGCCTGCGTATCAAAATTTGACATTAAACACATTGGGCCCTATTTTCGTACAGGCGATATCCCCTATTAGCGCTTGTGCACCTGTTTGCGCGTACCTTAAAGCAGGGAAGATTGCAGTCCGCTGTCCAGGTGTTATGCCGAGTTTTGCACCCCCGCCAGACAGCAGCAAAACGCATCCCCACCTCATGGGAACATATTGGAATGATTTATACAGAAAAATAACTGTTTATAAATGATATAATTGTTTGGGTAGACGTGACCTCCCTGTTTTTAAAGCTACATTCAGCAATGTTTTTGTGTTCAAATAAGTGTTAAATGGCTCTATATTCTGACAGCAATCACTGAAATAGTGGTTGGTCAGTGACTTGAAACCCCAACCCCCCGCTGTCCTCTATCTCTCTCCTGTAGTCCTGCAGGCAGGGCGGACGTATCTCCGCAACCATAACTCGTAGAGAGTCACGGGTGGAGGCCATGGATTCGGGGTGAAAAAATACATATAGTCCTTTATAGGGATCGCGATTGGACCTTCTGTTTCTTAGAAAATGTAATTTTTTCTCTGATTGGATCAAAATTGGCGCCGACCTCAAACTATCCAATCAGAGAAAAGTTGACATTTTCTAAGAAATGGAAGTTCCAATGGCGATCCCTCTTGTGGATTATATGTATTTTTTCACCCCGAATCCAATGCCGCCATCGCTGACTCACTACGACTTACGGTTGGGGAGATACGTCCGCCCAGCCTGCAGGACTACAGGAGAGAGATAGAGGACAGCGAGGGGTTGGGGGTTTCAAGTCACTGACCAAACACTCTATTTCAGTGATTGCTGTCAGAATATAGAGCCATTTAACACTTATTTGAACACAAAAACATCGCTCAATGCAGCTTTAAGTTAAAACAGCTGCAAAATATGGTGGCGATGCATAGTGGTGTGGGGAAGCATAACTCATCACAACGGGCGCAAACGCAGATTAGAGGCCTGACAAATAATTTATGCACGCCGATTTGGGCGGTGTTAACCACCAGAATTATTCACAGGTGTGGCCTGGCAATGCCTGGGCGTTAGATCAATCAAACAAGATTCCAGTCTTGCTGTCCATGTAATACAGTTTGCGTGAGGCATGCTGTAATTCTTCCCATGCGTAATTTGGATAGGTGTAAGCATATTATCCCTATCTCATAACGACACCATCACATCAGCCTGTTAAAAACATCTGAGTTTTGATGCAATTAGGGTTATTTTGTTGACTGGGGTGGGACAATAGAAACGTGTTTGCAGCGGGTAAACGGCGGAGACAAAAGAAAAGATTTGAGGATTTACAGTGGACTCAATTGAAACTTGACTCGTTGCGAGGCTTGTGCCAGATCGGCTGTGATGCCAACGACCCTCCGGGTTATAGCAGGTGAAGGTGAATAGCCTATTGCAAGTAGGCTACAATGTACAAGTTTTCTCAATTAATTTACCATAACCCCTCCTTGCAATGTGATAAAAGTTTCTCAGTGAATTATAGTTGATTGCCTCACCGAATAATCTGCTGGTTACCCAATTTTAGCAGCAGAATTTGATGTACTGGGGTGGCACGTCCGTGCATAATGACGTTTCTGCGCTGCGCGGAGATTATGGTGCGCTCCAGCGCAGCAAGGTATTTAACGCGCAAGAGGTCCTTTTTAAAGCTCTTAGCGCAAAGTAATTGTGCGCTGCTGACGATAGGATAATGCCATCTATCCCCACATTTTAGCGCTGAAACACCTGCTTTGGTATGTGGCACGCCTATGCCCAGTACAATTATAACAGGCATGCACTTGTGCCCGACCCCAATTTGCATTGCGCACGGCGTTAAACGAGCGCAAATGCTAAATTATCGCTTTTGGGAAGATAGGGCCCAGCATTCTTATTAAGACTGGCTATAGCCTACTGAACTTCTTTTGGCAGTGTGCCTGTAATTAATATAATAAAATAGACTACAATAAAACGTAAATAATAATAATAATAATAATAATAATAATAATAATAATAATAATAATCCCAGCCCTAATGTAGACTGCTCACTTCTTGTCGGAAGCATACAACCGCAATGCTTTATTTATAGTTTTCTTCTATTTTCTGTATCTCCAATGTAGAAACCCTGAATGTAGAATCTCTGAATCCAATGTATATAATGGTGTTGCATAGTTGTTTTCTGTACTGTTGACAAATTGTGATATTGTAAGTCGCTTTGGACAAAAGCGTCTGCTAAATGACGTAATGTAATCTAATGGGATGTGTCTTCATTGTGGAGGGTACCCTCCCTTTGGGATTCCTGTTGACATTGGCGTTACTCGAACTGTCGTTGTTGCCATTTCATTTCATACTGGAATAACTGGAAGAAGCAAAAACATGGCACAAGAAAGCTCAGCAGGCCAAAAATAGACTAAACAAGTAAAAAAAATGTGCTTCTTGGAAGTTAGGAGCAAAGAACTTTAACTCATTCCCCGCCATTGCGTCTACCGACGTCTTTTAAAAGGCAACGCTTCCCCGCCAGTGACGTCTCTGGACGGCAATAAGTGTTTTCACCGTCATGTGATAGATGGCTCTCTTACTTACTTTGTGAAATATTACAGCACGTCTTAAGGTGTACAGGATCGACCATGATTGTCTAACAAAACCAGGAAGCAGAGAGAAGCAACAATCTCCCGTCAGAAAAGGTCCATAGCAGCTCCATTGCACGGCTCAAACGCTGTTCCAGCAGCTTTTATCGATACAGGATTGGACTCCATTACAGCGGGGAAGGGCGGGGGGGGCCTGTCACCCAAACGTGAAGGATTTTCTTTTCACCACGCTGCAGGCCAGGCGCTGACAACATGTCCACAAATCACTTGTCCTCAGGACTTAGTTCCTAAACTCTTGACACGTGTAAATTTCAGACGGTAGATTGCTTCTGACCTCCATACAGAGACAACCAGTCGCCCCCCGTGCAAGACGCACGCGCCACCCGGGCTCCCCTCTCTAAATAGCGGGGTGAATCTCTTTCTCACACCAGTGTTACAGTAAAAGCTGTGCCCACGGGCGGGTTTGACCGGAAGGGGAAACCAAATCATTATGAGGATCATAGTTGAGTGTAACATCGGCCAGTATCCACCATCAAAGGCATTTCAATAATAAGAGGCTAGAAGGAAAGTACAATAAACTTGAATGATGTAACAAACAACACTTAGATTTGGCATATGACTCCATGGTATGATGACGCGCCTCCTGAGACGTGAGCAGGACGTCGGTGATTGAATTTGATAGGATAGAGAAATTCTACAGGACTCATGACATTGGTGGTGTTCAGGGGAGGAGGTGGGGTGAAGCAACTGCTACAGCGAGGAATCAGCCACTGAAGGGAGACACACAAGGAGATTTCCAACACTGAAATACGAGACAACTGATATATAAAACTTCAGTTAGGTGATTGGCCAGCAGGCCAGAGAAAGGGGAGCGTGGGAGACATTGATGGACAGGTCTCAAAGACCAGAGAGGTTGAAACCCGTTGTGTTTTTTGTGCTGATGTCTATTCCTTTGAAGATGTACATTGTTTGTAAACTGGTTTCAGTACACATGTGCTTTATACTTCATTATTAAATCTTTGCTCCTAACTTCCAAGTAGGGCTGTTCAATTTGGCCTAAAATTGTAATTGCCGATTTTTTCTCTCAAAACTCAATTTTCGATTTCGATGTTTTTATACTATTATACTTCTCTAAACATTTGTTGCCCTCCATAGCTCTTTTTTTCTCTCTTTTTTTCACAACTGACAAATTACGCTTTTACTCTGAAGGCAGAACAACCCAACTTCCTGTTTTAGCCTAACTTGCTATGCCTAACTTCCTGGCTGTTGCTTGCTAACCTGCAGTCACTTGACACTGGTGGATTTGATCGAGCACTCTGTGCTCTTTTGGAGGTGAGTCCTGGTAACGTTACTCGGTGGCCTCACGTGTTGTTTTGTTGTTATGTGAACTATAAAGGCAACATTTCAGCATCCGGTTATAACGTCTTTGTTCGTGTGTGCGCGTGTGTGTGTTGTGGGAATCGTTATCTTGCACAGCCCGCAGTGCAACACGCTGCTCAGTGCTCACACTCTGTGCTTTTTGGAGGTGTTGAAATAAGTTCATTGCCAGTTCAATCAGGAGAGACTAGAGACCAAAGTATGAATAAAGTGATATTTATTACAATAAAGTGAATAATTGACTACAGAAGAATGTTGAGAATAAAGTATTGTTATTAGTCTTTGGCGGTTAGACACCGCAGGGAGATCTTGAGAGAGCAGCATCAGCCCAGATCAGCATCCAGATATATCCCCCTGCAGTGTCTAGATACTGGTGGTGCTGGTGATCTTCCTTCTGAGACTCATCATGAGACTCTTCCGACGGGAATCGGATAGGTCTGCGATGACCGGGAGGAGAAGGGGAGGAGGAGGGTGCGATCCTGACAGCAGCGGTGTTTGAGAGGCTGTATGAGACAGAAACAAGCATATTTAAGGAACCCGCCTCCAAGCAATTGGCTTACGACTGGGTTGTGGAGCAACGTGATAGGCTTATGCTGGAGGTGCGTAGGGTGGGAGGTGGTGAGAGCAGTGATGTGACACTATGCAATTGGTTAACAGAGACTGGGCGGCAACCAGCTGATTGTTCATTGAAACCCGGAAATTGACAGCTTATTATGATCTTGTGAGTAGATTGAAGAGTGGAGATATAAAGTGAATTAAGGAAGTGTAAAAGATATTATAGTCTTCCTGCTTGAACTTACGTTGAGAACTACATTAGTCACAGCCTCCAGAGAGACTTTACAGCGGGGAGAAGGGACGAGTAAGCAGCACGCGTCCATGAGAGAGAGCCGCCCCGCCGTAACGTAATTACCCTAGTTAAAGTGTAAATCGATTTTACGATTTTCGATTACGATTCAAAATCGATTTATCGAGCAGCCCTACTTCCAAGAAGCTCATTTTTTGTCTTGTTTATACTGGAATAAATACAATCAATTGATTAACTCTGTACTGTATTGTTGTGGTTGCTGTTGTTGTTGTTGTTGTTGTTTGTTTTGTGTTTTGTTTGCTCTTACCCCCTCCCCTCTCCCTCGTATTTGCATATTGTTTTGTTTTGTTTATTTTTTGTTATTTGGTGGTCTGTGTGTAATTAATTAGAAATGGTGAATACAAAAACTAAGAAAGAAATTCCAATAGTCAAATCTACATTTCAGCTGGCCCTGCGGGCAGTGACCCCATCTATTCTAAGATTGAACTCAAAAACTTTCCCAAGAAAGGTGAGTATGCAAATTATTAACATGAAATGCCGAATTATGAAAAGAGATGTTTTAATAAATACATTAATCTGATCGTCTTTAACAGTGAGGCATGCTGATGCAGCTGAGAGCACGGTCTATTCTGGTGTGAAGATAAGATCAGCCACAGGTAAAGTCACTTATTCAAAATCCTCACTAACCTTTCACCCACAAGAACATTCAGACAAATGTTTTACTGCTACCGTATCATCACATCATCAATGCGAAATATAACAAGTTAAGTTTTGAGGATGTACTCGAGGATGTACTGTATAGATTTCGGTGGTCAAAGGTCAAAGTTCAAGGTCACTGTGACCTCAGGAACGCCATCTTCTAGCTCGTTAACATGATATCTCAGGAATGCCTTGACTGAATTTCTTCTAACTTGCCTCAAACGTCCACTTGGTGTCGAGGATGTACCGATTAGATTTTGGTGGTCAAAGGTAAATGTCACTGTGACCTCAGGAACGCCATTTTCTTTTCTTTTTTAAATATTTCCCGCCCCCCCCCCCCCCCCCCCCCGATTTTTTTTATCCCATTTTTATCCCCCATTAGTGCTAATTTAATTTATTTATCCTGGTTGCTACTCCACCCTCTGCCGATCTGGGGAGAGCCGAAACTGGCTCCATGCTTCCTCCAAGACATGGGCAGTTAGCCAGCCGCTTCTTTTCACCTGACAGGGGAAACTTCACCGGTAGGACATAGCACGTGGGAGGTTCACGCTCCTGCTCCTCTGAGGACAGAGGGAGCTTATTGACAGATTGTCTCTGGTGCCAAAGACCCTTCGGGTTATGAAGGTAAATAGCCTATGTCCATTGTCCAACAAGTTTTCTCAATTCATTTCCCTCTTTGCGATGTGATAAAAGTTTCTCAGTGAGTTATAGTTGATTGCCTCACTGAATTATCTGCTAATACCCAATTTTAGCAGCATAATTTGATGTCTTGGCGTGGCATTCCACTTTCCACTGCGCAAATACCTCTCTGCACTCGGAGCGCAACCGTAATCTCCGTGCACCGCACCCAGCGCAGAGAGGTATTTGCGCCTAAGAGGTCCTTTTCAAAGCTCTTAGCGCAAAGTAATTGCACGCTGCTGATGATAGGGTAACGCCATCTATCCCACATTTTAGCGCTGAAATGCCTGCTTTGGCATGGGGCAGCCAATGCCCAGTACAATTATCACAGGCATGCGCTTGTGTCTGCCCCCAATTTGCATTGCCCACGGGTTAAACGAGCGCAAACGCTAAATTAGCGCTTTTGGGAAGATAGAGGGCTAAGTATTAGAGAGGTTTGTTTATTCTTTTGGGCTCTTGATATATTTATAGTTCTTATATTATTTGCTCCCTGTCGAAACGGAATAAATCCTGTTTGATCCGGATTAATCCATTTTGCTAATTTCTTCTGTATTCTTTGTGCCAAGATACTGGTTAATATTTTCAAATCATTGCATAACAGACTGACTCATGGCCGTAACTAGCTATGAGGACGGGGAGGTCCGGACCTCCCCTAATATTTCAGAGGATTATTATTTTTTTTTTTTATAAATCAATCTGCATGGAAAAGCATGAAAAACACGGGATCGCTTTTATTTTGAAACGAAAGGCAGGTCAGGCAGGAAGTCATCTGACGCCGCGTCCGCGGTAACTTGATTCCGAGAGAGCAGCAGCATGGTGGTGAGTGATGACTGTCTGTCTGCCTGGCGAGATAATTGAAGGTGAGCGAGCTGCGAGACAGTGAGCGAGTGAACGACAGACTACCTAACCCTATCCACTACCCCTCCGTTTGCGCGTTCACGCGGAGGTCCGCCATATTAAGGGCCGTCCCAAACCAATTCCTACTGAGTGCAGGCGGCTTGTCAAACCCTTAAACAGCGAGTCTGCACTGGTGCAGGCTCGCCGACGGTTGCTGCAGAAACTACGTCCGGAGGAAACATCATTCAAGTGTAAGTTAGTTCCGTCTACTTCTTCCAAGTATTTTAGATCAAACACGTACCTTTATTTCCCTCACAGTGACTTTACATCTCGAACTAAATCATGGAATATGTCGAGTTATTAGTCCACAATTGAGAGGGTATAGGCTACTGTATTCAAGACAAAGTGACTAAATGAGAGCTAAGCATAGACCTATTATAAACACAGTCAAGAGCGATGTGAATATACGGCACGAAATTGCGATGCGAGTTTTGACCCACCTGTCAATCCACAGATGTGTTCCGACGCGTCGGAAGCGAATTTCTGAAAAATCGAAAAAATAAACACCGCAATAACGCTCAGCGAAAAGGACTTAGAAGCTTTATTTTGTAGCCCATGTGTGTCTTTTTTATATTTGTGGATGGTTATTAATTAAAAAATATATACATTTTGTGTGTAGTCTAAAACATGTCTATGAATAGACAACATTATCCTGGGCTAAATGAGAGCTAAGCATAGACATAACGGTAAATCTTGTGCTCAGATAAATTACCTTTTATGTTAACGTGGAGGACTTCTCTAGTGTATATTTTTGTATTTACTGCTAATTATTCATTTTAATAATGTATTTACTGCTTGGTCTAAAATAGGTCTATACATTAGCCAGCTATATGAGAGCTAAATCATAGACGCCCCGTTGAAATCACGTCTATTGTGGAACAGCATGACACAGGCAACGCGTCTGTCCATCTCCATGGTGACGGCTCCTTCCTGTTTCCGGTAAGGTAGCGAGGGCATCTCACTTGTTCGGCTTCTCTTTTATGCCCTCCCCTTAATCAGCAGTGCCCTCTACAGCTGCGAGTGGAACTCCATTTGGAGTGGCACTCGGTAGTGAAGTGGTAGTGAGTAGGGAGTGGTTTGGGATTGGGCCAGTGAGTGACACTGACAGATTTTTTAGCAACAACCAAGAAAGTAAGTGTCTAGTCTGTCTCTTAAGTAATGTTACCTGTGTGACACGTTGGGATGCTACTGGCTAATCATTTATGATGCCAATTGCCAAGCTCCCGAAGTCAGGTATGCAGGTGGCTATATGCATGGTTTCAGTTTCATGACCCAATAAGTAACAAAAAGAGGTGGTGTAAAGTTAAAAACAACATAATATATTTTATTTTATTTTTCAATCGTTCCTATCAGGAATAAATAAATGTCCCTCTGTATGTTTTTTTTATTATCGATGATGACTTTGTGCGTTGTGTACGGCTTGGGTTGTGTACCTGTGTTTGTAGGTGTCATTTTGATATGAATTTGGCTAAAACAGTTTGTGTTTGTTAGTTACAATTATGTTGACAGGAGAGCTGAGCAGGTGGTGACATGAAAGAGAATATACTGAATAATGACATCACAACAGTATAATCCTAATGTTGATTTAAAAATGATATATTACTCTAAATATGGCTAAAAAAGGGGGAAAAAAAACCCCAAAATTTTTTCCGCCTCCCCTTGCTGGACCTCCCCTATTTCAGGACCCTGGTTACGGCCCTGGACTGACTGGTCTATATCCCTCACAATGTGTAGGGTCTTTGCCCTCTTTGTGCAACACTGTTATGGCCTCCACACATATAATTGAAATAAGGCTCAAGTGGAAACCACAACATAAAAAGGACGCCACACAAGAATCAAAATAATAGGGTTTTTTATTTCCTTTCCCCAAAGAATTTTAAGAAAAAGGCCCAAAACCATAAAACAAAATAACCTGACAGTTCGGCCGAAATAAACAAAAGGGAGAGGGGTCTGGGCTGGCCCATATAGGGCCATCGAAGCCAGCCCCTCTCCTTAAACTAACAATTGAAAACGTTCAAAGAATAATTTAGAATAAACTAAACTAAAACTAAGAATGAAAAACAACTACCAAAACTGCCAGGTTAAACTAAAACAATAAAGGCTGGCACCTATTGTGCCAGGACCTAATAAAGTAAAAATATGGGCAAAAGTATCAAACCAAACTGCAGGTGCTGCTGGGCTGGATTCAGGACTAGACTGCCTGTGTGCCAGCAGCAAACCAGCTTATACCTCCAGCAGAGCTGCATCAGCAATCAGCTCATAGGCTGCAGGTGCAGCTCATAGGCTGCAGTGTTTCAGCCTGAGGTAAGGAGGAGCAGAGGAGATCAATTAAGCAGCAGCATGAACACAGAATGTAAACACATGAATGTGCAACATGATACATACCATGTGTGAAGTCTATTATGAAGTCTATTATGCACTGTCCATGGCCACATGCAACACCCCTACCCCCAACCCTATGATGGCGAATACCGGGAGTGCAACGTGAGGTCATTCAGCAGTCCGAAAATGAGCGCGACAAAGTGTCGACCAGGACATTGTCTTTGCCACGGACATGTCTGACCTCCACCAACTGCTCTGACAGCAAGATTTTAAGTCTCCTCCTATACCAGCGTCCAAAGGGACAGAGACATCACACAAAAATTATTAGTGTGCAAAATGTCCATCTGAAAAATCAACCGAAGTTAACTGAATGTCTACCAGAAGTCAACCGAATGTTGACAAAGTCAACCGAAGTGTTAACCAAAGTTAATAGACATTTTAACCCATCATGTGAAATAAATCACTCCTAATGTTACCCACTGCTAACCTTCTTTCAATGTTGACCACTGTTAACCCATCATGTGGAAAAACCCACTCCTAACATCAACCGGAGTTAACCTCTTCCTAATGTCAACTAGAACGACCGCGACGTGGACTTATGCCTCCGCCATTAGTTCATTCTACAGTCCAAATCGCCATTTGAGGCAAATTGGAAGAAATCCCATCAAGGCGCTCGTGAGATGTTGCGTTACAGAGCTTGAAAATTGGGTGTGTGAGGTCACAGTGACCTTGAACTTTGACCACCAAAATGTCCTTGAGTCCAAGTGGACGTTTGAGGCAAATTCGAAGAAATTCCATCAAGACATTCTTGAGATATCGCATTAACAAGCTTGAAAATGGCATTCGAGAGGTCACAGTGACCTTGACCTTTGATAACCAAAATGGAATTAGTTCATCCTTGCGTCCAAGTCGATGTTTGAGCCAAATCAGAAGAAATTCTATCAAGCCGTTCTTGAGATATTGCGTTAACGAACTTGGGAATGGCGTTCATGAGGTCATAGTGACCTTGAAGTTTGACCACCAAAATGTAATCAGTTCATCCTTGAGTCCAGGTCGATGTTTGAGACAAATTTTATGAAATTCCGTCAAGGCATTCCTGAGATATTGCGTTAACAAGCTTGAAAATGGCGTTCGAGAGGTCACAGTGACCTTGACCTTTGACCACCAAAATCTAATCAGTTCATGCTTGAGTCCAAGTCGATGTTTGAGACAAATTTGATGAAATTCCGTCAAGGCATTCCTGAGATATCGCGTTAACAAGCTTGAAAATGGCATTCGAGAGGTCACAGTGACCTTGACCTTTGACCACCAAAATCTAATCAGTTCATCCTTGAGTCCAAGTCGATGTTTGAGGCAAATTTGATTAAATTCCGTCAAGGCATTCCTGAGATATCGGGTTAACAAGCTTGAAAATGGCGTTCGAGAGGTCACAGTGACCTTGACCTTTGACCTTTGACCACCAACATCTAATCACTTCATCCTTGAGTCCAAGTCTATGTTTGAAGCAAATTTGATGAAATTCTGCCAAGGCCTTCCTGATATATCGCGTTAACAAGCTTGAAAATGGCGTTCGAGAGGTCACAGTGACCTTGACCTTTGACCTCCAAAATCTAATCAGATCATCCTCGAGTCTAAGTCTAAGTGGATATTTAAGGCAAATTTGATGAAATTCCGTCAAGGCATTCCTCAGATATCGTGTTAACTCATTCAGGGCCAAAGATGTCTTTGACGTGTTATCAGAAATAGCCCTCAGGGCCAATGACGTGTTTGACGTGTTTTTGTTTTTATTAGTGCAGCGCGTAGTTCAAACACTTCCCCAGCCTGTGACATAGTATCAGGTCCCTGCCTCAAAGGCAAGCCGAAATTGTTTTGAAATTAGCAGGAGGAAAAACAGAGAAACGCGCTTCCTTGTAGAGAGGAGAAACGCCATTGAAACGCCCCTCGGCGCGCTGCACTGCTCGCCTTGCTGCAGGGCGAACCTGGATTGTTCGCAGTAGTCAAACCCGTGACGAACATGATCGATCCGGTTCCAGCGCCTGGTCCCAAAGCCAAGCCCGACCCGTTCCTGTGTCGCAGCATTCGTCCCAGCCCGAATGAGAGGAGGAAAACGATGCGAGGCAGAGGAGGCTAGACGCTGATCTCAGACCAGATGCTAATTTGCGGGGCGATCAATAGTGTTCCCTTGGAAGGAGGTGTGATGGACAGAACTCTCTCTCTCTCTCTCTGTGTGTGTGTGTGTGTGTGTGTGTGTGTGTGTGTGTGTGTGTGTGTGTGTGTCTGTCTGTCTGTCTGTCTGTCTGTCTGTCTGTCTGTCTGCACACTCACTCACACTGAGTAAACTGTATTGTTTTTTTTTTTTTTTTTGATCAATTTTTTATTGGTATTTTCATTAAATAAAAACAAAACAAGGAAGGAAAGGAAAGAATGTGGTTATATCAACATCAAACCAAAAAGAGGAGTTTAAACATGTCTTCTCGAATTGGGAAAAACGAGATAAGAACACCAAACACTGGGTTATTATTCTCCCCTGGATCAATACAAATGACCAAATAAACATTGATAAGCAAGAATAAATGAGAAAAGGGAAGGGCAAGGGAAATTTAACCAAAAAAAAATACAAATTTGTTAAATAGCGTGTTTTAAATCCCTATAAAGCCCCTCCTCCCCGCCCAATTTTGCACAATCCTTCTAACTACCCACCCACCACCCCAGACCCCCCCCCCCACCCCAAGGACCCCGTGGAAGAACAAAATACATTTATTTATAACAAAGATTTAAGGACATTAATGGTATGATTCCAGCAAATAATATTATCTAGTTTAGCATGGTGCATATCGGCCGCCCAGCGTTCCATGATGGCTACATCAATGAAATCTAGCAGCCACTTCTGCACAGACAAAATGTGAGGAGGCTTCCATCTACAGGCTATGAGCCTTTTTGCAGCTGTGAGGCCAGCCAGCAGGAGGCGTCTCTGAGTAATAGAAAGGTCTAAGTTAGAGGTGTCATTAAGTAAAAGAACAGATGGTAAATAAGGAATTGCTTTAGACAGTATGATGGACAGCACATCACAAACCTCCTTCCAGAAATCTACAATCCCTGGGCACTCCCATACCATGTGGAGGAAAGTGCCCAAGGTGTTATGAGTGCATAAGCAGCAGTTAGGAGATGGTAAAGCTTTGAATTTATATAGCATGCGAGGAGTATAATATGTACGGTGAATAAAATTAAGGTGTATAACTTGATGATTAGGATTTCTGGAAGAGAGCAGTGTGTTCTGCCAGACTAGTTCCCAATTCAGATTACTGACATTAGGAGGAAGGTCCGCCATCCACACCCTATTAAGGGGTAGAGGCTTAAGGGAAGCCTTCGCCAGCAAGGCATAAATAGAAGAGACAAGACCATTGGGTTTGGTCAGTACTGTATGGAATGGATGGGTACCCAGGTCAACCCAAGGTACACCATAGGTACGCATCGCTGTGCGCAATTGTAAATAAAAGAAAAAAGAGGTTCCAGGTAAGTTAAATTGATTCTGAATGTCTTGGAATGAGCGGAGGCCCCCCACATCAGAAATGTCATGGAGGGAGTGAACACCATTATTACTCCAAAGAGGAAATGAAATTGGACGCCCCCCTAATTGGAGACCATAGTTACGGAAAATGGGAGAATGAAGGTACCAGTTGTGGGTTATTTTACAAAACATATTTATGCTTTGCCAAACAGAAATCAACTCAGTAATAATGCTGCCAAACTTAGACTTAGAATGTTTAAGCGAGATATTGGAGTATATAAGGTCTTGCAACCTATGAGGATAGACAATGTTATGTTCTATAGGAAGCCAGCATACAGAGGCAGAGGTATCCAGCCATTTAGAAAGGGAACGCAGCACGAAAGACCAATAGTACCATTGGAAGTTAGGAAGACCCAAACCGCCTTCGCCTTTTGGTCTTTGTAGGGTTGAAAGTTTAAGTCTAGGTTTCTTTTTGCCCCAAATAAATTTGGAGATTACAGAGTGTAGATCTTTCCAGTAACCACTAGGTGGTGCCAAAGAAAGCATAGAGCTGAAAAAATTTATTCGTGGGAGAACATTCATTTTAATAACTGAAATACGCGAATGAAATGAGAGGGGAGAAGTGCTCCACCTTTGTAGATCAATTTTTACCTCCGCAAGCACTTTCTTGTAGTTAATTGACACAGTGCTTAGAACTGAGGGGTGGATCGAAATCCCCAGATATTTAAAGTTGTGTACCAATGGGATGTTTGATGGTATAGTCGAAAGTCTGGCAGAAGCGTTCAAAGGCAGTAGTGCAGATTTTCCCCAATTAATTTTATATCCAGAGATCTGGCTGAAGTTGCTAAAGATATTTAGGAGGTGGGGAAGAGACTTAGGGGGGTTCTGGATAAAGAGCAAAATATCATCTGCATATAAGGATATATGGTGTTTAGTGCCGTGGACAGTAATAGGGTCATGATTAGCCGATTGCCGGATAGCCTGGGCCAGCGGTTCAAGCGATAGAGCGAATAACAAAGGAGAGAGAGGACAGCCCTGGCGGGAGCTACGAGTGACTGGGAATAGTTTGGAGCAAGTGTTACCCGTCAGTACCATAGCTGTTGGGTTGGAATACAGTAATTGAATCATTCCTAGAAAGTTATTACCAAAGCCCATACGGCGCAGTACATCCCAAAGAAAATGCCACTCAAGGCGGTCAAATGCCTTCTCAGCATCCAAAGAAAGAATAGCATTTGATGTTTCAGCAGTATTAGAAGCTTCTATAACATGAAGGAGGCGACGAAGGTTATCTGAGGCGAGGCGATTTTTAATGAAACCCGTTTGGTCCTCATGCACCAAAGAGGTCATGAATGGTTCCAGTCGGGAAGCTAATATTTTGGCGTAAAGTTTCATATCTGTGTTCAGAATTGATAAGGGCCGGTAGTTTGAACAAAGAGTTGGGTCCTTGCCCTTTTTTAAAAGAAGAGATATTAACGCTATATTGTTATTGTTAGAAAAAGAGCCTTTTTGGATTGCAGAATGAATCATTTCAAGAATGAGAGGGCCCAACTGGGGCCAGAATGATAGATAAATCTCTGGTGGTAAGCCATCTAGACCTGATGACTTCCCTTTGTTCATTTTCCCAAGGGCTTTATGAAGTTCGCATAGAGTTATAGGGGCTTCTAAGATGCGGCAGGCTTCCACGTGGAGCTGTGTTAACTGTAAGGGATTCATGAAGTCATTACAACATTGATCATTAAAGTTTATCTCTGAGGAATACAAAGTAGAATAGAATTTGTGAAAGCAGTTATTAATATCCACTGGGTTGGTACACAAGTCGCCTGTGGGGGATTTGACTGAAGTGATATTTGCCAATTGTTCATTAGTTTTAAGTTTGGCGGCTAGTAAGTGGCTTGGCTGCGCACTATGGAGGTAATAATTTTGTCTACTCCTGTGTATGAGAAAATCTGCTCTAAATCTATATGATTGATTAAGTTCTTTATTCAGTAATTCTCTCTTAAGAACCAGAGCAGGGGTAGAATTTGAAGCCATGCAACTCTCTGTTTCAGCTATTTTCTTTTCCAATTCGTGGATATGTTTCAATTTGGATTTGTGTAAATTAGAAGAAAAGCTAATAGATTTGTCCCTAATGCAACCCTTCACCGCATCCCAGAGGACAGTAGGATCTGTCACAGATGGTTTATTGATAGATATAAATTCATCCAGTTGTTCTTTCATCTCCTTTAAAAATGATTCATTCTGCAACAGGGTGGAATTAAAGCGCCAACGAGCAGCCCGTTTGGGGCCAGAGGAGATTGCAACTGTGCCTATGATTGACCTGTGGTCAGAAAGTCCCATTGGTAGTAAATCAAAGTCAGACGTTTTGTCATAAAAATGTTTGGATATGAAAATATAGTCTATACGTGAGAACGATCTATGCCGAGCCGAGTAACATGTGAATTCCTTGGATGAAGGATTTGCAGTCCGCCAAACATCTACTACTGCACAATCATTAGCCCATTTCCTTAATGCTGAGGATGCCAGGCGCTGCTCTCTCCCCTCAGTGACCCCAGTTCTATCTAATGTATGCAGCCAGACTGCATTGAAGTCGCCACCTACAACAAGACTATATTCAGACAATTCAAGCATTACATTTGTTAAATAGTCATAAAAATCTTTGTCAAAATAATTTGGTGCATACACTGAAACAAATGCAAATTTCTTATTGTTTACCAAAGTTTTTATGTAGGCAACTCTACCCTTAGAATCCTTCCCAGATCCCAAATCTGTGAATCGAAAGCTACGTTTAGCAACAATCACTACTCCTCTGTTTTTTTTACTGTTTGAGGAGGAGGCTATAACAAGATAGGATTTGTTCTGCAATCTGCAAATGTCCTTCTCCAGCAAATGAGTTTCTTGAAAAAGAGCGATATCAATTTTTTTCCTATGCAAGAAATCCATTGTGCTTGTGCGTTTATGAGGGATATTTAGGCCTCGCGCATTCCAAGACATTAGTGAGATGTTGCTAGTCATGACTATCTGAGTAAAAGAAGAAAGCTGAAGCTAGATACCCAATAATGTTTTTACTAATGCCAAACTTTTTTGTCCATTCAAAAGGTCCTTTACCACCCCTCCCCCCACCCAATTCCCATACTAATAAATCATCGCATAAAGTACCCCTACCACCCATTCCCAAATTATAAGATACCACTTTGCGCTCAAATACCAATGCAATCATTAAATTCCAACCCCCAAACTTGGATAAACATAGCATAGAGTGAATCAAGAGGGCAATCATCATTATCCCACCCCAGACTACCCCAAAAAAACAGATGGAAAAAAAAGCCCATCCAGAGCCCACCCCCCTCCCCCCCAAAACATTTACGTGACAGTGAAGGCCGATAATCAGATAGACCCCAGTCACCCCACCTCTCCAATAAAAATAACCAATGAGTAAATAGTTTTCAGGACCCCCCCCCCCCCCCCCACACACACACACACACACACACACACACACACACACACACACACACACACACACACACACACACACACAGCAGTACACAAAAAAGGCATACCAAAAAACAGTCAGATAAACAATCAAATAAATAAACATAGCCTAAGATTAACGAAGATAATATGCCCACACCCAAACTATATAGGCCACACACACACACACACACACACACACACACACACACACACACACACACACACACACACACACACACACACACACACACGAGGGGGAAGAAAGAAAGAAAAAAATAATATATAAAAAGTAATAATAATAATAAAGAAGCCAAAATATCTATCTTTTTCCACTAATAATGAAATAATTTTCCTTTTCTGCCGGACACATAAACATTCCTTTTTAACGTTTCCCCATTCTTTCCCTTCTCACTTTCTTCACAATTAGAAATGTATCCCTTTTTCAGAATTATTCTTAGATTAAAAGCTATGCAAAAAAAAAAAAAAAAAAAAGGAGGATACTAGGCTTCTTTATATATGCTTTATGTAACTTAAATAATATAGCAACAATAAACAAATCAAAACAAAACAGAACAAAAACAAAGCACCATTGTTGCAGAAAAAATGAAAAGCGGAAAAATAAACTCAGTTGTCATTCAAAGCAAATCAGAAGCAGCCTTGTTGTCAGACATGAGTTAATTAACTTATTTTGGTCACCATAAAAATGATCAGAGTAAATATTTTACGTGGGGGAAAACAAGATTGTCGATATCCAAACGATTATAGGCTACAGTTACATATGGCTGAGTCCACTTTTAGCTGCCCACCTTCTCAATTGCCAATTTGAGAGGAGGAATAGGCTACAGACTGTCTTTCCGCCGAGAGCGCCTTTCTTGATATCAATCACGAGTTTATGAATGTCTCTGCCTTTTTCAGGTCAATGAATTCTCTCACCTCTCCTCCTCGAGACAATTTAATGGTAGCAGGGTACAGGAGAAAGGCCTGGAAACCGACTTTCCTTGCTTGATTCATCAGCTGGTAACAGGGCGCGCGTTTCTTCCTTGTGTAGGCGCTGTAATCAGCAGCAAAGCGCACAGTAAATCCATCCATTTCCACCGGCGCATCCCGCGAAGCTTTTAATATCAGATCACGGTCTGTGAAACGCAGCAGTTTCATAATCATGATCCGAGGTTTATTTTGCGCACCAGACCGACCAATTCGGTGTGCGCGCATAAACTCAAAAGTGCGACCTTCCAGCTTGGGGAACCACTTGTGGATTTGTTTTTGTAGATAATCACTAGCATTATTCCCCTCCGATCCCTCGGGAAGGCCAAAAGCACATAAATTATCTCTTCTGGATCTGTCCTCCAGTTCAGCGATTTTGGCTTCCAAGTTGTACTCGGAGTCACGGCTTTTGACACAGCTGGTTTCCATGTCCTTAACGCGCGTCTCGAGGGAGGAGAATTCCCCTCGGAGATCTTTAATATCCACATTACATTGCAGCAAGTTGGATTCCATCTTTTCTAGACGGGAGTCCAGCACAGAGAATCGCTCTTTGGATTTTTCTTCTGCTTGAGCAAAATGTTTGGTTAGAGACTCTTCAATAAACTGCATTAGTGAGGCATTGATCTCGGCGTCCTCTGATTCTGAGTCTGCCACACCTGTAACCCCTTTCCTTGATCGTGCTGGCATTCTGATAAAGTAATTAACCCCGTTTGGCAGGGATTAAACGCTCACCGATGAGTATTCACAAAAACATAAATTAAAATAAAGTCAAAATAAGGGTTTACTCATTCTACATTAAAACAAGAAGGAGAGGTTTGGTGCGCGAAGAGCCTACGCTGCCATCTTGTTCACGTCAGTAAACTGTATTGTTGAATGTAAAGCACTTCATGTATATATATATATATATATATATTTTTTGTCATTTGTGTCATAACGAATAATATTTACATGTCTGATGTCAATACAGTTCAAAATAAAAGAATTGAGAGCGAGTTCTGCCTGAGATTGTGTGCTGTACAAAAATGCCATTTTCTGCAATTTCTTTTCTCAGAGAGACCTTTTTGGTGAAAACAGGGTGTATATAAATGGCTATAAGTAGAGTACAGAACATGCTAAAAGCTCACTTTTTTTTCCCTGGTGAACCCAGAGACGTACATCTTCATTTTGAGGTATTGCAAATCACTCTGGTGCTAATAGATAATTTACTGTGGGTCTTGAAAGATGACCAACAATTATGAAAATCTTTGGCCTGTGCTAAATATTGGCAGTCCTAAACTGGCCATGAATGAGTTAACGAACCTCGTACGAACCACATTGTAATACTGAGTGTCGATATTATATGTATACTTTCTCTTTCTTTTCCTTTCCTGTGTCTGTGCCTGTTTGTTTTGTTTATCTATAGTTCGAAGTAAAATTTAAAATCAAATATAAAAAAAAACAGTAGTCTTCATTTATTAGATCCGCCGGGGTTTGAAAGCTTGATGCTGCTAATAAATAACTTTAATATACCAATCCTTCTGTGTTTTGTGCTGCTGCACCCAGCCATCATAGTGATCCACAGTGCCCCTCTGGTCGGAAGCTAACACAGAAGAAGGCGCAGCCGCCATCTTTGCCATTTTTGAAAAAATAATATCACTGGCACAGAATTGGGATAAAAAAAAGTTATTTAATAGCAGCATCAAGCTTTCAAACCCCAGCAGATCTAATCAATGAAGACATCTGCTTTGGTAGGAGCCTTTGAAACTGCTTGGCAGTTTTCTTAGCGCATCTCGTAACCTTTGTATAAGGGACTGTGGAGGAGAAGACGATACAGTTCTGAAAGGGGCTAACAACAAGCTGAAGAATTTCATTTGATTTTCCCTTCATGTAGTTTATTGTCAGAAGCCATTGTATCACCTCAGAGTCAAAAGAAGAGGATCCCAAATCTCAAATATTTTTGCTAACATGTTTTCAACTGCCTCCAAAAGGCCACATGACGTCCTAAAACCAGACAAACATCCAATTAGGAAAAACATCTGTTTTAACTATTAAAATCAAAAGTAGTTGATCATGTCTGCTTTACAAATGATTCCTAAAATGTGTTTTCTGTTCTAGAAGAACCAAATCTGACCTACGCCCAGGTGCACCTCCCAACCAAAGGCAAGCGTAACAAAGGTAAGCAGGGCTTAAAATTCACTTTGCAAACTGGGAGGGAATTCCCCCCTTATGTTCTTCACATAGGGGGGATTTATAGATTTGGGGGGGATCTATAGACTTTGGGGGGTCTTTTTTCAGCCGATACTATAACCGACAAATATCTGCTTCTCATGTCCGATAAGCGATAATTTCACATTTTTGTATTTAACACGTTGACTGCCAACGACGTGTTAACACGTTTTCAGAATTCAGCTGTTGACTGCCCAATCGATTTTTTTTTTTTGACGGTGGATCGTTGATCTGGCCCTTTTGCATCTCCTATTATAGTGTTAGAGCCGCCGGGCGTGTGCAATCCATTCCGCCGACCCACTGAGTGGAGACGGTGCTCAGACTATTGAGAGCCAAGCAAGCCAAGACAGCAGCATGGAAGTCATTATCATGAAAATGGATGGGGCGAAAACACTTTCGTTTTCGCGCTGATTGCTGGCGGTGCGGAATTGCAAACTTGCATGGTGGATTGCGGATGGAGCACACTTTGAGGCACGCAGCGTAAATATGACCAGAGTCGCAGGGGCTTCATCGGAGCTCTCGGCCAGGGCTCCGGGAGGCGGGCGAGTCCAGCCGGGCTTCCTCGGGGAGCCAGGCACAGCGGCAGCGGGGCAGTGAGACTCGTGACAAGCAGCAGGTCATTTTGCCTTGGAAAATAGCACCAAATTGGAAACAGCCATAAAAGGCTTTTAGAATGGGATTTTCAACCCATTCTTTTTTGTTTCTTTTTCGCTCTAATTTAGAGTAATTTAATTTCTATTCAGAAATTTATTTGAGAGGTCGAGAGTATGAGAAAGTGCATTTGCACAAGTAGGAAAGTGCTTGTGACACGGCGCTGCAGCCAAAAAGAACGCCCACGGAGGGAGGAGTTGAGCAGAGGGGAGTTTCCTGCTGTTATGGAGGAAATTACTGTTCAAAACTATTGTTTAGGTCTTACTGATGCCAAAAATGAATGGTTAAAGTGACTGTTCTATCGAATTTCACAAAAAGCCGTTTATCTCTGAATATTTTTTCTGACGCTGAAACCATGCTGTATTCAATTGCTAATGCTTACATAACTACTAACTCTACAAACTAACTCTTTTAGACAGAGAAAGCACACATTCTATTAGTTATTTTTAGATGATTGGTGTTCACGAAGTCCTAACAGAAAAGAATCCTCGGCACTTGTAAAATGAGCCTAGAATCCTCAAAAAAAAACCTGGCAGAACTTACCTACAGCATTGAAAAAAGGCTGGCAGTCAATGTGTTAAAAAAGGAAGTTCTTAACCTGTAGTTTAAGTACACCCGAGTCTAAATTACTATGGCTTTCGTCAATGTGTTTTATCTCCAGACTAGGAGCCATTGGCTTTTGGTTCTATCAAAGCCTTTATTTTTTGTATTGAGTGATACACTTTAATAAAACACTCATCATATTATATCAGAAGTTCTTTGTTTTGTGTTCACAATAGTGATGTCAGTTAGAGTTGGTTAGGTCAGAGCTCTGGAATATTAGTTATATCATCCATCTTTGCTCATACATCTGCCTTTCTTACTGTCATGTTACTGGCAAAGCTGTAACAAATTTAGCATTGGGGAGAGTTCTATTGAAGTGAATGGGCAGGCATGGGAAGTCTGTCCCACTATAAACCATTTGGCTATCTCTCTGTGTGTTTCCACCTCATTAAATAAAATACATTATGTGTTGTTGACTGATGTTTTATGTATTACATAAAACATTACATGTTTTCTTTTCTTTTTATAATGAAATTTTTATTATTTTTCACAGATTACATCATCATTTATTTAGAACAAAATGAGACTAGTAAGTCTATGATTAGTAACCCATATAAAAGACAGACATCACACAAAACATAAACACATCCCAATACAAATACTTAAATGTTTTCTTTAATCAGGTGGAAGCGTTTCAATGAATATGTGTGTGAAATGACACAGATATTATGGTTTATAGAGGGACTTACCCAGGCGCGGACTGCATAATCGGGCACGTCAGGCAAATGCCCGGTGGCCTGGCCTGGCCTGAAAAAAATATATATCAATATATATATATATATATTTTTTTTTTTTTTTTTTTGGGTCGAGCCTGCAGTCAAGCCACTCACTGAACAGCAGGCCAGGCAATATATATATATATATATATATATATATATATATATATATATATATATATATATATATATATATATATATAGCCTACCGTAAAACTGCCAATAAGGGCCCGGGCGTTTATTATGCTAAATCGAGTCTGACCCCAGGCGGTTAAAGGAGACCAGGCGGCAATTGGAGTCAGGCGGTTATTTCTTTATTGTACGAAATTGACCCAGGCGATTATTAGTTTTTGCACAGAATTTCTGGTCAGCAAAAACGGAAAGTATCAAATTGCTTATTTAAACCAGTGAGATAGTACTAGTACACACAAGAGGGTAGGTACAGGCAGTTTTGATTTTTGAACATGCCTAGTATTGTACTGCCTAGTATTGCCTTAATCACCATCATCATCATCCAACTACCAGTACGTTACAGTATCAGTTCATTGCTCTACTCTTAATCCCTCTGCCAAACAGCCATACTGTAGTAATCCAGGGAATATAAAGTAGAATCCAGCAGCAGGAATAAAGAGGGAAGCGCTTGGTTTGGATGCAAGTACAAACCGAGTGCTTTATTGCACACTCTGCACTCACTCTGACAACACAACATTCATTCCAACTTCCCGGTTTGAATACCGGTAACAACGTCCCCCCTGACGTCACCGCGTCGGCGCGCGGGCCATCTGGGTAGTGTAGTGAATTAGACTGTCAATCTCCTTAGTGTGCGCAGTCACCACAATACCATATTTTAAACAAGTAACATTAGCCTACCGCTCACACATTCAGTTGTTTGTGTTTCATTAGTCTCGCTGGCCAGCCCATGGCCAGCTTCCTCTCCCTTCCGTGAGTAGGGAGGGGACGCTGACCAGCGAGACTAGTGTTTCATTGGAAAGTCATAGCAACGTCATTGTAGAACGCACGCTAACGTTAGCTACCAAACTAACGCTAACGAAACAGCACTGCAGCACTACTAGACAAACAAGCAGACTTACCAAATACGTAGACGCCAAGACAAGTTTCCAATACATGTCCGAATAAAATATAAAACTGTCTGACAGGGGGAGAAAGAGCATGACTGACTTCCGCCTGACTTCCTCCAAAACACACGTCATTACCGTAAGTGACTGAATTCAGTCAACACAAAAACATACCGTAGGCCTAATGGAGGAGAAAAAACATATTTATTCTAATAACCGCTCCCGGCTGTTAATGGAAGACCGGCGCTTATGTGCAAAATTGAGTTTGACCCCCTGCGGTTATTGGAGACTCGGCGGCAATTGGGGAGAGGGCCCCTATTAGAAGTTTTACGGTATATATATTGTGCCCGCAGTCAGGCCACTCACTGAACAGCAGGCCAGGCAGGCCACTGAGGCCAGTAGTGTTCCCATTTGCGTGGATAGCAGCCAGCAGACAGGCAGGCAGGAATGAGTTAACTTGTCAGGGCCTGTGTCCACCTAGCGTCTTTTTCCGACCGTTAAACGCTGGAAGTACGCTGAGAAAACTAACGTTAGTTCAGTGCGGTAGTAGCTTGATAGCTGACAGCTAACATTAGCAAACAACACACAGTGATTTAGCTCAACACTCACCAGAAATATTAAGTGTCTAGCCAATCTGCTCCCACAATTGAGCCTTTCTGTCTCTGTTGCGATAGTTTCTCCATATGATTAGTTGCCAGAAAAGGAGCAACCGACACCAGCGTCTTTCTGAAAAGTTTAAATATTTTCAGCTGGAAGTGCTGGGAGTCGGGCGCACAAAAACGCCGGAGCGCTGTGAAGATAGACGCTGGTCGCTGCGCACTTTTTCTAGACGTCCGTGTGCGCCCGCATACGCTCTCCCCCTATTGGAAACAACTGAAAATAGACGCCGGAGCTGATGAAAAGACGCTAGGTGGACACAGGCCCTCAGTCAGACTCGTCCCACCCCAGTTCCACTCGAGGTGAGGCTGCGCGCGCACGGAGTCACACAGACAGACACATGAAGATCGTCATCCGACCAGTGACGACAACATCTGAAGTTGGTCCAATGATGGTTCAATGATGGTCCCCGGGCGCTGGAAAGAAAAATCGACCACTGCTCCTGGCCTGCCCCCTGGAGGAAAGGACAAGCCTGGATGGGTCAAATGCAGAGGACATATTTCACCGGCCACCGTCAGCATGAGTGTGTGTTGTTTTTCCGGCACGTGCGCGTCGGCCCGTATTGGCCTGGCCTGCTTGGTATAAATGCCCGGCCTGAATTATGGTCCCAGTCCGACCCTGGACTTACCCCACATGCAATTTAACGTTAGCTCCGGCTATCCACTGTAACGTTAGCCGGCTGTTCTAGAGCCACCGACTGACACAAAACCTGGACGTTTCATTTCGGGTAAAACATGAGGGTTTTTTATATGGATTACGCCAGCTCTGGGAGTATGAATTGCTTTGAATGCGTGATATTTGGTCACAACAAATATATATGCTGCTTGCCGAGCGGGGAGGTTACACCGCTGCCTGAGGTAACGTTGAGCTAACAGTCCGCCCTCTAATGTGTCCGCAACGGCGACCACTCGTCTGTATTGCGGGACTTCTCCCAAATTATAAATTACAAATCTGCGGGAATTGGCAAAAATATGCGCGATTCTCGAAATCCCACGCTGAAGTTTAAGTCCTGGTAAGCAAAGCCTATATCCACCTGCAGGCAGCAGGCTACCGTACAGTCATGTACAAGCTGTGTAAGAGATGGAGATAGACTATATATGTGCCTGGTGCCCCATATATTTTGAGTGAACGGATAGCTCACTTTGTAGAGCATGGTGGCCTGAATGTGGGAGATTGGCACTTTGAATCCCATGTGAGGCGGTACATTTTTTAATTAAGATCCTGGTTCAATCAACGTCTGCAAATAGTGAGTGAAAAAACGTTCACTTTTGAACCTGTCTTGATCGTTTTTTCAACCGTGACCCTAACCATTTTTTAAATGTCTTTTGAATGGAAAAATGCTAGCTGGGCTTGAGCTGCCCACCTCCACCTTGGAACCGGGATATCTTTTTAATTTGTAAGACGACGCAAACATAATTGATTCGGATTTACCGAGGTGGAGGGAAAAACGGTTATCGGAAAGCCAGTAACTGACCTTTAGTAACTGTGCTTAGACTCCTTTCTAGCACTGATTTGTCTTTGTGAGAGACCATCAATGCGGAGTCATCAGCATAGAGAAAGGGATCACAAGAGCATGCAGATTGCACGTTGTTAATGTAGAGCAGGAATAAAAGGGGCCCAAGCACACTCCCTTGGGGGACCCCACATTCCATGACCTTGTGTTGGGATGCTGTCCCCCCCACTACCACCAGTTGTTTCCTTCCCCTCAAGTAGTAGCCAACCCAGCTAATGGCCATATCATTGAAGCCTATTGCTTTCAACTTCATTAGAAGAATGGAATGGCCCACGCTGTCAAACGCCTTTTGTAAATCTAGCAATACCATGTCACATAATTTGCCACAATCTATCTCTTTTTTAATGTGATCAGTTAAAAACAGTAGACAAGTAGAATCGGTGGAATGTGATTTTCTAAAACCAGATTGAAATGCATATATCAAGTCATATTTGTTGTTTGTTGTTTATTGCTACTGTGTTGATGCTGACTGTCAGTTAAGGTCAGTTATGTCAGATGTTATTGACAGGTTGTGAACGTCTCAGCTGTTGTGTGCCAATCACTTGTGTTTGTGTGTTGAGACCTCCTGTAGTTGGTTGAGGGGACCGAGGAGGCGTCAAGGAAGGAGGAAGTCTGGCCTGTTGTTGCCGAGAGACTGAGCGAGAGCTAGGAGCTAACAGCTATAGAGAGGCAAAGTGGAACGTCACTTCCTGCTTCAGCACTGTACCAGAGATTTTCATCCGCCATTTATTTTCCCATAGACATTTCGTAAAACGCTTATAAAATAGTTGTACTTCAATCATCCAAAAAGGTTCATAGTGTCTGTCTATACAGTACTTTACTTAGATCGTTAGATTTTCTTCTATAGGTAGGAATGATGCCTGTGTCTGATATAGAAGAAAATCTAACGATCTAAGATATAGCGGTACTTCGTCGAACCAGGGGCGTAGGCAGAAATTCAATTATGGGTGGGCCTGGATAAAATTGGGTGGGCCTGGATAAAATTGGTGGGGCAATTGCATGACGAAATTTTGCTCACGAAGCGTGCAAAATTCCTAGATGACTCTGGAGATTATGTGCCCTGCGTTTTTAAGCTACAAAACCATTAGCTAGCAAGGCAGCAGCAAGTTTGCCTCTAGAAAACAAACAATTACATTTTTTTGTTTGTTTGTTTGCTTTTGTTTTTTGGGTGGGCCAGGGCAAGAAGTGGGTGGGCCTGTGCCTACCCAGGCCCACCCGTAGAAACGCCCCTGCGTCGAACCAAACAGTTCAGCTAACACTATAATCGGGAGAGACCATAGAACATTTTTCTCTGACCAAAAACAACATACAACCCGCATTTTTTTTACGTTTTGGTCGCAGTGAAATGTTATGTGATCTCTCCTGTTTCTAAATATATCTGTACCGTTTGGTTTGAACCAGTAAAACTATTTTTATACGCATTTTACGAAATGTGTATGGGAAAATAAATGGCGGATGAAAATCTCTGGTACAATGCTGAAGCAGGAAGTAGGCGGTCACTTTGCCTCTCTATAGGGTGCAGTGGTGAATGGCGTGGTGACAGTATCAGCCTTAAAATTCGGCGCGGGATTGTGGGAATCCCGCACATTTTCCCGAATTCCCGCATATTTTCAATTTATAAAGCGGGAGTAATCCTGCAATGGTTTGCGCAGACCAATCTATGTTTGTGCGGAACGGTGCTTAATGCATTCAAATCACTGGCCGGACGCTTACACGGGCGGACCAAAATTTCACTTCCGTGGCCAGTTAACAACAAACATTAGCATGCTCGCTCTGTACCTCAGTCCTCTCTCGACATCAACGCTCCTCTGATGATTTCTCGGTGGATAAAGACAGCTGCTTGCAAACATGATAGATCGCATGATAGATGGCTAAAAAGGAAAACTATGTCGTCAGAAGGGGAACCCGCTCAGAAAAAACAAACGGGACAAGTCGAACAACAAGGCACTTCTAGCTGTAACGTCAACGTAACACCGAGTAACATCAGTGATGTTTAGCGTTACGTCATTGACGATGAAGAATATGATATCGATAATGACGTAATAATAACGTTAATCCTCCTTATGCCGAGTGCCAGTGATGTCAACGTTGTTGTCGCCACTCAAATGGCGTTTCTCATAAAGCAGCCGTGAAAATCTGGTGGAAGCGTTTTCAATAAAAAGTGAAACGACACACAGATGGTTTATAGTCACTTCAATAGAACTCTGTCTTATAGTGTCGCCCAGAAAAATCCCCCCCAAAATATATAAGTCCCCCCTATCTGAAGAACATAAGGGGGGAATTCCCCCCTAGTTTGCAAAGTGAATTTTAAGCCCTGAGTATATAATCGACTTTGGAGAAAACCATTCAGACAGTATGCACGCGTTGTGGGTTTATGCACATCAATTTAAAAATATTGAATTAATGTTTTGCGTCCACAGAATTATCAACTCCTGCTGAAATTGAAGTCAAAGCAGGAACAACACTTGATAATATAAAAACATTTACTGGATCATACTCATAGTTAATGCTGCCATATCATACATATTTTGCCTTTTTTATGCTACATTATACAGATAATTAAATTGGTTGCAATTGAATGTAAAATGTCAGACAGTACCCATACAGCTTCAATAGCAGTAGGCTATTGCTCTGTGGTTGGGTTTTTAAGTTTTGTTTGCTGTGTTTTTGTTCCAGATCCGTAAAGAGAAGTGCGTCAGGCAACCAGAGTGAGAGAGAGAGAGAGAGAGAGAGAGAGAGAGAGAGACATGGTACGACAAAGAAAACCTGGAAAGGAAAATACATTCTTACTTACCTGACAGTGTATCATTTATACAACCACAGAGAGGTAACTGCAAATTCACACATCCAAATTCAAGAGCAAACCTGAATCACCTTTCTTAGCATCTGAGCATAATTAATATTTGTGATCAGTCGAAGCATTCTATGTATCACATGTATGCGGACGATACTTTTTTGTATTCCTGTGCTCCTTCTGTTAAGGCTGCAGCTACAAATCTACAGTCTGATATTATCCCTCTCCAGCATGTTCTTATTGACTCAAAATTGCTGCTCAATGCTAAAAAGACTCAAGCAATGCTGTTTGCCCCTAACAAGTCTGTGGTCTCTTCCCGGCTCTTGATGGTACTTTAATTGAATTCGTTGTCACTTATAAATACCTTGGCATCTGGCTGGACAAAAATCATAATTTTAAGCATCATTGAACTGCTCGCCAAGAAACTCAAGTATATGGTGAGTTTCTTTTATAGACTAAAAACTTGTTTCTCTTCTTCTCATAAACGCCTGGTGACAAGTATTTTCTTGTCACAGCTCGCTCAGGGGCGTCATGCAAGCCAACAATCTGAGGGGGTACACGCAGAATTTTTGGTGGCACACCAAGTGCGGCGCCAATTTTTTTTGGGGGGGTTGGAAGCCAGATTTAGAGGAATATCTCATTTTAAATTAACAGACTGAGCAGGTGTAACCATAAGGCTATTTTTCAAACTGCTCAGCCTCCTGGAAAGATCCATAATCACCAGACTAAGTAAATTGCCACTGCCCAGGCTCAATGGACTTGACAAAAAAGAGAGACCACACGTTTCAAAGCAATGTAACACAATGTTTATTTTGGCTGGTATTGCCTTTTCAGATGGTAGAAATCTTTTCTCTTCCATTAGTCTCATCTAGTGTCCTCTAGAGCAGGGGTTCCCAACCTTTTTTGTGCCAAGGACCGGTAGATACATGGGAAAAAAAGTCGTGGACCGGTTGTCAATTTTAATGGTTTTAGTTACATATATATTTACTCACCAGGTGGTGACAAAGGGTAAATAACAGCCTTTTGTGTAGCCTATACATTATTTATGTTTTTGTTTTAACTACAAACATAAATAAACGTCAACTACCATACACAGCCTATAATATTATCGCCCTATGTTTATAAAAAAACACAAAAAAAACACAGATTTTTGAGAGGGGGGGGGGCTCTCAAAAATCTGAGGGGGCAATACAATGGGCATGATGCTTCTGAGCTCGATTATGGTGATACTGTGTATAGATTTGCTTGTCCCACAGCCTTGGTTAGACTTGACCCACTTTATCATGCTGCACTGAGATATATCACAAAGTCAGTTTTTAGGACCCATCACTGCACACTGTACACATTAGTGAGTTGGTCATCACTTGCTACGTGCAGGTTGCAGCATTGGTATGTCTTAATTTACAAGGCTATGCTTGGCAAGTTTCCTTTGTACATTTGTTCTAAGTTGGAATTGATTGAAAACACTCTCAATCTCAGATCCAACACTTGGTTGCGTCTTAAAGTACCTCCAGTGCGGACTGAGGCCATGTTTAGATGACAACCGTCTCTGCATAAACTAGCGTTGCGTTCTCACCTTTTATTTCGCATTTACACACAGCTGGTGTGATAACGACTTGCGTGCAGACTGTCAGGCTGACTGAAGCCGCAAAAGCGTCAAGTGAGCCAGAATAACATTGAAACTTCTGGTTAGAACCTTCACAATAATGGTAATTAAATAAACTAATAGTCTTATTGATGCATGTCGCAACGTTTTTTGTGTGTGATCCGAAATACACAGAAAACATATAGAACACAGACAACTAAAAGTCAATTTTAACACGCAGTGAGTCAACGACCCTGATTTTTATTTACCGTTATAAAATACGGCTTTTATTTTGAAGGTAAAAAAATCCCCTATTCTGTCTCTTTCTAACAGGCTTTATTTAGCTTTGTGATTAAAGTTTTTAAATGCATTTTCCACGCGTCTGACACAGAAGTCACAAATGGTAGCCTAATAAACTGCTCCAGATCATGCTCTAGATTGGATTACCGAATAAAAACCCAGTAAAGCAACATAAAAAAGACCTGAGCACAATTGGGACTTCACTTGAGGAAATGCATCGCAGAGTTGTTGTCAATTATTCAATGCGGGAGACAGTGATTAATAGGCTATGTGTGTGCAACGTTAGTAGGGGGGACTTAACACAGATTGTGTTTTTACTTTTAGCAAATCATTATCACGTTTGTTGAATGTCAATGCGACTCATTATGCATGTGCCATAAGGCTGTATTGGGCTAGTTATTGTGCTTGCTGAAAAGCAAGGCACAATCTTAAAGGGATAGTTCGGTTTGTTTGAAGTGGGGTCCTATCAGCTACTTCGATACACTAACTTAATTAGGTACAGTGTTCTGGAGGCTGGGCGCAGCGTGTAACGTGACCCGACACTCAGAGCAGCAGCCAAACCAACTTTTTCTCTGTAAGTACGTGGGGTCAACAACTAAAACGTAATTTAGCCACCTAAAACAATGCCCACCTAAACAAATCGATATCTGTGTACATGCACGCTCTATTTTGACAATTTTCAGCGCTTTACTTTTCCGCCAAACAGCAGTTTCATTCGGCACTGCTTTTTCTCCCAACCGTACAACTATCGTATTCCTCCGGATGTACTGAGCTGAGACAAAAAAGATTGTGTCATTTCGCCTATAGAGGGCGCTGTAGCAACATCAAGTATGTGTAGCTTACAAGCCATAAGAGCCACTGTTCCCAAATTGGGTCTATGGGCCCTATCTTCCCACTCCAAATGCAAAAAATGCGCCTTGCGCCTGCCTCTGGAAGATAGGATCATGGTTTTAGGCCCCGAAATGCGCTTTGCGCCGAAGAGGTGTGGCGCAGTGCCAGAATAGGCCAGAATGGGCGTTTCGGCCTTAAATACCGGCCTAACGATATCTTCCCCCCTGGCGTTAATTTAGCGCTTAGCGCTTTACAAAACCAGGCCTTATTCAGTGCGCCGCAGATATTACTGGGCGTATTTACGCACAGCTCTCCTCTGCTGATCTCACACTCTCTCCCCCTCTCTCTCTCTCTCTCTCTCACTCCCTCTCTCTCGCGCATCAGACAGGCACAAAGAGCGATGGAAAAAAAGTTGTTATATGGTAGTTTTGAGCCCCTGTCATTCAGAGGCTGTTGAGCCATATGTGAAATCTCCCAGCATGCATTGAGGCTAATACATTTCGACAAGAAATATCAACCAAATCAGCCTAAATTGCCTAAAGTGGTAGATAGAAATAATGTTTATGTTCACACAACATGCAATTCTCGAACATTTCAATATTGGCCAAAATCAAACATAGAAATCCAAACAACCCTAGAAATCCAAACACAACCCTATGTGAAACATATATGTAATCCAGGTGGTATATATATCCCTCGCAGATTTAACATGATTTAGATGAGTGACAGCTTAACACGGTTCTACTGTGATGTCCTACTGTGATGTCCGCTCCATAAGACTTGGCTTACTTCACATTTAATTTTACAATAAAAACACATTTATGCAATGACTTTACATAATGTAGGCTATATTTATGTGCATCATCTGCAGCACTGGAGAAGAAAAGGTAGCGAGAGAAAACGATATCATTCTAATCTGGACAAACTTTCACCAATCTAATCTCATCATGACATAGGCCACATAGGGATAGGCTATATTTTTCTATCCGATGCATTTAGAACATTCTTTTCAATTTGATCTTGCTATAGTGTAGCGTATTTACATGCTTGCAGTATTTAAACTGCAGTGAGATTGGTTTGAGAAGCATAATAATATGGAATAATATATATGGAGACAGACGGGGATGAAAGGGAGGGGGGGAGCTCAGAGCACTTTGGTCGGCTTTTCTGACCGGACTGGATCGCTCCGTGGAATTGGAGCTTAAAAGGGAAACTTGTGATTTGTTTACTGCACTTCTCCAATGAGCAGGTAGTGCATAATTTTACGCTTAAAAGGTGTGGTTATAATGCTTCAGGCGGCGTGTAGCGCCGACACCAAAATATCGAGTGCGCTGGTCCACGCCCACTAATCTGCGCTGCGCCTGGCACTAAGCACTGTTTTTAGGCCGTTGCAACGATAGAGGGCTAAGGGCAAGATCAAAGTGAAAATGTTCTAAACGCATCGGCTAGAAAAATATAGCCTATCCCCCTATGTCATGATGAGATTAGATTGGTGAAAGTTTGTCCAGAATGATATCGTTTTGCTACCTTTTCTTCTCCCCTGCTGCACAGGTAGGATGATGCACATAAATATAGCCTACATTATGTAAAGTCATTGCATAAATGTGTTTTTATTGTAAAAGTAAATGTGAAGTAAGCCTAATCTTATTGGAGCGGAGCGGACATCATAGTAGAACCGTGTTGCGGCTGTCTCTCACCTAAATCACGTTGTATCTGCAAGGGATATATATACCACCTGGGGTACATATATGTTTCACATAGGGTTGTGTTTGGATTTCTATGTTTTATTTTGGCCAATATTGAAATGTTCGAGAATTGCATGTTGTGTGAACAGAAACAGTATTTCTATCTACCACTTTAGGCAATGTATGCATGCTGGGAGATTTGAGGGAGTTAGAGAGAGAGAGAGAGAACAGCTTTTTTTCCATTTGTGCTGCGCAGGGAGTGAGAGAGATAGAGAGGGGGCGAGAACAGCCTCTGAATGACGGGCTCAAAACTGTCATGTTATAAAAAATAAACAAGAAAAAAGCCAGCACTCAAAAAGTCCTTTTTAAGATTTAATTTACCTCAGTCAGGAATACAGCAGCACATACATGTTTCGGCCCTACGGCCTTCCTCAGTGTGGTGCAGTACAGGGCGGAGATGACGTTTGTCTGTTAAACGTCTGAGGAAGGCCGTAGGGCCGAAACATGTATGTGCTGCTGTATTCCTGACTGAGGTAAATTAAATCTTAAAAAGGACTTTTTGAGTGCTGGCTTTTTTCTTGTTTAATTTGTATTCGTGCCGTGCACCGGACCTCTTTGTTCACTCTCCGAGTGTGCTCGCATTTTTCGACTTTTGGATGTTATAAAAACTGTCATGTTGTTAAAACTGTCATGTTGTTATACTACGTATGGTATAACTACTTTTTTTTTCATCAGACTTTGTGCCTGTCTGAGCGCACGAGGGAGGGAGTGAGAGAGCTAGAGGGGGACAAAGTGTGAGATCAGCAGAGGAGAAGCTGTGCGTGGAATATCCGCGGCGCACTGAATAAGGCCTGGTTTTTAAAAGCGCAAAGCGCTAAATTAACGGCAGGGGGGAAGATATCGTTAGGCCGGTATTTAAGGCCGAAACGGCCATTCTGGCCTATTCTGGCACTGCGCCATGCCTGTTTGGCGTAAAGCGCATTTCGGGGCCTAAAACCATGTTGCTATCTTCCCGAGGCAGGAGCAAGGCACGTTTTTTTGCGTTTAACGCCAGTTTTTGGGCCTAAGGCCTGTGGGAGAATAGGGCCTTATGGGCTCTATTTTCCCCCCCAATAACACCGTCACCGTGTAAAAGGAAGGCACTAACGCTAAAAAAGTTTGACGTTTTATGCAGGGAGCGTTGCCGTGTAAACAGGGCCTAAGACAGGTAAAATAAGTCTTAAAATAAATCTTACTTTAGCCCTTGGTCTTGGAACGACCTTCAGTCCAGTCTTAAACTGGCCTCTTTGATTTCTGTTCCAGTTTTCAAACAAAAAGTAGCTGAATTCCTTACAACTACCTGCTCTTGCTTTGATGTTTAATAATTTAACTTGAGTATTATTTCCTTTTCTGATTACATATTGTTTTGATTTTGCTGATTTAGTCATGTTCTATAGCATGACCTCTGTAATCTGAGGAACTTGTATTTTGATCTGTAAGATTTTTTATTGTATTTCATATTATGGTGTGCTGCTGCACACGTTTTGTACTCTCCTATTGTGAGTAGTTGGTAGTCTGTGTCCCTATTTAATCTGTACTGTTTTTGTTTTTTACATGCAACCATGTACTTATTGACATGTAACTTCTCCGCCTTCTTGGCCAGTTCTCTCTTGTAAAAGAGTCTACAGTCTCAATGGGATTTTTAACTGGTTAAATAAAGGTTAAATACAAATAAATAAATAAAACCTTTGGTAACACTTTATAATAACATTCAGTCGTAAGTTATTTATAAGCCTTTAGTTAATGATGAACTAATCACTTACAAAACATGAATATACATTTGTAGATGATTAATAAATGCTATGTTAACATATCACAAATGTGTTGTAAGTCATCTATAAACTTTTAGTAAATGAAGTGTTCCTCACCTGTTATGAATGATGTGTAAATCATTTACAAATACTTTACAAGGCTTTCTGCATCCCCTAATCTAAAGTGTAAACCATTCATCACACATAAATATGTTACATACAAGGGGGTAGCTCTGTCAAAATTTTAGACAATGCGGAAGTGCACTTAAACCTGCATTCTTTCGAATGGCCTGCAGGGGGCGACCCATTGGTCTGTGGACTTCTGTTTTTTGACAGCTCATGTATGGCATTTTGGCCATTGCCATCTTGGATCTTGACACAAGTCCAGGGGTTTGCCACAGAGCACGGCCTGCTATTGGTCCGTGATCGGCAAGCTGTGTGATCAGTGGACAAGCGACCTGTCAATCACGCCCCAAAACATAGTCTGCAACTTCAACGTAGTCTGAAACTAGCGATTGAGACCATAAACACATTAGGAAAGTGTTTACTGAGGCCATACTTGAGGCTTCAAAACAGAAGTTCACAAACCAATGGCTCACCCCCTGCAGGCAAAGAGGACACTTCTGCATTGGCTTCAGTTTTGACAAACAGAGCTACCCCCTTGTATGTAACACATTTGAATGGTTTACACTTTAGATTAGGGGATGCAGAAAGCCTTGTAAATTAATTGTAAATGATTTACACATCATTTACAATGGGTGAGGAACACTTAATTTACTAAAAGTTTATAGATGACTTACAACACATTTGTATATGTTAACATAACATTTATTAATCATCTACATATTTATGTTTTTTAAATGGTTAGTGCATCATTAACTAAAGGCTTATAAATGACTTACAAATGAACGTTATTATAAAGTGTTACCAAACCTTTCTGAACATCTACAAGTTTACACCATCTCCAGCCTTGTATAGTTTGTATGGGGCATGCTTTGATTGTACGCAATTCAGATATCACACATGTACACTATGTTGTACAGATTATTTTGATACCATTTCTTTATTACAGAGAGCTGATGTAGGTTTTTTTTTTATATATTTTATTTTTCATTTTTTATATGCAATAAAGACACACAAGAACAAAAACAAAACAAAAACAAAGACACACAAGCTCAGTCACAGGAAAGGAAAAGAAAGAAAAAGCATACACATATCAACATTACAATATTTGGCAGGGTGGATTTTGCAGCATTCTCAATGTCACTCACCAACAGCCTAAAATATCAGACATTGAGAATTTCATAGAGGCAACAGTCACCTGGCCTTAGAAGGGGGGGGGGGGGCATATTTCGGCAGCTGGAAAATCCACCCTGCCGAATATTGCCCCCCTGTTCAATTTCCTTTCAGAGACTATAGGGTGAAACACAGTTACCAGCTGATATTTTAGGCTGTTTGTGAGTGACATAGAGAATTTCATAGAGGCAACAGTCACCTGGCCTTAGAAGGGGGGAGGCATATTTCAGCAGCTGGAAAATCCACCCTGCCGAATATTGCCCCCCTGTTCAATTTCCTTTCAGAGACTCTAGGGTGAAACACAGTTACCAGCTGATATTTTAGGCTGTTGGTGAGTGACATTGAGAATTGCATAGAGCCAACAGTTACCTGGCCTTAGAAGGAAGGGGGGGCATATTTCGGCAGCTGCAAAATCCACTCTGCCAAATATCGCACCCCCCTGTCCCTCATTGTCTGAATGAGTTGGCTGTAAGTTATACAAATAATTTTCATAACAATACAAAAAAAAGTAAAGACAGACATAAAGGAGTGATCAATTAGACTTCAGAGGGTTACACACTCCAAAAACATGTCATTTCTCTGTACTTACAGGCTAAGTAGAGGGTATGATGTGAATTGACCCTGTAAGTAGCCTACTTGTACCAAATCTGTACTTAGGTTACAGGACAAGTGTTGTGTTGTTGTTGTTGTTTTCTGTCTTTAAACTAATTAAATTAGGCCAAATCTGGTACCCTGTACTTATAGCCTATGTAAGATTAGATGACATTGTCTTTAAACAGTAGCCTAATGTTGACTTGCGAGCTGTCTCTCACAACCCAACCCCCCCCTCCCCCCCGCCCTCACTCGACATTATATACGTGAGACAAGGGAATGAGGCTTCATAGATTTTAGCCTCATTGGTAGAGCATTTGTCTGGTAAACTGAGGATTTCTGGTTTCGAATCCAGGAGGAGACACGAGCGCGCTCCCGTGAGGTGGGGAGGCATTTGCCGCCGGGGGGAGGCAATATTTTCCCCCATGATGGCGAAGGATAGGTGAAGGCATGACCCGCCCCTCTCTGCCTCTGATAGGCTAGTGATAGGCCTATGTGTCAAACTTTCATCCAATCACATTCGCTTGGCTATCCTGCATCTCTTTCTACAGTCTGTGGTCAGACTCGCTGGATCAGACAGACAGCAGTTTCGCTTGCTAGCCTGCATGAAAGACGCCACTGTGTGTTTATGTTTTTAATATAGTCTGATCTCTGGTTTATAACGCTGCTGCTACTCTTGGCAGTGCACATAGGCCTACAGTATGTAGCCTATAGACAGAAAATTGATCAAGGGTGATATAAAAACAGGGTCAATGCGCATTACAGTGAACTAATTCAGCTCATTGTAACCAAGGGGCTACCCCACCCCCTTTCCCCTGAGGACGCGGAAGTCTTTATTTAAGCTGTAATTCTTCAAATGGCCACTTGAGGCAGGGCCCAGGAGTCCCGTTGTTCCTGTTTAAATGCCCAACTTTCTAACTGTAATTAACCATATTTACAGCCTGGTCATTAACATGGTTTTGGTCTATATAGGTGATTTTATAAGGGTTTAAAGTTATGCATAATTGAGGGCGTGTCCGAGTGAGTGGACTGGGCGCTGCTCTGCTGCCATAGTCTATGAGCCCAGCCTGTTTGCTAAGTACTGTGGCTAACGTTAGGCTATTGTCTGACCTGGCGGTCGCGTTTGTGGTGTTGCGGTCTTTTTGTCAATATTGGACATTAAATATGTTTTCTTGCGATGCAGTTGGTTGTATTAACCGTACCTCAAAGAAAGGTGGTTTCCACTTTTTCCGGTGAGTTAATGAAGTTGTCGGTAGTCACTGCTAACGTTTGACCATGGACTGTAAATAGCGTTTTACATAGCCATCTGTGCTAGCATAACAGTATCCTTTTCACACACACTGAATATACCGAAATGCTAGACTTGATCATGGACTTAATGTTAATCAAAAACGGCCGCACTCATAACGTTAAGGTGTGTTTGACCTAACGATAATATAAATATTAACGTTAATGCACTCCTAGTTGTTTAGCTAGCTACGCTAGCTAGATGTTTATTTTTATTATCTTATTATTATAACAGGCATTCTTCGATTAACGCTAACGTTTTTGCACTTCAGAAACTGACTGATTGAGACAGAGACATGACATTCACCTAGCTGTAGCTAGCAGACATGGGACCAAGTCACTTTGGTCCAAGTTTCAAGTAAGTCCCAAGTCATTTGGTCCAAGTCTCAAGCAAGTCCCAAGTCATTTTGTTTTTTGCAAGTCAAGTCAAGTCAAGTCAAGTCACAGGTTATATCAAGTCAAGTCAAGTCGAGTCCTTAGTTAAGGCAAGTCAAGTCCCAAGTCTCAAGTCACTTCCCCCCCTCCCAACATACTAGTCTTACCTTGCTTTATAAAGAGAAAAGACATGGTACAGTATTAGTAGCATATCTGTCTAATACTGTAGTGATATTATTGACCAATTTATCTAACCTGTTCAAAAAGTATGACAAATGAATTAATTTGTATTATAATTAAATAAATGAAATCAAACCAAACAAAAGTCAAATAACTGTATGCTTAAATAACTACTAATGTAAGTGCCTTCTCCATGGGAAAAAAATCCAGTGAGAGGAGTGTGACTGACAGCCAGTCATCCAATCATGACAATGCCGTAAGGAGGAGCATGAGTGAGTCATCCAATCATGACGATGCCATTTCCAGCTTGCACTCACACAGGGACGTGCACAGATAGACCTGCAGGTGGCGCCAAAACTGCTGCCCTTTTTAACCTTTGACTGATAAGTGCCCTTTTTGCAAGACACTTCCAGTGGCCAACATGACTATCTTTCAGAGGCTGTAGCAGACTCATTTATAAAGCTATAGTGACGATACTGATAGCATCATGAAACTAGAAGACCAGACCGAATGCATCCATTGGTAACAACCGTCATGCTAACCTGTAAAGTGTTACCTCAGTATTTGGCTTTGTCTGATGGTTATATGGTTACTGCTGGCTGTACAACAAATTGCTCCTCGGGGATAATAAAGATGTGAACGTTTGAACCTTAAAGCATGTGATATGAAGACGGAGAAGGAAGTCCAAAGGGCGACTCCACCGAACCTGATGACGATGTCACAGGCTGTGAACTTTACACCACAGGAAGTTTGTTTTTCAAGTTGAACAAATTTGCCATGGAAGTTCAGATGAGAATCAAATTAAATGCTAAGAGATGAAAATATTATGGGTGAAGATGTAACTCAAAAGTAATTGCACCATAGAAATGTTATCTAAATGTAATCAAAAAGTACAAATATGGAGGGGGGTACGGTAAATATGGAAATCTAAATATGGAATCTAAATGGAATCTGAAACTACTACTAGCCTACTTCACCCTGACATGAGATTAGATACTGTATGAACTCCTTCATGCTGGCTATATGCAAAAATAATAATTAGTATTATTAGTATTAGTATGTTGGTGCTTAAGTTAAGTTATCCTTTATTTATCCCCATGGAGAAATTCATCCTCTGCATTTGACAGATCCTCTACTAGGAACCTTCTTAGAACTAGGAGCAGTGGGCAGCCGCAGTGCAGCGCCCGGGGACCAACTCCAGTTCTTTTGCCGTTGCCTTGGTCAGGGGCACTGACGTATTAACCCTAACATACATGTCTTTGATGGTGGGAGGAAACCCACACAAACATGGGTAGAACATGCAAACTCCACACAGGAAGGACCTGGGACGGAGCGGGGTTCGAACCCGGGACATTCTTGCTGTGAGGCAACAGTGGCAACAGTGTAAAGCACTGAGCCACCGTGCCATCAGCGTGCTTTCTCTAACAATAGGATCTTGTGATCAGAGATAAGAATCAGATCCTCATATCGTCTGATGTCAACACATTTAATTTATTAGTTTACAATTCACAATTCATTAACTTGCTGACTGACAACTTCCCCACAGTGAACACTGTATGGGTCACTGACTGCATTGTACAACAACGGTAAGTCTGTTAGCTCTGCTTCCTTCATGCTGTCCATGAAAGTGTAAGAAAGAAAGAAAGAGAGAAAGAAAAAAAGAAAGAAAGAAAGAAAGAAAGAAAGAAAGAAAGAAAGAAAGAAAAAAAGAAAAAAAGAAAGAAAGAAAGAAAGAAAGAAAGAAAGAAAGAAAGAAAAGAAACTTAGTTAGTTATAGGCTAAATTTTGGCGAGGGAAAAAAATTGCATTGCCATTTTCAAAGACGTCCCTTGACCTCTCACCTCAAGATATTTGAATGAGAATGGGTTATCATGGGAACTTGCATACCGGATAACTTTACACAGACACTTGAACACGTTGAACAAGTTAATATTTAATATTTAAACTGATGAACACAAACAAGTCACCCAAGTCATTACGTCTCAAGTCAAGTCAAGTCCCGAGTCTTTAACTTCCAAGTCCAAGTCAAGTCTCAAGTCATTCAGTTTTTGTCAAGTCAAGTCGCAAGTGATTGAAACAGGGACTCAAGTCGACTCAAGTCCAAGTCACCAAGTCTCAAGTCCCCATCTCTGGTAGCTAGACCTATAGACGTTAAGATCCACACTGCTAAGGAGTAAAATAAAAATGTATCAAGGCTTGATATCATATTCCAATGTGAATTCAGCTGAGGGGTTTCCTCCAGAACGAGACTGGCCCAGCCTGTTTCAAGGGGGCTGTTTGCAGTGTCTATGCTAACGTTAGGCTAATTGTCTGACCTGGCGGTCGCGTTTGTGGTGTTGTGGCTTTTTGTCAATATTGGACAGTAAATATGCCTTCTTGTGATGCAGTTGGTTGTATTAACCGTACCTCAAAGAAAGGTGGTTTCCACTTTTTTTCCGGTGAGTGAATGAAGTTGGTCAGTGGTCCCTGCTAACGTTTGACCACAGACTGTAAATAACGTTTTACATAGCCAGATGGCTATGTAAAACGTTATTTGATATCATATTCCAACGTGAATTCAGCTGAGGGGTTCCCTCCAGAACGAGTGTAGCGAAGCTTGTGTGCTTGCTGGGGGCGAAGCCTTTGGGCTTGCCTCGTGAAGTGTGCTGGATCGTGGATGAAGGCTTGGATGACTGTGATCGATCAGAATCACGGAGATGGAGATAGGGACCGACATGTCGGTCCTGGCACGCGGTTGAAATACCACTGGTATGACTGGGTGTAAGGCAGTCGGTCACCAGGGCCTGGCTGGTTGTAAGATGGCCAGGATTCAGTTCGGGTCCGGATTTGGTTGTGCTAATGGTTGACATTATTAGGGAGTGAGAATACCTGAAGATGTATGGAAGTAGAAGGAATCTCTGGAATCAAGCATAGCGTCACAGAACACCTTGTTTATATGCCCGCATTTTGGTGTATGACATCACGTCATTGGTGATGTCACAACGTTCGAGGGAGCTATGACATCATCGGTGTTATGTCTGACATCGCCGATGACCTCACAGGTGAACTCTATGCTATGACATCATTGTCATCGTTGATGATGTCATCATCATTACGCCGTTGGCGCGCCGGCTGATGGGCATCGACTGCCCCAAGAACAGGCCTGACGGTGGGCCATTATGGGCCCTTTTCTACAGCCGCTCCCAGATTCCTGTGGGGAATCTGTATTCTTCCAGAAATGGCCGGAATGGCCCTCTAGTCCCACCTGGTATAGGCAGGGCTTGGTTGATTATTCTGGGAGTGAGGGGGGCTGTGGTCCGCCTGGCCACCGGCCGGGTGTAGGCACGGGTCCGCACGCCGTTGTCCAGTCCCGTACATCACAAGAGCCAAGATTTGGTGACTGTCCTCGTTGGCCAGGATGTGTGTGGGATCCTACTGCTGTAGTGAGCTGTAGTGGCCTCTGGGGGCTTGAGTTTCCACTTGAGGAAACTCAGCGGCGTGAGGTCAGCGCGGGAGCCGCTCAGGAGCCGGGGGTCTACCCAGCTACTGCGGTAGTGAGGAGCCTCTGGTTCTGGTGGCTTGAGTTTCCAGTCGAGGAACCTCAGCGGCGTAGGGTCGGTGAGGAAGCAGTTTGTCTGCCCTCGTTGGAGGGAGGCCTCTGCCCCTAGTGCCTCGTTGGCTGCCCCGTGGAGCGCCGGTGTGGCATCCTCACTGAGGGCACCGAAGGTCTGACACTCCTCCGGCATGGGGGGAGCCGACCTGAGGCCACCGTACCTTGGCTTCAACTCCTCGCTCTTATCCGCGGTCGTGTGGAGTCGGGGTGTCTTTGGCCAGCGATCTGGGCTGAGAAGAGGTGGTCCGTCCTCCCACTCTTCCCAGGCCTGCAGCAGTGTCTCGGGTAGGACTGGATCATCCCAGCCTGGTTCCCATTTCCATAGGTGCTGTATGAGCAGGATAACATGGATCCTCCCGAACTGATGGAGGGGCAAATTCCTCGGGCGGGATTCCTGCTGCAGGGCGGTGATGGGGTAAGGTTGCTCGCCTAGACCAAGGTTCGGTTCCGTAAAGGCTCTCTTGGTGCAATAGGTCTGCTCTGGGCAAATTGCCGGCGAGACGATGAGGGAGACGGCCGCCCCGTGAAGCATCTGGGGCTCCTGCCTCGCCGTCCGCAAAGGCATGTCCACTTGCTCCACTTGCTCGGACTTCTTGGCCTCCCTAGAGGCCTTGGCTGGAGTTGTCTCCATGAGCCCGGGCAGGGCCAGGAGGTGAATTCTGGGAATAGGTAGTTGAGATGGCTGGTCCCGCCCTCTGGGGGGGTCCCAGCTGTCGTGTCCAGCTATCTTGTGGGAATGATTGACGCCGTCCGGCTGGCTGTGCCCTGTGCTGTTGGTCCCAACGTTCGCCGTGCCTCCCTGAGTCTGGTGTATCCCGGTGGCGGGCTTGGCCGCCCCGTTGCACTCTATGGTATGCTCAGGGTCGGCAACCTTTGTCGGTGGACATGTCCTAGGTGGGAGTGTTGGTGTTGGTGGCATTGGCACTGGAACAGTGGGTTCCGTAGTTTGGGTCCTTGGCTCTGGAGCCGCCGTGCTGACCTGACCCTGGGGTGAGGTGAGAGGCACAGGTGGAACTGCCAGGTCCCCGGCAAGCAGACAGGCGCGAGGCCGGGCCGCTACGTGCTTCTGCTCGACTTGCAGCCGGGCACGAACCCGGGCCTCGTGGTGGGCCAGCTCGGCTTGCCGCAGGTGTCGGCTTCTCTCCAGGCGGCGGGTGATCCGCTCTCTAGCTTGGAGGGCCTCCTCTTGGGCCTGTTGGGCCTCCTCTTGGGCCTGTTCTTGCGCCCGCTGAGCCTCTGCTTTGACCCGTTCTTGGGCCCGCTGAGCCTCTGCTTTGACCCGTTCTTGGGCCCGCTGAGCCGCTCTGGTTTGCTCGTTCAGCCGGTGGTACTCCTCATCAGCTTCCTCCTCCTCCGCGTGTTGGCGGCGGAGGCTCTCGGTCACCAATAGTGCCTTGTATTCCTCGTAAGCTGCTGCTTGGGCTGAGGAATACGCGTGGGCGCGTACGGTTGACCGTGAGCTGGCGCTAGAGTGTCGCGATGCACTATGGTGGGAGCGGTGACTGCTAGCGCTGCAGGATACATAGGCGTCTCTGTCGTCATAGGTCAAACCTCCATGATCTGACCTGTCCCGACTTGACTGGTGGCCAGCTTGATGGGACCTGCCAGTGCGTTGGGATTCCTTGAAGTATTCAGTGATGTCCCGGTTGGTCTCCCTTTGGCGCACGATCGTAGCGTCGAAGTTAGCCTTTTCTCGAGCTAGGAGATCGGCCCTTGCCTGGTATGCCTGAGCAGGGAGTCGGTGGTGGCTGCGGATGAGTTCCTGCCCCGGTTGGATCGTCTGGTGGGAGTGTAGGGGGGGCCCCTGAGTACTACTCCCGCTGGATACTCTGCTGTATCCAGATTCGATCTGGTGGGGAAGGGATTGCTCCTCTGGTCGGTGAGGTGCCGTGACCAGAGCGAGCTCACCTGACTCCTGCTCCATCTCTGAGCGTCGCAAGTCCTCTGATCCGCTCGAAGGACCAAATTGTAGCGAAGCTTGTGTGCTTGCTGGGGGCGAAGCCTTTAGGCTTGCCTCGTGAAGTGTGCTGGATCGTGGATGAAGGCTCACGGGCTGTGATCGATCAGAATCACGGAGATGGAGATAGGGACCGACATGTCGGTCCTGGGACGCGGTTGAAATACCACTGGTATGACTGGGTGTAAGGCAGTCGGTCACCAGGGCCTGGCTGGTTGTAAGATGGCCAGGATTCAGTTCGGGTCCGGATTTGGTTGTGCTAATGGTTGACATTATTAGGGAGTGAGAATACCTGAAGATGTATGGAAGTAGAAGGAATCTCTGGAATCAAGCATAGCGTCACAGAACACCTTGTTTATATGCCCGCGTTTTGGTGTATGACATCACGTCATTGGTGATGTCACAACGTTCGAGGGAGCTATGACATCATCTGTGTTATGTCTGACATCGCCGATGACCTCACAGGTGAACTCTATGCTATGACATCATTGTCATCGTTGATGATGTCATCATCATTACACCGTTGGCGCGCCGGTTGATGGGCATCGACTGCCCCAAGAACAGGCCTGACGGTGGGCCATTATGGGCCCTTTTCTACAACGAGACTGTTGTATTCAATATTTTTACACACTGTGCAGTAGTTAGTGCATGCTAGTTAATTGTTGGAAGTAAGGTTTTTGAATTCTAAAAGGCTCACAGCATATGATGTTGTGTTTCTGAATTGGATTGATTCATCAATTAATTTAAAAAAAATCTAGCAAATCTAGGTAAATTTCAGACTTTAACGTAGTGTCCCGTCTTGACTGAGGTGAATGCAAGTGAACTATATTTTTCAATCCTGTCTTTGAATAAAAGTTGTACATTGTGTTATACTTGAAAACCATGTCTCTGCTCCCATATTTGTGTTTACAATTACAACAAATCTGTATGGTTTATCTGTTGGCATTAAACCGTGGTATTTCCTTGGGTGATATTCCATATTTGTCATTAGACCTGTTCACATTTGCATTTTCTACAAATTGGGCTAAATTTGCAATGGTAAATCAAAGCCACATGTGAGATATCACAAGTACGTTTATTAAAACACCAACCAAAATAAAATGCAAAGAGAGGTTTCCTTCTCTAACTATTGGTGCTTTCACAAAATATTTACACAATGAGATTTTTAATAAATAATCATCGATAACGTGTGATAGAGAATGAAATTCCACAGCCAAAAGCATGTATCCATTCCTTCTTTCCTTCCACTTTCACTGCTGTCCTTGTTGTCAGCAGAACCTGACATGGTTGTGACCACCTGGGAACGAGAGAGACTTTGCAAAGTGATTTGATTAAAACAAAATCCTCGGGCTTAAAGGGGTGGGTTGGCCCTTCGCCCGGTGCGGGTAGCCTGGAGGAGACTTGTAAATGATGCTTCCTCAGCAGGCTAGCCAGAGAGAGTATGTACTCCCTCATATATTCCTCTGTCCAAATTAGGGTGGCCTGATGGGTTGTTAAAGTGGGAGTGACACTTGTGGTCATGCTCCGCCCCATCAGGACTTCATGGCGACTGAGACCTGTGGTGCTGTTAGCAGTGCTTCGGATGGAGTATAGCCCAAGTGGTAATGCTTCGGTTTAGCACCTGATTCAGTTGGGCTGTATTTTGGGCGCTGTTCTGCTGCTTCAGTGGAGGAGAGTGATTGGTTGGATGGTTGGCCGCTTGCTCCTCCTCCTTCTTGCTCATGGGCTCTGGCTGCCACGTTATCATTTAAACGAATTGCTTCTGTGCATGCTATTAGCTCTAACATTTGGTCATTATCATTTTCTTCCTCTGACTCTGAGGAAACACATTGTTTAGAATATAAACGCGCGCCAGTGGGCTCTGTGTCTGTAAACCTATCACAATTGATACCGCTGTTTCTCAGATGTCTAATGAAAGACTGGGGAGTCACGTGATTGTTTTTCACACAGTGCAGATGCATGAGGGCAGATGCTTGCTTTGCAGTGTTTTCAGGGAATTTTGCTGAGATCCGGACTATATCTGTTTGTTTCAGTTCCAGGATAGATATGATTATACTGAGTTTGTCGGGTGCCGTTGTTTTGACAATTTTATCAATCATATCTGTCATTTCTGGCGTTAGAGCCTTATTCTTTTTAACATCAGAGCAAGGCACTCTCGCTGTGTTGCCTTGGGGAGGCTGGTGCTTTTTAACTAACCGCTTCCATCCTCTTATGCATTCTGCAACATAAGACTCTGACCAGCCGAGGTTGATTGACTGTCTGGCTGCAGTCTGCATGTACATAATTTTGTCTTTATCAAATGAGCCTCCTATAGGCCAGAGTCCCTGGCTACATTTAGTGAGATCATGGGTGAAAGGTATCACATAGTTTTCTCCAAGTTGCAAACGGACTATGTCGGCACATGAACCAGGTGGTACCAGAGGGACCTTTGCTTTTGTGAGCTGTTTGCGAATATCTCTCGCCCTCAAGCGTTCCGCCTTTGGCAGTGGACAAGGTTCCGGTTCCCCACATTTGGACTGATTTTTACCCATTATCTAGATTCTCTGTCACAGAGTCAACACACCATCTAGATTATATTGTATATATCAGTCTCATCATCATGCTTCTATTTAAGCGCTCAGGGTGTCAAAACTCTTGTCTCAAAGGCGGGTGAGGAGCAGAGAGAATAGCTGCAGCTTTCTTATCTTATGTTTTCTATTTCCCTTCGGGCCTGTGTTTCTGGAACTGGCATCTGTCCTTGTTGTGTGTGCGTTTGGAATGAGCTTACCAGAGGGCCGCAGGGAATTTTGCTGGATGTAGTATTGGGTCTGCTGTATCTTACTTGACTTCCTTAGTGGGGTGGAGGTGCTTTTTCCAGGGAATTTATGCGTTGGTTGTAGTTTTGGGTCTGCAATATCTCGCTTGACCTCCTTGTTGGGGCGGAGGTGCCTTGTCCAGGGCTCTGACTGAGCCCGCTTTGTCTGTGAATCAAAAAAACTTGTGACAGATCATTTGTTCTTTTCCCAGATGTTATTTGTTAGTTTGACAAACAGTTAGGGAATACTTCATTGCGAACTTCCATATTTTACAATTATTGTACTCCTTTAATTATGGCTCTTAACACGTTCACTGCCAACAACGAGTTGAGTCGTCAAACAGAATCCAACCGTTCACTGCCAACGACGAGTTGAGTCGTCAATTTTTTTTTTTTTTTTTTTTGACGGTGCTACGTGGATCAATGCCCCCCGCGTCTCCTATGGAGATATTGGAAGTATTGAATGTGTATAATCTATTTTACCGACCAGCTAGGTGGCGACGGTGCTCTCCCGACAGAGAGAAAGTCAACCAAAAGCAGCCGCCTCCCGCGGCTGCTTCCTCCATTCTCAAGGAAATGGCTTGGCGATTTTACAGTCATCAGTCACCAGACTCGCCCGAGAGCGGCCGCGCCAGCAGCAGCACACGGGGGATTGCAAATTTGCATGATTATGGGTGAAACACACTTTGAAACGCCCGCAGAAAGGCCAGAATCGCACGCATTCCGAAAACCCAGAAACGAACGAGCCTCATTCTCATACTGTAGGCGGGGACGCTTTCGCGCTGCTGCGGTGGGGGGTTCCAGAAATGGACTGGGTGGGCAGCATAAAGCCTAGAGTCGCACGGGGCTTCATCGGGGCTCTCAAACCCAAAAGACGAGTGAGCCCTATCCACACTCGCTGCCAGGGAGGGAGGCTGCTCAAACTCGCTGCCAGGGAGGGAGGCTGCTCAAACTCGCAGCAGCAGCAGCAGCAGCAGAGCCCTCGCTTGTGACAAACGCAGGCTGAAAGCCACTAGACACGCCCACGGAGGGAGGAGTTGAAGGAGAGGGCGTTCGGAACTATATTGTTTGGATGTCTGATCTCTCACTGATGCCAAAAATAAATGGTTAAAGTGACTGTTCTGCCTGTTTGATTGAATTTCACAAAACTGCGATTATCTCAGCTTTCACTCTCAGACGCTAAAACCATGCTGTACTCAACGGCTAATATCTACATAACTACTAACTCTACAAACTAACTCTTTTAGACAGAGAAAGCACACATTCTATTAGTACTTTTGTGAACTTTGTGTTCACAAACTCCAAGCAGAAAAGAATCCTCGGCTCTTGTAAAATGAGCCAGAATCCTCAAAAAACGGCTTGGCAGAAGCTACCTACAGCAAAAAAAAAACGGCTGGCAGTCAATGTGTTAAGAAATGTATGGATTTGGAAATGTATGAATTTGTTCACTTTTGCTGTTTATAATGCTTTTGGTTTCATTAGTATAGTTGTGGGGTTCTTTCAGACCGTATCAATTATTGCCTAGGCTCTCTCACGTGTTTGCCGCAGTTTCCCAACTGGACTATTCTAGTCGCTGCTATGCAGCCTTTTGGCTTTGAAAAAGAGAGCTCATCTTGCCGCAGTTTCCCAACTGGACTATTCTAGTTGCTGCTATGCAGCCTTTTGGCCTTTTGAGGCAAATTATGTGATAACGCTTCTCAGGCTCTCTTGCTTCTGCAGCTACCACTGGACCATCCTGGTCACTGAAAAATACAGCCTGTCAAGAGAGTTTGTAATGGTCCTGAGGTCATCTGTATTATTTACATTGGGGATGTCCCCCCTTTGTCTCAAGAAAATCCACAAAATACTAACTTAGGTTCTTTTATATCAGACAAACAGTTAGGTAAGGAATTATTAAATATAATTCAACTTACCGAGCTGTTTGTAGATATCCGTTCTTCGTGTCGCCAATTGATAGAGAATGAAATTCCACAGCCAAAAGGTAAACAGTGAACCACTTGAAGGAAACCAGTTGAAATGAAATGATGGAGCCAGGAGTCAGAAGAAGTCGTCTGATATGATGTATTGAACATAGATCTTGGCCAAGAGATGCACTCTTGTATATTCACGGATGGATACACAGGCTTACATACATTGAACAGAAAGTCAAAGACACTTATAGGACACACATCAGATTACATGTCTTGACGCACATCAGATTACATGTCTTGACGCACACTGGAAGGCCATTCTGTAGACTCAACCTATCTGTTATTCTGGCCCTGTAGAGAGCACCATGGCAAGGTGACAGGACACAGTACAGGGCACAGTGTGCGATCGAGAGGAGCTGCAAATGTATGGTACAAGTTATCTAAATACGTTTGTCTGTGTATGTACACAGGTTATCCAAATATGACGTCTATCTGTGTATGTACACAGGTCATCTAACTATAAAATATGTCTGTGTCATAACTATATGTAACTAAAATGGAAATGTATATGAATATATTAATAACTAGTGATTGTCCAAATAAAGGCTAATGTGATGTAAATTTTCTCTATCAACGTGGATAAAGACTTCGATGATGGTGATGACGTCGATGATGACATCTGCAGCTGCTGGACGAGAGACCAAAGACCAGTCCACCTGAAGGAGATCCACAAGTCCTTCCAACACGCCACAGTGCCACACTCACCCAAGATAAACGCTGCTGTTGGGGGAAAATAAAGTATGCTTGACATGAAAAAGTTACATAATGGGGTGGCTATAGTACATTGTTGTTTCACAGTAGCTAATATCTGGCCATAATTCTGCAATTGCCCACTATATGCTTAGTACGTTATACTAGCGATAATGTCAATAACAGATAAATCGTTGGTTCAACTTTTTTATTGTAATTTCGTGTAAGATTAGTCTCTAAAACCCAACGATCTATCAAGGATCAAGGATCAAGGAAACTTTATTGTCATATGCAGCAAGCTACAATGAAAGTTAAAAGCCCCGGCCCATGACTTTGCTGTAGAGTAAGATAAAATAGAATACAGAAATAAAAATAATAAAAGGTTAAAAAAAAAAGTTAAAGGGTTAAAAAAAAGTTAGAACCACATGAAAGACAGTTAAAGTGCATTTAACACATTCACTGCCAGCCTTTTTTTTTTTTTACTGTAGGTAGCTTTTGCCAGAGGGTTTTTTTGAGGATTCTGGCTCATTTTACAAGAGCCAAGGATAATTTTCTGCTTGGAGTTTGTCAACACAAAGTTCACAAAAGTACTAATAGAATGTGTGCTTTCTCTGTCTAAAAGAGTTAGTTTGTAGAGTTAGTAGTTATGTAGATATTAGCCGTTGAGTACAGCATGGTTTCAGCATCTGAGACAAAAAGCTGAGATAATCGCAGTTTTGTGAAATTCAATATCAAACAGTCACTTTAACCATTTATTTTTGGCATCAGTGAGACATCAGACATAAACAATATAGTTCTGAACAGTAATTTCCTCCATAGCAGCACCCGCACCCCCTCTCCTTACAACTCCTCCCTCCGTGGGCGTGTCTGGTGGATTTCAGCAGCGTTTGTCAGTCACAAGCCAGTCTCTCCTGCCTGTCTGAGCAGTGAGCAGCAGCCTCCCTGTCTGGCGGCCCCTCGTCGGCGAGCGTGGATGTGGCTTAATCCGTTCTTGGATTTTCGGTTGAGAGCTTTGACGAAGCCTTGTGTGACTCTAGGCTTTATGCTGCGCGCTTCAAAGTGTGCTTTCCACCCAGTCCACCTTTGGAACCCCCCACCGCCGTGCGCCCGTGTGAAAGGTTTTCGCCTACAGTATGAGAATGAGGCTTGTTCGCTTCTGGGTCCTCGGTTGAGCTCAGCTGGAATGCGTGCGTTTCTGGCCAAACAACACTCAATAGTCTGAGCACCGTCGCCACTCAGTGGGTCGGCGGAATGGATTGCACACGCCCGGCGGCTCTAACAGTATAATAGAAGATGCAAAAGGGCCAGATCAACGATCCACCGTCAAAAAAAAAAAAACGATTTTTTTGACGTATCAATACGTCGCTGGCAGTCAACGGTTGGATTCTGCTTGACGTATCAATACGTCGTTGGCAGTTAACGTGTTAAGTAGGGCTGCACGATATATCGTTTACACATCGACATTGCGATGTGCGCATGCGCGATAGTCACATCGCAGGACGTGCGATGTCAAAAGCAAATTAACTCGTCATGTTGCTTGATAAACTCTCACTTTAGGGGTAGCCTACTGAGTGAAATGCAGGCTCTCTCAAAGGAGAGAGACGCCCCGCTACTGTACTCACTCATTTAGTGCTTAGCTTCAACACAACAAACATGCACAGAGACCTAAATTGAATTATCTTTTGCTTATGTTGCGTTGCTGACAGTAGCCCGTCTGTAAACGATGTGGTTGCGGAGGCGGACTTGTCCACAGTTTGCAGCGCACTCGCATACAGCAGGCTGGCTGCTGTAACTCAACATGTCCGTGGAGTGGAGATATTTACTCTTGAAACACCAAAAAGCAAGACCGCAACTTATGACACGAAGGCTGATTACTGAGAAGTTGTCCGTGTTATCACTGTGGCTGTCTCTCCCCTTCAAGTCTCTGATGTTGCATCACATGATAGCAGTAACGTTACGGTAGAGTTAATCATACATAGCGACTTATTTACACAAAACATGTCAGTGAAAATAAAAAGAGAAGAGACATATCTGGGCAATTAAATGTATATTTATTACTTTCCACGAATGAATTGTTTGTCACCGGTCGGCTGCATGTGAATCCTCGTCTCTCTGTACTGCCAGCCTTGCGCTCAAAAACCGGAACTCCGCAGATGCGGAGTGTACCACTTGGTCGTTTCTGGAGGGGGTTTCCGGGGGGTCAGACCAAGTGTGTAAAGTGGCAGGGGTGTTTCATTGTTGATTTATTGAAACGTTAGAAGAACGAAAGAAGTTGAAAGCAGTGATTATAATCAATGAAATCTAATGTTTTTCTGCAAATAGCATAATTGGGAGGTAGATTCTGGCACTCAATATTAGGGGTGGGCAATATATCAATTGTATATCAATATTGTGATATGAGACTATATGGTCTTAGATGTTGGATATGGTAATATGGTGATACAGCATACATGTTGTCTTTCCCTGGTTTTAAAGGCTGCATTACACTAAGTGAAGTGTAGGCTAGTGACATTTTAAAGTAGAATGTCATAACTTACTCACTTTTTCATGTATGTAGCCTAAGTCATGGAAATCCATTGGTCAAAATGTGTATGCACCCTGATAGATGACGCTCTGAGGCCTACAGTATAGGCGACAGCCCAGTGGTTGAGAAACATTAAAATACCTAATTTCCCCTCCAAAATCAGATGGACTCCTCTACAAAATCATCCCAATCATTCTAGAAGTATTCTTTTCTTTAAAATAGAGCTATTCTGGTAATCTGGTGAAAATCTGTATTTTTTCATATCGCAATATATATCGCAGGGGCAGGGAATATCGCAATGTCAGTTTTTTCCAATATCGTGCAGCCCTAGTGTTAAGGGACACTTAAGTTGTAGTGCAAACTGTGCTTGTCCGTTAAGTGCAATGTCTTTATATGTAGTGCAAAAGGGGTCTGAATAAAGTTCAGGAAAAACTACTTGGAGTTCTAGTCTAGTAGGAAGGAGGGGGTATCATGCACCCTCCGGAAATATACTTCTAATCAGCATTTCTACTAGATTGGAAAAATTGTGTAAAAAATGATGAGCTATGTTAAAAAGTTGTGAAAATGTCCCACATATAATTTTTATGCAAATTAGTCCCGCCATCACCAAAAAGTATATTTTCACTATATCTCAGCCGATATTGCAGATAACTGAACACATAAGGTGTCTAGACCCATGTTTTGAGGGTCAAGGATCATAATAAAACTATTCCTGAAGTGGCCACATGTATCTGTGGCATGCTACTATGCAAATTAGTGCTGCCATTAGGAAAATATCTTTGCTGATGCCAACTGTGTATTTTGCTGGGTATTCAACCTCCAAAAAACAAGGTAAGAAGCTAACTCAGCTACACACCACACTACATCACAATACAGACGTGTAACAGGACACAATTCTACTACAGGGTAAAAACATGGTCATGGAGAGCTAGTAGCTAGTTAGTACTACTAGCGAGCTAGTAAACATATTAAATCTAGCTAGAACCTAGTTTGTTGATGAAGCTGGGTTCATCTCTTATCTCATAATAAGGGGTTACGCTTAGCGCATGGAAGGCACGCAAGCTAGAACAGAACATGCGATATTTCTCATCAGATTTAAAAGTCCAGATTTCATAACAGGGTGCCTATATGTAACAGATGTAAACAATGACGACTCTGCGTTGTGTTTTCAGCATTTATTTGCTCTCTGTAGAAGACATGGAAGAAGCATGAGTTGCCTTCTGCTCTCTGCTGTGCATCTGAGTGATCTCCTCATCAATGCCAGAAGCAATGTGTCTACTTATAGAATTCATTATTTCTTTTGTTACAGCACAGTATACTTCAATAACCAAGAGCTATTAAAATATGCAATAAACATTTTCTTTCTTTGTTCTAAATTCAACAATTATGATTCTCAATGTTCCTCTTCAAAACAAGTCACATTTAACCATGAAAACCCGTAACAGTAGCCTATACAAAAGTATGAACAGTGCCAAAAGTGGACGAAATAAAAAGGTGCATTGGGGGGGGTAGATAAATAAGACAACGAAAATGATAGTTACAGCAATGAAATGCATACCTGTAGAAGACATGGAAGAAGCATGAGTTGCCTTCTGCTCTCTGCTGTGCATCTGAGTGATCTCTAAACATGTAAAACAGCAGCATGTTTACACGTGAAACTAGTACCTTACGTTACATTGGTCACATGACAAAATGGCCGCTAGTGTGTGTTTAAACAGTCTACAAACTTAGATTAGTGTCCCAAATAATACACAACAACTACACAACATAAAAGTACTAACAGTAAACAACATCCACCAAAGGCTACTACACAGTTGGTCCGTTTCTTTTAGAAAGAAAACAAGGAAATAGCACGGGAGCATTCACAACACAACTTACCCTCATCAATGCCAGAAGCAATGTGAGGGTAGAGGAGGGGCTACGGAAAGTCAAGAGGCACAGAAGAGGCGATATCCAGAAGGTTACTTCTACAGGAAACATTGGCAAAGTAAATTAATACAAATAACTCATAAAATTCACAAATACTCAACAGAGTCATTAAATGAAAATAAGATTTGCAGATACAACATGAAAATAATAATTGATAAAGTGTATTTTTAGCTCTGTTACATCCACCCCCACTGAATTTTACCGAAAATGAGCACCAACAACACAACGTAACAAGACAACCACAAATTAAGGTTCGGGTCAACACCCACCCCCACTGAATTTCGGCCACTTCTTAAACATACAAGCACTACATTCACCATAACACCCCAAAAGAAAAAGTAATGGCATGGTTACACAAACACTCCAACTCTAAAAGTATCCCCAAAAGGATGAAGTGGAAGAGAGCGGCGCCCAACCCTCTACCAGCTCCTGGAAGCAGGATGCAGTCTACACCCCACACAAACCTTGCCCCATACACACAAACAAGCCCCTACACCCGGACTCGGACTCAATTATGGTGAAGCCATAACCCTTATAACATAAATGACTTAAAACGTAGACTTAAAGACTCTGTCAAAGAGCTGACTTGTTCCACCAGTGACAACGTAGTTGGACATCTGATGCAGCAAACGGTTAACCGGCTTCACCATACGCCCGACACGAGTCCTAACCCCGTGTATGGTGCTGGAATCAGAGCGAATGGAGGTTGCCCTTGCACTGTGTGTATTGTCTGAGTGGTTGGAATATATGGAGTGTGTGTCTGCACTCTGAGCTTCAGCTGAAGAGGCATGAGTGTAGCTGTTCTCAGAGCCCACCCCTGTCTGCGACTGAGGGAGTGAACTGCCCAGAGGCTCAGACTCCTCCGTCATACTCAGGGCATCCCCAGGCGAATCATCTCCTGCATGGTTATCGACACTGGCTGTCGTCAGATTGCCGACCCACTCCTGGGTTCTGCTCCCAGCATCTTCCTCTTCTCCGGTAGCCATCAATCCATCCATGTCAGTGACATCCTCTGACTCATTCTCACAGGAGGACACAAAGGTGCGCTCTGAGCAACTGTCCACATCCACGGGCAGGAAGTTAACGAGCATCAGCAGGTTACGGTGCACGACTCTTTCTTCTCCAGTCGTAGGATTCTTGATCCGATATGTGTGAGTGGTGGCATTCACAGTCAAGACCGTGTATATCGTGGACTCCCACCGGTCCGCCGTCTTCCGTTTGCCCCTCTCACGTTTGTTCGAGACCAAGACTCGGTCACCCGCGCTGATATAGTTCCCCTTGGCACGGCGATTATAGAGTTCAGCCTGACGGCCCTGCTCCTTGTCGGCATGCTCTTGAGCAATAGCCATGGCCTCCTGAAGGTCCTTCGTCAGGGACACCACGTAGCTGTCGTAACTGCTGATCTCCGGATCTTTCAGGATGTTCTTGAAAAGCACATCGACTGGGAGACGTGGAACTCTACCATACATAAGGTAGAAAGGGGGGTAGCCCGTGGTCTCGTGCACCGTACAGTTGTACATGAATGTCAGGGTTTGGAGGTGTCTGGGCCAATTATGCTTTGCATCAGGAGAGAGGGCTCGAAACATATTACCCAGTGTCCTGTTAAAGCGTTCCACGCTACCATTGCCCATCGGGTGGTATGGCGTCGTCCGGGACTTTCTCACACCAGCCACCTTCAACAGCTCGCTTATCAGCTGACTTTCAAACGAGGCCCCCTGATCAGAGTGGATCCTCTCAGGAAACCCATAGATGCAGAAATACTTGTCCCAGAGTTGTCTCGCCACCTGTTTAGCAGACTGATCTCGGCAGGGGAAGGCCTGTGCCAGCCGGGTGAAGTGGTCTGTCACCACCAGCACGTCAACAGACTTGTTTGAATCCTCTGCAGTCCAGAAGTCGATGCACACGATCTCCAAGGGTGCAGTGGTCTTTATACTCTCCAGAGGCGCCCTCCCCTCCGGATCAGCAGTCTTGCTAATGACACACCTCGGACATTGGCGGACGTAGTCTTTGACATCTCTGTCTATTTGAGGCCAGAAGAACCTCTGACGGGCCAGACTCAAGCTCCTAAACTGCCCCTGTCATGTATGCCCTTGAGGACCTCAGATGTCAAGGAGTCAGGGACGACGAATTTGTCAGGATCGGAGTTAGACATGTGGATCTATTTGCGGGTAGTTGAGGGCCAAGACACTCTCCAAGAGTAGGGGAGTTGTGGAACTTGATAGCTGAGGCTGCACTGTTCGAGGTTGGGAACGGTTGGTTGCAGGTTGCAGAGGTTGTAGAGGTTGATGTGATCCTTGATGTGAGTTTATGAATCACTGGCGAGAGCCTGCGGAACGGACCTTTATAGCATAAAAGGATATGACATCACATGTGTTATGACATCACCAGCGAGGCCATCGGAAGGCATGATTGAGACACTTATGAATCATGACATCATCAGTGATTGATGACATCATAGTAGGAATGACGACGTCAAAGTAGGAATGATGACGTCATCCTAACAGTGCCCTCCCCTCAACGGGCGCCACCCGGCGCCCGATCAGCCGCAAGGAAATCCCGAATGAGCGCAGCGTCAAGGATGAACCGGCGGGGATCCCAACTGCGTTCCTCGGGGCCGTACCCCTCCCAATCCACCAGGTATTCAAACCCACGACCCCTGCGTCGCCTGTCCAACAGCCGCCGGACCGTTTAGGCAGGGTGGTCGTCGATTAACCGAGGCGGCGGGGGGGCCGCCACAGGAGGGCACAAGGGACTAGAGTGCACCGGCTTGACCTGGGATACGTGGAAGGTATGGTTGATGCGACGGAGAGAAGCAGGTAGAACCAAGCGGACAGCCGCAGGGTTCACAACCCGCTCAATAACAAAAGGCCCGATAAAACGGGGCGCAAGCTTCCTTGACTCAACCTTCAAGGGAACGTTCCGAGACGAGAGCCACACTCTCTGACCCGGCGCATAGGCTGGGGCCGGTGTGCGGCGGCGGTTAGCCTGGACTTGCGTCTTGGCAGAGGAACGTAATAGTGATGCGCGAGCCCTCTTCCACGTGCGACGGCAACGGCGCAAATGTGTCTGCATGGAAGGCACCGCAACCTCCTCCTCCTGGGAGGGGAACAAGGGGGGCTGAAAACCGAAGCAGCATTCAAAGGGAGACATGCCGGAAGAGGTGTTGGGGAGCGTGTTGTGGGCGTACTCAACCCACGGCAACTGGGCACTCCAGTGGGAGGGGTCAGCAGCTGTGGTGCAATGCAGCATGGTCTCCAATTCCTGGTTGACCCTCTCGGCTTGGCCATTAGTCTGCGGGTGATAACCCGACGAGAGGCTGACAGTCGTGCCAAGAGCCGAACAGAAGGCCTTCCAAACCTGAGAAATGAACTGGGGCCCCCGATCGGACACAATGTCAGACGGAATGCCATGTGCCCGGTACACATGTAAAACCAAGAGGTCCGCCGTCTCCTTGGAGGACGGGAGCTTAGGAAGTGGAATAAAATGAGCCCACTTAGAGAATCGGTCAATGACGGTCAAGATGACGGTGTTCCCATCGGATGGGGGGAGTCCGGTTATAAAGTCCATGGCCATATGAGACCAAGGGCGACGAGGTATAGGAAGCGGGCATCATTAGGCCCTCGTCGTCCCCGATGGCCGCTGGGTTTTTCTTTGTGGGGAAGAAGGATGGGACCCTCAGACCATGTATTGATTTCCGAGGGTTGAACGACATCACGGTGAAGAACACATATCCCCTGCCACTCATTAGCTCTGCCTTCCCACCCCTTCATGGCTCCAAGATATTCTCCAAACTTGATCTAAGGAATGCCTACCACCTTGTCCGCATTAGGGAGGGGGACGAGTGGAAGACGGCCTTCAACACTTCCCTTGGCCATTTTGAGTACCTGGTTATGCCTTTCGGGCTTACTAACGCCCCCGCCGTCTTCCAGGCTCTCATAAATGACATTCTGAGGGATATGATCGGCCTCTTCGTTTTTGTCTACTTGGATGACATCCTCATCTTCTCTCAGGATTTTGACGACCATCAACAACATGTCCGCCTAGTGCTCCAACGGCTGTTGGAGAACAGCCTCTTCGTCAAGGCTGAGAAGTGTGAATTTCATGCTTCCACTGTGTCCTTCCTCGGATATGTGATTGCCGAAGGTGAGTTACGCATGGATCCCGCCAAGGTCGCGGCTGTGGCGGATTGGCCTGAACCCTCTACCTTGAAACAGCTTCAACGGTTCCTTGGGTTTGCCAATTTTTATCGACGATTTGTCCGCAACTACGGCAGTGTGGCTTCCCCTCTTACCGCCCTCACCTCCACCTCTACTCCGTTTCGGTGGACCCCCCTGGCCAAGACTGCTTTTAGCGAGCTCAAACGCCGTTTCTCCACAGCTCCCGTGCTCTCCCAACCTGACCCAGAACTGCAGTTCATCGTTGAGGTTGATGCCTCAGAGACTGGAATTGGGGCTGTTCTCTCTCAACGCTCTCCTGGGGATCATAAGGTCCATCCTTGCGCCTTTTTCTCGTGTAAGCTTTCACCCGCTGAAGCCAATTATAACGTCGGCGATCGTGAGCTGCTGGCAGTTAAGTCAGCTCTTGAGGAGTGGCGCCATTGGCTGGAGGGTTCCAAGCTCCCGTTCGTCGTGTGGACGGAGTGATTCATACTGTCAGGATCGGAGTTAGACATGTGGATCTATTTGCGGGTAGTTGAGGGCCAAGACACTCTCCAAGAGTAGGGGAGTTGTGGAACTTGATAGCTGAGGCTGCACTGTTCGAGGTTGGGAACGGTTGGTTGCAGGTTGCAGAGGTTGTAGAGGTTGATGTGATCCTTGATGTGAGTTTATGAATCACTGGCGAGAGCCTGCCGGAACGGACCTTTATAGCATAAAAGGATATGACATCACATGTGTTATGACATCACCAGCGAGGCCATCGGAAGGCATGATTGAGACACTTATGAATCATGACATCATCAGTGATCGATGACATCATAGTAGGAATGACGACGTCAAAGTAGGAATGATGACGTCATCCTAACAGAATTGGTATCTCCTCTTCCTAGAGACTTGATCCTTAGACATTCTGTAGAGGATACCACTGCAAATCGTCAACTTCTCCCAGTGCTTGAGGTACCTGATGACCATGGCGGGCTCCTTGGGCTTCTCTCTCCTGGACGGCCGCCCGCTGCGTTCCACAAAGTGCAACACCCTGGAGAGGACAGGATCACGTAACTGCCCTTCACGCAACTCACTCTCAGAGAACACCAGCAGGGGGCCCTCGTCAGAGGGAACCAGCTGTGGAAGCTGCTGGAGAACATCAACAGCTCGTGTTCTAGCACTAGACTCCCACAGGCTGTGCGCCTCAAGAACGGCAGAGACCTCATCTTGGGAGAAGGACCGGTTCCTGGCACACCCAGACACATACTGCTCCCCACCTCCTGTGCTGTCACAGTCATCTCGACTGGTGTTTGACTGTCTGAAGGCCTCCTGGACGGAGTCAGAAGAGACAGGGGTCGCCTTCACGAGGAGTTCCCTGTAAGGGTCTCTGAGCAACCTCGCCCCAACAGCTGCCCTTACAAACGGCCGGCGGCTCAGTGCATCCGCAACAATGTTCTTGGAGCCGGGAATGTACTTGATCTCGAACACATAGGAAGCCAACTTCGCCACCCACCGCTGCTCACAGGCGTCTAGTCGTGGTTTTGTCATTATATGCGTCAGGGGGTTGTTATCTGTCCATACAGTGAAGACGTGGCCCTTGAGCCAGTGACTAAACTTGTCACACACGGACCATTTCAATGCGAGGAATTCAAGGCGGTGGGCAGGGTACTTCTTCTGAGATTGTGAAAGGGATATACTGGCGAAAGCCACCGGCCGGGCCACAGCATCACCCTCCTGCACCTGCGAGATAACTGCTCCTAAACCATCCAGGGAGGCGTCGGTGCACAACACAAATGGATGTGTGAAGTCCGGGTGGGCCAAAACCACTGAGGTCACCAGAGCCATCTTCAGATCCTCAAACGCCCGTTGGTGATCTGGCGTCCAATCAACAGGTGTCAATTTTCTGAACTGAGTAGTGCGTTTTGTGCGTGGTCTTCCTTTGCGTTTCTGCTTTTGGCCAGCCAGGAGGTCGAAGAGAGGTCTCGCTATGGTTGAGTAACTGGGTACAAAGTGCTGGTAATAGTTCACCATTCCCAAAAATGACCTGACACGAGACTGGGATGGGGTGACTCCATCTTGCTCCATTAGATCTGCAGTGGCCATTTTGTTGATGGCCTCGACTTTAGCAGGGTCTGTAGACACACCAGACTCATCAATGATGTGGCCAAGGAATTTCACAGACCTCCTGAGCAGCCAACACTTCTTCGGAGCCAACTTCAGGTTGTGTAGGCGAAGACGACTGAAAACCAGCTCCAACCGTTCCAGAGCCAACTCCTCAGTTGGTGCGAAGACCAGCAAGTCATCGAGATAACACAACAGGCTGAGAAAGTTCTGGTCACCGAATATGCTGGTCATCATTCTCATGAAGCTGGCTGGGCTGTTGCATAAGCCCTGAGGGAGACGGTTGTATAAGCCCATAGGCGTTGTGAACGCAGAGTACTTGCGGTCATCCTCATGCAGCGTCATGTTATAAAATCCAGACGTCAGATCCATTGTACTGAAGAACGCATTCCCACCCAGGGCGGCTAAGCAGTCAGCTTGGTGTGGTAGGGGATGAGCATGCTTCAGTGTTCGTTTGTTGAGCCATCGGAAGTCTGTGCACACCCGCAAATCGCCGTTCTTCTTCCACACAAGGACGAGAGGCGAGGCGTATTCGCTGGCAGACTTCCTGATTATTTCTTTCTCCTCCATCTCAGTAATGACCTGGCGGAGCTTTTGGTACTCAGCGGGCGGCACACGTCGGTAGGGCAGGCGGAACGGCCTCTCGTCTGTGAGCCGAATCCTGTGCACAAATCCCTTGGCCTCACCGGAGTCCAGATGGTGGCGGGAGAAGATGTCTTCATATTTGATGACAAGATCAGCCAACTTTCTCTGCCAATCGGCCGACACATCACAAGACTCGAGAACCAGGTTACCCAGGCCGACACGCTCCAGCCTCTCCTGCACAGGCCTGTCTTCCTCTGTCGGAGCTGATGTTCCAGAAGGCCCGGTGGACGCAGTCTGATGGGAGCTCTTGAGTTCTGGGACCTCCATATCCTCCAGCGCAAGACACGTGTACAGATCAGCGAGTTTGGCGTTCCTCCGCAGGGTAACGGGGCTGTCCGAGACATTAAGGATCTTGAGTGGTACCCAGCCGTCACCCCAGAGAGGTGTTACCACCCTGGCAACCATGATGCCCCGGGGTGCCGACCGAGAAGAGGTTGGCTCAGTCACGACAGTGCTGCCTGGAGATATCCTCACATTCTTAGGAAGCTTCCCCCACATCAGATACTCACTGCCAGCCGGCAGGGTGACAGCTCTGTTGCATTTGACCGTGCCCACTTTGTCCGGGACCTCGTCATCAGACCAGCGTTGCAGACCAGCGAGGAGAGAGAGGAATTGTTCAAGTTCTTGGTCACCTGAGCCGGACGCCGACACGGCCTCCCAGTAGCTTGCATCCTTCTTGAACTCACGGACCAGATGCCTGATGACATTGGAGCCAACAAAATCATCCTGTTGATTTTCCACAATGAAAACGGGGACAGACACTTTACATCCATAGACTTTCATCTGGAGATTCACCACTGATTTAGGTTTTACTCGAACACCACCGCATCCAATGAATACAATGTTCGTCACCTCCTGACTGCTCAGATCAACAACACCGGCATCAACAAGCTTCCTCTGTGCTTCATCACTCAACGAGCAGGCCATTGAACCGCTATCCAACATGGCATTGAGAGTCACTGTGTCAACTGCAACAGGAGTGTAAAACAGACTGTCACTGCTCCTGATTTTCTATTTTGAATGATAACAGTCTCTGACTCATCCAAATCCTTAACATTGTTGTATAGCTCTGCAGCATCATGTGTTTGGGAGATTGGATCATGACCCGTGCGGCCCGCCTCAAAGCACAGGTCATTTAGTTTCCCTGCACATTGTCACGGTCTGGGGTCCTGCCATGGCATGAGCGCCTTGTATGACCGGGCCTGAAGCATGGGAAACAGAGACGGGCAGATCGGCAGTGGGACTCCGTAGTGTGACTTCCATCATTACAGACTTGACAGCTCGTCTCATGGATCGGTTGAGCCTGGTCTCAAACTTCTCTGCCGCCACGCCGCAAGGGGGTCCTCCCATCTCCAACCTGCACTTTATTCAGAAGCTCCCGGAGCATTGACATCATCTCACCCAGCATAGCATCATTGCCATGCTGCTGACTCGGGGGCAGCTGGCTCCGTGGCATGGGAGAGGGCCCCTGGTACTGTGGTGGAGGAGAGAGAGCCTGCTGTTGATTCTGCGGCAAGGGCGAGATGTAGGGCTGCTGGCTCTAAGGGGCTGGAGAGAAGGGCCGCTGCTGGTTCTGGGGCAAGACAGGAGGGGGAGAGAGAGATGGCACAACCCCAAGAGAGAGAGCTGGAAAAGAGAGAGGGTTAGCATTGAATGTCCCCATGTTACATGCACTGTGAGGCTCTGTATGTGCTTCATTGCAAAACAGTGCTGCCGCATGAGCTTTATGCGCGTGCACTCTCACAGAAGACACCCGTTCCCGCTGATACTCGTCCACCCTCTCCTGTATGTCTTTTGATGTCCATTCATGTATTTGTTTGTACTTAAACACAGATGCAAGCTCTGGATCTGGGCAGTGCTTCACAAACATCTTAGCAACTTCTCCTCCCATACTCTCCATGTGCCTGCCTTGACGCTTTAAACCCTCCTCAGCCATGTCCGCAGCCTTGTTGAGGCGTATCCAGTAGTCAATGGGATTCTCTCTCTGATCTGGTAGAGTTGAGTAGAAGTCTTGTAGGGGTAGGCAGGATGTGTTACTGAAATACTGTGTCAGCATGCTGTATATAACATCTGGGGTGTGAGAAGTGTTAAGCGAGGGGTTGCTCCTCAAGCCTATCTTAACCACATCCCTGGCTTTCCCCATTAACCTCCCCATTATCTCCTCTGTCTGTAATGAGACATCATAGTTTTGCTTTCTGAGGTATGATTTCATCAACTCAACCCATTCAGTTACTGTGTATTTGTCAGTATTATCACCCCTGAAAATAACGGGTTCCCTGTCAGATTTCACGACAACGATGCGTGTGTTCTCACTGAGTGTATTCATATTGCTGCCAGGCTGAGTGGCCTGGCTGTGAGAAGGAATATCATTCTGGTCAGCATTACCAACCGCATTATTAGACATAAGTGTGGCTGCAATAGACTCACCTATCTGTGAGCCTAACTGGTAGATCATGTCACTTGACATCTGTCCCATAGGTGACCCAGCCGGATTCTGACTTGATCCCGGACCCCTATCTCTTGCAGGCAACACAGGTGAAGCACCCACATCCCTTCCAACAGACCCACCAGACCGTAAAGGAACCCACATTACACCTCTACCCCTCCCAAAAGAGAGGTTACTACTACAACCAGATTCATCACTCGGCTGAAAATTGCTAGCCATTGCACCACAAAAACACAGAGAAAAATAAAATAAGACAATAAAATGAAACTCAACTTCACACTCAAAGTGTAAATGCAACCAGCTCAACTAATTAGTTAATCACTTAGTGAGGCTTTGACAGTTCCGAACACCTGACCATGACTAATATATGATGTTCCACCACGGACTCCTCCGACAGGATCCAGGTTGCACCCTCGGTCCGGCGATCTGCATCGAGCGGATCTTGAATCACGGGGTCACGGCACCAGTGTAACAGATGTAAACAATGACGACTCTGCGTTGTGTTTTCAGCATTTATTTGCTCTCTGTAGAAGACATGGAAGAAGCATGAGTTGCCTTCTGCTCTCTGCTGTGCATCTGAGTGATCTCCTCATCAATGCAAGAAGCAATGTGTCTACTTATAGAATTCATTATTTCTGTTGTTACAGCACAGTAGACTTCAATAACCAAGAGCTATTAAAATATGCAATAAACATTTTCTTTCTTTGTTCTAAATTCAACAATTATGATTCTTAATGTTCCTCTTCAAAACAAGTCACATTTAACCATGAAAACCCGTAACAGTAGCCTATACAAAAGTATGAACAGTGCCCCAAGTGGACGAAATAAAAAGGTGCATTGGGGGGGGGGGTAGATAAATAAGACAACGAAAATGATAGTTACAGCAATGAAATGCATACCTGTAGAAGACATGGAAGAAGCATGAGTTGCCTTCTGCTCTCTGCTGTGCATCTGAGTGATCTCTAAACATGTAAAACAGCAGCATGTTTACACGTGAAACTAGTACCTTACGTTACATTGGTCACATGACAAAATGGCCGCTAGTGTGTGTTTAAACAGTCTACAAACTTAGATTAGTGTCCCAAATAATACACAACAACTACACAACATAAAAGTACTAACAGTAAACAACATCCACCAAAGGCTACTACACAGTTGGTTAGTTTATTTTAGAAAGAAAACAAGGAAATAGCACGGGAGCATTCACAACACAACTTACCCTCATCAATGCCAGAAGCAATGTGAGGGTAGAGGAGGGGCTACGGAAAGTCAAGAGGCACAGAAGAAGCGATATCCAGAAGGTTACTTCTACAGGAAACATTGGCAAAGTAAATTAATACAAATAACCCATAGAGATAAAATTCACAAATACTCAACAGAGTCATTAAATGAAAATAAGATTTGCAGATACAGCATGAAAATAATAATTGATAAAGTGTATTTTTAACTCTGTTACATACAGTGTTTGGAATAACGCCGTTTAAAAGAACGGCGTTAGGTAACGCCGTTATTTTTTCAGTAACGGGGTAATCTAACTAATTACTGTTTCCGTCGTTACAACGCCGTTATCGTTACTGAACGCTAAATGCGGTGCGTTACTATGAAATGATTGAGTAAACTACCCGTAGCCTACACTAGTGTTGTCAAGTGAGGAGACCGGGTGGGTTATAACGAGATAAACGATTATGATTGGCTAAGGCAGAGTCATGTGTTTCATGGTAGCCAATCGGAGCCAGTGTTACACACGAGCCAGGAGTCAGGACACGGGCGACACACACACACATACACACAGACACACCAAACAGATTCGAGGAAGCAGCAGAAATGGCGAGTCCGGAGTAGAGAGCTGCGCGGGGCTAAAATTTCGGCCCGAGCCCTCCCCGGCCCGTGACATGCAGACCCGTGCCCGATCCAGCCCGTTGCGAGGCCCGAAGCCAATATTACGATATAATGACACATCTCTCTCCCTCTCTGTTCCGCGTGCTGCGTCGCCGCGCGGCCGTCCTGCGCAGCCTCTCTCTGTCTGTCTCTCTGACTCTCTCTCTCTCTGTGTTCGGGAGCTGTCCGCTCGCTGTACATGGACGGACAGGGTCTGTGTGTGGCTATGGGAGTGTCTGTGCACTCCTCCTCTTTGTCTGACTGTGCTCCGCTGTGTAAAATCAAGCGAGTACGCTAATACAACATTATTTAATTGAATTATTGAAACGGCCCGACCCCGGACCTATTAATTAAAAATAAATAAAAAACAAGCCCGGCCTCGGCCCGTTTTGGTCGGCCCGAGGGGCCCGTGAGGGTACCCTCAGGTTTGCAGCAATCCATGAAAATTTGGCATTTTCAAGGTGGAGATAACGCAAATAGTTACTTTCCCTGGTAACTAGTTACTTTTATTATAGAGTAATTCAGTTACTAACTCAGTTACTTTTTGGAACAAGTAGTGAGTAACTATAACTAATTACTTTTTTAAAGTAACGTTCCCAACACTGGTTACATATAAGTTAATGGTGATTTGGTGGAAGCAGACAGTAAGCCTGCATGCCCAAAAGAAAACAGAGTGTAGGTCCTGCAGCCCACAATTGCTGTCCAGCTACATGCATCCTTCATGTGCCATCATGTCTGATCATGGTCATTTTACACTCCTCACTCAAATCAAAGGAACTGCTACAGAAAAACTACAACAGCTTCATACAATCTGGAACTGACGTCTCCACCAGTCACATGAGTCCCCATACCGTATGCAATAAGTGTGTGAGCAGATCCCTACAACTCTCCCCGATGACCTGGAAAGTGTTGGGTATCACCGCAACTGTTATCAGCACTTTACAGGCAATCTTCATCTTCTGGTAGATGATACAGAACCAGAACCATCAACCTCACATCCTCCTTCCTTTTGTTTTGGTGACATTCATGTCCACTATCATCCAAAACTTTGATGCAACCTTACCTTACACATCCCTCTCGTTCCTCAGCATATTCAGCGACTTCTTCATGAAGAAATTGGCCTCTCACTGTAGCAGAGCGATCCATCGGAGCACATTCGCGGCAGCGGCACGATGCAGAATTTGTCTCCGCACGGGGAGCCTCGGGGCCGGGCTCTGGATCTCGTTCGGCGGCCTGCTCAACTGCCTCTGCTTCCATACGGCACAATTCCTCTGCACTGTAGTCTGGATCATATGGTGTTAAAGGAGAATTTTGTCTTTTTTACACCACGGCCCTCATTTCCAGCTTAAAATATGATGTTTTACTCACCCAAATATGTTTGGCTTCATTCGGATGCCCACGGAAGATTTCGAGCTCGGAGTAGTATCCTCAAACAGGCTATAACGGGCGCAAACGGGGCAATGTGCATGCGCTCTGTAAATAACACATTTTCTGTCACATCGCGGTTCATTATGGTTGTAAATATAATTATGAGAACATGACATAGATATCTAACTAACCATCCTCTGCTGCCGACTGCCGAGTGCTCTGTTTACTGTCCGGGTGCCCCGGATGTGCTTCAGAAGAAGCAGTGAGAAGCGCTTCTGTTTGGTTACAGAAGAAGAAGAGAAAACACAGAAGAAGAACTTGAGCCCATCCGGGGCAGATCAGAGTTGACTCGCTCTCTGTTGTGTTATTGTTAGCTTAGCTTCTAGCTTGGCATAATATAGATATCTGATGTCACGATTATGGACGTTTCAGTTCCGTTACTGCTCGTGTGAAATCAGGCCACATATCGACAACAACAAACAGCAGCGGGAGATGTTATCTATGTGATGGACATCACATGCATCACAATCACGAGGGGCGCGCGGCAAATATGACGACGGAAGCGCGTGTCGCCAGATTTTTCTAGCAGTGCGCAGCTCCACTGGGAGCGCTGCGCTTTGCAGGGAGAGACAGGAAGAGAAATGAAATGAAGAACTTAAAGGATGGCTTTACCGGTTTTCAACCAGATTTGTATCCTTATGTAACCCTTTTTCACCATAGGCTCGTTATATGAGGAATACTTTATATTTCGTAATAAAGCATCAAACCCCTTTAATCAACAGTACTAAGTAAAATGGTGAAAGAGCCACCTCCATGTGTGATAAACAAATCTAGGGTTAATTATAATTCTCACACTTAGAAATGACCATGAAAGGCCAGTAGAACAACCTGGGTGTTAATACCCCAATAGAATATTAATATGGAAATGTGAGTTACCTTATTCAAGTATTCTACCTTTAATGAGAAATAACAAGACAACCACACAGTATCTCAGTTTCTTGATATTGTTTAACTGAATGAATGGGTGGAATGAATGAATTATTATTCACATCAAAAATACAACCCAACACTATCAAAATAAAATAGATAAACCCCAAATGTCAATTTAGTTACCCGATTATTTTGAGTGCACTCTGTTCCTATTTTACGGTAGTTCTATTCTAAGCAAGCTTGCATTGACGGTTCGTTGGCGCGCTTAGTTGGAGCTCAGGAGAAACTTGAAAGCAACAGATTACCTCCACGTGCAGAGAAGGCCAATAGGAAATCCTCTTCACGTCACAGAACGGTAGTTGGTGACCCAACCACCCGACACGGAGCCGATCCTATCTCCCGTCCACACACAGCAGAGATGAGTAGAGCAGGGGATCCCTGTTCAGCGCGGGGCCACAGCTCACGTTTCAGAGTTTCTCCCCTCAATGGTGCATCAGCGGCAGCTAAACAATCCCAGTCACGGAATTTTGCAGCTGACTCGCTCCACAGTAAGAGTTAGAAAAGCACTCTGTACTTCGGCAGAAACGACAGTCACAAACACGCACGCTTTAGACTGATATCTCTTCACAGTAAGAAGAAATCACTTTCCCTCTCAGGAGGACAGTCCCGAACATGCACGCGTGTAGACCAATCTCTCTCCACGGCGAAGAAAGCACTCTTTTCCTCGGCAAAGACGACAGTCCCGATCTCACGCCCGTCAGGCACGTTAACAGAAACGCTACTGTACTTTACAGTTCAATTAAATCAAACAAGACCGCGACGGCGAGTACTTGTGTAGGCTCCTCTCTGCTTTTTCCGCTATTCCCCCGTTTCTTCTTCGTTAGTCTCCTCCCCCTCGTTCAATACTTTTTCCACATCTCAGGAGCTCCCCTCGCCAACCCAATAACAAGCCTTGTAATTGGCAAAGTGTTCCTCAGGTAACCATGACAACTATAACTTGTGATTCCAAGACAGCAATCAACAATTTAACCCTTTGAAGTATAGTATAAAGAAAACAACAAAATACTCAACAGTAACAGACTGTGATATAAACAAATAATGCATGGTTAGAAACCAGGGTATTACACTTACAATGCCAGTAGTATGAGTAGATGGGCAGCCTTTACCTCCCCTCAGTAAACCCTCTTGGCTGTACTCCCTTTTCATTCCCATACACACTGCACCGCTCTGATGCGTTTTATGTCACTACCGCGTCACGACCGCGCATTACACATGCGGAAAGTTCTGTCAATTAGAACTACAACTCTATTGTGTGTGTGCCGCCTCTAGGGGGCCTCCACGCGCCTCCACAGCTCTGAAATCAGCCATCTTTTCTGCCCGCATCGGTCTGAAGATAACTAGCTCACCATGGCTGAAGGAAATATTCTCTGGTGAAATTGAAGAGTTTGATATGGATGAAGACGATTTCCAAAGTGTGCTAATAAACTCTGACATTCAGGGCTACTTAACGCCATATGAGCCAGACTACAGTGCAGAGGAATTGCGCCGTATGGAAGGAGAGGCAGTTGAACAGGCCGCTGGAGACGAACCAGAGCCCGGCCCCGAGGCTCCCCGTGCGTGGGACAAATTCTGCATCGTGCCGCTGCCGCAAATGTGCTCCGATGGATCGCTCTGCTACAGCGAGAGTAGACCAATCTCTCTCCACGGCGAAGAAAGCACTCTTTTCCTCGGCAAAGACGACAGTCCCGATCTCACGCCCGTCAGGCACGTTAACAGAAATGCTACTGTACTTTACAGTTCAATTAAATCAAACAAGACCGCGACGGCGAGTACTTGTGTAGGCTCCTCTCTGCTTTTTCCGCTATTCCCCCGTTTCTTCTTCGTTAGTCTCCTCCCCCTCATTCAATACTTTTTCCACATCTCAGGAGCTCCCCTCGCCAACCCAATAACAAGCCTTGTAATTGGCAAAGTGTTCCTCAGGTAACCATGACAACTATAACTTGTGATTCCAAGACAGCAATCAACAATTTAACCCTTTGAAGTATAGTATAAAGAAAACAACAAAATACTCAACAGTAACAGACTGTGATATAAACAAATAATGCATGGTTAGAAACCAGGGTATTACACTCTTCCCCCACCAAAATAGGCATGTTCCCATGACTAATAGGCAAACAACAAATTAAATTCGAGTGTAATGTCATCAAAAGATAAACCAGTTAGGTTACAACCTGTTACAACCTGTTATCCATTTGTACATAGTGGTTACATATCTCACAACAGGGACAGACACTATACTAGGAACTCCAGGTGTGTCATAAGTCAGTCTCGTGGGAGGTCTCTTTAGTCTCTGAGAGTGTCTTGGCTCAGGTTCTGCAGATCCATCCTCAAGTTCTTTCTCAGTCCTTTCCGGGGGTTGAGTCCCTTGACTAGAGTCTCCTTCTTCCTTATCAGGTTCTCTTTCCTCTACATCAGATTCTTTTTCCTCTTCATGTTCCGACATCACTTCTGACTGTTCAGTGGTCGCATTCCACACTATATCCAAGTCCAAACTGAAGGGTTCTGACATCTCTTCCCCAGTTCGTTCTTTAGTGTCATCAACATGTAGATCATACCATGCTCCCATCTCTTCATTTTCGGAGTCAGTGCAGTCATTAGTGTCAAGAAGAACATGTGACTTCTCGTTCTCTTCTCCAGACTTCTCATCATTTCTTCCAGTCCCTCCAACCTCTGTGTTACTCTCGTCCTGCCCTCTATTTCTTCTTCGCCTCAGGGTTCTTTTATTTGGAGTTAGTTCTGTGTAGAGATGCTGCGATCCGATCATGTGATCGGATATCGGCGCGATATCAGCCAAAAAACATGGATCGGATCGGATCGGATTCCAGCGAAAATGACCGATCCAAGGCTCCGATATAAGCACTCCATTCCATGACTCCGCTCCAGGATTTCTATCCAGCATGCAGCAGCAGCAGCAACAGCAGCACAGAGGCCGCGTTGAGCCTAGGATGGCCAGGGCCAAAACGTCAGACACACCCGTCCTTAACCTATGTGCGATTCGAAATCACGCGTCCGCACCAGTTTGACAGTTTCAAATTATAACAAAACAACCACTATTGCAATTTGCAATACATGTCCCGCAAGGTTTCTGAGATTAGGGGAAAGTCTGAGCTGGCGTTACGCTAAACCAAACGTGGGGATAAGGCAGCGGATTTGTTTTGGCGTTAGTAGCTGTTGTGATGATGGCTAACGTGGCTAACGTTAGCTAGCTGGTTGCAGGGCAGCGCTCCACAAGCTTGTTGTGACCAAAACCCCCGCATTTAAAGCATTTCATACTCCCAGATCTGGCGTAAACCATAGAGAACCTCATGCATTAGCCTACTCAAAATGAAACGTCCAGGGTTTGTGTCTCCAAAATCAACTAACGCTAAACGTTACATGCAAGCTAACGTAGCTAGCTGCGGAGCACTCATGATCTATAAGGAAAACGAATGCGCACATAGCCTACATAATTGTCAACATCACATACATGTATTTTCTTTAATCTAGACTACAGGCATCATTTTTCAGTCAAAAGTGAAACGACACATATGATGGCGTATAGTGAGGCTTTCCATGCCTCACTATAGAACTGGCCCCATGCAAAATTCAGACCGCTATATGTTGCCGTCATGCCAATAAGAGTCTAAATGTAATTTTTTATGTTTTATCTGCAGACTAAGCAGCTAGGCTTTCGGTTCTATAAAAGCCATTATTTTTTGTATTGACTATTGAGTGATACACTTTACTAAAAAAAATATTATATCACAATAGTGATGTCAGATTTGCTTAGGTCAGAGCTATGGAATATTAAATCATCCATCTGGCCCAGCCCTAATTTGATTGTTATGTTTTAGTTTTACATCAAATGAATTAGATGAACTAAATAGTTTACATACTATATTACCAAAGCACACACATACATACCTAACCCTAAAAATGTTTGTTGCCTGCTAGCTATCAGACAGCATAGAGAGACTTAAATATGTGCTGTATCGGTATCGGATCGAAATCGGTATCGAATCGGGTATCGAAATTTGATCGGAATCGGATCGGTTTTGAGCTAAAATATCGAAATCGGATCGGAATTGAAAAATCTCGATCGCAGCATCTCTAGTTCTGTGTCAGGCTGTCTCTCCAGTCTTACACTCCGTCCGAGAGGTAGAAGGTGATTGCGATGGAGGATCTTAATTGGGCCATCTCCATCTTTGGGCTTCAGCCGGAACACAGGGAGATTCGGCATTTGACTCACAACAATGTAGGACATGGACGCCCACCGGTCAGCCAGCTTATGTTTTCCTTTCAGTCCTAAGTTTCTTATGAAAACGCTATCACCAGGCATGAGTTGGGAGTAGCAGATTTTCTGGTCATATCTCCGCTTATTGTTTTTGTTTTGCTTGCCGGCTGTGGATTCTGCAAGTTCATACGCTGCCTGCAACTCCTTCCTCATGTCAGACACATACTTGAGATATGTTTTCTGTGGTGTGCCATCACTGGATGTTCCAAAACACAGGTCCACTGGCAACCTTGCTTCACGCCCAAACATTAGGAAGTACGGCGAATAACCAGTGGCCTCATTGGGAGTGCAATTATAAGAGTGAACAAGGTGTCCAATGTGTTGACTCCACTTGTTCTTTCTGTTGGCATCCAGTGTTCCCAGCATGTCTAACAATGTCCTATTAAATCTCTCAGGCTGGGGATCTCCCTGAGGATGATATGGTGTAGTCCTTGACTTTTCAACTCCAAGCATATTCAGCAAATCGTGAATAAGTCGACTCTCGAAATCTCTTCCTTGATCACTATGCATTCTCTTTGGCAGCCCGTAGTGAAGAAAATATTTCTCCCACAACACTTTTGCCACCGTGGAGGCTTTTTGATCTCTCGTCGTGAAGGCTTGAGCATAGCGTGTATAGCAGGGGTGCCCAATACGTCGATCGCGATCGACCGGTCGATCGCGAAGGTAGTGTGGTCGATCGCATGGCATTGAGGGGAGGATTTTTTTTTTTTTTTTTTACTGTTTTTCCACTGTTTCCACTGTTTTTCCACTGTTTCCACTGTTTTTCCACTGTTTTTCCACTGTTTTTCCACTGTTTTTCCACTGTTTTTCCACTGTTCCACTGTTTTCCACTGTATACTCAGTGTATATATATATAAATAAATATGTTTGGTAGATCACTTTGACTTGGTCATTTTAAAAGTAGCTCCCAAGCTGAAAAAGTGTGGGCACCCCTGGTGTATAGTGATCAGTAATGACAAGAACATTTTGTGTGTTTCTTGAATCTGGTTCGATGGACAAAAAGTCCATACATACAAGGTCCAGTGGTCCATCACTCTGCATATGAGACAGTGGAGCAACTCTCTTGGGCAAAGTCTTTCTCTGTATACAACGCACACAGGACTTGCAGTAGTCCTCAACTTCTGACTTCATGCGTGGCCAGTAAAACCGATCTTTGATTAAGCCATATGTCTTGTCAAATCCCAAATGACCTGAATCATCGTGCAACGATGTCATCACCATCTTCCTGTACTTCTCTGGCAGGACCATCTGAGAGCGGCAGGGTTTTCTTTGTGGATGGGTGATTCGGTACAAGACTTCTTGTTTAACACATTAAGTGCCATAGACGACCTAACTCGTCTTACATAATCCAGCGCTTAAGTGCCAAGGACGGACTAACTCGTCTTACATAAAGATTTTTTTTTTTTGACGGTGGGACATCAATCAACCCCTTTTACATCTTTGAGATAACTATTTGGAGCAAGAGCATGTGTGTAATCTATTTTACCGACCACTAAGTGGCGACAGAGACCGAGAGAAGCCACAGCCATGGGACCCAAAAGCCACGGGACCAAAAGCAGCCGCCTCTTCGATGGCGATTTTACAGTCAGAAGCCCGAGACACACACACAGAACGGACAGAGATCCCTTCCCCCCAGAGCCGCGCAGCAACGCGCGAACACACACACACACACACACACACACACACACACACACACACACACACACCGCGGTAGCAAGCCATTCAAGGAAATGGCGACGCGATTTTACAGTAATCCATTTCAGACTCGTCTTGCCCGACAGGCAGACAGGCAGGCAGGCAGCAGCAACGCGCTTCTGACACGCCCGCTGTTAGGAGGAAGGAGGAGAAGACACACGGAGGGAGGAGTTTGAATGAGAGGGGTGTTTCCTGTTGTTATGGAGGAAATTACTGTTCAAAACTATTGTTTAGAATGTCTGACGGTCTTACTGATGCCAAAAATGAATGGTTAAAGTGACTGTTTCACAAAAAGCCATTTATCTCTGAATAAATTTCCAGACGCTGAAACCATGCTGTACTCAACGGCTAATATCTACATAACTACTAACTCTGCAAACTAACTCTTTTAGACAGAGAAAGCACACATTCTATTAGTTATTTTTAGATGATTGCTGTTCATGAATTCTTAACAGAAAAGAATCCTCGGCTGTTCTAAAATGAGCCAGAATCGTCAAAAACACCCCTGGCACAACTTACCTACAGGAATGAAAACATGGCTGGCATTCAATGTGTTAAACTTCAATTTGTCTCTCTCTTTCATGAGCAAAGGAACAGCAGGGTGCTCTGTCTTGTTGATTTTTGTAACATCACCATGCTTGAGAGCTGACCACACTCCACCAATGCCTGGATCCTCCTGTTGAGCATCTGACAGCTCAGTAGCACTCAAAACTGGCATCTCCTTGACACTCAGAGTTGACAGATTGCAGTAGGCTTGTGGGATAGCATGCATAGAGCCCCCCAGATGGTCAATTGCTCTGCCATGATATGGTTTTCTCGGTCTGATCACAGTAGACATCGGGCACAATGCTCTCACGCCTGCTGCAGGAATATCTCTCCAATCCTGTTCTTTTTTAGGTTTGGGGTGTGGGCGACGAGATAGAGCATCCGCGTCGATGTTCTGGTTTCCTGGCCTGTACCTGAGACTGAAGTCATACGTAGACAATGCAGCAAGCCAGCGGTGACCCGTAGCATCCAGCTTGGCAGACGTCAACACGTATGTCAATGGGTTGTTGTCTGTCCTCACCTCGAATTTTGCTCCATACAAGTAGTCGTGTAGTTTGTCCACCACAGCCCACTTTAATGCCAAGAATTCGAGTTTATGAGCGGGATAATTGCACTCAGACGGGCTTAGGCTTCGACTGATGAAAGCAACTGGTCTCAGCCCTTCTCCTTGGTCTTGGTACAAAACGCCTCCTAAACCTTCTCGGCTAGCATCCACATGTAGCACATACGGCAGCTGTGGGTTGGCAAACACCAGCACGGGAGCTTCAGTGAGGCTTTGTTTCAGTCTCTCAAAGGCCACGTCACATTTCTCCTCCCACCGGGAACCAAAAGGCTCAGAGAGTTTGAAATATTCCTTGTCCTGTTTTGCATCTGTCTTTTTCCCTTTCTTAACTGGTGGAAGGTAGCCGGACAATAGTTGATTTAAAGGATAAGCCACTTTGGAGTAGTCTTTCACGAAGCGTCTGTAGTATCCACAGAACCCAAGAAATGACCGCAAAGCAGTCACTGTATCTGGTCGGGGCCATGTAGCAACAGCTTCGATCTTCGCTGGATCTGTGGCTACTCCATCTTGGGATATGATGTGTCCCACATAGGTCACTGACGGTTGACAAAACTGACATTTGTCCAGTGAGAGTTTGAGACCTTCATCTTCCAAGCGGTCGAGAACCTTCAACAACCTTTCCTCGTGCTCTTCAAGTGTGGCTCCGAACACGATGAGATCGTCCAGGTACACCAGTACCTCCAGCAGATTCATATCTCCAACAGTTTGTTCCATGATACGCTGAAAGGTTGCCGGTGCTCCTGAAACTCCTTGTGGCATTCTTTCAAACTGATAGAATCCAACCGGGCAGATGAAAGCCGTTTTTTCTTTGTCAGACTCCTCCATGGGCACTTGATAGTATCCGCTTCGGAGGTCGAGCACACTAAACCACTTGCTTCCATTGAGACAGGTCAGAGCATCTTCAATGCGTGGAATGGTGTATTGATCTGGGATTGTGCGTCTGTTTAACGTCCTGAAATCCACACACATCCTTATTTTCCCAGTTTTCTTCCTCACAACCACTATGGGTGAGGCATAAGGACTTTGTGACTCTGCGATGACGCCAGCTTCCTTCAGCTTTGACAAGTGCTCTCTCACTGCCTCCACATCAGCAGGTGCCAGGCGACGAGATCTCTCCCTGAAAGGTTTGTCTTCTGTGACCCTGATTGTGTGTTTAGTGCTCTTACTGCAGCCCACATCGAACTCTTGAGTAGAGAAGACTTCTCTACGTTCCATCATTTTCTGCACCAGCCTCTCCTTCCACTCGGTCGGTACTGGTGAATCACCGAAGTTGAAGGAGGTTGGTGTCAGTTCTTCAGCTTTGACAGACTCAGCCTCTCTCTTCACAGGAGGCGGAGACACTACATCAACAGGAAACAGGTGAGCAATCTGCATCCCTCTTCTCAATGTGACTTCTCTTGCTGACATATTTCTGATTATCACAGTGATTCTTTTAGACATCACGACTGTAGATGTCTGCATCTCCGGTCTCACCAGGAGCTCATCTGGAAACTGTGGTGCCTCATCAGGATCGTCAGGTGAGTCAACGAGAATAGCTCGAGTGTTTGGTGTTCCAGGGAATTTTGGTACACCAGTGACTCTGGCTACTCCTCCAGGACATAACGTAACAGGTCTGTGTTGTGAGAACCACACAGTTCCTCTCTTGTGGCTATCAGCATCAGGGGGGAGTTCTGGCAGCTCCTCAAATGCCTTTTTAAAAGCGGGATGAACGTGGTTTGCACTCAAAAAGTTTTCACCTCCCCTTTCTTTGCAGCTCTTCAGAAGTCGTCTCACTGTAGGTGTGTTTGTACCAACGAGTATGCTGGCTTCACCCCTCACGACTGGATCAGGACAGACCAACACAAGTGCAGCAATGGTCTCAGTCACTCCTACGTCAGCCTCCAAAAACTCCAGCTTAAGTGACAAATAGCCATCATAGGGGTAGTCAGCAGGACTTAGACCCCATATCTGCAAGGCACTGATAGGTGTCAATGGCAGGTGTGTCAAATATCTGTCATAGAAGGATCTGTACAGCAAAGTCACTTGAGACCCAGTATCGAGTATTGCTTTAGCATAAATGCCTTCAATCTGCAATGGTACAGCGGAGCTTGGGCCCACCAAGCCTTCAGGTATGGTGTCATCCACTCTCTCATTTGTGTTGCTGCACTTGGTGGAACGTGTGTTCACTAAGGGGACGCCAGGCCGTTCCTCTACTGAGCCCCCCTGTAGTTTTCCGTCTTCCTTGTCAGTTTGATGAGGCGTTGGTTTACCTTCTTGAGGTTTTCTTCTACCTCACATTCTCTTCTGAAGTGTCCATCCTCGCCACATCTGTAGCAAAAGATTCCAGGTCGATTGCTATCATTGGCAACACCCTGTGGAGTGTCATTCCTCTTGTATTTAGTCTTTGCAGGGGTTTCAGACTTTTTACTTTGAGTGTCAGGTCTCACTGCAACTGTAGCGGATTTAAGACAAGTCATTTCAGCTTTCATCACACTGATTTCTCTTTTCAGCTGTTCCATTTCAGGGCTGACATTAGTATCTAGAGTAGGAGCAGGAATGAGAGTCACAGCCTTAGACATCACTGCAGTCTTGGCAGCACTTCTACTTTGAAGCATATCCTCTTCCTCCCTGACCTCCCTCAGTAGCTCAGTGAAGGTCGGTGGTGGTCGCAGTTTGTATGTCATGCGGATGCGAAGAGCAATCATGTCCTGGGACAACGCACCTCTCACAATCTGTTCAATGCGAAGCCGGTTCATATGATACAACTCGATCCCTCCTTTCCTTAGCACACAGTGTAGCAATTTATCCAGTCGAAGCAGGTAGGTGGACAACTTTTCCCCTTCACTTTGGTATGTCTGTCTGAATCTGTACATCAGATCGGATGCATTTTCAGTAGTTCCAAAAGCTGTTTCCAGAGCTTGCATATAGTCGTATGAGGTAGCAGTGGGGTTCTGGGCTTTGAGGAACCGCACTATATCAGCAGCAGAACCTTTCAGACTTTCCACAATTCTCTGTTTCTTTACATTGTCACTGCATTGCCACTCTTGCATCAAATGGGTTGTTTGCTCCGCCCATGGATCATACTCCTCCTCCCCGCTGGGGGTAGGTTTCAAACCCGAAAACATGCGGAGCTTTCTGTAGCTTTGACTCTCAGCTGGCACATTTTGACATTTGTCCACCAAAGAACTTATGGCACTGATCAGCTGGGTGTTCATATCAAGTGGTGAAGATGAGGGGTTCAGCAGACCTTTAACATCAGCAACAGTCTTTCCTTCATTCTTGAGAAATGACAGCAACTTGGCCTGAAACTCTTCTTCCGCCACAACAGGGGTGATGGTGCTCACTGGCCAATGGACACCCTCTCCAATCCCCACCCAGTCAGGCATGGCATGCTTAGTAACGTCAATAGATGTCTCAATTAGCACAAACTGTGTTTTAGAAAGTGTATCTAGGCTGCGATCAATTATCTTAGATTTTCCTAACACTTTAACCAGATCCAAAGCCTGATATAAATCATCATTTGTGACACCATTGGCAACATCACTTAAGACCACAGCGATTTCAGAAGGCACATGTTTGTTTTCACACCAAGCTTCAATCTCAGCAGCATCCATTTTGTACACTCAGAATAGTAGAACAACCAAAAAATCTGTTTTAACAATAGATACACAATGACCATTAGTAACCAAACTCACAAATTCCAGCAAATAATAATCAAAAATGTAACCCTTTTTCACCATAGGCTCGTTATATGAGGAATACTTTATATTTCGTAATAAAGCATCAAACCCCTTTAATCAACAGTACTAAGTAAAATGGTGAAAGAGCCACCTCCATGTGTGATAAACAAATCTAGGGTTAATTATAATTCTCACACTTAGAAATGACCATGAAAGGCCAGTAGAACAACCTGGGTGTTAATACCCCAATAGAATATTAATATGGAAATGTGAGTTACCTTATTCAAGTATTCTACCTTTAATGAGAAATACCAAGACAACCACACAGTATCTCAGTTTCTTGATATTGTTTAACTGAATGAATGGGTGGAATGAATGAATTATTATTCACATCAAAAATACAACCCAACACTATCAAAATAAAATAGATAAACCCCAAATGTCAATTTAGTTACCCGATTATTTTGAGTGCACTCTGTTCCTATTTTACGGTAGTTCTATTCTAAGCAAGCTTGCATTGACGGTTCGGAGCTCAGGAGAAACTTGAAAGCAACAGATTACCTCCACGTGCAGAGAAGGCCAATAGGAAATCCTCTTCACGTCACAGAACGGTAGTTGGTGACCCAACCACCCGACACGGAGCCGATCCTATCTCCCGTCCACACACAGCAGAGATGAGAGCAGGGGATCCCTGTTCAGCGCGGGGCCACAGCTCACGTTGTCTCATGCCTCCCCGTCTGTGCAGGCAGGTGACGAACACCGAGTTTCTCCCCTCAATGGTGCAGCAGCGGCAGCTAAACAATCCCAGTCACGGAGTTTTGCAGCTGACTCGCTCCACAGTAAGAGTTAGAAAAGCACTCTGTACTTCGGCAGAAACGACAGTCACAAACACGCACGCTTTAGACTGATATCTCTTCACAGTAAGAAGAAATCACTTTCCCTCTCAGGAGGACAGTCCCGAACATGCACGCGTGTAGACCAATCTCTCTCCACGGCGAAGAAAGCACTCTTTTCCTCGGCAAAGACGACAGTCCCGATCTCACGCCCGTCAGGCACGTTAACAGAAACGCTACTGTACTTTACAGTTCAATTAAATCAAACAAGACCGCGACGGCGAGTACTTGTGTAGGCTCCTCTCTGCTTTTTCCGCTATTCCCCCGTTTCTTCTTCGTTAGTCTCCTCCCCCTCGTTCAATACTTTTTCCACATCTCAGGAGCTCCCCTCGCCAACCCAATAACAAGCCTTGTAATTGGCAAAGTGTTCCTCAGGTAACCATGACAACTATAACTTGTGATTCCAAGACAGCAATCAACAATTTAACCCTTTGAAGTATAGTATAAAGAAAACAACAAAATACTCAACAGTAACAGACTGTGATATAAACAAATAATGCATGGTTAGAAACCAGGGTATTACACTTACAATGCCAGTAGTATGAGTAGATGGGCAGCCTTTACCTCCCCTCAGTAAACCCTCTTGGCTGTACTCCCTTTTCATTCCCATTCACACTGCACCGCTCTGATGCGTTTTATGTCACAACCGCGTCACGACCGCGCATTACACATGCGGAAAGTTCTGTCAATTAGAACTACAACTCTATTGTGTGTGTGCCGCCTCTAGGGGGCCTCCACGCGCCTCCACAGCTCTGAAATCAGCCATCTTTTCTGCCCGCATCGGTCTGAAGATAACTAGCTCACCATGGCTGAAGGAAATATTCTCTGGTGAAATTGAAGAGTTTGATATGGATGAAGACGATTTCCAAAGTGTGCTAATAAACTCTGATATTCAGGGCTACTTAACGCCATATGAGCCAGACTACAGTGCAGAGGAATTGCGCCGTATGGAAGGAGAGGCAGTTGAACAGGCCGCTGGAGACGAACCAGAGCCCGGCCCCGAGGCTCCTCGTGCGTGGGACAAATTCTGCATCGTGCCGCTGCCGCAAATGTGCTCCGATGGATCGCTCTGCTACAGCGAGAGGCCAATTTCTTCTTGAAGAAGTCGCTGAATATGCCGAGTAACGAGAGGGATGTGTAAGGTTGCATCAAAGTTTTGAACCATGGATCGTTCGGTTTTAGAAACTTTTTTGAGGAGTCGGAAAATAAACTAGAAGAGACACCCAATGCCAGCAGCATCGAGTAAGTACTGTAATAGCAGAACGTGTAATACATTACTATACTGTTTTGGACTTAGAAGAGTGGCATCTGGGAATACATTTAATAATTATGTGATTATGTTTTTCATAGCGATACAACGATACGTGTAACAATACGTTACTATACTGTTTTGGTGTCTGTGTAAAGTTAAGGTTTGTATGTAACGTCAAACGTTACACTGAAAATAGGCTTGCCGTTCTAATACTGTTTTTTCTTTTTTCTTTTTGCTGACAGCCTGATAGCCTGTGTCGCCTGATAGCCTATCGACATTTCCTCCAGTGGGTTCTACAGGGCGAGAGAGGGAGGCATCGTCGTATTGCTTTGCCAGCGTGTTGTGCAGGCGATCCATGTAGGCTACCCTTCACCTGATGGACAATACCGTGGCTTCCAGCAAACAATCTATGACACAGAAGAACATTTTCGAACTCTTAGAATTTGCTAGACATACATTTTTCATTTTCTGTAGGCTACATCTTATTATTATATTTTACATAGTGTTTATATATTGTCAGAACTTGTATTAAAATTTCAAATATATGTTGCTTTGGTTATTTGCCACTTAAATCAGTCATGCCGGTATGGGGTTGTAAAAGCTGCAGCCAATAGGTTGATATTTACATTAGATGCAGTAGATTCTTTGAGGTCTTTGAGCAGTTATTGCTGGCATCTATTCATTCTGCACCTGCATCAATACTACTGTGTTAACCAAAGAAACTCTTTACTGTTGTAAAAACAAAGTATAAACACATGGGATGCAGAGCTGTTGATTTTCACACCAACCTATAAAATGTCTTAATTTATGCCAGTAGAAATCACTGATCAGTTTGTCATAGAACTCCTACTGCATGTTACAATCCCCAAAATACTTCCTTTTCTAAGACAGTGATTCTCAAACTTTTCATGTCAAGGACCCCTAAACTGACCCAGATTAGACCACTGACCCCCATTTGATAAGATTATGTCCCAGAGCCCCCCATCTGATTTCAATCATGAGAGGCCAGTTGGTAGGATTTATCAAACTTTATTTAGCAATCAAAGCTTGGCAAATACTTTGGTGCATGACTCCATTGGCCAGTGGCGCTGCTCTTGAGGCAAGAGGAGGGCATCTGCATAGGCTAGGATAGGGGATCCCCCAAAAGGAAGATCTGATTACCGGAGGTTAATTGAGATCGGACCGTCACTTGCCTTACTTTGACTAGGCGTCTTACAGCAACGACTCGCTGCTGGAGCTTCCCAGTTTGGCCTTGCTTTTGACCTGCGGGCACCGTTAGTTTGACTGTACTTTTCTGACCTTCAACCTTTAGCGACTTACAGCTATTTGCGCGTGGCGCTTCCCAACTCGGTCTGGCCTTCGATCTTGGTACATTAACTCATTCATGGCCAGTTTAGGACTGCCAATATTTAGCACAGGCCAAAGATTTTCATAATTGTTGGTCATCTTTCAAGACCCACAGTAAATGATCTATTAGCACCAAAGTGATTTGCAATACCTCAAAATGAAGATGTACGTCTCTGGGTTCACCAGGAAAAAAAAAGTGAGCTTTTAGCATGTTCTGTACTCTACTTATAGCCATTTATATACACCCTGTTTTCACCAAAAAGGTCTCTCTGAGAAGAGAAATTGCAGAAAATGGCATTTTTGTAAAGCACACAATCTCAGGCAGAACTCGCTCTCAATTCTTTTATTTTAAACTGTATTGACATCAGACATGTAAATATTATTCGTTATGACACAAATGACAAAAAAAAAAGTATATACACAGTATATATATATATATATACATGAAGTGCTTTTTTTACATTCAACAATACAGTTTACTCAGTGTGAGTGAGTGTGATCATAGAATAGAATGCAGAGATCAGTGTAGTCTCTCTCTCACACACACACACACACACACACACACACACACACACACTCCTTACCGCGAGAACATCCGGGTCCTGTCGCATTGGAGTCCAGTCTTCCTCGCCCTCGACAGGAAAGTGGCCATGCTGCTTGGCTCTGTGTGAAAGCCATTTCTGTGGCGAGGCTGCTGTTCTCCTGCTCACAAAGTTGTGACTCCGTCTCGTCTCTTTCGGGCTGGGACACACGAACCGGGTCCAGGGACCAGGATCGATCATGTTGGTCACGGGTTTGACTACCGCGAACAACTGATCGATGTCCGCTGCCCTGCAGCAAGCCGACCAGCTCGTGCAGCGCGCCGAGGGGCGTTTCAATGGCGTTTCTCCTCTCTGCACAAGGAAGCGCGTTTCTCTGTTTTCTGTTTTTCCTCCTGCTCATTTCAAAACAACAGCTGCGGTATGTGTTTGTTCACGTGTTGTCGGCTTGTCTTTGAGGCCAGGAACCTGATACCATGTCACAGGCTGGGGAAGTCTTTGAACTACGCGCTGCACTAATAAAAACAAAAACACGTCAAACACGTCATTGGCCCTGAGGGCTATTCCTGATAACACGTCAAAGACGTCTTTGGCCATGAATGAGTTAATGATTTAACTTGGCGCTTCCCAGCTTGGCCTACTTGGCCCCCAACTTGGCACCTCACCTTTGACCAGGCGCCGCCTGACTTGGCCTTCTTGGCCCCCAACTTGGCACGCGCCACTCAACTTGGCCTCCTGACTGACCCTGACTCTCTCTGACTCTCTCTCTTTCCCCCCCTCTTTCCCCCCAAAAGGATGGCGCAGTGAAATTTTTAACCGCCCCGATTTAACTTTGTGTTTGAATCGGGGCGTTTTACTGCGCCTTACTGGGCGCTGTGCTTTCGGGGAGCCACCACCAACGAGACATTTTGACATGGAAGTCTGGGACACTGTTCGTTGCCATGCTCACCGATTAAGGGAGGAGGGTTCTTTGGGCCGCCAGTATGGCCGCCTGCTCCGGGCGGATGTAGCTGGAGAATGCTGATGAAGACCAGGGGCCCATTTGCTGGAGGGAGGCGGAGGGCACTCCTTGCACGGCGGCCGAGGTGGCCGCTCCGATCCTGAAGGAGTGGCTGGAGTAGTTCTTCGTCGGGAGGTTGCATTTCTGGAGCGTCCGCTTGAGGTGCAGGATGAACCAGGATCTTGTCATGTGGTGACGAGGTGCAATGAGGAACAGGGGAGCCGAGGGGCTAGTCTGAGGCCTGAGCTTGATGTAGCGTGCCATGGATGTGAAGGGGTAGAAGGGGAATTAGTCCGGGCGATGACTATGGAGCCAGCCCCGCCTGCTTTGGCGTGTTTGAGGGCGATGCTATAGTGGTCGGGGTAAAACTTTAGGTCAGCCAGGGTCACGTCCCACGCGGGGTCGAACGTCGCGGGGGAAGTGAACTCGCTGACTCTGAGGAACCCATAAAAGGCCAGGGAAAATACACATTCTAGGAGGGCATTTATCAGTGGTGAGGGGCTGGCCTCTCTCGAGCAGGTCAGCAACTGTTGCAGCACAGGGAGGGTGATGGGACACCTAGCGTCTGGGGCAGACGGGAAAGCCTTAGCGATCCCTTTTAGCAGGGACTTGATTAGGACGAAAGAGAACAGGCTGGGGAACGCGGGGTCGTATTGCCTTGCGTGGAACTGGATCCCCGCCACCAGGCTGCGGATGTAACGGGGACGCAGGCGTCGGGTGGTTGCGCAAAATGTGATGAAAGCGCATACCATGGGAAGCAGGACCGGGTAAATGGGAAGGTCTACTGAGACGCAGAATGAGGCGAACGATCGCCAGGACGAATCGTAGGCTTTGACTGTGGAACTTGCCAGACCTTTCCTAATGAAGAGTTGGGCAGTGTGGAGTAGATTGGTGAGACAGGGATTGTGGTGATAGGGGGGCAGGACGGGGAAGAGCTGGCTTACCATAGGGTGAGGGCGGAAAATGGAGGGAGCGACGTTGGAGATGGGTGGGGCCTCGGGGCAGAGTCTGCGGAACGCCTGAAAATTGAAACGGGAGAGTTTTTTTTTTTCCAATATGTTTATTGTCATTTTTCCCCTTATACACAACATACAGTGACAATACAACTTAAAAGACCAGACATTTTACAACACACACACACACACACACACACACACACACACACACACAATCAACCTGCAACAATTCAAACTAAATACAGATAAACAAATCAAACACTTCCTCCATATTGCTCACTTTTTTTTTTTTTTTTTTTTTTTTTTTTTTTTTTACAAATTTTCAAGCAAGACCTCCGCCTCCATCTCTCATGAAATGCATGTATGGCTCCCAGAGCTGAGCAAAATCTTTCCCTTTGCCCTTAGCAATGTACGTTAGTCTTTCCAGGCCAATACATTCAGAAAGTTCCCGTTTCCACATTTTTAGTGATGGCGCATCCATATTCTTCCAGCAAAGTGCGATAGCTCTTCTGGCTTGAAGAAGTCCAAAGTCCAGTAGTTTAGCTTGTTTTGTTGTTTGCACAAATTCCCCCGGATAGATACCAAGCACACAGAGTTTGACATTAAGAGGAACCTTAATATCAAAGATCTTTGACAAACAATTTATGACACTCTTCCAGAAGTTTTGAATCTTTGAACATCCCCATAGACAATGAATTAGAGTACCTTTTTCTTCCAAACACTTAGTACAGACATCAGGAATGTTAGCAGACATGTGGTGAAGTTTGACCGGAGTTATGTACACCCTCATTAACCATTTATATTGAAGTAATTTAAACCTTGTGTTTATTGTTTGCTTTTGTGCTTTTAAACAAGCATCACACCAATCTTCCTCATCAATGTCTTCTTGTATGTCTGTTTTCCAAGCATTTAATTTATCTAATGATGATTCAGTGCTATATTCAACCAACATGTTGTAATACCTAGAAACATGGCCTTTCCCTTCTAAATTCGCAATTGTCATCGCTTCAAGTGTTGACAAGGGTGGAATACATGCCATCTGTTCACATCTCGATGCCATGAAGCTTCTTAACTGTAAATATTTAAACAAATGCTTTTTAGGTATTTGGTATTTCTGACATAATTGATCAAAAGAAAGCAAAACATCTTTTACATACAGATCTTCAATTTTCTGAATACCCTTCATACTCCATAACTTAAATCCTCCATCCCTTCTACCAGGTTTAAATTGTTCATTGCCCCAAATAGGAGTATATTGTGATAGTACTGGCGTGTCACCTATATGTTTGTGTGTTGCATACCAAACCAAAATGTTGTTTTTAAGAAAAGGATTTTTTGTTTTTTTTCTCAATGTTTTAACATCCGAGGAGTACATATACAACTTTAATGGTAGATCTGGAATGGACTCTTGCTCAATGCTTACCCACGCTGGGGGTGTCGTTGTACAGAAGTAATATGATGCTGAAGTCAATTGGGCTGCCATATAATACCATCTAAGGTTGGGAAGCTGGAGTCCTCCTCTCTCATAAGGCAGATAAAGAAGTCTAAGGCGGAGTCTAGCCCTCTTTTCATTCCAGATAAATTGTCTAAACAATTTGTCAAGCTTGTCATAAAACACATTTGGTAGTGGCAATGGGAGTGTTTGAAAATAATATAAAAATTTTGGTAAAATTGTCATTTTTATTAGGTTTATTCGCCCTACCATAGATATAGGTAGACTGGACCAGCGACTCAATGTTTCAGTTACACTGTCTACCAGGGGATCATAGTTCGCTGAGATTATCTCCTTGAGTTCAGGGGTGATTTTAATACCCAAGTACCGAAATCCCTCCATGGTTGTTGCAAATGGAGTACTGATTATGGGATTATGTCTTTCTTCTTTATTGAGAAACATCAGTACTGATTTGGAATTGTTAATTTTATATCCGGAGAACGCCCCAAAATTGTCAATCAGAGTGATCAGGTCAGGTATACTAGTTTTTAGATTGGTTAGAAAGAATATAATATCGTCTGCATATAAAGATATGCAATGTTCTCTCCCACCAATTGTAATACCTGATATTCCTATATGTGCTCTCACGGCCATAGCTAGAGGTTCGATTGCTAGTATGAAGAGCAACGGGGAAAAAGGACACCCCTGCCGAGTAGACCTCCACAGACTAAAAGGTTTTGAGATGTTATTGTTGGTTAGGACTTCAGCGGTTGGGTTTGTGTATAGTAGTCGAATCCATTTGAGAAAGGTCTCGCCTAGCCCAAATCTGGGAAGTAACTCAAAAAGATAATCCCATTCGATCCTATCAAACGCTTGTCGTGCGTCTACTGATAGCATTGCTGTGTCCTTTTCATTATGTCGTTCATATAGTATATTCAAAACCCTTCTGATGTTGTGATAGCCCTGTCTATTTCGTACAAAACCTTGTTGATCATCAATAACCAGCTGAGGAATATGTTTATCCAACCTACTAGAAAGTGCTTTGCATAGTATTTTTGTGTCACATCCCATGAGACTAATTGGTCTGTATGATGAGCATTCATTTGGGGGTTTGTTTGGTTTTAATATTAAAGTTATTATGGCTAATCTTAATGAATCTGGAAGTGTTCCGTTAGTAAATGATTCTTCAAACATGTCAAGCAACGGCCTCACAAGTCGTCTTGAAAAGGTTTTATAGAACTCTATTGGTAGCCCGTCTGGTCCGGGTGCCTTTCCGCTGTTCATGTTTCCCATAGCTTCATAGAGCTCCTCTACTGTTAGTGGACTATCCAATGTTCTTTTTTCGTCATCTGATATAGTCCGAAATTGCAATTGGTCTAGGAATGTAGTTTGAGCTTCTTTATTTCCGTTATGTTCTGCTTTGTATAGCAATTTATAAAAGTCTCTAAAACTATTGTTTATCTCCACAGGATCCATAGTCAAATTGCCAGCTGTTGACTTTATACTATTAATTGCTCTTTCGGACTGCATTTTCTTTACCCTCCAGGCCAGTAATTTACCGGCTTTTTCTCCTTGGTCATAGTATGTTTGTTTAGTCCACATCAAACTTTTAGCCACTTTGTCTGTTGTCAATTTATCATATTTAGCTCTCATTATGGATAGGTAATGTAATTTTTGGGGGTCATTGTCTTTATAAATTTCGGTCTCTACCTCTTTAATTTGGTTTTCTAATGTTTGTAATTCTTGGTTTTGCCGTTTGGTTTTGGAACTTGTGTAGCTAATAATTTCTCCCCTTATATAGGCTTTAAATGCCTCCCATCTAATGCTGGCTGTGGTTTCGTCCGTATTTAGTTGAAAATATTTGTCAATGCAGTTCTCCATAAATTTAACAAAGCCTGGATCCTGTAACAGATAAACTTGCAGTCTCCACCTGGAACACCGCTCCAGTCCACCCAGATGTATTTCCATAGACACTGTTGCATGATCACTAATTACTATACTGTTGTACCAGCATTTTTTAACTTTAGACATTAATTCCATGGAGATTAGAAAATAATCAATGCGTGAATGAGTTTTATATGAACTTGAATAACAAGAGTATTCCCTTTTACTTGGATTCTGCGCTCTCCAGACTTCAATCAACCTCAGGTCCCTCATATAATTAGTCAGTGTTTTTCTAGTTTGTACATGAGTTACATCAATTTGGGTGGATCTATCCAGTACTGGGTCAATGGTACAATTAAAATCCCCTCCGATGACATTGTGTCCCTCTAAGGCCGACACAGTGAGAAATAATCTTTCAAAAAATGATGGGTTGTCCTCATTTGGACCATAGATATTTACAAGATTCAGTTTCTGTGACAAAATATTACCCTGGACAATAATATACCTTCCATACGTGTCCTGGGTAATTTTTGTCATTTGAAATGGAATTGAACGGTGAATGAGAACAACTACACCCCTTGCATAGGTATTGTATGAAGCATGAAATACTTGGCCTGGCCATCTTTTACTCAGTTGATGTATGTCTGAAGGAGTCAGATGCGATTCCTGTAGAAAGACTATTTTAGATTTGAGATGTTTTAACCTGTTCAATACCTGCTTCAATTTAGCCAGCTTTCTCATTCCCCGCACATTCCAACTTGCAATATTAATATCCAAACTACTTCCCATGTTTGTCCTCACAGTAAATGATTATCTTGGCATAGTATAAAGTCATGAAATTGCATTCTCTTTTTCTTTTGGTGCAAGCACACGCACGCACACACACACACACACACACACACGCACGCACACACACACACACACACACACACAAAATGACGTAAACTGCCCCCCCCCCACCACCACCCACACTTCCCCAAACGAAGTGCTATACTTCCCCCTTCTGTGTATGGACATGAGAGAGACGCTGATCCACACTCCTTTGAGGAGCAGCTAGGATGCATGGACTCAGCTCTGAACAGGAGAACCATCAATGACCAACAACCGCACATCATGTGTTCACGTTAACCCCTTTCTAATTGAAATAATAACTGAATAGTAGCGCACCTTCAACTTGCTGGTAAAAATAAAAAATAAAATAAAAATATATAACAAAAAGTATGTACAGCTACCATCTATTAGAGCTTATTCAAGCCTGAAACATAGTGCAAGTAACCTAATCCACAATGCAATCATTATTTGAGACTCTATAATAATAGCCGAGTCCTGAGTGAACAGCTGTCCAGCCTATCATTGTGCTTCCGGCTTAGTCTCAAAGTTTGTTATGATCGGATTCAGTGATCGTTAGTGGATTTACCGTAGTGTTGCGCGTTGAACGCTACTTGATGTCATGATGAAACTTTTCGGCATCTTGTGGTGTTGAGAAGAGATGAATCCTCCCTCCATGTAGCACTCTGATCTTGCACGGGTTGTATTGGAAGCCTCGGAAGGCTCCCATGTCAACAAATAGCTGCGTAACAGTGTTGAATCCGCGTCGGACTCGGACCGTTTCTGCTGAAAGATCTTGGGCAAACGAAATCTTGGCTCCGTCGTGTGTGATGTCTCGCCGTCTTGTTCCCCGATAGACTGATTCTTTCTCCTGGAACTTCAGAAAGCGGATGAGGACCGCTTTGCTTTGGTTAGGCTTTGCTGGTCCCAGGGTGCGATGGACACGCTCGAGAGTGAAGGTTTTATCCGGGGTCAGGCCAAGCCACTGTGGCAGCATATCGTTTACAAAGTCAAAGAGTGGTCGGGTCCCTTCAGCTCCTTCGCGTAAACCAAAGAGCCTCAGGTTCTTCCTCCGTCCCCTGTTCTCCAGGTCGTCTGTCTTTGACTCGAGGTAGGCTATGCGCTTGGCGGCTGACGTTAACTCTGTTTCGGCCTTCCGCAGCTGGTCCTCCGCTGTGGATATGCGCGCTTCAGCTTCGTCAATCCTTTTGGTGTTTGAGGAGACATCTTGTTCCACGTTGATCATTTTGCCCTCCAATGATGTTATGGAGTTTACTACGTCCGTCAGCCGGTTATCGATGCTGTCCAACTTCGTTCCGAAATCCGCGCGGATTAATTTCAGCTCAGCTAGCACCGCTGCTATATTAGCCATCTTGCTAGCGTCTGTGCTACTGCTAGTATCAGTCGGCGGAGTTGTCTCAGCTGTTATACTGCTTGCCGCGCGTGCTCTAGTAAATATTTCGTATGATTTCTTCGTAGAGTCGTTTGACATAATCGATGTCACAAAACTTTTTCACCTTACCCAGTGCGTTCGTGGGGTTTTTAATCAAAATAACGTGCGGTTGTCGGAGTCTTTTAGGCTAAGCTGCCATCTTGGCTGAGGCCACACCCCTCCTCCACTTGACATCCTGAAACGGGAGAGTTGATCAGCAAGAATATTAGAGTAACCGGGGAGGTGCTGGGCTACTATAATGGAATTATGGGTGACTGAGAGCCAAGTCAGGCGCTGCACGAAAGGCATGATATCCGGGGATGCTGAATGCCCCCTATTGACTATGGCAACCACCGCTGCGTTGTCGCCAGCCCGGTGAACTGCCGCGGCCATGGGCCGGCAAACCACCGGGCTCCGATAAGCCCCCCGAAGCCCACGGACGGGGCCGCGTCTGTAAAAAATTTCAGATCGTCAGCCGAGGAGACGACGTCCTCGTAAAAGAAGGAAACCCCGTTCCAGTCCGTTAGCAAGTGAGACCAGAACCGGAGGTCGGACCGGCAGCCCCTGTCGAGGGTGACTGGGTCGAGGAGCCCGGGGACTGAGGACACCAGATCGAGAGGCTTGCATGAGCTCAGAGTCGAGATTGATGCCCAGGAATTCAATTGATGACTCGGGGCCGGTGGTTTTCTCCTTTGCTAGAGGCACGCCTAGTCTTCGGAACACCCCCTTCAGTTTGTCTAGGCCTAGGGAGACCGAGGGGACCGACGGGGGGTCCACCAGCAAAAAATCGTCCAGCATGTGGAGCACGGCGGGGAGACGCTCGTTATTAAGCAGGATCCAGCATAGCGCTTCTGATAGGGAGTTAAAGATGGCGGGGCTGCTCCTGCAGCCGAACATGAGCCTGACCGCAAAGTAGAACTTCGACTCCCATTTGATTCCGAACAGCTGCCATTGGGAGGGGTGGATGGGCATGACTTTGAAAGCGTCCAAGGTTGTTGGCCTTAGAAAGCTGGGCACCTCTCCCCGCAAACTTAATAAGGAGGATGGCGTCGTAGGGTGGGCCATACTCTGCACTTTTTGTAAATCAAAGGAGAGGGGTGTTCAAATGATGTATTTTGGTGTGTAGAACACAAATCTGAATATATTTTTTTATTCTGAAAAGCCTAACCTACATCAATTTGCAATTTATTATTTATTAAGCCGAGACATGCTAGGTGAATAGGGTAAGATTTTTAACTAATAGATATCACCATGAAACTTCCCCAGTTGCTTAATTACAGTAAGACAGTTATTTTTTGTATTACAAGTTTTCTGAAATTGTATGTTTGAATATGCAGATGAGGCATTATCTAATTAATATTTGCATACATTTCCAGAACAGAAATCTGAAAACGATGAAGCCAATTTCAAAATTCTTGTTTCATTTTGTTGACATATTAGAGCCAAAGGTTTATACAGAGAGAATCTATTTTTCTGTTTATCACTCCAAGAATCAGAAAAGACAATCCTAACCTACAACAATATGCAGTTATTTAGTAGTATTTTGCTATTGCAGGTAGAACTGTCTGCTCTTCTTCCTGGTGAACCATTAATGTCTGTCCTCCCCACCGGTACCATTAACAAGCTACAAAAAATGGCTCAAGTCAGAACAAGGACAAAATCAAGCTCTCATTTGAGAAATCTTGTTGGCACTTGCTGTCTGAACTGACAACTGTGAGGATCCTGAGCTATGACATCTAAGGGAGCAAAGTGAAGATGAGAGGAGGAGGAACTACCCAGTGGACCAGCTGGTGGGTGACCCTACCCTACCCTGGTCTGATGTGTCAGTGGAGCAAAACTAATGCTCTTTTCAAACCACCTGTTATCATGTCCAAGCTCAAGGAGGTCTGGAATCAGGCAGTGAAGGGCAAACTTGATGCCATCTTGATGTTCATCTTCAAGTTTTTTGTTTTTTTTTAAGTTAGACAAGTTATTTCACATTTTGACTTGCAAGTGTCAGATTTCCAGTTGTGAGGCAGGAGGCTGTGAGGGCTGTGTGATCCAAGCCCATATTAACTGTTACTGCAGCAGAGATAAAATATCTTGCCTACATGAAGGGACAGGAAGAGAAGGTTGGAAGTAAAGGACTACACCAAATGGGGGGTCCTGATCTGCCAGAGCACAAGAGACAGGTGAGGACATTCGAAAGGCAGGGGAAGGAAAAGAAGGCAGGGAAAAGGAGGAGCAAGGAGGAAAATGCTGCAGCAGCAGAGATGACAGCCATGTTGAGAGATTGTTTGCAGATGATGATGTGGATCTGGAATTGGAGAGAAGTGGGGCTGAAGTTGAGCTTTTCCCTGAAATTGACCATGAGCCTGCAGCTTCGGCACTGATCAAGCTGCCTGACAATGTCATTCAAGACTTAAGGGACAGAACCTGAAGAATCTGCAATTCATTGTGGAATTCATTGTTGGAGTGCACTATCCATGGTGGTTCAATGTGAAGGTCAAGCACTCCTGGGTCCTCCTGCTGGAATGCCTCAAGTCCCAGAGGAAGGAGGTGCTGGACCTTGTGATGCAGATTATGAGAAGATCTGCTTGGTATGTCCACAGTGAATCCATCCTCCAAACACTGCTGTGGTCTGAGGATCAGAAAGAGAGGGGGTGGAGAGAATCCTGAGCATCAGGGGAGAGGGTGACCCAGACACTCAGCTACGGGAGCCCTCTGTCAGGACCAGAAGGACAGCTGAGATCAATTCTGATGCTTATAGCATTGGTGACTTGATTAGCTGGTCAGAAGGTGTGTCAGAGCCACCACAACCTGCTTCCTAAGCACCTCTGAGCTGAATAACTTTATCAACAGCACCATGGAGGTGCTCAACTGGCCTTGCCACACACAAAGCATTGAGAGGGTTGTTAAAATGGTAACTGAGGCTTCTGCTAAGTACTTCTCACAGGAAAAGAAGGATGGAAGGATCAGGGTTCAGGAGACCAGCAGGAGGCTGATGTCCAAGAATGAGTTGAAACAGGAGTTGTGCAACCTGGCAAAGTTCAAGAAGTCAGGAGATTGATCATTGTAATTGTATCCAGTGATATACATGCAGTTCACCTGCTAATAAAAATGTAAATTTGAGTTGGCTTTGTCAATATAAATGATTTCCCTTATATATTTTAATATCTTAAAATGGGGTTTGAATGGGTAAAATTGGCAATTTAGAAATGCAAAATGATGTAGGTTAGAGTTATCCTATCCAAAAACTAAGCACATAATGAATTCCCCATAGAAAAATACATAATTTAGACACCCCTCATGTCAGGATTTCCTTCAGATTCATGTTGGCACCTGAGTATGACCCACCCTAATGGCGTGGTCTACTGAGGCGTAGTGGAGGGAGAAGGATTCGGGGGGAATTAGACTATTTATGCTGGGGATGGGGCCATGCCGGGGTGACGAGAGGTCGATTATCAGTCTTTTATTGCCAGAAAATTTGCACGTGGCGACGCCTATTGGGCTTGTCCGGAACACCGGGAAGGGGGGGACTTGAAGGGGCCGATTAGGAATCCCTTAGATAATTATTTGGCGAGAAGTTGGGATACTATTTCAGGTTCCTTGAGGGCGGATTGCAAATTTTTTGATATGTGGGGGGCCAGGGGGGGGAGACTACGCCTATCCTGAACCCCTGGGAGAGGCCGAACAATAAGTAGTCGACGAATGGTCGGTTGGGGTGATGCGACAGCTGCCGCGTTAGAGCTGGGACGTCAATGGGGGTGGAAGGGTGGAGTTTTAGTATCCCCGGAAGCCCATTCTCTCCTTCTTGGGGGGCAGCAGCTTTGGGGGGCGGGTCCTTCGCGGACTGACGGAGGACGGAGCGTCCCCGCAGGTGCTACATGCATGCAGGAAAATACAATTAGGGTACGTGCACACGTTCTCACGGGGACGGGAGCGGCGCTGGACTGAAAGGCCACCTTTGGGCAGAATTGTGCCGAGTGCCCCGGTTCGCCGCACGAGTAGCAGGTGTTCGCCGGCCGCCCGCTAACCACACTCTTAGAAGTAGAAGAGCCTCGAGGAACCTTTTGGGGTTCCTCACCATTGCCACTGCGGAGGAACCTTTTCAGTACAAAAAGGTTCCTTGAGGAACCCCTGCTAAGACCCCTGCTAAGAGGTTCCTCAAGGAACCTCTTTGCAGGGGTTCCTCAAGGAACCTTTTTGTGGGGTCTGGGGTTCAAATTGGAACTCTTTAAAATAATTTCTATTCTTGTTAAAATGATTGACAATGAAAATGTTTTCTCACAGACATTTTATTTAACAATGTATTGAAACAAGTTTATGTATAAAATATTAATATTAACAATTCACAAGTCCATTCACAAACAGTAAAAAATAAATATATTACAAATAATATAATTATATATATATATATATATATATATATATATATACACACACACAATGTATATATATATATATATATATATATATATTTATACAGTATGTATATATATATATACAGTATGTATATATATATATATAGTATGTATATATATACAGTATGTGGATATATATATATATATATAAACAATAAATAAATACAAATATATAACAAAGCAACATTCATAACATGCAAGAACATTGGAAGTGATATATGTAGCACATATAATTTGAGTAAATATAATTCACACAAAAACACATCTTAAATATACATTACATGACACAGACTGATAATTACAGATCAACACAAATACAAGACTGATGTCACATTAAATCAAAGAACATTTGCAATGATTGTCAGCAAAACCAAACAAATAGCAATTATTTTCTAGATCTGTATAGAGACACATTCTGTATAGAATTGTTGAGAGTTGTTGACACAAGAGTTGTTGTTTGTATGCTGCCGTTAATGCCTGTAATAATAAACAAAAGAAAAAACGAGGTGAACAGACTTTGCTGTGAGGAGCTGTCAGAAAGTTTCACCTGTCTCTCCTAACTATCCAAACATCTCCTGTGCTGCTGACGTATCCTCCGTTTCGCTCCCTTCACGTCTGAGGACGGTAGAGATAGAAACAAACCACGGGGACTTTATTGCTGTCATTACTACAGCCGTGTGTAACGCAGGTCACCATCCGAACACAATTGGAATACAGGTAACGCTAACGGCGGCTAGCTTCCTATAAACTCTGCTCTTACATAGGCTGTCACTTAAAGCGGCTGCGCTACAGTATGTCAACAACATGGCGGCAGTGGGCGTGCCCGTACGTGAGTGACGTCAATCGAATAAGGTCTATACAAAAAGGGTCACATGCTATGTTTTGAGTGGAGAAGTTTCTATACACTGGGTTATTTCGGTTGATACCTTAAAAGTATTGGGTACCGATACCGAGCTCTACAGCAGATGTAGACTGCTTAAGAAAACAAGTAGTTGGCCATCTTGATGACAGTGGGCGAGATCTTTCCTTCAGGTGTATTTGACATTAGATACTTTTCAATGAAAGTAAGAGTGTTTTTTGCCCTCTGGTGGTACTGTATGTTAAAAACAAAATACGTAGACATCAAGGTCCCCAGCCCCAAGGTGATGTCATCGACCGGATTGACGAAGAGCTCCGTGTAATCAAGGCACACGCCAAAAGCAGCTGCCTCAAAGGGGTTTCCTGTGATGATTAGGACAGGCGTTGGGACCTCAGGATTCTAGGGCAGACAAAAACAACAACATTCTAAATGTTATATGACATTGCTGAAAATTACCTGGACAGTGTTCTGGCCAATTGACAATAACCCAAGATTCAAGATTCACTTTAATAGAGAGCTAAAGTGAACGTCACTTCCTGCTTTTCTCCCTGTACCAGCGTGTGAAAAATAAAAATTGCGGTGAACGGAGCGATACGCTACCTTTTTGATCCTCTTTGAATTGTGCCACGGGAGTCAATGTACAAGATAACTCTGCAAGTCAAGAAAGTCGCAGTTTGTGGTAAAACTGTGGCACTATAACTTGTAAATCACAAAGACTACGCACAGTCGTCTAAGTGACGTCTCTCCCGCCAGTCCATTGTTGTTGATGGTGTGATGTATAGAGACAGTCCGCATGTCTCTGGGAACGCCTACAAAATGTTAAACAGCTGGCGCGCGAGTGGGGTAAAACCGCCGATATATCTCACGGGCTGACTCACCAAAAGACGGTGCTGCGGCTCTAAACTACGTACATGTTTGGGGGTTCTAGAGCAGAACACAAGACATCTGTTCAGATGTGCGTTTACTGCAGTGGTTAAATCCCCGATCGTGTCTGCCTGGGCTGGGCTTAGTGGGCTATCAGCTAAATTCTAACTTTGCTGAATGGATAGAACGGGGTAATTTACCCCACCCTGACCCCGCCCCCAGGCTAACCCAGCATCTATTGTGGGCGTTCTTAGAGCCTGTATGGGCGTTCCCAGAGACTGTCTCTATAATGTGCGACACGAGATGTAGTTGATTGACAAAACTAAACGTTATGTTTCAGTTTCAGGACAAACTGACTTTCTTGACATGCAAAATTAGCTTTTAAATTGACACAATTTAACATGTGTACCCCGTGGCACAATTCAAACGGGATCAAAAAGTAACGTATGTCTCTGTTCACCACCATTCATATTTTTCCCACACGGGTACAGGGAGAAAAGCAGGAAGTGACATTAACTTTGGCTCTCTATTGCCACAGTAAGTAATCAGACGAGGAATGCATGCAGTATGGCAATCACATCAATAGTAGAAAATAAAGCTATAGAAAACTGTCACCAATGAGCAAATTTGAAAGTGCAGTCCTAAATGTTAAGGACTGCAACTATACATTTTTGCGATTGTTTAAAGTGACAAGGGGGGAGAGGGGGGGGTCAAGTCGGGCCATGGGTCACACCCATGTGTTATTGTAACTATTAAGGCATACCTTGTTGATCATGTAGAGGGCATTGGGGTCCTCTTTGAATAGATGTGGGAGGAGTAGCGTTGCCAGGATCATTTGCAGGCCTTGTGTTGGAAACATAAATAAAAAGGCAAACATAAAAATGTCATGCTAGCAAAAAGAACACAATTTAAATGCATCCAAACACAGTTAGAGAGATTGTAGCCAGGAATTGCTCATGGAATTGCTTCCATTATCATTGATATGTATTAATATTACCTCTGTGTGACTCCTCTGTGCATCTCTCCTTGACCTCTTCATACATGGAGAAGAGCTCCAGTCCAGCTGCTCGACGCCGACATTCATCCATCACTTTCTTTGCCACTTGGCCGATTCCCGTCATGATGCTCCTGTCGATGTCAACATCCAGCAGATCTTGAGATTCTTTGAGGAGCTGTACACACACACACACACACACGTTAGATGCATTTTAATTTAGAGGTGATGTAAGATGAGGTGAGAGCATGAAAAGGGAATAATCTGACTTACTACTGTAGGAAATCGGAGTGCAGGATACTCCCCAAGTGCCTCCGAAGTGGAATGTTTTCCCAGATAGTCTGCCCGCTCTACCCTTGTACGGACCATCTTATCTTTAAGAATGGACATATTGGGGTGTTTCTTGAGGCACTCAGCTCGCATCTTTTCCTGGTGACTCCTGAGACTGGTTGCATCCTCTACATGACTCCTAATCTCCACTCCAGTCTGTCCATTCTGACAATCCAAAAACATTTATGGAGAGCTTCAGTGAAAATGTAATGGCTACGTTATAGAAAGATTAAACTTTAACAATTCATACAAGTCCATGACAGTCCAAAAAGCATTAGCAAATATGAACAGTACTCAATCTTGTGATGTCATCATGTATGAAGTCTGCTCCATAGACAATGATTGGGCAAAGATGGTAAATGTGACACTGAGAGATAGGGGATATGCTGTGAATGTACAATTTGTTTCAGAACTCTACTATAAAATAAATGAATCAATATAAAAGCAAACATTATGTGGGGCCACAAAATCAGTATCACATCACAAGTATGTGTCTTACTTCTCTGGTTTCTGTCTTTACGAGAGAGTTGCTCATGTTCACATATTTGTTAGATTAACTGTCAGTCTTAAGCTATTAGGTTGTGGTCACCAGAGTGATTGAAGAGAGTGCCAATGGAAGTCCAACATGCTTGATCGTCACGTGACTCACGTAGCTATAGTGTGCGTAGTTCCAAGAAGTACATTTGAATGCATAAAATAAAGCTGATATTATACAATTTAATTATTTAAAGGTCTTAGCCTTCCAAAGTACATCACAAATGCTGCTTAATCCAGAATCTTACTTCCGGAAACTATTGAGAGGTAAAGGAAAAAAAAAGAAAAAAAAATCCATTGGAGTGAATGGAGATGACCAACAAGAGTTGGTCATCTCCATTCACTCCAATGGATTTGTTTTATTTATTTTTTTATGTATGTTTTTTTTTTGTATATAGCTATAATATTGAATTCTTAATTTGGGTGGTTTTCCTATTTAAGTTGGAGTACATTACCATTGTGGCAGTAGATGTTGTTGGTGTGGGATTCTTCATCATGTTCATGCCTGATCTCTCTTTTCTTTGTTGGATTTCTTGGATGAACACCAGGGGTCGTCTCTCTTTTTTAAATTTATTCTTTAGCATTTGATGCCATGATTCCTGTGTAATAAAAAACCCAACAATGTTTATACATATACAAAAATGGTATGACAGTATAAAGAAAGTCTAAAATAATGATTAACATACATAGCCTTTTCCTGTGCGATCTCGGAGGAAGTAATACTTTGAAACTAGTGCAGAACAGGTGTCATTATATTGTTTGCTTGAGGGATACCTGCATAAAAGATATTAAAATTTGAGTCAGTCTGTGGTTATACTAATTGTTTGCCTAAAATAAGCCTCAGAAAGAACTGCAGTTATAACATTAGGTGAAATTAGATTTTTGTCAAAAGTCAAATGCATAAAATGCAACAGTTAGGATTCAAGTACTTACCATGTGTAGGTACATATATCGTCAAAAAGCACCTGGACAATTTTGGACCTCCATTTATTTCTGAAAGCTGCAGTGATGAAGACCTCACTTTTATCGTCAAGTTTTTGCTGGAGGGCGGTAGGCAACTTTGGAAGCCTGTAAGTGACTGGCCATTCTTTTTTGGATGTCTCGGGTTCTTTCTCTTGTTCTGGGGTTCTAGACAGGAGAATAAAAGGTTGTCATGTAGTAATTTGTTCAATGTTATTGTAGACTAACTATAATTACAGTATATTGCATAATGTAGAAAGAGAGAAAACAACAACAGTGTGTGTCAGAGACAGTGTTGAGGTCCTATGACATCATGACAGCAACAGCTAGAACACAACCTTAGGGGACTCTGGTCTACATTATAGACCAGACAGATCTCTACCTACAAGTCCGAGCTGGAGTCCACCAAGTCAAGGTGAAATATACAAAGCTATACCTATACAGCTTATATTATGTGAAACATAATAAGTCTGGAAATTAAATTTAATGAGCCTTGTGATCATTTTCTTGCACATACTAAACATTGCACTTACCCAATTAATGGGGTCTTGACTTCAGCTCCATCCCCTTTTTTTAAACTCTCCAATTGCCGTAAAAAAGCAACCTGGTTTTTGATATTTGGAATCAGATTTTCAACCATGCGGTCATTAAGTGAAAGTAAGGTTTCCCCGTCAATGTCATTTTCTGTGGAAAAAAGGTACAATTGATTGTCAGTGTTCACATTCATTATCAACAAGGAAAGCACAAATACTGTTGATCAAGAGCAAATATATGTCATATGTCATATGTCACAAAATTAGACCAAAGTAACGATCCCATTTTGAAAATGTAAGGAGTAGAAAGTACAGATATTTGTGTTAAAATGTAGGGAGTAAAAGTAAAGTTGTCAGAAAACTAAATACTCAGTAAAGTATAAGTTTCCCTTATATGCCCACCAGCTTTGATATTTGTTGGCTGGTTATGTTGATATTTATAACAATATGTGGCTTCTGGGTGAACGTTTAGCGGAGTTGAGGCAACCATACTGTTTCTGGTCTGACCGGCTGGAAAGGAGACAGATCGTATTGAAGGTAGGAGCGAGGCTCGGCCAAAACACACAGGACGCGGAAGCGCAGCGAGGTTACTGATCTGGCATGCTCTGCTGCTTCTGTTCAGGGTCTATTCTATTTTTTCAGGCAAGCCTAATTGAGTGCGCATGATTGCTAGTATCAATACAAATCAGGTTTTGGCAATTTAATAGTGATTGGAAAAGCAAAACTAGATTGAGCTATGAATACTCACCTTTTCTTTTGATCTTGAAAGGGGACAAGGCAGAGGTGCTACTGTCATCAGGCTCATGAGAGAGATTATCAGGGAATATCAGTTATCATGGAAGGAGAGGCAGAGTGGCTGGCCGTTTTCATCAGGACCATGGAGAGAGAGGCAGAGTGGAAGCTGTTGTTTTGAGGACCATGAGAGAGAGGCAGAGTGGCAGCTGTTGTTTCGAGGACCACGAGAGAGGCAGAGTGGCAGCTGTTGTTTCGAGGACCATGAGAGAGGCAGAGTGGCAGCTGTTGTTTTGAGGACCATGAGAGAGAGGCAGAGTGGCTGGCTGTTTTCATCAGGACCATGGAGAGAGAGGCAGAGTGGCTAGCTGTTTTGAGGACCATGAGAGAGGCAGAGTGGCAGCTGTTGTTTTGAGGACCATGAGAGAGAGGCAGAGTGGCTGGCTGTTTTCATCAGGACCATGGAGAGAGAGGCAGAGTGGCTAGCTGTTTTGAGGACCATGAGAGAGAGGCAGAGTGGCTGCTGTTTTGAGGACCATGAGAGAGGCAGAGTGGCAGCTGTTGTTTTGAGGACCATGAGAGAGAGGCAGAGTGGCTGGCTGTTTTCATCAGGACCATGGAGAGAGGCAGAGTGGAAGCTGTTGTTTTGAGGACCATGAGAGAGAGGCAGAGTGGCAGCTGTTGTTTTGAGGACCATGAGAGAGGCAGAGTGGCAGCTGTTGTTTTGAGGACCATGAGAGAGAGGCAGAGTGGCAGCTGTTGTTTTGAGGACCATATGAGAGAGGCAGAGTGGCTGGCTGTTTTCATCAGGACCATGGCGAGAGAGGCAGAGTGGTAGCTGTTTTGAGGACCATGAGAGAGAGGCAGAGTGGCTGGCTGTTTTCATCAGGACCATGGAGAGAGAGGCAGAGTGGCTAGCTGTTTTGAGGACCATGAGAGAGAGGCAGAGTGGAAGCTGTTGTTTTGAGGACCATGAGAGAGAGGCAGAGTGGCAGCTGTTGTTTTGAGGACCATGAGAGAGAGGCAGAGTGGCTGGCTGTTTTCATCAGGACCATGGAGAGAGGCAGAGTGGCTAGCTGTTTTGAGGACCATGAGAGAGGAAGAGTGGCAGCTGTTTTGAGGACCATGAGAGAGGCAGAGTGGCAGCTGTTTTGAGGACCATGAGAGAGGCAGAGTGGCAGCTGTTTTCATCAGGACCATGGATAGAGTCAGAGTGGCTAGCTGTTGTTATCAGGTTCATGGAGAGAGAGGCAGAGTGGCAGCTGTTGTTTTGAGGACCATGAGAGAGAGGCAGAGTGGCAGCTGTTGTTTTGAGGACCATGGAGAGAGAGGCAGAGTGGCTAGCTGTTGTTATCAGGGCCATGGAGAGGCAGAGTGGAAGCTGTTGTTTCGAGGACCACGAGAGAGGCAGAGTGGCAGCTGTTGTTTTGAGGACCATGAGAGAGAGGCAGAGTGGCTGGCTGTTTTCATCAGGACCATGGCGAGAGAGGCAGAGTGGCAGCTGTTTTGAGGACCATGAGAGAGAGGCAGAGTGGCTGGCTGTTTTCATCAGGACCATGGCGAGAGAGGCAGAGTGGCTAGCTGTTTTGAGGACCATGAGAGAGAGGCAGAGTGGCTGGCTGTTTTCATCAGGACCATGGAGAGAGGCAGAGTGGAAGCGGTTGTTTCGAGGACCACGAGAGAGGCAGAGTGGCAGCTGTTGTTTTGAGGACCATGAGAGAGAGGCAGAGTGGCTGGCTGTTTTCATCAGGACCATGGAGAGAGAGGCGGAGTGGCTAGCTGTTTTGAGGACCATGAGAGAGAGGCAGAGTGGCAGCTGTTTTGAGGACCATGAGAGAGAGGCAGAGTGGCTGGCTGTTTTCATCAGGACCATGACGAGAGAGGCAGAGTGGCAGCTGTTGTTTTGAGGACCATGAGAGAGGCAGAGTGGCTGGCTGTTTTCATCAGGACCATGGAGAGAGAGGCAGAGTGGCAGCTGTTGTTTTGAGGACCATGAGAGAGGCAGAGTGGCAGCTGTTATCAGGCCCATGGAGAGAGGCAGAGTGGAAGCTGTTGTTTTGAGGACCATGAGAGAGGCAGAGTGGCAGCTGTTGTTTTGAGGACCATGAGAGAGGCAGAGTGGCAGCTGTTGTTTTGAGGACCATGAGAGAGGCAGAGTGGCAGCTGTTGTTTTGAGGACCATGAGAGAGGCAGAGTGGCAGCTGGTGTTATGCCACCCAGTATCTCAAGGTAACATAACGTTCTCCCTCCATGTTGGAAAAGATATCCAGACCATGATGGTCCACCTCCTCTCCTACTTTCAATGCAACCCATCCTCTCTCTTCCACTTTGAAGGAATGCAAATGGCTTTCAAATGAAGAAGGGACCATCTTTGTTCCCACGACAAACCATTGTCCATATGTACAGTAAATGGCCTTGATCTCCAGAAAAATGGGAATGTCCTCACTATGAACGACTTCAATAACTTTCAACTCCCCAATGCGATATGGCACATCATTGCAGATAAGTGACTTGGTAGTTTGCAGTACTGCATCTTCCAGATGCACATCTAGCCTTCTCTGCAGAGCCCGAGCAGCCACATCAGGTAGGAAACCTCCTCCAACTTCACTACAGCTCCCAGTGTGGCCTACTTCTTTACCCAAACTTTCCAGATTAGCCTGCTCCCAGCACTGTCTCATTTGGTGTCTTGTAGCCAGTGTCTTGCTGATGTTTTTGAAGTTGCATACCACAGATGACAGCTTTTTGAAGTATTGGTGTTTTGCTTCAAATCCCATGCAGGAGAGATGGACCAGTGGTCCATACAGCTTCATTAGCTGTGGATAATGCACAATATAGTGCATTTTGGGGATGGACATGCCTGTAAAAAGGGTGTCAAATGTCACCAGGAACTCTGTTGTTTTTTCCTCCAAGTATGGCATCCATGATCTTCTCACAACTGGTGCCATGATAATATCCACTACCTCGCGCAGCATCAGGTAGCAGTCCCAATACCTGTTTGGCACGATGAGGGGACCAATCATCTGTGATAGAAGACGGAAGAGTGTCCACTTCTCAGAGGCACTCCCAGACAGCTGACCATCCCTCTTCAGTGCCCTCTCTGAAATGGGTTGGGGCTTGGATTTTTTATCATTCCACCCATAGGAGAAGTTGTCAATTTCATAGTTCAACTGGCCTAGGGTAAGCATCTTCTCCCTTATCATCTCGTTCAAGATCTTCTTGAGAACAAAAGGGATAACACCCTCTAGTAGATCATGCATCACATCTGGTGGGAAGAGGTGTGTGATTACAGCTGGGGCGTAGTTTAGACTGGAGAAGCAGCATGGGCGCATCACACCATACACCACACCATTCTCTGCATCTTCTTCCACAGCCCTGAGATGGTAGGAGTAGTTGTTCCTGTCCCTCATCACATGCTCTACTTCCCTGAACTTAGAGCGCACATCCTCTCTAGTTGCCATGCAAATCCGGCATATACGCCCATGACCAAAGTTCCTTGAAATGCCAGCAACTGCGTGAGCTGACAGGTTGTCGGCTGAAATGGTGGCAATAGTGCCAAAACATTTCTTTGACTCTCCATTGCATTCCAACAATACTCCCTCTGTCTCAAGGCGCCTGACATCTTCCAGGAGAGGCCTGAACGCCTCATCATAATTGCTCGCATCTTTATTGATGAATTTGTGTTTGACCAAGATAGACAGGTAGATGTGCTCAAGTTTCGAAGTGTAGCGACGGTGAATATTTCCTAATTTAAAATACACTGCAGTGAGCTTGTGCTTTCCTCTCTTCGCCCCAAGGGGATTCACAATGTCAAATTCATCTAAGTAGTAATGAAGCCGGATGTTGTTGTGATTACAAAGGAGCGGGTGAGTCTTACACTGCTCTCCATCGGTGTAGTCCTCCAGGATGTCCTCATTTCTCTCAGCAGGTTGAGAGTTCAGCATTGCCCAAATATCTTCATTTTTGGCCAATTTCTGCAGCAGGGCCAGAAGGGGGATGTATTGGAGGTGGGCATTAGGAATTTGGCCATTCATCTCCAACTGCACTGGTGAAATGTAACCAAGCTCTTCTGTGCAGTACTGCTGCAGCATCCACTCACTGCTAATCTCTTTAATGCACTGCTCAAATATGTCATTTTGAGACAAGAGTTCAGCAAGGTCATCATCTTCATCTATGTTGATCTGCAGGTTTGTCTGTAGGTGGAATTTCAATGCTTCTGAAAAATGGCTGGTGAATTCTTGAAGAATTACTTTCAAGTCTTCTACAATATCGGTGTGGACAACAGCTGGAATGCAGTGTTTCTCTCTCAGTTTGAGAATAAACAAACAAAGGTTCCTTTTAAGGTCTTTGACAAGGTCCTCTGTTTGATATTCTCTAGCATGTACCGGGACATTTTCTGGGGCATTGGCATCATCGGTGTCATCAACATAATCCTCATCGTCATTGTCTTCGATGTGTTCCAATTGGTCTCCATTTTCATTACAGACTATTACAAGATCTTTATGCTTTCTGTAAACGTGTGATCTATATGAACTGAAGCACTTGTTCACCTGTGCACATCCATTCAGGCCACATGTAAATGTAAATGTGGCATCATTTTCGTGGTAAAGTCCAATGTGTCGAATTTGTTTTATCAAGGAAAATGTGTGCCTATTGCACAGAGGGCAACTGTAGACAACAGCCATTTCGGTAGGGATGCAAGGTTATGGAAATTCTTGGACGATACCGATGGCCAATATTAACATTTAGCCAATGACCGATGTTCGCCAAACTCGATATGATCTGTTTAAAAAAAGAGAAAAAAAGAAAAAGGTTGTGTGATGATCAAGTTTTGTACGTGAGGAAAAACATGTAAACACTGAACTGATATTAACATTGCTGTTATTTCATTCGCGGACTGATACCGATATTAACCCATTGAGTGCCATTGACGTCTAAAGACGTCAATTCAAATAGTAACGTAGAGTGCCATTGACGTCGTCAATTGCGTTTTTTGACGGTGGGACGTGGATTAAAGCCTGATGCATCTCCTGTAAAAGTATGGGGGATTTTGAAGGTGTATAAGTTATTTTACGGACCCATTAGTTGGCGACAGTGCTCTCCAGATTAGAGAAAGGTGAGGAAAAAACAGAGAAGAAGCCATGGGGAAATGGAAACCGATGTATGCTGCCTGGAGGCGCTAACGTTAGCTGTGCCTGTGAACAGCAGCCAATCTGCTCCCACAATTGAGCCTTTCTGTCTCTGTTGCGATAGTTTCTCCATATGATTAGTTGCCAGAAAAGGAGCACCCGACACAAACGTCTTAATAAGCGTTAATAAGGTCACGAACATCTGCCGGTAGCGATATCGTGGCCGATTTATCTTCTTTTATCCAGATTTATCGTGCATCCCTACTTTGTGGGTATTGGGGTCCTGTGGGGAGGGGGGATATGTTTGTATGTTTGATGTGTATTTGTATGTATATGATTTTGTAGATGTCTGTCAGGCATAATCCGGCCTTGGGGCCATATGCGGTCCTCGGACCCATTTTATAGGGCCCGCGCCTTGTCTCTCAAAATATACTATATGTGGCCCTCCACACATTGGTTATTCCTAACAATGACAGCACTATCATACAGTTTGTAAACAAAACAGACATTTTCTTTCCCACCTTGGAATTTCTCAATGTATTGTTTGAGGTTGTTTGATGCCAGCCACTGATTGACTTCTTCTGTTGACCACACTGACACCGATCTGTTCATTCTATAAAAACAAAAAACAAAAAAAACATTGTGAATAAAATTTGTCAGAGGAGCCCCGCAGGGTGAATTTAATTTTTTCCAAGTTAAGCAAAAATAAAATGTCTTCAAGCCAAGCTTTACATGAAGGTGGCTGAGAGGATTTCCAAAGAAAAAGAATCCTCCTACGGGCAATTAACGAGGCAAAAGCGATAACATTGGATTGGGTGACCGACATATCAAGCTCATCCGGTGGTCTACCAAAGATTGCAATATGAGGGGATGGACAGATTCTCACCTTCAGAGTGTCCGAACACATATTAAAAAAGGAATACCAGAAACCAGATAGTTTGGGACAAGTCCAAAACATATGAGTCAAGTTACAAGGTGCTTGTGAGCATCTATCACACTCATCAACCACTTTATCTGGGTAGAATTTAGCCAGTTTGGCCTTACTATAGTGAAGTCTGTGTACTACTTTAAACTGTATCAGGCTAAGTCTGGCAGAACTAGAAGAAGAGTTGACGCCTTGCAAGGCTTCCTCCCAGAAGTTGTCTGAGAAGGACGTCTGCAGTTCTCTTTCCGAGCTCTCTCTGCTTTTATTGATGGCCATCATATTCACTGGAGAGAGGAGATCATAGAAATAGGAGACATGGCCCCTGGATAGAACGTCTGCCTTAACTCATTGAGTGCCATGGACGGACATGTTCGTCATTTCAAATAGTAACGTAGAGTGCCAAGGACGGACATGTTCGTCAATTGCGTTTTTTGACGGTGGGGCGTCGATCAAAGCCTTCTGCCTCTCCTGTACAAATATTATAGCTATTGGAGGTCTATAACCTATTTTACAGAACCCTTAGGTGGCGACAGTGCTCTCCAGGTTAACAGAAAGGCAGAGAAAAACAGAGAATAAGTCGTTGGGGAAACGGAAATCGCATCGCATCCGTATGCATCGATATGCATGAAGCGTTTTAACGTTAGATGTGCCTGCAGCAGGCAGCAGCCAATCTGCTCCCACAATTGAGCTCCTCCATGTCCGCTGCACAGCCCATTCGCATGATCAGCCGTTATTATTCTCAACTGGAAGCATACAGTAGTAGCCGGTGACAAACACACGCGGAAAAAGCTGGATGTCGCCGACGCGCACCCTTCACAGTGCAGACAGAGCAAACTCAGCAGAGAGCCACCTCCCATACAGGAGGAGTGTGCAGTTGAGGCGGGGCGGGGCGGGGGGGGGGGGGGGGGGGGGGGGGGGGGGGCACGCAGAGCAGCACACAACACTGACCCAGACAGACCCAGGCAGCAGGACAGGGTTGGCAAACGCAAGCCAGAATATCCGATGCCCACCAGCAGCAAATCAAGATCAGCAAGAAGCTGCAACCAGCAGCGCACGCAGGGGCCAGCGCTGCTGGTTGCAGCTAAAAATATTATTCTGCCAAACAAAATTCCCTGGCCTTCACTGTTTTATTGAAGGAAATTATTTTTGAGGTGTGACTACATCAGAAAATTAGCTTCAGAGTCAGTGATGTGTTTGAAATGTTTAATTTCACAAAAGGGCCATTATCTCAGCTTCTAGAAAAAAACTGCTCTTTTTTGTTAAATCAAGCTATCTTCTCCGGCTGATAACTAAAGAACGGAAAATGATATCAATAAACCTGTTTTTGCTGATGATAGAAAAGAGTCTCATCGTTCTTTTTGCGTGTTCATTGTTTACATAGTAATATCACACAATATTCTGTGGGCCTCGAGAAATCACTGAAAAAAGCTCTGAAACTCTGGCACTGGGAGCGTCCGTTCTCCAAAAGTGGCTGGCACTCAATGAGTTAAGCAGTAGATCTATTCCACTGGGAGACAGGATTTGAGGAAACAGAGCGGAGTGGGTTCTACCAAAGTTTCGTAGCTGAAAGTACAGAAGAAAATCCGAACGGGGTAGGTTAAAAACAGTATGAAGTTGGTCGAAGCTGGCAAACACACCGTCTATATACAAGTCTCCCAGGCGGCGGAGACCTCTTCCCTCTAAAAGTGAATAGTAAGCGTCTGACTTAGCAGGCAGAAATAGGTGGTCGCATGAGGTAAAGAAGACCAACCAAAATGACGCCTGACCTGTGCCCAGATCTTAAGAGAGCTTATCACAATGGGATTAGAAGTGAACTGTGAGAAAGATATGGGTAGGGTGCTACACGCAAGAGCCTGAAGTGATATAGAAGGGCATGACATGGCCTCAATCTGACACCAACAACTACTTTGGGGGGAGGTGAACCAGAGCATGATCTTATACACGTTGGCCGCCCAGTAGTAGCCCATGAGGTTTGGTAAGCCCAGTCCGCCATGGGACCTGTTCCCCTGTAGTAACAACTTGCCAGCTCTTGCGTGCTTGCCCGCCCAAATGAAAGAAGAGAGAATACCATCGATGGTAATGAAAAAGGATTTAGAAAGAAAAATGGGCAGACATTGAAAGATATATAAATATCTCGGAAGTATGTTCATTTTAACTGTTTGGACTCGACCCGCCAGAGAAAGAGGCAGGCGATCCCACCTTTGGAGGTCTGCTTTAACTGAGGCTGTAAGGTTAGTCAGATTCTTCTCCTGTAATGTACGGATGGATCGAGTGATTTGAATGCCAAGATATTTAAAACCAGAGTTGCATAATCTAAAAGGTATTGACGTAGATGGAATTCTGTCGGCCGGTTTATTAATAGGGAGGTTACTGTACTGGCCGGACACAGGTGTTGTGCGAAAAAATGATGCGTTTTGAATTGGATTAGGGGAACGAGGGTCTGGCGGGGCGGGAGTCTGTGTGCGCCGGGTGCTGGAGGGGGGTCTCCCCTGAGAAGGTGGGAGCTGGACGGGTATGCAGGCTTGGTGATGATCCAAGCAAGGATTTCCTGCACTGCACGGAGATGTGAAGACTGTCTGCGCTCAGGTGTACGTCTGCGTTTGCACTAAGACCAGCTATTTCCTGGCGTTAAAATTGAGAGCACCCAAGGCGATTTTATTCTAACACATTGCGCTGGAACGCCTATTTTGGAAAACGGGCAATGCCCAGACCTCTCTTTGCGCTCGGAACATACCGACGGTATCTTGCCAGAGCGCTAAATGACACTTGCGCGAGACAGGTGATAGGCTAGAGGCCCACGGACACGCCTGGGCCACGCCTACACCTGCGTCATCCCAGCGCAAAACTGGACGGTGGAGGCAGACGATACCTAAGACGCTGGGAAGATAGCAATAAGAGGCGCGCAAACGCAGGGCAAATGATAGCGCCATACGACGATAGGGCCCTATGTCTTTCTTGATATATGACAATATGAAGACACTTGAAGAGCAAGGGATTCTTGAAAGCATGAAAGGAGGATAAGATGAGAGTGGACAGAGTACCTGGGCAGCAGAGCAGAGTTATTTGGTGGGACACAGAAGAGTGCCTTGCCGAGCTACTGGATCAGCTCACTGTAGTGAGTTTAGACTGTGTGGAAGGACAGAGAGGCCAGGAAGTCTTGGACCTCCTGTATGGGTTTAGGAGGAGTTCTCAATGCTGAGGGAGAGAGGGAGAGAGAAAGGGGGAAGACAGAGGATGAGGGAGTTATTTCATCCTACTTCTGTTTGTGGACAAAATAGATGCCTCAGTCCTTGATTACCTGAGACTTAAGAAATACAATTAAAAATATATTCAGCATACCTGAGTACCTGAGAGTACTGAGAGCCCACTGTAGTCTTTTTAGACCGTGTGGAAGGACAGAGAGGCCAGGAGGGAGAGAGTGCTAAGGAGGGAGAGAGAGAGGGAGAGAGAAAGGGGGAAGACAGAGGATGAGGGAGTTATTTCATCCTACTTCTGTTTGTGGACAAGATAGATGCCTCAGTCCTTGATTACCTGAGACTTAAGAAATACAATTAAAAATATATTCAGCATACCTGAGTACCTGAGAGTACTGAGAGCCCACTGTAGTCTTTTTAGACCGTGTGGAAGGACAGAGAGGCCAGGAGGGAAAGAGTGCTAAGGAGGGAGAGAGGGAGAATAAAATCGATACGGCAATATATTACGATATTTTTTTCTGCAATACTGTATCGATATTTCAGAAAAATATCGTGATATCTCGCCATATTGATTTTTTTCCACAACCGTGTATTCATTGACACAATGAGAGTACTTTTTATTTCAGTGCATTCAGTAACACACTCAACACTAGTAGTTTTTACTCAATTTGTCCACTAAATATTACATATTACACTACCTGGGTGGTACACAGCAAGTTGTATTTTCAGCTCTATTTTTAAATGTTCATTAAATTATGTAGAGTATTACAATATATCGTGATACAATCGTATCGTGACCCATGTATCGTGTAGTGATGTGACGTTCGCGAGCCATCCGAGTCTATTGAACGGCTCTTTTCTATGAACGAAGGGAACCGAGTCCTACTTGAAAGCCGACACCTGCGTCATCCCAGCGCAAAACTGGACGGTGGAGGCAGACGATACCTAAGACGCTGGGAAGATGGCAATAAGAGGCGCGCAAACGCAGGGCAAATAATAGCACCATACGACGATAGGGCCCTATGTCTTTCTTGATATATGACAATATGAAGACACTTGAAGAGCAAGGGATTCTTGAAAGCATTAAAGGAGGATAAGATGAGAGTGGACAGAGTACCTGGGCAGCAGAGCAGAGTTCTTTGGTGGGACACAGAAGAGTGCCTTGCCGAGCTACTGGATCAGCTCACTGTAGTGATTTTAGATTGTGTGGAAGGACAGAGAGGCCAGGAAGTCTTGGACCTCCTGTATGGGTTTAGGAGGAGTTCTCAATGCTGAGGGAGAGAGAGAGGGAGAGAGAAAGGGGGGAGACAGAGGATGAGGGAGTTAATTCATCCTACTTCTGTTTGTGGACAAAATAGATGCCTCAGTCCTTGATTACCTGAGACTTAAGAAATACAATTAAAAATATATTCAGCATACCTGAGAGTACTGAGAGCCCACTGTAGTCTTTTTAGACCGTGTGGAAGGACAGAGAGGCCAGGAGGGAGAGAGTGCTAAGGAGGGAGAGAGAGAGGGAGAGAGAAAGGGGGAAGACAGAGGATGAGGGAGTTATTTTATCCTACTTCTGTTTGTGGACAAAATAGATGCCTCAGTCCTTGATTACCTGAGACTTAAGAAATACAATAAAAAATATATTCAGCATACCTGAGAGTACTGAGAGCCCACTGTAGTCTTTTTAGAGCGTGTGGAAGGACAGAGAGGCCAGGAGGGAGAGAGTGCTAAGGAGGGAGAGAGAGAGGGAGAGAGAAAGGGGGAAGACAGAGGATGAGGGAGTTATTTCATCCTACTTCTGTTTGTGGACAAAATAGATGCCTCAGTCCTTGATTACCTGAGACTTAAGAAATACAATTAAAAATATATTCAGCATACCTGAGAGTACTGAGAGCCCACTGTAGTCTTTTTAGACCGTGTGGAAGGACAGAGAGGCCAGGAGGGAGAGAGTGCTAAGGAGGGAGAGAGAGAGGGAGAGAGAAAGGGGGAAGACAGAGGATGAGGGAGTTATTTCATCCTACTTCTGTTTGTGGACAAAATAGATGCCTCAGTCCTTGATTACCTGAGACTTAAGAAATACAATTAAAAATATATTCAGCATACCTGAGAGTACTGAGAGCCCACTGTAGTCTTTTTAGACCGTGTGGAAGGACAGAGAGGCCAGGAGGGAGAGAGTGCTAAGGAGGGAGAGAGAGAGGGAGAATAAAATCGATACGGCAATATATTACGATATTTTTTTCTGCAATACTGTATCGGTATTTCAGAATAGCGCCATATCTCGCCATAATTCGTGATATCTCGCCATATTGATTTTTTTCCACAACCGTGTATTCATTGACACAATGAGAGTACTTTTTATTTCAGTGCATTCAGTAACACACTCAACACTAGTAGTTTTTACTCAATTTGCCCACTAAATATTACACTACCTGGGTGGTACACAGCAAGTTGCATTTTCAGCTCTATTTTTAAATGTTCATTAAATTATGTAGAGTATTGCAATATATCGTGATACAATCGTATCGTGACCCATGTATCGTGTAGTGATGTGACGTTCGCGAACCATCCAAGTCTATTGAACGGCTCTTTGCTATGAACGAAGGGAACCGAGTCCTATTTGAGAGCCGTTCATTTAATGTTGGGCCCAAATTTCACTGCCTGCCGCTCCCCACCACACACAGGGTAGACGTCCCTCCTTCTGCTAGTCCGCTGAGCAGGGACGATAGGTGCACTCGTTAATTGCTACCGGCGCATGGTGGGCGGACTCAGCTTAATATCAAGTGTTGCATGAATTGCATTCAAGGAATGCCAACTTTATTTACACGACACATTTCATATAAGTAAATTCACTGACTAAGCCGATCGATATGGTGTCACCTTGTGTAATGTTTACAATGCAGATAATTGACATTAGGTCTGGAACTACTGTATGAGTAGTAGCCTAATTTAATGCTGCTGCAGTCCACAGATGCAACATGAAATAGTGGTGGGCCTAAGAACAAATCTGATCCAAATCGTACTGTATCATTATCCTAGTGATTTCGCAGATAAACAGTAGCCTATTGCCCGGCCCCCTAAGAAAAAAACGGCTCTCGGAAAGGAACGGAGCCATAAGATCCGGCTCCCTTCAAAGAGCCGTAATTCCCATCACTAGTATCGTGATACGTATCGTATCGTGACGTCCTTGCCAATACCCAGCCCTAATATGTAATGGGAGGATATTTTACAGCTTATCAATAAACTTTATTGCCCAAAATTACATCAATGCAATAAAACAGTAAACTTCACTGGGAATGTAATAATTATAAATAACTAGAAATAGAAAACAAATAGAACAATTATAAAATATATTATAAAATACACATTGCAACAGAGCAATTTTTTTGTTTTATCATGCCAAATAGCTTCAAGGAGAGAGTTAAAATAGCTGGAATATACTAGAAAGCTATAGCCTCTGAGTGAATAAAGAATGGTACATTGTCGTCATTGTCTGACTGCATTGCTAACGTGAGCTACTTGATGTTGTTACCCTGTGCTACCTAGACTACTACTAAGGTTGACTTTGTTGTTAGCTAGCAAGCAAACAAAGTTCTTGACATTTCTTTATCTGCTCAGATGGGCTGTAATCATTTTCAACCCAGCTTGTCATTTCAACATGGCGTCCAGCAGCCTGTTGCACCAGCTGAACGTAAGTTCTGTCTTAAGTTAGGGTGTAAAGTCGACACTAACTGCTACGTTCAAACTAGTTAGTTTGACACTAAAGTTGTGTCTTTGTTTGGTTGCACCACGGAGACGTAAGGTACATCTTAACTAGTAGATCCTAAAGTCCATACTAACCAAAATAGTGTCGCAGACAATGACGTGTACAGTATCTGTGACCAATCAGTGAAAAGCACGGTGGAAACGGTGTTTATTTACGGTTGTTTAAGTAAGTGGAGTGAAAACAGGACATGTTGCCCACCGCAAATTAGTGCTTTCATATTTCATCAACACTAATCAAATGAGAACTTTATTGAGTAACGTTCGTTTAGGTTCATATTACTGTTAACGTTTATCTGTGAGCTCTTCATATATTGTAGGCTAATTTACCACCATCCTGCCTCGCTAAATTGTTGCGGTTATTTTAATTTGTATGCAGTGATGCAGCTTGTGGAAAACAAAAGCGTGAGTCATAAATATCAAAGGGTGTAATAATTTGATCACGGAGAGCGCGTTGGGGACGCAAAACAACGATGCGCCACAGTGCCAAGTTGCAATCCGTGCCAACTGCTATTTTACGGAGGACTTTACACCTAGTAAGACGTAGGTGTAAATTTTAAGTTCTAACTTATGCCTACGTTGTAACTATTTCACTTGGTGCAACCCAAATATTTTTAGTAGTGCGTAAACTCGGACTTAGTGAGACTTTACGTTCAAACTAGCTCGTTTCAACTACGCACAGCTGGTGCAACCCACTGCAGGATTCTAAGAATTTAAAACATAGCCTACTTTTGACACTTTTTCTTTTCAACAATAGCAAGCCTTCAGACCAATCAGCATACCAATACAATACTAGTAGAATTAAACGTTAATGTTGTTATTAGCTGTTAGCTTAGAGCTAACGGCTATTAGCAGCATAGCATCCATGGTTTTGCGACTTAAGCCTGAAGCTTGAACGCACGGTAGGTCAGAGATTTGCCACAGGTTAGGCCCTACCATAAACGAATGCAGCCATTACTCATTCAAAAAGCAATCAGATAGAAGAATCCAAACGAAAAGTTTCCTGAAAGTCTAATAGTACGCCTGCCAAAGCCGCCGTCTTGTTGTCACATCACCGCTCATGTCATGACGTCAATCTGCTGCGCCTAGCTGGGAGGTCCAGTAACGAGTCCGGAAATCATCGATGCTCAGCCCTGGTTCTTCACAGTTTTCGCCTATGGGAGTTTTGAATGGGTTTTTGGCGCGATGCTTCTAATAATCTCTCTGGGCAACGCTGGCTTAATCAAACGCGAACCAGTGTTTAGTAACATCATCTTCACACATGAATACCACTTTTATGAGTTTTGAAGCTTTTACATGCCGTTAAACGGGCGGCTAGCTAGCAAACGGCTAAATGAGACTACACTTTTGAGTCGATGGGGATATATAAGTCAATAACGTCACCACTTCAAACGACGAACAAGGAAATTCTCTTTCCCTCACCTGGTTCAGCCCCTTTCAGCCCGAGGTAATCAGTGCACACATCAACAACAGTCCAGGTTGACTGCTGACATGACGTGAAGCCTATGCGACAGTGTGTAGTTCGGGATTAGCTTAGCTCGAGCATTTTACTTCTAGGGCTCGCATTTACGCAACAAAACTCATGAAAGTGGTCCTCATGTGTGAAGATTATCCCGCTGAACCTTGGTTCGCGTTTGATTAAACTTGCGTTGCCCACAGACATTATTTGAAGCATCACGCCAAAAACCCATTCAAAAATCCCATAGACAGAAACAGTGAAGAACCAGGAAGTTCGGGACTTCCGCATTCAGCCTACAAAAATACGTCATCCCTGGACCTCTCTATACCTGCTGGGCAGGTAGTCAAAACCATAGCCACCTCGCCTCGTTTTATTTTTCCACCGTTTTATAAGAACGTAAATGCAACCTTTGTTGGTCAGCTGCCTTGTCACTCATTGTAACAGAAAAGTGTTAAATTTAACCATGGGGGCAAGGCAAGCCGGCCGGGGACTTGCTTGTTTTTTTCAGGTTGTTGTCTGGACAGTGGAACAGCCGTAGTGGAGGAGACTGTGAAAGAATCACACATTTCAAGTGAGTGGTCTGTTGGTGGTAGCATATTTTATTCGTGACATGATAACCACTTTGAGTCAGCTAGCCTCAACCTTCTTTATACAGTCAATGGTCTATGCTGCTGACTCACATTGAGGCTTGTTAGCAGATAGGCTACTGCATTTTAACATGCACGGTAGAAAGCTAACATTAGCTAGCTAAAGCAAACTAAGCTAACACTAGCCTAGCTTGGTACGTAGCTAACGCTAGTCCTAAACTCTTCGATGTTATCAATTGATTTGTGTAATTTAGCAGGGCTAGCTAACGTTAACATTTACCGTTTTTACCTGTACCGTGCAGGTTAACTTACGTTAGCGTTCATAACAGTTTTCAACCAACAGTTGACGACGCTAGCGTTAAAATAATTATAATTCAAGGGTAGCTACTTTCTAGCTAACGTTGCTGCTATTGTTGCAACATTAAATTGTACCAAACAATTTGAGTTTAATGACTGTTTACCCCGCTTTTTCATTTACATAAACTTACCGTGTGTTCAGTCTTCTGCAACATGCAATCTGTGCGAGGCTTGACAAAAGCCAGCTCGAGCCACTTTGAACGGCGTTAACTAGCGTTAAAATAATTATAATTCAAGGGTAGCTACTTTCTAGCTAACGTTGCTGCTATTGTTGCAACATTAAATTGTACCAAACAATAAGAGTTAAATGAATGTTTACCCCGCTTTTTCATTTACATAAACTTACCGTGTGTTCAGTGTTCTGCAACCATGCACTCTGTGCGACGCTTGACAAAAGCCAGCTCGAGCCACTTAGAATTTGAACGGGCGCCAATAATTATTGAACCTGCGCGAGCTATGAATCTGGCCAATAATACTCATCTTCTTCTTCTTCTTTTATGGTGGTTGGCAACCATGTAATGCATTACCGCCACCTTCTGAATTCTAGTAGTTCACACTACAAATTATTTACAGTAGACAAAAAGAAATACTATTTCCCCCAAAACGTTCTTTCTTTCTTCTTTCTTCTTAATATTGACCATCATTCCATATCAGCAGCACAGTTTATCATCATGGCAATGATGGTGATAATCATCATGTTCTTTTCATACCTTTTCCCTCTCCAGTTCCTGTACAACCATGCTATCTTCATTTCTTTCAAATCCCCATCTCTTAGCAGCTTCAGCATACGACATTCCCCTAGTTTCTTATCTTATTCACCTCTCAGTCTGAAATGGGTTGGGCAAAGGAGTTATGATATATGAAAATCTAAATGACCGGCTGATAACATAGCACATTTTTGTAAGTATTTTAACATAATATGCTGGCCGGCCACAGAAATAAAAAAAATGCTGTCATTTTTTTCAATTGATTAGAGAAATACAGTGGACAGTGACCATAGTTTTTGTTATTAGTGATGTGCATGGCTGATGGCTCATTCACTTTTGGAAAATGGGTCTCTGGAAATGGGTCATGCCTTTGGTGTGCTGGTTTGTGATATTACTGTTTATCCCATAGGAGGTGTGGGATCTTGCGGTGGGAGAACACTCTTGGGTCTTTGGTTGCTGTGATCACACCCCCTTGACAGACAACAGAGACAAGTCCTGAATGCAGAAGGACTCCGAAGCTTATCTGAAACTTGCAGAAGAAGCCATCCTGAATGAACGCTGCCTCAAGTCGGTCCATATGTACTTGACTTGCAGGTAATATATACGTACTATACTATACTGTATTTTCTCTCCATCCTCAGGGCCCCTTCAGCATCAGACCGTGGCCATTAGCTTGGGGCACACATTGACAAATCCTCAAGAACACAGGCATCAAAGGGCACAACAGAGTACACAAACACACACCTGAACCTTGAGTAGGTTACTTATGTAATTTTGAAGTCTAAGCAGCTGTTCACACGAGATGTGTGTATTTCAGATCAGAACGCTTCGGAAATCATGTCGAGAGCGCTTCCAGTGTGCACAGACCACAGCCACAGAGCCTTCCCCCCGCCCCCCTGCCGTCGCACACAGTACAGGTGAGGACGCAATACGGTCACACGGATGGTAGCCAGCTAGTTTCGTGTGTATGTGTTGTTGTCGATTGTTCGCACTGTAAACATGAAAGCCAGATTATTGGCAATTCTGGCAGCAGCAGAGTTTTAAGATCTCCCTGGCAGGAGAAGAGGTAGGAGGAGTGACTGGCGAGTAGCGTGCTTTTCCTCCAAATGTTCAACTTTTTTCAGCTTGAGACGCCCAGAGTGCTCCGTCAAAAAACACTAGCCACCAAGAGTGCTTAAACGCCAGGTGCGGTCCTTGAAAGAGGAGCGCTCCTAGCACGTCCTTGCCATAGAGAATGAATTGCAGAAAGGCGCTGGCTTCTGAAATACCATCCTGTGTGAACAGCCCCTTAAAGGAGAATTCCGGTTCCTGTTCAGGCTGAGTTGTAAAACATAAATACAGCTGGAAATAAGGTCAAGGTTGTAAAATACCGGACTTCTTCTTTAAGTGAAATTTATACTCGGGCATCAAAACCCTTGCCACGCACGCCGTAGGGCTATGCCGCGGCTGGCGAGCCTGCCAGTGTTGGCTGGCGGCGTGCAGCTCCCCAAAAATATGACACACCGCCAGGTCGACGCAGCTGATGTGAACAGCGCAACTTTGCGCAAGTGGGGAGATAACAGGAGAGAGTGAAAGCTACAACCATGTATGCACTACATTCTCTCCTTGGGCTAACTTCTAGTCATTGAAATCACACAATTACTGATTTTGTTGGGGACTCCCTCATCAAGCTGATGTTCGTGCATGTATGTCTAGTTGCCGCCGGCAACATCCCAAGTCGAGGTTGACATTGAATCATGTTAATTGTGTAAATGCGGTTTAAACTGCCAGCAGTGGAGATCTAACTCAAAAATAGAACATCAGACAGTGTTTTTGGACCCCTAAATGTTGAATCATCACTTATGAAGCCTCCAAGTTGAATCACAGCAGACAGCACCTTTTTTTTTACGCTGTGTCATTATACACAGAGCAACAGAGTATCGGCATGCTAGACCAGTGGTTCTCAAACATTTCTACACGAAGGACCCCTAAACTGACAAAGATTAGACCCCCATTTGATAGGATTTTGCAAGGCACGTTTTTTTGCGTTTAAGGCCCGTTTTAGCGCCGAAGGCCTGTGGGAGAATAGGGCCCATAGGCTATACTGAACAAAAAATATAAATGCAACACTTATTTTTTTGCTCCTATTTTTCACAAGGCAAAATAAAGATCCAATACTTTTTCTATGCACACAAAAGGTTTATCTCAAATTTTGATCACAAATGTGTTTAAATCCGTGTTCTCCTTTGTCAACATCATCCATCCACCTGACAGGTGTGTCATATCAAGATGCTCATTACAATAAAATGCCACTCTAAAATGTGCAGTTTGATCACACAACACAGTGCCACAGATGTCGCAAGTTGTGAGGGAGTGTGCAATTGCCATGTTGACTGCAGGAATGTCCACCAGAGCTGTTGCCTGTTCATTTAATGTTCATTTGACTTTCCTTCAAATGCAACTTGCAAGCTGTCATCATGGTGATGACATGGTTGCACATTGTGTCCATGATATCCTGAACTTGAAGCTTTCATAACATTTCCACTTACGAAGTTGTGAATACCACTGGAGTGGGGGGGGGGGGGGTTCATATGGACCTTGTGAACACGGTAAACACAACCCCATTTGACAGCAGCATTATTGTAAACAGCCCATGGCACACCTGTTCAGTAATCATGCTGCCACACCTGTCAGATGGATCAAGGGTGTCACTTTATGTTGAAAAGTGGTGTGGACATAATGTACACTCACAATTTCCCATGTCGTAAGCACGTCATAACCACAAGCTCACAAGTTCCATTTGAAGGCAGCATAACACATTGGAGATGACTTATGGTAGTGAAATGAACATTCAATTAACAGGCAACAGCTCTGGTGGATATTCCTGCTTGCCAAGTACATGCTCCCACAAAGCTTGTGACATCTGTGTTGTGTGTTAAAAGTGCACATTTTACAGTGCCCTTTTATTGTGACCAACCCAAGGCACACCTGTCAGGTTGCTGGATTATCTTGACAAAGTGCTCACTAACATGGATTTTAAACACATTTGTGAGCAGAATGTGAGAGAAGTAAGCCTTTAGTGTGCATAAAAAGTCTTACATCTTGTATTTCAACTCGTGAAAAATGGGAGCAAAAACAAAAGTGTTGCATTTATAATTTTGTTCAGTATATCATTTTTTTTTTTGAAAGTACAAATCATTAAGCTAATTGTAACCACTTTTACCCCAATAAGGTACTGCAAGCTTGACACCAAGGAATCAAAGAAGTGGACGCTGCAGACAGTGAAGGAAGTGAAGAACTACAGCTACATTCCCGCACTTAATATATTGTCATCTGGTGTGGGTATGCCGCCTGGCAATCAGTGATGTGAAGGAAGCCTGACAATTCCGGACTTCTAAGAGTTCACCCACAGAAGACTTGTTACATCTTATACATGTTGAAATTGGGAGTCCAGTCAGATCTGCTCCAAGATGTAATAGGTTCTTCCTTGGCTACACCCTTCCATCAAGTTTCATGAAAATCAGCCGATTAGTTTTTCTGTAATCCTGCTAACAAACAACACTGAATACAGGTAAGGTGGTAACGGTCTAAACGCAGATGCGCAGTGTCAATTAGGCCTACACCCTACTTGGGCGAAAGAGGCTACAAAGGTATTGTATAAGGGCATATGACATGTCCACAGTTCAACTGGCTTAAAAAAAAAGTGCAACCGGAATCTCTGAATGTCATTTACAGCTCTGGAAAAGTGACTGTTGAGGGGGGAAAAAGCAGTGCCTCTCAACATTAACAGGATCATGGGATTTAAATGTATATTCTGACAGTCTCCTTTAAGCAATGGAATGAAGAGATCACACATTTTATTTGAAGGTAAATGGGTTGAAAACTATGGAGGAACATCATACTGATAGAGTGCACGCTGAACATTGGGAGATCATTTGTCATTGCATTTCTTGAATGAAATAAAAACGGAACTATATTGAATTAAAGAAACACTTGAAGGTCTGTGTGTCTCAAATCCATGAATGTCATCACATGGCCACTCTAGTAACAATTTTATGAAATGCTGAATTCCATCTTTTCCATGTAACCAAAATACAGCTGTATTTTTCTTCTTCTGTTAACTGGTGAGCTGTTTCCAGGGTTCCCACGGGTCCTTGACATCCTTGAAAGTTTTTGAAAATTGACATGGGTCATTGAAAGTGCTTGAATTTGTAGGTTTTGTGCAAGAATAGGAATAGAAATTGAAAACACAACATAGCCTGTCATCATTAACGCAGCACAATTGAGAAAGTGTTCACACATTCAAGCCTCTCTTTTTAAGAGTTGTCTGTGAGCTTCTGATTATACAATTCTCATTGTTGTAAACAGTCATTAAGTTCGATCTGTGTCTCAAACTATGCTATGTTGGATCCCTGAATTTGAGGGAATTGGCAATTGGGGCAGGAAAGTCCTTGAATTTGATGTTTCAAGAAGGTGTGGAACTGGGAACCCTGTGTTTGCTAACTGCACAGGTCTTCTCCACAATTGGCTTGGCATAACTTGTTTATGCATAACGCTACAGCTACGTTATGCAGAAGCTATGTAAGCTTATGCAGTAAGATATGTAGCTAGGTAGGCTACACTGATGTGGAGGTAAAACGATATATCCAGTTTCCCTTCGCTGCATTTATCTGCCAGCTTGACTCAGAATAAGGTTTTACATGCAGGATTTTTTTTTTTTATTTTTTTTTTTTAACTTTCAGTAGGCTATTGCAAGCTATGCTTTTATTGGGTTTCCTTTAGTGAAGGCTGTACGTGATTTCAGTGTATTTTCTTGATAGCAATTATTCCATTTTGGGTAACGTTAGCAGCTAGTATTGGGCTACGGTACATTTAATTTCAAATCACATCTCAAAAGGATGTGGAACGTATAATTCAACTCCATTCGTGGAAACCAAATAAATTCCTCGTTTGAAATATTATTAGCCTATTACAGTATAATGAATCTTGAAAGACCCAACTGCTTCGTTGTGTTATGTTAGGGAGTTTAAGCTCTTAACGTTATAATACAACATAGCCTATTAGCGATACACTCTTAACGTTATAATACAACATAGCCTATTTTATGAGCTTATGTCATTAGCCATTTTTTCATGTAAAACCTTATTCTGCAAAGTAACTCCAGTCGGCAGATACATGTAGAGGAGGAAGAAGACACCGGTATCTGTTTACCTGCAGATCTGCTCACCTAAATCGTCAGCCTGGGCAGACTGGCTAATGCTTTCTAACGACCGTGATTTTCCAAAATGCGCACGTAAACACCAAACTGCCTTGCTAGCTCAATCTAGTTGTAAATAAGATATCTGCTCAAAAAATATTTTTTTCATTCACAGATTTAGCTACTATCTCTGAATTTCACATGCTAAACTAGCTAGCTTTTAAGCTAGCTCTAAAAACTAGCAAACAGGAGGTGCCCAGGAAACTTGTCTGGAAGAAACGAGAACTCTTCAAGAGGTTCCTCCGAAGAACCCTTTTAATAATGGTTCCTCCAGGAACCCCTTTGAAGTTATTACAGGTTCCTCGAGTAACCTATCCTCTAAATTGAGCTGTTAAGGTTCCTCCAGGAACCCCCCAAGCAAACAAGGATCCTTGAGTATCTCCAAAGTTCCTTGAGGCTCTCCTAATTCTAAGAGTGCAGCGACGTGAAAATCTGCATGTCCATGATGGACCAGTTTAGCCGCGTATTAGCCTGAGTGATCATCAGGGCGGCTTTAGCGGAAAATGCTTTATGATATTGGTAGAATTATTTGCCGTGGTTGGTGTGGAGGTCCCCTATTAGCGCCAGATATTTGTCTAGCTCATGGCGGCGCTCTGGGTACACGTCGCAAATCACGTCGCGATAGACGTCAAACGTGTTCAGGAAGTCGCCTAAGGAGAGGTCTTTGGGCAGGCGGGGGTCGGATCACTTTAAATAGACGGGGGCGTCTGGGTCACCCATAACCTTCCTTTTACACTTGGGGGATGGCAGGAGGATGCTAACTAAATGAATGTCTCTGCCCTGCAAAATCTGAAAGAAAAAAAAAAGGCATACCAAATGGGACGGCGGGCGTGGCAGACGCCAGGGTATTCATCTGGGCGGGTTGGGTGGTGGTGGGGAACACGTCAGCTTGCTGCACGGGCGGGGGCGGGATCGGCTGCTGAGCCGGCTGGGCTGAGGCGAAGGTGGGGGGAAAGGGGGGGGGGGTGTTTCCAGAGCCCTCAGACGAGCCTCCACGGATCTGCTAGCATCTAGCAGGGACAGCAGAATGGCTCTTGACGACCCCTGTCGGCTCGGCGGAGCTGCGAACGGGGCCATTTCCGCTTCCGGGGCGGCAGCCTGGAGGTCAGTGCGACCAGGGAGATTATGGCGTCTCACAGCGGCCCCGCGGCCTGCTTTTCCTCGGCACCTCCCAGCTCTCGAGGCAGCTTCCTCTTCTGGTCTTCGTCCGTGGCCTCTGCCTCCGGCTCGCTCGCACGCGTTACAGAAAGTGTATGAAACCCATGACCAAAATAGTCCTACATTCTGTCATTGTGTTACTTATGGATGGAATTCACATCTGAATGAAAACATATTTGAATGATTTCAAATCCTTGACTTGCTGTGGTAAGTGATGTAAAATATATATATATAACTTTATAATTCACAAATTGAAATTGATGATATATGCCAAGTCCTGGAAAGTGAAAATGTAAGTAGCGAGGGGAGGCTGGTGAAAAGAAAACAAGACAGGTAAGATAAGATGGGGGCAGTGGTGGCCCAATGGTTAGAGAAGCGAGCTTGTGACCGGAAGGTCGTCGGTTCAATCCCCGGGACCGGCAGGATAAATCTGGGTGGGGAAAGTGAAAAGGCAGCGCTTGCCCCTCCCTCATTACCACCACTGAGGTGCCCTTGAGCAAGGCCCTTAACCCGCAACCGCTCCAGTGGAGCTGCTCAGTGGTCAACAGATGAGACTGTGGTTGTACTGGGCAGCTTCCAGGTATGAATGTGTGTGTGAATGTGAACAGGGCGCTCCTGAAAAAGAGAGCATTGCTCTCAGTGAGACTCCCCCTGTATAAATAAAGGTAAAAAAAAAAAGTATGAATGTGTGTGTGAATGTGAACAGGGCGCTCCTGAAAAAGAGAGCATTGGTCTCAGTGAAAAAAAAAAAAAAAAAAAAAAAGTATTTTAAAACGAAATCAAAATGAATAAAATATGTACATTGCAACTATCGACATAGAGCTGTAGATTTTTATTGCAAGCAGTCTTCCCTCAGTCTTTTCAGACTCTGAGCTGTCTTCGTGGCTAGAAAAGAACGTTCATAGTCCTCCTCTTTGAAATGACGACTGCAAACTTGCACGTCCAAGCTAGCCTGGGTAAACCCATCCCCCACGTGACCTGCTCTCAGACCTGTTCTCAGTCACTAGGGTCTGGAATCCCACCATTGTTAAACGATTTCCTGCGGTTGTTGGGCCCCCCTCGACCACTCCACCAGCCAACCGTCATCCAATCAGCTTAGTGCACAGAGCACATGTGCAGTGCAACAGATGGCGTCATCACTCTGCGACCTTTGTTGTTAGCGCTCAAGCTAACTCCACCTAGCTAACTCACTAGGCTACTGCTAGCAACCACAACCGGAGCGCGATGGCTACTAGCAATGTGAACGATTTTTGCAGGTTGTGTAAGAGAAACCTTCGTTCTAAAGGCAAGTTGGGCAGCTGCAAACCACTCGAGAAGGGGGTATTTCTACGCCTGGAGAGGGTTGGTGTGAAACTACACCAACAGGATAGCAAATCATGTCGGATTTGCTAGAGTCTGACTGAGGTATGTACTTGTAACCTAATGTACTAGTGCTGCACGATTAATCTACACTTCCCCCGTGCACTCCCGCAAATAAGTAATGTTATGCGCAGCGCAGCCAGTTTATCAGATAATTTCGCCGTAAAATGTGTCCAGGTGATGAGAAGCCCCAGCTGTACAAGCTGTCCTTTGTATGGTCGCTGCCCGTCCGCTCAGACCCGATTTCGATATAGCGTTTGGTGATCTTTTGATCAACAGACCTCATAACTTGATCTCAATGTGATTTTACCTGATTAACTCATTCATGGCCAGTTTAGGACTGCCAATATTTAGCACAGGCCAAAGATTTTCATAATTGTTGGTCATCTTTCAAGACCCACAGTAAATTATCTATTAGCACCAAAGTGATTTGCAATACCTCAAAATGAAGATGTACGTCTCTGGGTTCACCAGGAAAAAAAAAGTGAGCTTTTAGCATGTTCTGTACTCTACTTATAGCCATTTATATACACCCTGTTTTCACCCAAAAGGTCTCCCTGAGAAGATAAACAGGAGAAAAGGCAATTTTTGTAAAGGGCACAATCTCAGGCAGAACTCGCTCTCAATTCTTTTATTTTGAACTGTATTGACATCAGACATGTAAATATTATTCGTTATGACACAAATGACAAAAAAAAATATATATATATATATATATATATACACATGAAGTGCTTTTTTTTTACATTCAACAATACAGTTTACTCAGTGTGAGTGAGTGTGCAGACAGACACACAGACAGACAGACAGACAGACAGACAGACAGACAGACACACCGACAGACAGACAGACAGACAGACAGACACACACACACACACACACACACACGATCCCCCTTTTATCTTTGTTACGTTGTTTCCGGGTCTGAGTACTGCTGGCGTCTGCTGCTGTGACTGCCGCTTCTGCCTTGTTAGCTGTTCGTGTGTTTATTTTGTTTTGTTCTGGTCCACCCGTCCTCGTCCATGTCTCCCTGTCCTATCCTCCCTGCTATTTGATCGTTCCCGTTTTCCCCTCGGCTATTCAACACGTCCTCACCGCCCTCTGGATTACCCGTCAAACTGATCGATCATTTCCTCATTCCTCCGATGATCAAACACATCTCTGGATAACTTTCTCCCGTTTTCTCCCGGCTGGCACACAGGAGTCAAACTGATCGATCATTTCCTCATTCCTCCGATGATCAAACACATCTCTGGATTACTTTCTCCCGTTTTCTCCCGGCTGGCACACAGGAAGGCGACCAGCTCGTGCAGCGCGCCGAGGGGCATTTCAATGGCGTTTCTCCTGTCTGCACAAGGAAGCGTTTATCCGTTTTCTGTTTTTCCTCCTGCTCAATTTCAAAACAACAGCTGCGGTATGTGTTTGTTCACGTGTTGTCGGCTTGTCTTAGATGCTAGGGACCTGATACTATGTCACAGGCTGGGGAAGTGTTTGAACTACGCGCTGTACTAATAAAAACAAAAACACATCAAACACGTCATTGGCCCTCTGGGCTATTCCTGAAAACACGTCAAAGACGTCTTTGGCCCTGAATGAGTTAAATAAAGGTTATATAACGGGGAGCTATACTGTTACGTGTGTTTACCAACATCATTAAAATATCATAAATGTATCGCTGTTTTAATCAATGGCTACGTTGCTAGCTAGCCGTAGACCAGCTATGAACCCCAGTTTGGATGCTCACTGCCCGTCCACTAAAACGCGATTTCAATATAGTGCGAGGTGATATTTTGATCAACAGACCCCATAACGGGGATCTATACTGTTACATGTGTCTACTAACATCATTAAAAGATCATAAATGTAACGCTGTTCCTGGTACTTTAGTTTTAATCTAAGGCTACGTTGCTAGCTAGCTAGCCTGCCTGCCTTGGCAAAACAACACACACACACTACATCTCTCTCTGTCTAGTCACTATAGCCTGGATGACGTTAGCTAATGCTACCCAGCCTTACATTGGCATATGCTGCATTTAGCTTGTGGTATTATGTAGGCTACAGTAATATTGTATAGCTGGCTAGACAGACAAGTTTATCTGGAATCAGTGTGACAAGATCCCTGCTGCTAGCTTGTCTGCCTTTCTATGTCAGAGTATCCAGCTACAGTATCTGCATTACATGCTACACCATGCAAACAATTAGCCCACCATACTACTGGACTGTACAGTATTGCTGTGAAAAAGTTAGATTTGATTGTGTAATTGTGTTTGGTAAGAAAGACATTCGATAAATGACTGACTTTTCCTCATCGGCTGTAGTGGGTTAGCGAGGTAACGTTAGCTAGATTACGGGAGCATTTAAGATCTAATGAATTCTAGAAAAACATGTCAGAAGCTAGCTAACGTTAGCCACGTGTAACATACAGTAACTACTATGTTTTATATTATTAGAGCTTCCAAGAAGAGAGAACATCGTCTCTGCCAATGACTCCTGTGACGGTGGTCAGGGAATGAAAGAGGAACAGGACAACTGTCTACACGGACCCAAACCTCGATCCCTGCTGCAGATGGCCGCAGATCTGGAGAGATATTTGTGGCTGTGAAGAACAGTCATCATCTATACAGTGATATGATCTAGTTATCAGGGACACGCTGTCTTATCTGCATAAATCATATTGAATAGTACCAGACAAAACCTTCAAAACAAATCAAGCTCTGGAATTTTTTCAATTGGAGATGTGTAGGGACCCTGACTATATGGATCACCTGGACATATCATTAAATTTTATAAAACTGCAATTATGCAACAATTACATTTTATGTACAGTACTTGTTAGTATAGTTTCATGTTTGGTTTTACCTGTAATAAATGGGGACATTTACATCAGTGGCTTTTATTTACCATCACAGCATAAATGACAATGCATAACCGGTAGTAGTCCTTATCAATGCTCTCCAAAACACATCCTACAGGAGAACATAAAACTGTTATTCTTTGCAATTCTTTTAAAATCAATGCTAAAACATTTTAGGGTAAAATATTGACACGAGTAACTGGTGATCTGCAGATGATGTAAACTTTTGTAATAAATGTTATCTCTTGTACTTCAACCTCTGTCTAGTCAATTATAGGACAAGATACACTTAGCCTACTGTAACACAGTCTTGGGTTTTGTCTTCATTGCCTAGAATTATTATTATTATTATTAAAACGATTATGAATTATATTCGCTAAACATTATCTTAACAGACTTACCAGCTTAGGCTTCATTCTGTGATGCGTTTGTTATGGTTTGTTGTTGTTCACTTCCTCCCAGCATGCATTGTGCTACTGTATTTCGCTACTAAATAGCAACCAAATGAGCCGAAATAGATATGAAGGTAGATCTCAATTTTGTGTAATGGTAACACAACCTGCAATTGTATAACATTTCAATATTGGACCATATAAAACATCGAAATGAAAACACCACCCTATGTGAAACATATATGTAATCCTGGTCTATATATACCCCTCGTCGATGGTACTTGGTACTTTAGTTTTAATCTAAGGCTACGTTGCTAGCTAGCTAGCCTGCCTGCCTTGGCAAAACAACACACACACACACACTACATCTCTCTCTGTCTAGTCACTATAGCCTGGATGACGTTAGCTAATGCTACCCAGCCTTACATTGGCATATGCTGCATTTAGCTTGTGGTATTATGTAGGCTACAGTAATATTGTATAGCTGGCTAGACAGACAAGTTTATCTGGAATCAGTGTGACAAGATCCCTGCTGCTAGCTTGTCTGCCTTTCTGTGTCAGAGTATCTAGCTACAGTATCTGCATTACATGCTACACCATGCAAACAATTAGCCCACCATACTACTGGACTGTACAGTATTGCTGTGAAAAAGTTAGATTTGATTGTGTAATTGTGTTTGGTAAGAAAGACATTCGATAAATGACTGACTTTTCCTCATCGGCTGTAGTGGGTTAGCGAGGTAACGTTAGCTAGATTACGGGAGGATTTAACGATCTAATGAATTCTAGAAAAACATGTCAGAAGCTAGCTAACGTTAGCCACGTGTAACATACAGTAACTACTATGTTTTATATTATTAGAGCTTCCAAGAAGAGAGAACATCGTCTCTGCCAATGACTCCTGTGACGGTGGTCAGGGAATGAAAGAGGAACAGGACAACTGTCTACACGGACCCAAACCTCGATCCCTGCTGCAGATGGCCGCAGATCTGGAGAGATATTTGTGGCTGTGAAGAACAGTCATCATATATACAGTGATATGATCTAGTTATCAGGGACACGCTGTCTTATCTGCATAAATCATATTGAATAGTACCAGACAAAACCTTCAAAACAAATCAAGCTCTGGAATTTTTTCAATTGGAGATGTGTAGGGACCCTGACTATATGGATCACCTGGACATATCATTAAATTTTATAAAACTGCAATTATGCAACAATTACATTTTATGTACAGTACTTGTTAGTATAGTTTCATGTTTGGTTTTACCTGTAATAAATGGGGACATTTACATCAGTGGCTTTTATTTACCATCACAGCATAAATGACAATGCATAACCGGTAGTAGTCCTTATCAATGCTCTCCAAAACACATCCTACAGGAGAACATAAAACTGTTATTCTTTGCAATTCTTTTAAAATCAATGCTAAAACATTTTAGGGTAAAATATTGACACGAGTAACTGGTGATCTGCAGATGATGTAAACTTTTGTAATAAATGTTATCTCTTGTACTTCAACCTCTGTCTAGTCAATTATAGGACAAGATACACTTAGCCTACTGTAACACACAGTCTTGGGTTTTGTCTTCATTGCCTAGAATTATTATTATTATTATTAAAACGATTATGAATTATATTCGCTAAACATTATCTTAACAGACTTACCAGCTTAGGCTTCATTCTGTGATGCGTTTGTTATGGTTTGTTGTTGTTCACTTCCTCCCAGCATGCATTGTGCTACTGTATTTCGCTACTAAATAGCAACCAAATGAGCCGAAATAGATATGAAGGTAGATCTCAATTTTGTGTAATGGTAACACAACCTGCAATTGTATAACATTTCAATATTGGACCATATAAAACATCGAAATGAAAACACCACCCTATGTGAAACATATAATCCTGGGTCTATATATACCCCTCGTCGATAAAACGTGATTTAGGTAAGTGACAGCGTAACGCGCTTCTACTGGCATCTCCTACTGTGATGTCCATGTCCGCTCCAATAAATTGGCTCTACTTCACATTTTAGTTTTACAATAAAAACACATTTATGCAATGACTTTACATAATGTAGGCTATATTTATGTGCATCATCCTACCTGCAGCAGGAGAGAGAAAACTTTATAATAGCCTATTACTGTATAGCCTGGATGACGTTAGCTAATGCTACCCAGCCTTACATTGGCATATGCTGCATTTAGCTTGTGGTATTATGTAGGCTACAGTAATATTGTATAGCTGGCTAGACAGACGAGTTTATCTGGAATCAGTGTGACAAGATCCCTGCTGCTAGCTTGTCTGCCTTTCTGTGTCAGAGTATCTAGCTACAGTATCTGCATTACATGCTACACCATGCAAATATATTTCGATATAATTCAAACAATTAGCCCACTGTACTACTGGACTGTGTATTGCTGTGAAAAAGTTAGATTTGATTGTGTCAAGTGTTACATGTTATATTTTTAACTGAGCTTTGCGGAATTACCTCAACACAATTGTGTTGTGTATCAGCTTTAAATATCCAATATATACAGCATTAAACAAACGACCAGCAGCATTCAAATGTGCAAAAACGTTATATTTATTGAAATGTGGTGATCTCATGTCACATTACATAATGTTATGCCCAAATGGTCTACTGCCCAGAAGCGTCACTTTACATTTGGTAGGGAATTGTTTTAATTATGTTAAACCAGCGTTTATCTTCCATAATGCATTAAATCATAATCACAATGCTATGAAGACATTAGCTGATCACCACAGAGCAGCACAGACAAGTTTATCAGATAATTTCGCCGTAAAATGTGTCCAGGTGATCAGCTCTGATGAGCTCTGTTTTCACTTGAATTTCCTCCACGTAGTTGCATAGCCATATAGCTAGCCAGCTAGTAGCTAGCTCGGGAGCTATGCTTTGAAAAGACGAAAAGCTAATGGCTACCAGTGCTTAAGCCGCAGCAGCTGTTACACGTCATTGACAAAGACGCACTCTCTGATTGGCCGATCACGGCAGGACTGATGTTGGCAGTCACGCCATCACTCATTGGCTGCGGGTCTGCGTGGGTCTTTCAATCGCCCCAGCAATCGATTTGAATGGCCCGTTCGCTAGAGCCTAGTGACTGGGAACTGAGAGAGCAGGTCACGTGGGGGCTGGGTTTACCTAGGCTACGTCCAAGCTAGCTGTAATGGAGCCCTATGCTAATGCTAGCTACCTAGGGTAGCCGTATAGCGCTCTGTATCTTTTGGGAAACAATGCGAAGTAAGCGCTTTGCCCGTTTCCTCTGCTTCTCTCCTCTTCTTCGCCATGCACGAGCTAACTACACATTTAACCGTTGCCATTATCGTTTGATGAACAAACAAAGTAAAGTTGAGTAGTAGCAACATTGCGTGAAGAATGTTGTTTTTTTTACGACAGCCAAGCGCCCCCGGGGCCTGCGGGCTGTGCATGGACTTAGAAGGCCACGAGCACAGTGCATTGTGGGAAGGGAGTATTTCTGCCCCTTCGCAACTGCCCCTCCCCTCCCACCCCCACACCACCCCACAGAGTGGATTTTCTTTGATTTCTATGGCTAGGAACCATCGATTTAAAAAATTTAAACGGATTCCAACTCCATGGCCCCTATCGTTGCATCAGCGTAGGAACTAGGCCGAGCGCCTGGCGCAGCGCTGATCAGTGGGCGTGGACCAGCACACTTGATATCTTGGTGTTGGCGCTACACGCAGCCTAAAGCATTACAACCACGCCTTTTAAGTGTAAAATTATGCACAGTCATGCTCATTGGATAAGTGCAATAAACGAATCACACGCTTGCCTTTTAAGCTCCAATTCCAGTGGTCCAGTAAAACCAGACAAAGCCAAGCGCTCTGCTCCCCCCCCCTCCCTTCATCCCGTCTGTCTGTCTCCATATATAGGCTATTATTCCATATATTATTATGCTTCTCAAACCAATCTAACTGCAGTTTAAATACTGCAAGCATGTAAATACACTACACTAGCAAGATCAAAGTGAAAAGAATGTTCTAAATGCATCAGCTAGAAAAATATAGCCTATCCCTATATGATGAGATTAATTAGATTGGTGAAAGTTTGTCCAGAAAGATATCGTTTTCTCTCCCGTGCTGCAGGTAGGATGATGCACATAAATATAGCCTACATTATGTAAAGTCATTGCATAAATGTGTTTTTATTGTAAAACTAAAATGTGAAGTAGAGCTAATTTATTGGAGCGGACATCACAGTAGGAGAAGCGCGTTACGCTGTCACTTATCTAAATCACGTTAAATCGACAAGGGATATATATAGGCCCAGGATGACATATAGGTTTCACATAGGGTGGTGTTTTCATTTCGATGTTTTATTTGGTCCAATATTGAAATGTTCTACAATTGCAGGTTGTGTTACCGTTACACATTATTTAGACCTACCTTTATATCTATTTCGTCTCATTTGGTTGCTATTTAGTAGCGAAATGGAGTAGCACAATGCATGCTGGGACATTACACAGGCAGTGAACTTACAACTTCTTTTTCCTATGGGACGTGTGTTGTGTCTGTCTGAGCGAGGGAGTCAGAGAGAGAGAGAGTCGTATTGTGCCTGTCAGACTGAGGAGAGAGAGGGAGTGACACAGAGAAGGGTGACAGAGGAGAGCCAGAGGAGTGCTCCGCGCAACCAGCGCACTGAATAGGCCTGGTTTTCAAAAGCGCAAAGCGCTAAATTTACGCCAGTTGGGAAGATATCATTAGGCCGATATTTAAGGCCGAAACGCCCATTCTCGCCCATTCAGGGAGTGCGCCACGCCCATTCAGCGTAAAGCGCATTTACCAGCTTAAAGCCCTGTTGATATCTTCCCGAGGCAGGCGCAAGGCACGTTTTTTAGCGCCGAAGGCCCGTTTTAGCGCCGAAGGCCTGTGGGAGAATAGGGGCCCATAGGTGCGTTACATTTACTAGATCTTCATATTCACACCAGAAAAGCCATCCTTTAAGTACACTGAGCCATGTTTTGACCACATTTCATGACCCATGTGGTAAACTTTGATTTCTGACTGTCATCTCAAGTAATGTGCTGTGTTGAGAGAGATCAACACAAATATTTACATTCAATAAAAAAAGAGTTTGGTGATTCTATTCATGTGCTGATACGATCATTTGATACTGAAATGGCAGTACTGAACATATAATGGCGTTTCATTGATTTTTAGTTTAGTTTCATTGACTTTATCATGGGCCATTCACTGTACTATGTAAACAGCGGTGCTCTGAGCAACGCTCTGTGTATGAACACCTCGACCCAAGCGCGGAGTGCGCGCCCACCGCACCCGGTCTGCTGAGCTCCGCCTCACGCTGCCTTCCTGGAGCAGACAAACACGCACTGCAGTGTGTGGTCAAAACCGCACAGAAGATCATTGGCTGCAGCCTGCCAACCATCAGTGACATCTTCCAGGACAGATGCAGGAATAAAGCTGCGAAAATCATGAAGGACTGTACCCACCCTGCCAATGGACTGTTTGCCCCCCTCCCCTCTGGTAGGAGGCTACGCAGCATCAAAGCCAGAACCACCAGGCTCAAGAATAGCTTCTTTCCGGTGGCTGTGAGAATCATGAACAATGTATAACCACTCCTCTGTGCTGCTCGTGTAATGTACTGCTGCTACTTCTTATAACGTTGCTTACTTTAGTTTTCACGTATCTAATTATATACATATATATTATCTTTTATATATAGTACATAGCATGTATTATATCTATATATGTATATATCTAAACTGCTGCTCGTGTAATAACGTTTTACCTTATTTTTCACGTATCTAATTATATACATATATACGGTATTATCTTTTATAGTACATAGTATGTATTATATCTATATATGTATATATCTAAACTGCTGCTCGTGGAATTAACTGCTGCCACATTCTTTGCACTTTAATGCCGCCAGCTGTGAGCGTAACAAAATGCACTTTAAGTGGCTCCTATGTTGAGCCACACATTGCACCTTAAATGTCTCCCTTGCTCTTACATCAGGTACTATGTTGATTTTTATGTTGTTTCTATGTTGTTATTTTATTGTTCTCCTTTTAGTACTGACAGTTGTTTTAATTATATTCTAGGTATAGTTGATATATCCACCAGGACCTTGAGTTCGTATTTCGTTCCCTTCCATGTCTCATGTTTTGGAATGACAATAAATATCCTTGAACCTTGTATGTCCTAAGCTTTATACTCTCTGCGGGTTTCTGCTCCCGGAAGTGAACAGAAGTTTTGAAAATTCCACTTTGTCCGCAGCGGCGTCCGCGTAATTACAAAATTTGGGGTGTGCACGGCCAGGTGAAAACCATCCGCACAGGAGCCTTGCGGAGGGGCGTGTCTGCTGATTTGATGTCACCTTTCCGCACGGACACTTGCGGTCTTCGCGGATGCGTCAAGCATAATTCCAGCTTCACAAGGCTGCTTTCTTGCTTTATAAACCCATACCTATACCTATAACTTCAAAAGACTTGCAATATAATGTATTATGTAATACAGTTATTTATATCACAAAGATAATATAAAACAAAAAATAAAGGGGGGGGGGGGGTCTAATTTTTCGGTTTGTTTTTTGCGCCAAACCGAATGCTTTATGGTCACTCACGATTCAGTAGGTCACAGGTTGGCTTGGTTCCAGCCTTAAAACTTGTTATATAAGGATTTTTTCCAGGGCAAAGACGTCACGAAAAAGTCACGTGCCTGTTGAGCTCTATAAAGACAATGGTTTTCATTTACCTTTTTTGTTTGTTTGCCTTGATTCCTGCAGGGCTTAAAATTCACTTTGCAAAATCGGGGGGAATTCCCCCCTTATGTTCTTCAGATAGGGGGGATTAATAGACTTTAGGGGGGATTTTTTCCGCCGATACGATAACTGGTAAATATCTGCTTCTCCTATCCGATAACAGATACGATAACCAATCATAATTTCACTTTTTTGTATTTAAGAAAAGTTGTTCTTAACCTGTAGTTTAAGCACACCTGGGGCATCATAATAATAATATGAGTGTCAAGTGTATCACTCAATAGAGGGAATGCACCGACGCCACGCCCCCTCCCGAACACGCCCCCTCAGCCGGACTGAGCAGCACTGAGTGTCAAATTTCCAAAACAAACGTGGCTTCTGCCAGGGGTAGTAGCGAAACCACGGCTAATATAAACGATTATCTGCTTAAAATAAAGGCAGTTGGACTCGAATGTGACCCTTACAGCTTGCCAAAGAACCAGTGGTCCATGGACGTAGACATGTGGCCAGGAATAGGGTTTCCTGACATTTATATGTACTTAATATCGACGCCGGGGAAATACACAAACCAAAGCATGAAAGCATACAAGAGCCTGGACGTAGCGTGGTCGTACTTCAAGGCTGGATTTGTTGGCGACATTAAAGTAACGAGGACAGCAATGGATATTCTGGTTGTATGTGGAGAGGTACATATTTATTTTATTACAACTTTTATTAAGAAAAATATAGCATACGCTGTCCCTAGCTTTGTTCAGAGTGAACACTATCACTCATGTAACGTTATATCTGTGCAGGTAGAACACAGCCAGAGAATGAATGAGCCCTCATTGAAACCCTGGATAGCTGCAGAGAAGACAGGCACCGTTTCATTAGCTTTCGGCAGCCTGTAAAAAGATACCTCCGACGCCTTGTTGAATCTATTTTTACAGTCAATGGCACAACAGCACTTTACCATTTTCGTTGTTTTCTCGCGGAAGCTGAACGCTAAACACCGTGACCCGGCGGCGCCACCTGGCTTGTTTAGACGTTTTGACACTCACTGCAGCTGAGTGGGCGTACCCCCACTGACTGTCGCGTCCGTGACGTCACGTGCATTCCCTCTATACAAAAAAATACATTTGGAATGTCGCAACCCCACACCAAATTTTATGCCCTGTAATCCTAATCCCGATCACTATTTTGAGGCCCTTATTGGATTCCTTGACCCAGAAAACATAGGATTAGCATATTTAACTAGAGTGCATATCTCTGCCACACATTTCTACAAAGTTGTGTGGTGCTCTGTACATGAATCCGTTTGGACCTTAGATGCCTTTTTGTTATTGGCTACCCCCATCATCATGCCTCCTTTTGGCCAGTGGGCATGGAAAGCTAATCAGTTAATCTTTGGCCCATGAGCAACCTTTCTACAAAGATTTGTGTTGTTATGTTAATCCGTGTGGAAGTTCCGCACCTCTTTCTGATTGGCTATGGCCATTGCAATGCCCCCTTTTGGCAAGTGGGCGTGGAAAGTTGATTGGTTTGTCCTTTGCCCATGACCAACCTTGCAACAAAGTGTTGTGGTGTTACGTGAATCCGTTTAGAAGTTAGGCACCTTTTTGGAAATGGACACACCCATTGGACACGCCCCATTTTGGCTAGTGGGCGTGGAAAGTTAATCAGCTAGTTCTTGGCCCATGACCAACCTTTCTGCCAAGTTTCACACAAATCTGGGTTCACTGGTAGCCGAGATATATGGAATTAGTATCCAATCTTTTATCAAGAGGTTGTTCAAGAAATTTGAGAGCATTATTTATCAATTTCACGTTCATAATTTTTCGACCCTTGGACTCAAAAAGCCCCTGTGTGTGCTCAGATTTACTCTGCTTGTCCTCAAACTATACACTTGCGCTCAAAACTTTACGCTCACGATCAAAACTTTTCTTTATGGACAGATTTCATGCACTTACAATCAAATATCATGTCGTTGAACTTCGATTTTGTCTGTTTGTGCTCAAACTCTGTTTCTATTCAAAATGAGTGTGCTCTCTCTTGGAATTTCTCCTCTTGGATTTTCTCTCTGCTCTTGGGTTTGGAGTGAAACATCGCTATCAAAAAGGCCAACCAATAGAATGCCAGTATAATGTTGACCAATCAAATATCCCTGGGTCGTTTGTGGGTGCATTTGTTTTAGTTTTAGGCTGTCCCGTCCCGTGTGGGCCAACCCGTTCTCACTCCGAGCACGTAGCATATTGACGCTTTGTCCTGTCCCTTGTGCATCGCTTGTTACTAACATGGTACCCTTGAGCGACCCATGAAACGACTTGGGCTTTCCGACTAAACTCAATGCAAACCCATGGAAGTCATCTTTGACGCTTTTGGCAACTGCTCCCCCATTAGCCTAACTGCTCCCCCATTACACAACTGCTCCCCCATTAGGGCCTGGAGGAGCTAACCTCTCCCAGACCCTAACCCTAAACCGAACCTCTCCCACCCCCTATGCCTAAACCTAACCTCCCGCAGACCCTAAGGCTGGGTTCACACCGGCGACCCAAGCCTTGCCTATGCCTTGCCTTTACCCACGCTTTTAAATAGGTGTCCGTTTTAGTCAACGAGGCTGTGTACACAGGGCGCCTGAGCGTGAACCCTGCGTGTACCCACGCCTTGCCTGTATCGTTCAGGCGAGAGTTCTATTTTCACGCCGACAAGGCGCGTGCAGGCAGGCTTTTCTGTCAAGCCATGAAAGAAAAACGCGACAATATCCGTGGGAAATGGCAAAGTCAACTGAATTTCAAAATAAAATGGAGTTTCTACAACAGTGTTGAGCAGAGAGAGAGAGCGAGAGAGAGATTGACGGGTGGCTATCATGTGGGGCTTTCTCCCTGTCGGCAAACAAATCTTCAGGAGAGAGAATAGCCACCGAAGAAGCAAGATGGACAATGTTGTTGTGCCAGCACATATTCTTGCAAGATTACCTCTCTAAAATGTCCGACTATAGTCAGACCTGGTTATACATATCCAGCATCAATAGAACATTAAATATATCAGATTTATTTTACCTAGAGGCTACCCATGACAATTCTGGACAACACGTGAAAAAATACAGTCGGGAGAGAGGAGAGGCGCTTGTGACTCGGCTCCAGGTTCGGCGTGCAAAAGGCGTGCGGTGTGATCGCACAAGCGTGTAACAGGTTCACGCCCAGCTCGGCGTAGGCGTGGGTTGAGGCAAGGCAAGGCGTAGGTTGTCTGTGTGAACTAAGCGCGGGTTCACACACACGCCTAGAGCGACGCTTTAAGCAACGCATAAGCAACGCATAAAATTTAAACGTCCTTGTTAACTCATTGAGTGCCAGCCACTTTTGGAGAACGGACGCTCCCAGTGCCAGAGTTTCAGAGCGTTTTCAGTGATTTCTCGAGGCCCACAGAATATTGTGTGATATTACTATGTAAACACTGAACACGCACAAAGAACGATGAGACTCTATTCTATCATCTGCAAAAAAAAGTTTATTGATCCCATTTTCCGTTCTTTAGTTATGAGCCGGAGAAGATAGCTTGATTCATCCAAAAACAGCAATTTTTTTCTAGAAGCTGAGATAATTGGCCTTTTGTGAAATTAATCATTTCAAGCACATCACTGACTCTGAAGCTAATCTTTTCTAATGTAGTCACACCTCAAAAATAATTTCCTTCAATAAAACAGTTTAGGCCAGGGAATTTTGTTTGGCAGAATAATATTTTTAGCTACAACCAGCTCTGGCCCCTGCGTGCGCTGCTGGTTGCAGCTTCTTGCTGGTTTTGATTTGCTGCTGGTGGGTATCGGATATTCTGGCTTGCGTTTGTCAATCCTGTCCTGCTGCCTGGGTCTGTCTGGGTGTTGCGTGCTGCTCTGCGTGCCCCCCCCCCCCCCCCCGCCCCGCCCCGCCTCGCCTCGCCTCAACTGCACACTCCTCCTCCTGTCTGTGGTGGCTCTCTGCTGAGTTTGCTGTGCGCACAGTGAAGGGTGCGGAACAGCCAGGCTTTTTTACAGCGTTCCGCGTGTGTTTGTCACCGGCAACGATGCTTCCAGTTGAGAATAATAACAACTCCACGGTGTGGATGTGCAGATGTGCTGTCGCAACCGACACGGAGCGGCTCAATTGTGGGAGCAGATTGGCTGCTGCAGGCACAGCTGCAGTAACGTGCTTCAGCATATCGATGCATACGGATGCGATGCGATTTCCGTTTCCATAACGACTTCTTCTTTGTTTTTTCCTTGCCTTTCTGTTATGTGGAGAGCACTGTCGCCACCTAAGGGTTCTGTAAAATAGGTTATAGACCTCCAATAGCTACAATAGTTGTACCAGAGATGTATCAGGGATTGATCCACGTCCCACCGTCAAAAAACGCAATTGACGACAATCGTCGTCTTTGGCACTCTACGTCAGTATTTGAATTGACGACAGCTGTCGTCATTGGCATTCAATGAGTTAACAGAAGAGAGTGTTCACACATACCGCTGCCACGCTGCGCTGAAGCCACGCTCGCGCTGCGCCTACTCTGCGCTGCATTTATCGTTTAGGCGTCTGTTCTATTTTTCAGCGTCTAGGCGCGCTGAACTGTAAAGCTGGCTGTTGTTTCTGACGGACTTGGGCCATATTTTCTACCGAGTTTGCCCAAAAGGGAGGGTGGAGCGCGAATTAACGAGTGCATAGTAGGAGAGCTGTCCTTCTGTGTTCCTCTACATTAACGTCTTTTCTGTCAGATGTATATATACCCCCCCTGTCTCAATGCATGTATCACTCATGGTGTTGACTCATAGTCACTTCTTTTGTAGGGTATTTTTTTTATATAAATATTCTAAAACTGCATGTCGAAGTTAAATAGGCTAAAGATTTTTTCCACTCAACGTTTAATTAACTTGCATTATAGCCAATTTCAATACTTGTATACAAACAAGGCATCATGGGAATATGTGTTTTTCTCCAGTACACTGTCACAAGTCGAAAGCCACACCCACTCCATTGTGCTATAGCCTATGTCAGCGCAAATTCATTCACATGATTACCCGAGGGAAAATAACAATTACAGCCGGCCAGGAAATAGACAGACATCATCACTTGCACATTACAATAAAAAAGAGGTTTATATTACTCACCCATGCTATAAATCAGATCTGAAAAGTGTAAAAAACCGCTGCTCATGTGATCAGCGTAGCGCAGAGCGGGGCTTTAGTGTGGCGTCCTGTGTGAACGCAAATAGGCGCCTAGCGTGCATGAAGCGATGCCTATATGCGTAGGCATAGCTTAAAGCGTAGCTTTAAGCATCGCTCTAGGCGTATGTGTGAACCTGCCGTAAGGCTACACTGCTTAGGCAGCGTGGGACTGAGAGTGTGTAGGGACCTAGGTTTTTATGCATATTCTCACCTGTATAAGTCCCGTGTCTGTCCTGTGATGGACTATGCTGCCGGGGTGTGGGGTATAGGGTCTATACTTGCTGTAACAACATTCAGTTAAGAGCAATCCGTTGTTTCCCTGGCATGCACAGACTGACTCCAAACTTGGCCATTAGTGGTGACATGGGCTGGGAACCTTGTGAGGTTAGACACAAAGGTGAAATGGTACGTTTTTGGAACAGACTGATCAGAATGACTGAAGGCAGGTTAACAAAAATGTATTTAATTGGGATCTCTCTCATAACTATCCATGGGCCCGAGAGATGCTGTCCATCTTATATCAGTGTGATTTGCAGTATGTGTTCAGAAACAGATTATTTTATGATGTATCTCATCTTTAAAAACAAACTTTTTTCTGAAACACAAAGAGAAACAGGCTGCTGACATCTGGCTCAAACCTAAACTTCGCACGTTCGTTCTCATTAAAGACAATTTCTGCACCGAGCCTTATGTGTATCTGAACCTCCCAAGAGCCACAGGTCAGTCTGTGCACAACTCAGATCTGGCACTCTCCCTTTGGCGTTAGAAACAGAAGAGGACAGGTTGTGTTTATGTTGTGACCCTGGGGAGATGAAATTCATTTTGTGTTTTACTGCCCTCTGTACGATGACCTGAGACGTCATACAATGTATGAAAAAGTGTTTGTTGTTCACCCAGAAGCTTTCTGGTTACAGGATGTGCCTAGACTTGAATTTTTATTTAATAAGAGAGTCTTTGATATAGCTCAATTTATTAGTAGCCTAATGCCTGGGAAAAAAGAAAAAATACGCTGTTTGTATAGGTTTGTATTGACTATGTTCTATTTTTCTATAACAATGTGTGTTCTTTTGTTATCTTGCAATTTGAATTATGAAAGATGAAGTATTGTAAATCACAGTTATGTTTCTATTTTTTTGTCGTGTCTCATAAGCCCATACGAGCTGGGCAACATTTGTGTGTGACACGTAAATAAAGAAATCATATAAATGCAGGGACTTTAGCGATCAGTAATGTGAAAGTAACTGTTTGTGATGTGACTGGTTCATGTGTTCATATGAAATGCAGTGACTTTAGGGATCAGTAATGTGTCTTAGCAGCAGACTTGACAAACTTCCCTGCTCTGTGTGTGGAATGTGTTGCTGCATCAGATCATGTGGCAGAAGTGGAAAATCCCTAGGCAGTTTCACATCTGTTTTGATATGAACTCATTCTCCGCCATAGGGGGAAATAAAGCAAAGCAATAAAGCGTATTTGCTTTATTTCAGAATCAACGCTTCCCCGCCATTGAGCGTCAATGGGTCTTTTCACTGCCATACGATAGATAGCGCTCTTGGCCACCTTTGAAGTGATTACGATACTCGTGTAGTCCTCTGCAAGCCAGAGTCCCCCCCCCCCAAAAAATTTGATCTTTCCCCGTGGAGAAAGCCCAAAACACATCCAGCTTGGTGCCTCAAAGCGTGGTACAAGTTGTTTCCCCCGGGCTGGACGCGTTGTCACACGGGCTCTTGACAGTCACTCAACACCACGGAAGGATTTCTTTCACAATAAACTGGTAAACGCATACCAATCACAGCTCCTGTCAGTTAGATCAGTCATCCGCTTTGTAAACCCCTCATAGTGTAAATTTCAACCGTCAAATGCTCCCAGACATCCACACATTGACTACCAGGAAGCACCAGCTTCTCACAGAGAGTCACAGATGAGAGTGTGACCCGCCCCAGTGCGCTCTCCGAGGTGAATTTCTCACTCCCTTCGGTGCACAAAAATGCCCGTATCTCGGCTTTCTGGTCAGCGACATGTTTTTTCAGTGAAAACAACCTACATTCATGTGTCGATAACTAAAGAACGGAAGAAGGGAGAAACAAACTTTTTTCCATGAAAGTAGAGGCTTTGTTCTGTCTTTTGGGATATTCAGTGTTTAAATAGGCAAAAACCCTGGCGGTGGTCGGTCTGTCTGTCTATCTGTCTGTCTGTCTGTCTGTCTGTCTGTCTGTCTGTCTGTCTGTCTGTCTGTCTGTCTGCCTGTCTGTCTGTCTGTCTGTCTGTCTGTCTGTCTGTCTGTCTGTCTGCCTGCCTGCCTGTCTGTCTGTCTGTCTGCCTGCCTGTCTGTCTGTCTGCCTGCCTGCCTGTCTGTCTGTCTGTCTGTCTGTCTGTCTGTCTGTCTGTCTGTCTCTCTCTCTCTCTCTCCTCCCCTTCCTTCTCTCTTTTCCTGTTTTGCACAGACGTTGATATTTCCTGGTTCATACCAGTCCACCACTCTCCTCCTCCCTCGCTGTCTCTCTCCCGCTCTCTGTCTTTGTTTCAGCTTAACCTTTCGTCGTGTGTCTCAGATGATCGTCTCCACTCCAGCTAAAGGTATTCTACCATCAATTTCTAGACATTTTCCACTCTATTTGACACATTAGCAGACCTCTGTTGTGACGGTAGTGCCTGCTCTTAGCTTATTTAGACTGTGACTCAGCAGTTAAAGGTGTGGCTGTGTGATAAGTTTACACGTGTTATGTGTTCATGTTCATGTTCATACAGTACTGATATACTGTAATATACTGTAATATAACTGTTATATACAGTACTGATATACTGTAATATACTGTAATATAACTGTTATATACAGTACTGATACTGTAATATACTTTAAGTTACAGAGAAGAGGATGTCGCCTTCTGTCATTCTGTCTTGGTTGATGTGGGCCTGCCTGCTCGCTGCAGAGAGCTCAAAGTCCCGTGAGTTTGGATTGATTTTACAGGATTATATTCATAATATTTATTTATTTTACATAAAGGGTATGAACTAAACAGAAGCGTATTGAATTCACTGGGTAATAAATCTGCCGTTTTCAAGCTTTTTTTCCATTAATGACTCCTAAATCTGACATAATGATCTTGGTAATCTTGGGGGTGGGGATGATTTCAGTAAAGACCAACATGACAGGCTATTTAATTTTTATCAAGTTTTATTTCCGTTTTGGTTTGAGACATTTGCAGATACTAGAGACTTGAGTCATATTGTCATAGTTTATAGACTTTGTGCTGCCACCTCAGGACTTCGAGGCCTTGACATTGTGTTATTTCTCAAGGATCAGTTGAGCCAATATGTGTGGTGGACTGACATTTCCATAAATCAGGACCTCTCCCATATATATATATATATATATATATATATATATATATATATATATATAACTTTTGGAATGACTGTGATAGCTCTCTCAGATCAAAAGTTATGAGCATTTTAACCTGGTGTCCACCCGCAGTGCCGACAGCCCGCAATGCCAAAGTTAGGTTTAGGCGTGGGGGGTGGGAGGAACAGGGCTGTAGTGGTGGCTAAACGCACATAAACGGCGTTTAGGTACCTTTTTCAATGCTCTGCAGCGTTTAGGCACCTTTTACGATAGTTTACTCACATTTTTAAATAGATAATGCACTTATTATTGCATGAGTTTTAAAAAGTTTGAGTAAACTCCGTAGATGCGGAGACCATGCCAAGCACGTCGCACACCAAAAGAAAAGAAAAAAGATGATACATGGCACTGACCAGGAGCTCCGGGAACCGTAGCCTATTGTGGAGCGCTCCGCGGGAAAGGTACACGGCTCCGGTCACGTTGGTGCCTTTCTCGAGCTGCGCTTGCCTGCTCAGACAGCGCTCCCCTCAAACAACTACACTATTGTGCCAGTGATGCGCAATGCGCATTTGGAGATGCGCATTTGGAGACCAGCTCATGGTGAGCTGAACGTAGGTTGGTTAAAAATGTGTGTCAGGAGTGGGGGAAATCATATAGGCCTACCATTTTACAACTGAAGAGTGAATCACTGGTGTAAGAGACATGATTGATTTCCCTCTGATCAAGTAGCCTAAAGTTTGAAACACTAGGTGCGACTTGAATAGTCCAGGTGCTACTGTATAAAGCCAATACGACCATGTTGAAAACTATCTAGAAACATGTTTCATTGTTATGCCGAGATCTGTACCCCTAGCCTGGCTGCCGGCAAATTCACAAAATGTTTTATAATTTTTTTGTAGTATTATTCGCGAAACGCCAGAGGGCGAACTACGGCATGCAGGTGATTTTCTTCTTCACGCAATTAAGACAACGTGACAATTTCTGATGCAGAAGAAGCAGAATGGACATTCGTCAGTTTTTCACAACCCGAAAAAACGAAGAATAGAGGTTGCAAATGGTAAATTGCTTGGGTTAATACTCCTGTCAAAGACATGTATGTTAGGTTAATACTCCTGTCAAAGACATGTATGTTAGGTTAATACTCCTGTCAAAGACATGTATGTTAGGGTTAATACTCCTGTAAAAGACATGTTAGGGTTAATACTCCTGTCAAAGACATGTATGTTAGGTTAATACTCCTGTAAAAGACATGTATGTTAGGGTTAATACTCCTGTCAAAGACATGTATGTTAGGGTTAATACTCCTGTAAAAGACATGTATGTTAGGGTTAATACTCCTGTCAAAGACATGTATGTTAGGGTTAATACTCCTGTCAAAGACATGTATGTTAGGGTTAATACTCCTGTAAAAGACATGTATGTTAGGGTTAATACTCCTGTAAAAGACATGTATGTTAGGGTTGATACCCCTGTCAAAGACATGTACAGATCCTTTCCAAAAAATTTGAATATCATCGGAATAACGAGTTTTAAACCGGCCCGCACCCAGGCGACCCAATCAGCTACGGGCGGGCTCTAGGCAGACCGGATGTGACGCCAGTTATGTGGAGATTGTTTCCTTTCTCTTGTTTTGATAAACCCCCCCCCCCCCCCCCCCCCCCCACACACACACACACACACACACACACACACACCCTTCCATATAGCATTTACTAATAGTTGATGCAAGACAATGTTACAATGTGGCCTATTTAGCAAAACTCTGTCATTTCATTGATCAGTACAATGAGAAACACTACAAAGTCAATGTTGAGACTGTCTTTCTGGGTATGATGTCATGATAAATCAGTGCACAGATAGAAAGAATAAGAAAGGAAATATGTACAAAGTGACTGACTGAACTGAGTGTAGAAGTCCCATGAGGCCTCTTTATACTCTATAGTGTTTTTCCAGGTGAGTTTTCCCAGGTGAGACATGAGTTCAGTTCAGTTATCTTTATAGCCTCTTATCACACAAGCATGCCTCAGAGGCTTTTACAGCATCAGCACAGTCATAAATCATATACATAGGTTACATATTATGTACAGTACATCATATACATAATACAGATTTAGATCATTTTACCACACTGCACCAACACACCACATTTTTACACTGACTTGAGACCAGCTGGTCATCAGCGTGTTGCATTTCGAAGGCAAGTGTTTTCCAGCTGATATAAGTTTGCTAAATGATGCAACTTGTGTTGAGAGTTTTGAGAAAATGTGCTTTAGACTTTAGAATGATATGTGAGTGAGAGCAATGGAACTGTGCTTAGAGTTGATCCGTTTGGAATCATGCTTTTGATACATGAGCTTCAACTTTTCAGAACTGTGTGCATAGTTCTATTTTGTGTGTGTGTGTGTGTGTGTGTGTGTGTGTGTGTGTGTGTGTGTGTGTGTGTGTGTGTGTGTGTGTGTGTGCGTGTGCGTGTGCGTGTGCGTGTGTGTGTGTGTGTGAATCAGAGCAGGAAGTCTCTTTAGTTCACTGGAGGTCACATCTCACCATCTGATCCACATCAGAACATTCTACACTTTAGACTTTGATCCTTATGTCATGTTATATGGCTGTTTGTTCATCTTTCTTCAGCTTTATAGCACAGTCATACACTGGGACAAGTCAAAGTGCTTTAAATAGTCATAAAAATACAGGTAAAATATTAACAGACGAGATATAATACTTCAAAAGACAGGTCACATGATCTTTCCATCAAGTTACTTCATGTTTCAATAGAAGCAGTGATGAAATCCATGTTGCTTATTATAATGCACTTCACTGTTTTCTACTACAACACATACTTTTAAAGGTTTATTCCACTAAAACACTACTACTGCTGCTGCTGCTTTAAAGGCACATTTCACTTAAATAAACCTTTTTCTCTCACATAGCCAAACATCAGTCTGAGGAGAGGATGTTGGGGCCTTGAGAATTGTGTGCTCTTCCTTTATGACAACTTGCTCATACACTGCACGAAAAGCCGGGTTTCCGTCCCCTTAAATGGCCACATACAGCCACATACCTCTCTAATTCCTGGCAGTTCACGGCAGTACAAAACCAGTGGTGTTGCGTTTGTTTTGTCCGCTGATCGCCGAAAACGCATCCTCGGGTGTCGGCACGGGGGGGCGGGGGCGGGGGGGGACTTTCAGCCGCAACAATAGACGTTTCAAACCTTGCAGTGCGCCTAATTAGAATGTGAATAGCACCGAGCTCAGCCCTCTAGCGAAAAACGAATTAATTCATTGGATGAGAGCAGCTCACTCTCACAATACAAGATGGTTTGTGACTGGTGGAGGGAGCTGTCACTAACCGCTAGCTAACCATTCATTGGATGGAGCCACAGAGAAATATCACTTGCTATTGGTCAAACCCCTGGTCATGCTTGGTTAAACCCCTCCCTAATAATAATAATAATAATAATAATAATAATAATAATAGTGGTGGTGCTGGTAGTAATTAATGACAATAATAATAATAATAAATCAATGCTGTGTGCTTAAATTCACGTTATTGTTACACTTCAATGAATGCCATCAATATTTATTTATTGAATGGGGAAGAACATTTGCGAGGAACATCGTGAATAGTAAAGTTTTATTAAATCAAATGCAAATCAAAATACACATGTACATGTCATAAACAATTAACTCATTGAGTGCCAGCCACTTTTGGAGAACGGACGCTCCCAGTGCCAGAGTTTCAGAGCTTTTTTCAGTGATTTCTCGAGGCCCACAGAATATTGTGTGATATTACTATGTAAACAATGAACACGCAAAAAGAACGATGAGACTCTTTTCTATCATCAGCAAAAACAGGTTTATTGATATCATTTTCCGTTCTTTAGTTATCAGCCGGAGAAGATAGCTTGATTTAACAAAAAAGAGCCTTTTTTTTTCTAGAAGCTGAGATAATGGCCCTTTTGTGAAATTAAACATTTCAAACACATCACTGACTCTGAAGCTAATTTTCTGATGTAGTCACACCTCAAAAATAATTTCCTTCAATAAAACAGTGAAGGCCAGTGAATTTTGTTAGTTGGCAGAATAATATTTTTAGCTACAACCAGCAGCGCTGGCCCCTGCGTGCGCTGCTGGTTGCAGTTTCTTGCTGGTCTTGATTTGCTGCTGGTGGGCATCGGATATTCTGGCTTGCGTTTGCCAACCCTGTCCTGCTGCCTGGGTCTGTCTGGGTGTTGTGTGTGTGCTGCTCTGCGTGCCCCCCCCCCCCCCCTGCCCCGCCCCGCCCCGCCTCAACTGCACACTCCTCCGTATGGGAGGTGGCTCTCTGCTGAATTTGCTCTGCACTGTGAAGGGTGCGCGACATACAGCTTTTTTACAGCTTCCGCGTGTGTTTGTCACCGGCTCCTATGCTTCCAGTTGAGAATAAAAACAACTCCACGGCTGATCATGTGAATGGGCTGTTGCAGCGGACATGGAGGAGCTCAATTGTGGGAGCAGATTGGCTGCTGCTGCTGCAGGCACATCTAACGTTAAAACGCTTCATGCATATCGATGCATACGGATGCGATGCGATTTCCGTTTCCCCAACGACTTATTCTCTGTTTTTCTCTGCCTTTCTGTTAACCTGGAGAGCACTGTCGCCACCTAAGGGTTCTGTAAAATAGGTTATAGACCTCCAATAGCTATAATAGTTGTACAGGAGATGCGGAAGGCTTTGATCGACGTCCCACCGTCAAAAAACGCATTGGACGTCGAAAGACGTCCGTGGCACTCTACGTCACTATTTAATTGGATGTCGAAAGACGTCCATGGCACTCAATGAGTTAAGATATAAGATAAAAAGCATCAAAGGAGAGGAGACTGAAATATTACAAGAAAAAGATTTGGGTATCAGCATGGTTTTAGTATGTGCAGGCAGCATTAACCAATGTAAACAGATTAGCAGTTATTGCAAAAAGGAAATAAGCTTATTTAACATACTTTCAGAGAATTCCCCATTAATTTTCACCCATAGACATTTTGAAAAAATCCTTGTTTGCCCAGTGCATTATATGAACATTGCACACATTAATAACAGCAAATAAAAATAAATAATCCACCATTAATAATTTAAAAAAAAAGTGCTCTGAAATGCAGGTGGCACTTTTCCCAGTGCATTATGAACATTGCACATATTCCACAGAACAGAAAATATTATTAAATAAATCGCCATCAGAAACACTACTAGGAAGGCTACATTAACAATGAAATTGCTGCATCAGTGAAAAGAGGATTTTTTGTTCAGTGCAATCAACATGTCAACATGTTCTGGTGTCAGGCCTCAGCCTGTTAATTATGAGTCCAGCAGCTGAAAAGACTCTCCGCTGGCACAGATGTTGCAGGCACACACAGATAGCGACGTGCAAGATGAGATAGCTTTGGGAAGGATCGCTCCTTCTCGCACCACCACACAAGTGGATCCTCCTCGTCTGCTGGGATGCAGGCTTCCAGCCAGTACCGCTCCAGCTTGTCACAATCTTAATGGGGATGGCATGCTCTCCATAGCCATCCCCAAAAAAGTCCAGCAAGGAACTTTTCTTCCGTTTTGGTTGAGGTTGAATGGATTCAGCCGAGGAAGTGGAAGCTGTGTTGTCCTCTCTGTCTGGCCCGTCACGGTCGTCTTCATCAGCAGAAGCAGCAGCCTCCTCGCCACCTTCCTGGGGTCCCCTGCTGAGTGGAGATGCCTATAGTGGAGATAATTAAATGGATGGAAATTATTAAAACATAATATAACTTCTTTGTGTCTCTGCTCTGCTGCCCCAAACACCCCCCCCCCCCCCCCCCCCACACACACACACACACACACACACTTGTGTGTGTTCGTTGTGTGTGTCTGTGTTTATCTTACCACTCTTTTGTGAAGACAGCGCCACCACCAGTGCAGGGTCGATCTCGCAGGGTAAACCTGCTGCCAATGACAGCTCATAGACATTCATTGCCACCTACACACACACACACACACACACACACACACACACACACACACGCACAGACACAGGAGAGAGAAAGCAAATTACACAGAGACAACAGGTTTGAACGCAATTTGGACTGTTTCCACTATTTGTGTCCAGTGTGTTTCCAGGGTTTGTGTCTTTTCAGCGCGTGTTACCTTCATGTCTGTCTCTCGCGGGATGTGGTCCTTGAAATCCTCCACTGAACTGACCAGGAATGGAATATGACAAGACAAAACCTAGAGACAAGAGAGACAAAACAGACTTTTTAGGAACAGGGACAGGTTCATTTTCTGATTGGCACAGATACATTTTTTGAAGTTTTACCTTTCAACTGTGCCTGCGTGTTCTAACAGTCCTTGCATGCATTATTTGTGCTTCTACATGCATGTCTATATTTGTGAGGGTGTGTGTGTGTGTGTGTGTGTGTGTGTGTGTGTGTGTCTTACGTCTCTCAGATCCTCCTGAGCCAAGGAGCGGAAGGAGAGGATGACTCCGATGATAGTCATTCTCTTCAAAACACTGTCCACAGCTACAAACAGACAGACAAAATCAGTCAAAACACTGTCCACAGCTACTAACAGACAAAATCAGTCAAAGCTATGCTGTACTTTGCCAAACCTTTGCATTGGATTTTAAATATTTTTGATTTTTTTTACCCAGCTACTAACTTTACAATGAGAGAGAAAAAAAAACATTTGTATTCAGACTAGTTTCACAAATCACTTTTACACAGACGTGAAAGCCATTATTTGCGCTGAATTGTTATGATTTGCACCATTTTTCTTCGTATTTGGTATCTAATTGAATCTGAAAAAAGATTTATTTTGCAGTTGAATAAAATGGCAGTAAAACACGTGATCATGTGGACAAGTGTGCGTTTAGTGTGTACACACACACACACACACACACACACACACACAATGTGTGCAACTGTAAATCATTAAAGTTAAAACCGACATCTAGGCTACTTCTATCTAAATTATTTAATATTTATTTATTTACCTGTTCAGCATACTCATGGTGATGAAAACAAAACACAGCGGCAGCATATCGCGGGCAGTCATTTCAGAAATCAGTTGAGTAATCTTTCCTGCACGGTAAGCATCACAGCATCTGCGGGTTGGAACAAAGGGTATTTTGGATTTTAGGGTGAGCTGTTCCTTTAAACATGGCAAACGTGGCTCAAACTAGCGCTATGGCTCCCTGCTGCTGCCACTGTTTGTAGTCAGAGCCATGGCCACTGTGGAACTGGTCTATGAGACTGTTTTAATCTCATGGCCACATGCTTTATGAAACAAAGCAGAATCAATGCACAGCTAGCCTCAATGCTGCCAGTGTAAGCTTTGGCTATCGAAGCTATTACTAAACCTAAAGCTTAATTTTGAGCCACCAACTAACACAAATCCTGGACATTTCATTTCGGGTGAAGCAAGAAGGGGGTTTATATGGATTACGCCAGCTCTGGGAGTGCTGTGAATGCGGGGTTATTTGATCACAATAAGTGGTTTGCTGAGGCTACATGCCGTCTGAGCTAACGTTTACTAGCTACAATTGCTAACAGTCCGCCATAGCACATGTCCATGTTACCTTTTTTCTTCCCTCGCTCGCTCCTCCACTGCATGTCCCGCTCGTTGTCCACCAAGATAACGTTATAGGCTTTAGTACAGGGGTGCCCACACTTTTTCAGCTTGGGAGCTACTTTTAAAATGACCAAGTCAAAGTGATCTACCAAACATATTTATTTATATATATATACACTGAGTATACAGTGGAAAACAGTGGAAACAGTGGAAAAACAGTGGAAAAACAGTGGAAAAACAGTGGAAACAGTGGAAAAACAGTAAAAAAAAAAAAAAAAAATCTTCCCCTCAATGCCATGCGATCGACCACACTACCTTCGCGATCGACCGGTCGATCGTGATCGACGTATTGGGCACCCCTGCTTTAGTAGTTGCAAACGAAAACAAAGAAAGTCAGTCGGCCACTTCGACAAATACGTTTTACAATTGGATTTGATGAAAAATATTCGCATGCAAACTCATCTCTGACCACACTCACTGATATTACTTATGCTAATATAACCGACCTACCAACTTAAAACGTTAAATTTGATTGCAAAACTTACCAAACAGGAGGAGAAAATGGCGAGGTCAAAAGTTTCTGGAGAAGTGGAGGTGTGTTCAAGTGCTCACCTAGAGTGGGGAGGAGCATCTCATCTGCCTGGCTGCTCAGCCTGTGTACAGAGAAGCCGATCGGAGGCGTGAAGCCAAATCCATTAAAGAAAAGCTGAACTGCATTGAGAACATAAATGTTCAGCTCCTAATTTTATACACTTGGAGACATTCAATTCAGTTTAAATTTTGACTGGGTGGTTAATAACTCAATTTCCTGGGGTGTGACACACTTAAACACATTTTTTGGTTTCCAAGGACTTATGTTCAGTGTATTGTGTTGCAGACCTCAAACCAAAGGGCAAAGGCAAAGCAGTTACAGCCCAGAATATATTATAATATTAGCAAAAATATGTTTTTGATGTGTTTTGTTTGTATTTTGATTATATTTTGTAAAAACAAATCGCCTCATCTGCAGATTTCTGTTTACCCTGACAAATAAAACAAAACAAAACGTGGAATTTTTCAAATGTAATATTCTTCAGAGATAATCAGATATTTTTGTGCATTTTGGTAATTTTTGTTAGAGATATTGCTGTAAACTTTGTACCCCATGATTTAAAGGCTGTCTGTAAGGCTGTGATTTAAAAGCTGTCTGTAAACAATAGCAGAGGTCCCCCCCCACACTCACGAGCATCATGCCCCTCGCCCTGATTTGCATTTCTGTAGCTCACCTCATTCTTATTTACATGTGAAAGGCCCCAAGCCAGGGGGAGGCTGCGGGGGCTGTGTAAAACAGCCATCCCCGTCAATCCTTCAGAGTTTCCTGTGTTATCCGGAGATCACCACAAATAGTTGTTAATCTGAACTTCCACAGCCATTTACAACGGCGCTTACTGACGAAAATACCACTTTTCATCTAGTGATAGATGGACTGAATAGACTTCTGTCATATAGAGCAGCTCAGGAATGAGTCCAGATTCCAGAAGTAGCATGCTGGAGCTTACAGGGGAAAGTGAATGAGCTTTTAGAATGTGGATTTCACTTAACTATTGTAAATTTGTCACAATGAATGCACTTTGTGTACAATGTGTAAATACATTTTATATTGATTGTTTAGGCCTAATTATTTGTAAAGTCACAACACATTAGAGATGTGTAGTTCTTCATAGATTTAGCCTCTTCATTTTGCTCTCAAATGCACCAGGTTGATGAATTTTACTTTAAAATGTAAAAAAAAAATCTTCCGGGCGAGAATCCCCCCGGACCCCCCTTGAGGGGCAAGGCCCATCCCATAGTCAGCTACTTTTCCTATCTGGCTGGCTACTCAGAAATGTGGGGAACCGCCCCGATATACCTTATAGGGCTATATTCAGATTAAGTTGTTCTACTCTCATATTTTGTCTTGTATATCGGACACGCCGGTGCTACATGAGAAAGCTGCCTCAAAAGTATAGTTTACCCACTTTTTTTTTTACCACTACAGTACTGGGTGGGAGAGCTTAGGGTTAGGGTCTGGGGGAGGTTAGGTTTAGGCGTGAGAGGTTAGGTTTAGGGTTAAGGCCTAAACAGACTCGTCCGTCCACCTCGAATTGGAGCCGTCTCGCCGTCTGCCGGCGCCAGCAAGCCCTACAAGCTAGGACGTCACTACACCCTCCCTCCTCCCACCCTCCCTCCTCCTGTGGAAGCTCCGTGTGAAAATGGCGGAGATTGAGTGCGAGGCAGTCTGAATGAAATTGAATGTAACGTTCCCAATTCTATGTATTCAATTCTAAAAAACAACCCTCAACATTTGGGAAGGCTAAGCCACACAAGTAGTTCGTTATAATCTAACGTCATGCTTTGAAGGCGACTTTACGACGATGAGCCAAGGCAATGGCCAATCACAACTCTCGTGCAGCTGACGTCACGCACGTATCGTCGGCGCTGAGTTACATTTTCGAGCAGCCCCCGTCAGCCGACGGCACCCCCTCCCCGCATGACGGCGCTCCACCCGCCGTCATACGAGGAGGGCGGGGCGAGGCTCTGACGGACGAGTCTGTTTAGGCCTTTAGGGTCAGGGGGAGGTTAGGTTTAGGCGTGGGGGGTAGGAGAGGTTAGATTTAGGGTTAGGGTCTCATTTTCAATGTTTTTTTTTTGGTTCATTACTAACAATCAGTAGCGGAGCGTACGCCGGGGCAGAGGGTGCGGCCGCCACGGGCCCACTCGTCAGGGGGGCCCATCAAAAAAAAAAAAAAAAAAAAAAAAAAAAAAAATTTTTTTTTTTTTTTTTTTTTTGCAGGCCAGGCCACCTGGCTGGCAACCTGTGTTTTTATTTTTCTTCTTCAGAACAAGCTTGTCTGTAAAGTGGCTTCACTGTAGTCTTTCTTGGACATAATATTACTTGGCTCAATGAGTGACAAATTGTGTTTTCGGATATAGGGGCTATCAGCTATTTTACAGTTGTGACTTAAAATGACTTTATTTAATAAAGTCAGTGGTGTGAGTCTGAGAGGAATTCAATCAATATACAATAACATTGGTGTGTTTAAAATGAGATATTCCACTAAATATGGCTAAAAACCGATTCAAACATGCAAAAAAGGCACATTTTTCTTCGCGGCCTGGCAGGCCCGGTTCTACGGGGGTGCAAAAGCATGCATTGCACCCTTATTTGTCTGCATGCTCAGTTGAAAAGTAAAAAAAAAAAAAAAAAAAAAAATTTTTTTTTTATAAATGCTACAGCTGCACACTTACTGTTTAAACTTGAATTATAGTTGTTGTTTTTCTTTGTTCTTTGATGTGATTTTATGGCTTTTTGGCACCTATATGTAACCTTTTAAGGTTGAGATAATTGTATTATCATTATATGGTCCAAATATTTCAGTAAAGCACTTGAAACACTTGAAATATTCTTGCTTGGGTGGTATCATTCTACTTGAAATGATGGTCAAATGCATTATTTTTAGTAAAATAACATGTCAAATTTTTATCACACTTTCGGCCGGGCATCTGCACCCCTTCCTATCTAGGATGCACCCCTAGTCATCTTGTTCTGGAACCGGCCCTGCGGCCTGGCCTGGCCTTCAAAAAAAAAAAAAAAAAAAAAAAAAATTTGATGGGGCCCCCCTAAGAGCTTCGCCCCCTCTGGGCTGATAGGGTCGCTCCGCCCCTGCTAACAATGTGTAGCTGCGACATGTGAAAGGTTTCTGCAGGCCACCACACATATACAGTAGTGCTTGGTCTCTACTGCACTACAATCTCTCTAAATACATGTATGGATGTAGTTTAGCACGTATCAAGTTGTTACTGAAGAGAAGAGCTGCTTGTCAAGACTAAGACAAACTGATAGTGGCTCAACCTGTTGCTGTAACTTGCTCTCAGTAAAAACAAGGAGCACCGCCGCCACCCAGTGACTTAATCTGTTACTGCAACCAAATAATGTTCCAAAAGGATAGTCATATTTGAGGCTGTTCCAGGTTCTGCATATGAAATGTGTTCAAGCTGGGTCCATGTGACTCAAGACAGTCAGGCACTTCTCACACATTTGAACTAAAATCATGCATGTTGTTAAAGTGACACTCACACACTCATAGACCACCAGTGTGCACCTGAAATTACCTCGACAGGTACACATCCTCATTATTTAGTATGATTATCTCAGAATTATGAGAGAGGAAGTCATTAGGTAAAAAAAATGCTGTCCCCCCCATGAATGCAATATATAGTGTGGCAGTGTAGCCTAATAATTGACCATTTCCCTGTTGCTGCTGCAGCCAGACTGAAGTCCTACGGCAGTAAAGCAGCAGGTAGCCTACTGTAGGACTCAGACCAGAGATGAGGTGGTCTACACAGCATGACTTCATTCAATAGTTAAACATTGTAAAGGACAATAACTCACTGGAAAATAGAATAACAGAAAACATTTGAGCATAATACAATGGAACAGAACATAAAAGAGTAGACGCCTAAAAACCTTTTAAGAAATTATTTGTATTAGAATATCTTGAAATATCTCCTATGAGTTTAGATGAGTTCACTTTTCCAATGCAAGTCACCCTGTTTAATGTCACTAGGTAAAAAGGTTTTAACCCTGAATAAGTGTTTCAGTATCAAGGAGGAACAATGGTCATGCTACAGTAACAAGCCATTTTTAGGATCACTAAAGGACAACTGATGGAACTGTTCCTCCATTTATGTCACAACAGGCCGACGAAGACAAATATCAGAATACAGTCAAAACATCAAGACATGCCTTTAAGTCTCAAAGCAGGTTGGATGTTTAGCTGAAGCGTTGCTGCTCCGCCCCCTCTGACACTGCCAAAACACACACTCACATTTAAAATGTCACAGCTTACAATCTTTTTGTCTTTGCAGAAACACTCTATGGAAAACTAGGGGGCAGTGTTGTCCTCAAGCCAGACTTGTCCTCTGTGACTGGCTCCATTACTGCCGTAATGTGGGACTATGGATCTGACATCGCCATGCAGTGGAATGGGCCGAATCAGCCGATATATTCCTACCGTCAATTCACAGGTAAACTGAGACACAGGGTGATTTAAGCTCAGATTGAACAGGGGGAGGGAGGGACAAGTTGTTCTCTCAGATGTATGCTGAATGGTGCTGTGGTTTTTATGCCTGCACCGGTGATGGCCATGGCTGGATGCATTATGTTTTCAGGTTGTACGTACGTCTGTCTGTATGTACATCCGTTCCTTGCTCGTTAATGCAATATCTCAGGAACGCCTTGACAGAATTTCTTCCAATTTGGCTCAAACATCCTCTTGGAATCAAGGGGGAACTGAGTGGATTTTGGTGGTCAAAGTTCAAGGTCACTGTGACCTCACGTCCATCCGTTCCATCAACGAAGGGGGGGGGGGGGGGTTAGGTAAAAGCGGCCATAGCTAGGGATAGGAAAGTTGTAGAGAGCCTTGATTCGAGGGGTGGGTAGGAGAAGTGGCTAGGGCCTAGTCACTCCTCCTCCCACCACTGTGGGTGTGGGTGGTGGGAGGAGGAGTGACTAGGCCCTAGCCACTTCTCCTATCCCCTCGAATCAAGGGTCTCTACAACTTTCCTATCCCTAGCTATGGCCCCTTTTTTTTGAGGGAAGGGGTGGGGGGCTAGGGAAAAGGGGCCATAGAGTACTGATGATGTATTTTTGTAGACTTACCACAAATCACTGCACTTCCTGGTTTGTAGGTGTAAAAGGCAATGAGATTTTTGCATGGGGATTTCGGTTGAATGCATGAAAAAAGTTCAATCATGAGAGACTAGTAAGAAGGTTCAAATACACTTTAATGAAACAGACATTTTAAGGTTTGGCATATGACTTCATGACTCCACTCCTCCTGAGATGGCGAGAGGAGGGCATCAGCAGTGCATAAATTAGAAAATTCCCCCATAGGGAATTCTTTAGGAGTCATGACGTTGGTGGTGGCAGGGGAGGAGGTGGGGCGAAACAAGTGCTTCAAGGCAATCACAGCAACTGTGGTGACAAAAGTAGGAAAAGTAGGCTATGAATGAAAAGGGGCATGAATAACAAAGTATGGTGTGATGTGGATGAGCAGGGCATTGGCTGCAGAGGTAGCCTTCATGATTGAAATGAGTCTAATCTAAACCTTTGTTGATGCTTGACTCACGGTGAACGTGAGCTCACACCTCCGTTCACACCAGACACTCTCCTTTCCTCAGTGCCGGGCTCGGAGCTGCTCCACCGGCCTCCTCCATTTACTTCATGCATGGCAGCTTCAAGCTTCACGCATTAGTGTCCGTTCACACAGGACGCTGAAGCAACGCTCAACCTAAGCTCAACCTACGCTGAACCCACAAGTTTCATTTGTTAACAGGCGAAGCCGTTCACACCAGCCACACGCATGTCACACTTATGGCATGCTCGTCTTGCTCACGCCTTGCTCACGCGATCGTTCAGGATTCAGTCCTATTTTCCAAGCGTGGCGCGTGCGTGGATGGTGTGAACAGCTTCGCCTGTTAACAACGACGCCTAAATGAAACTTCTGGGTTCAGCGTAGGTTGAGCTTAGGTTGAGCGTTGCTTCGGCGTATAGTGTGAACGACCAATTACACTTGGAAAATAGGACTGAATTCTAAACAATTGCATGAGCAAGGCTTGAGCAAGGCACGCGCGCGGCTGATGTGAACAGCTTCGCCTGTTTTTCTAAATGTAAGTAAGTAAGTAAAACTTTATTTATAGCACCCTTCCCAGCACGAATGCACAGAGTGCTTTACACATTAAAGCAGCAACACAAAAATATAAGTGCAGGAATAATACAGAAAAAGGCAAAAACATAAAAACATACACAGAGCATGAAACTTGTGGGTTCAGTGTAGGTTGAGCGTTGATTCGGCGTATGGTGTGAACTTCACATCTGTGGTTAAGAAAAGTGTATGAAACTGTGAAGTTTGTGTTCAGCAAGATAATCTTTACAAATAAGGACCACTTTTATGACCTTTGATGCATAAATGCATTTTTTAAGAAAATACTTCAAAAGTCATGAAAGTACTACTAATTTGTTGTGAACATTTTCTTGTGGGAAAAGCGATCTAGGTCAATACTGCACCAATTTCAAAAACTTCTGCTCACATGACTTAGTTATACATAAACAAATATGAAAATATGGATGTATGATGCAGGTTGAAAAATACAGAAATTCTCCTTTAAGAACTCTGTTGAGAAGCTACCCCTAACTATGTTATTGCATATTTGAAGATCGTGGTGACCTGAACACTTCAACTGGAGAGCTGAGGATCAGAGGATTGACCAGAGGAGACAGTGGATTGTACACAGCACAGATCAACAACGTCAACGTGGACAGACAGATTCAACTCAAAGTCATCTGTAAGTGTTTTATTTTTTTAAGTGGGTGATGTTATCTTGTGTCTTGTTTTCCCCTGAATTCACCAGTGGGTTTTAACCAAGAGCAAAGGTGAAATTTCCATAGGAACAACAATTTTAACAGCAAAAATCGTGGATGTCAGCCAACATTAGGCCTACTGTCTTTCAGAGGGTGTAGCAGGTTCACTTTTAAAGATAGTGTAGAAAACTGGTATCATATGAAACTAAAAGACCTAAGGCAGGGATTCTCCAACTTAAGAATGCCATGGCCCAATTTGAAATCTGAAAATCTTCCGGGGCCCACCTGACCGTTTAATCACAACTCTGATCAGCACACACGACTAAGATGCTGTATTTCATTAACAGAGCATGTGAACTTGGTCATAAGGGAAATTGAGGCAAAATACCCAAAAGCCAGATTTCCAAACATTTTGTCTCCCTTACTCATCAAAAATATTTGCATGCATAACACATTTGTTGAAACAAAATGTGTTGAGGAACAACAGAAGAAATCAATCCACAAGCTATTAATGCTATTGTAACGATCCCACAAAGCAGTCGAAGAGTCAGGATCTTGTCACCGCACTTTATTGTGGTCGCTATTCCGGGGACTACTGTCAGCCGTAGTCCACGCCACCAAACCCCACAACCACACACCCAAACCCTCCTAGCTTCTCCTGGCTTCTCACACACACAGCCATCTCCTTCAGGCTCCACACATCAACAACCTCGAGCTGTTCCCCTCTCGTTCACATCTCCCCTCCCCCAGCCAATCACAGGTGAACCCCTCTCTCCCACCACACCCACTGGCTGGTATGCTGCCTTTACGTAACCCCGTAAATCCCCACAGACATGTCAACCCCAGACTAACGTGACAACCAGACAAACCCATGCTTACTTACAAAACCCACATCGCTACACTCCTCCGGCATTAACCCCTCCCGTTCCCCTGGAGACACGAGCACCGCTCCCCTGACCGTAACAACGTTCTCTTCACCCCGGCTGCTCACCTTCTAGCCAGCCTGTGTCCCTCCTCTGTCCTCCACAGTCTCAGTGCAGTTCCTGGCCAAATGCCCAGGGCTCTTACACGACCAGCAGAGTCTCACCTGCCTCTGTTCCTCGACAGCCTCCCGACACTCCCTGGCCAGATGCCCAAATGATCCATATGACCAGCAGACACCCGGGCGCCCCCAGAAACGTCCAATAAAAATTCACCAAAATTATGCAAAATCATATTTTTCCAAACTTAGTGGTGTAGTATAACCAGCAGGAGGCAATTGACGTGTGACATGATTTTGGTGACACTACATTGTATGAGAGTGAAGTTATTGAATGATTTCCCCAATAAAAATTCGCCAGAATTATGCAAAATCATATTTTTCCAAACTTAGTGGTGTAGTATAACCAGCAGGAGGTCACTGCTGTGTGACATGATTTTGGTGAAGCTACACTGTACAACAGTGAATTTATTGAATATTTTTGTAATCTGTGTTGTACTTTGTATATGGTCCCTAAGCACTCGCCTCACCGCCCGCAGAACATAGAGACCAATGTTATTTGTCCAGCTCGGAGGATCGCTCATTTAGGTGAAAATGAGGTTGTAGCTCGTTGTCTACCTTACTAAGATGAGAAAGAGGCATCGTGTGTGCAGAAGAAGGGGTCCACCCGCTATGCCGACCACCCGCTATGCCGACCACCCGCAATGCCGACCTTAGGTTTAGGCGTGGGGGTGGGAGAGGTTAGGTTTTTGGGTTAGGGTCTGGGGGAGGTTAGGTTTAGCTTAGGCATGGCATGGGGGGAGGTTAGGTTTGGCGTGGGGGCTGGGAGAGGTTAGGCTTTGGGTTAGGGTCTGGGGGAGGTTAGGTTTAGTTTAGGCATGGGGGGAGGTTAGGTTTGGCGTGGGGGCTGGGAGAGGTTAGCTCCACCGACACGCTGCACGCCGCCTCGCTCAGCTGGTTCTGCTTGTGGGCTATCGGCATTGCGACCTGTCGGCACTGCGGCCTGTCGGCACATAGACGCGGCACCCAGTACAAATGCTTTGTTTATGAGCTACTGATCCGGGAAGTGCAAATCCGTTAATATATTTCCAACTTTACCGAAGTAAATGAGGCTTGTAGACTGTACCCCCCTCCTCTAATGCCCGGATGTAAATAAACCAGGCATGTGTTAGTGAGAGTGGACCATTGGCTGTAACGTTAGTTGTCAAAGGAGCGGAAAGGGAGATGGCAATTCAAACCAGCGCATTTCGGCATTATTTTGATCCAGTAAATGAAAATATGGTTGTGTGTAGGCTGTGTCAGATAAAACGCATATAACGTTAACAACTGGACAGGTGTCCTGGCGTCCACAGGCATGTGGATGCCAGGATAGCAGGACCTGGTGGGGAGCGTACCTATGTTCCCCGGGTCCTATATTCCCCGGGTCCTATGTTCCCCGTTTTTGTGGGACCGGGGAACATACAACCCTTCCTAACCTCCCCCAGACCCTAACCCAAAACCTAACCTCTCCCACCCCTCACGCCTAAACCTAAGGTCGGCATTGCGGGTGGTCGGCATAGCGGATAGACACTCCAAGTGTTACGGAGAGTGTTAAAAACGGGGAACATAGGACCCGGGGAACATAGGACCCGGGGAACATAGGGATGACCCCACCTGGTGCTATAGCATAGCCAGACAAGCTAACGTGTTAGCCACACAAGATAACGCAGCCCATATGACAATGTATGACTGCGCAAGAGGCTTCTAATCAAACTTTGTTGAACGCAAAGGCTTCCTCCAGTTAAATGGACTATATTTAGCCTGAACACACGCCACTGCGCTAGGGTGAGTTGTAGTTTTCCCGATGTGCAATGTTCATAAGCAGTGCAAGATGTTGTGAATATTGACGATTATGAAGAATGTAATTAACGGTTTCAAGTGGCTCTTAAATACACGCAATATATCCTTTGGTTAACTTAGTAGAACTTCAATCTGGAGGTGGTTTTCCCTCAGTTCTGTCATTTTTTTATGAATGAGCTGAGATCCCCGTCTTCCCGTGGCGTACCCTTTTAAACAGCCGTCGATTCGGGGCTGATACTACCTCCATTGTAGGAACGAAAGGCGTAACAAAATGACTCACTATTCCGTCCCTGTGACTTTTACACAGGAGCCGAGGCGTAATAATCCCACAATGATCTCGGCTTTCACAGGCTGTGTAAAAGGGACTAAAGATGCACCGCGTTGGTTTGTGATCCGACAATAAACGCAAAGAAGAAGATTTAAGGTGTGGCCAAACTGATCAGTCAGAAAATGGCTAGAATTATAAAATGGATAGATTTTTTTTTTTTTTTTTACCTTTATTTATACAGGGAGGGCTCTTGAGAGAGAGCTCTCATTTACAAGGGCGCCTTGTTACAACAAAACACATACAGGAAAAACAAAGTTGCAGACAGACAAGACAAGATTAAGTACTGTACTGTACTTAAGTACATTAACTAAAACATGCGCACTCCTCGCGCGTGGTGCTCTCGATGTGCGCTTTGAAGGACTCTAGGGGGATGAAGAGTTCCAGTTTTAAAGTATCCTGGAGTCTGTTCCATTTATTAGGGGCAAAGAAGGAAAATGCCGTCTTTCCGAGTTCAGTCCTCACACGTGGAATGAGCAATTGTCAAGTCAAGTCAAGTTTATTTATATAGCCCTAATTCACAAGCATGTCTCAGAGGGCTTCACAGAAAGTATGTCTAGCTGATTCTAGCTGACACAACAGTAACAAGAATATACAGAATAAAGATAACATTTGAACAATTGATAATATAGAAAATATAGAAATGAAGAGAGAGCAGAGGAGAGAGCAGGAGAAGGGAGAAGAGCAGGGGGAATGTGAGAGAGTGATGGGGTGAGGAGGGAATGGGAGATGTTGGAGGGTATAGGACAGGGGTAGGCAACCCAAAATGTTGAAAGAGCCATATTGGACCAAAAAAACAAAAAACAAATCTGTCTGGAGCCGCAAAAAATTAAAAGCCTTATATAAGCCTTATAATGAAGGCAACACATGCTGTAAGTGTCTATATCAGCTATATTAGCCTACTATCAAAATGATAAGTAGGCTACAAATACATAATGAGCATTCATGATTAAATGTTTATTTTCCCTGCAGCGCATCCTGGAGAGAATGACGCACCACTTGACTACTCTGCTGTACGATGGTGCTTTAACTTTAACTTCCATTATAATATTAATGTATTATGTTTCGTTGCATTGATGAAATTATATAAATACAATACAGAAATCAGATTTTTGATGTCATTTTAATTTAGGATTCCAAAAAACAACAACAACTTTCTGTGCAATTATCCTGTGCAATTATTATCCTGTGCAATTATCCTGTGCAATTGTGCAATGCAGCAGCACCCTCTTCTCTTTTGACAGCACAATACAGCCATCCTTGGACCTGAGCAACAAAACACATATCCCTATGTGTCATTCCAAATATATAGGCTACTGACAAAAATCAGAAATCACTTTATAAAAACAGCCACTTTGTTACTAAATATGTGCCTATGACAGGATTGTGTTATATCCTATATATCCTCCCCGCGTGTTTGGCCTTTCAGTGGTATTAATTCAATCAGTTCTTCTTGCGGCCCATCAGAGTTCACATACCTGCATAACAGCGCTGTCTGTTCAATATCGATCACATCACACGACTCATCACAGGCAATTGAGTATGCTGGAGCTGAATTAATGTCCTTGATTTGCTGATTGGTGATGTTGCCTGCCATTTTAATGGTCCTTTCCTTCACTGTCTTTGCGGAGAGAGGCATGTCTTTAATCTTCTGTATGATCTCGGTTTTGTTTTTGAAGTCCGAAAATAGGTGCTCTGATATTTTAATGAATGAATCCTTCAGGTAGTCACCATCTGTGAACGGTTTTACTTCGTTTCGAACTCAAGCTCTCACTAGTGCCTACAACGCTGCGACGCAGCCCTATGGAAGACTGTCATTTTGCTCCAAAATTACTTTTCATTCAAACCGACCAGCCACCCGTAGGTGGCGTGGTACCCCCTGGGGCTGACACGGATCCACGTGACTACGTCACGTCCTGTCAGCCCAGGGATAATCACTTACGCTTTCTTCCAGCCGCTGAGAAGACGTGTTTTCTAAAAGCTCCGCGGTTAACTCTGAGTTAGCTCTCTTACATAGCTTTAGATACTAGGCTCGTTCCGGCTGATTTGCCCACCTCAAGAGGTTTGCGTGGACGGGATAAAGCAGGCTTCGGGGACCCGTTCCTGTACCCTTCACCAGCGGCGTCGGAAACAAGTCATCTAAAAAGCTAAGAGTATCTTCCTTAGTTAACTGTTTATTGCTACCGCCGTGTAGTTCTGCTGCTACCGCCGTGTAGTGGTTATTGCTGCCGCTGTGTAGCTTTGCTTCGCTCCCCTGGCTGGGGCAGCGCTATCGTTTGAGGGCCGACTTTGGTCCGCGCTCAAAACTGTTAGGCTAGGATGCATACGTGCTGTTAGCTTACAGTGTAGCACTAGAACAGTAGGTTAGCCAGCCTGGTTCTTGCGGATAAGCTAGCGTGCACCCGTGTCGTTAGCGTCCGTTTGCTTGTTTTAGGCGCCAGCTATATTGTCAGAGCGCGCACGTTACTCCAGGAGTAACGTTAAATAGATAGTTAGCGAGTTGCTCAGTGCAGCTAGCTTGGACTAGCTTGTAGCACTCCAGCTATCTGGCTGCGTCCCCAGACAGGGTAACGACTACCTCTGTTTAGGGCGCGCGGTAAGCGAGAGTAGTAGCTAGAAGCCATGCTCTTCAGTTAGCTAGATAGCTAGCTTGCTACCCGTGCAGCCAGTATCTAGTGTTGTAGCACTCCAGCTGCTTACCGTTGCAGGCTATTGCTTACACGGTAACCCCGTTATTCCTGTTAGCAGAGAGAGGGGGGAACAGCTAGGTGCTGTGTTAGCTGTGAGGCTACGCTGGCCGGTTACGACCGGCACAATGAAATGATGTGTGCACTGCCTAAGGGCATGAGCACGATGCACAGGCGTTGTTGGGACCTACATACTGCTTGTAGTGTAGATTTTGCTGGCGTCGGCCCCTAAGGGGGCACTCTGAGATTAGCTGAGCGAGTATGCTAGCTAAAAGTTGTGTTGACTTCTCTCAGTTCTTACGCCATCTTAGCCAGCTTGCTTGTCTGCTAAGTGTTGCGTGCAAATAGCATCTACTAGATTTTAACTCCCTCTGAGGAGTTTCTTCTGAGATTGACTAGCTTCGCGGGCCGCTGGCCTCTGCCTGCAGTCACGCTTGCTTCCCCGTGTTACTCAGGGTAGAGACTCGCTGCACCGGCTTGTGCGCAGGCTTGTGTTAGCGCACGCTTGTCTCTCAGTGTTTACGCTAGCTTAGCTAGTGGCTTGTTCACACCTGTTCTCGCGGGTTAACAGGTTGTGGGTATTGCCTCCCCTTCGGGCTGGGCTATGGCCGCTTACGTCACCGTTGCACGCGCACGTTCGCTAGCCTCTGGGTTGCTTACTGTCTAGCCTGTGCTCTTGCTAGCCTGCTAGCCTGCTTAAACGGTACTCCCGCTAAACAGGGTGCGGCCCGCGGGAGCTTGCTATTAGTGATTAGCTTCCGGCTTTCTCTTGCTACTAGCAGGGAAAGTCAGCGAGGGGATGGGCTGTGTGTATCACTGCATTGGCCGAGTATGAACCGGCACGTTAAGTGCGTGTTCTGCCTTGGGCATGAGCACGCTGCACAGGCGCCTTGAACCCTCGGTCTTGCAGCTGCTGGGCTATCTTCACGAGCGAGCCCTCCAAGGGAGCAGTTAGTGGGGCGACGCCCAGGGCCGCAGCTAAGCTCTGGAGAGCTGACCAAGGTCCGCTCTCAAAAAAGTGTGAAAGCTAGCTTGCATACGTGCAGATAGCATTAGTACTGTTTAGCACAGAACTATAGTATGGTTGCAGATAGCTGGCGTGCACCCGTGCAGTTAGTATCTGTGTGCTAAGTACATTGGGCGCGAGCTACCTCCGCTACAGTAGGTGTACCTCCGCTACAGTAGACGTACCGCCCCGTGCTGGCGCTACGCGTCCAGCAGGGGTTACAGCTCGCCAAGGTCTGGGCTCAGTGCCAGCCTTTGGCTTTGGCTTTGGCAAGTGCAGGGAGCCTGGCAGGGGGCACAGCGCACCTTGGTCCATGGCCACGGCCTGGCCTCGGTTGGCAGCGCTCAGGTCAAGCCCACCGGTTGGCTCACCAAGGCTGGGCTCAGTTCCAGCCTGCGGCTTGTAGCTTTAGACCCACCGTCCTCGGTGCCCAAGGCCCGAGTTCGGTCGGGAGCTCGCCCAGGGTCTCATACCCATCATCAAGGCTCGCCTTGGTCCATGGCTACGGCCTGGCTTCGGCTAGAGGCTCCTAGGACAGCCCACCATCAATGGCACCGACGGCCCATTGCTGGTCGGGAGCTCGCCTGGGGGCCGCACTGTCGGACAAGTCCACGTGCGGCCGGTCTCGAAAAAGAACGTTACCTCCGCAGTCCCCCCAGCCTGCGAAAGCCCGACGGCAGGGGGGGGGGGGGGGGGGGGGGGGTACTTCGATACAACAGCACGTCAGTAGGCGTAGCTTGCGTAAGAAGTTCTCCCCCAGCATGCACAGCTTCTACGGAACTGACCATGCGGCGGGGGGGCGTAGCCTTTCATTGCCCCCACACCCACGTTCGACGGGACCCCCGATCCGGCCGTGGAGGGGGAGGCCATGGACATACTCCACAAGGAGGTTATTCGTTTCTCGCCAGAGGGGCGATTCGCTCGGTTCCCAAGGCAGATGTGCGCTTGGGTTTTCTACCACAGGTACTTATCGTGCCCAAGAAGGACGGCTCCATGCGTCCTAAATTGGACCTTCGGCATCTCAACAAGACGCTGAGGAAGTCCCGTTCCGAATGCTCTCTTCCCCGCCTGTTCAACGAGTTGAGACAGGGGGATTTCTTACTTCCGAGGATCTGAAAGGTGCGTTCTTCCATGTCCACGTGGTCAGGAGACACAGGAAATACCTGAGGTTCTCCTTCCTGGGGAAGGCTTACGAGTTCTGTGTCTTGCCATTCGGCATGTCTTTGAGCCCACGAACTCTCACAGTGTGCGTGGAGACAGCCTTGGCTCCCCTCCGCGCGAGGGGGATCCGCGTCTTTCTATATATCGACGACGTTCGCTTAGCGGCCGACTCAAGGGTCCGTGCCACGGAACATACCAAGGTGGTGACCGATCACCGGCAAACCTTAGGGTGTTTCGTGAACTGGCAGAAGAGTTGCCTCGTCCCAGCGCAGGCGGCGACCTTCCTGGGGCTCGAGCTAGACTTCCTGCGAGCCTTTCGCCAGAGCGACAGGCTCGCACGGTTCGGGCAGCAAGCCAAGGACGTTAGGTCTGTGCCCTCGGTGTCAGTGCATCAGTGCACAGTGATGTTGGGCCGGATGGCCTCAGCACTGCATGTGCTCCCGCTGGGGAGGCTACACATGCTCCCGTGGTCCAAATATGGTTCTCAGGTTTCGCCTGGACTCGGCCGGGGACCGTCATCGCAGGGTTCCTCTGACAGGTCAGGCCTGGCAGGCGCTGGCCATATGGGCGGACCCCCGTTACCTCTCGAGAGGTACTCGGTGGGGCCCTGTCCCGCTCAGGATGGTGATTCGCACAGATGCCTCCCTCTGGGGAGGGGGTGCGATTTGCAGGCATTTTTCGGCGAACGGCCGGTGGGAGGCTCAGGAGCTTCGCCACATAAACGTGCTAGAGCTGAAGGCGATTCACCAGACTCTGCTTCAGGACAAGCCCACCATCAATGGCGCCGTTGGCCCATTGTTGGTTGGGAGCTCTCTTGGGGACTGCACTGCCGGACAAGTCCGCGTGCGGCCAGACTCGAAAGAGAACGTTGCCTCCGCAGTCCCCCCAGCCTGCGGTGGTAACACTTCCAGCGGCTCACACATGGGCACCATGTGCTGATTCGCTCGGACAATGGGGCAGCGATCGCCCACCTGAACAAACAGGGCGGTGTGCGGTCGGGGGCGCTGAACCATAGCGGGGATTCACCTGTGGGTGTATCCCCGTCTCCTTTCAGTGTCAGTGGTCTATCTGCCGGGACGGCAGAGTTACGACCGGCCTGCTGTCTCGAGGCAATCCCCGTTATACGGAGTGGTGCCTTCACCCTCGGGTGATGGAACAGGTTTGGGCCAGGTTTGGGCGCGCCTGCGTCGATCTCTTGCATCGCGCCGCGCGACACACTGCCCACTGTGGTTCTCGATCCAGGAGGACAGCCCCGTTAGGTCATGACGCGCTGAAAGCGCACGTGTGGCCGAGGGAGGGGCTCTATGCGTTTCCCCCGACCCCCCTGATCCGTCAGGTGTTGGACAGGGTGAGGGAACAGCGCCTCCGGCTCGTTTTAGTCTGTTTTGGCCCAGGCAGACATGGTTTGCGGACTTGGTCTCCCTGGCGCAAGATCCGCCCTGGGCGTTGCCGGTACGGGCCGATCTCCTATCCCAGGCGGAGGGGGAGGTGTTCCACCCCTCCCCAGGCAGGTGGAAGCTAGCGGTCTGGCTCCTGAACGGGACCAGTTGCTAGCACAGGGCTTGCCCGACAATGTGGTGCTAGGGCTGCTTCGACCCGCACTCAGTACGCGTACAAGTGGCGGGTTTTTTCGCGATGGTGCACAAGTAAGGGTGTGGATCCAGTGAACTGCAGCGTGCGCCCAGTTCTCTGTTTCCCTCAAAGCTTGCTTGACGCGGGCCAGTCCCCGCAGTCGCTTAAGGTGTACGTAGCCGCGATTTCGGCTTGCCACATGGGGATTGAAGGGACCCCCGTGGGGGTGTGCCCTTTTTTGTCTCGCGCTTCATGAAGGGGGCGCGTAAACTGCGCCCGCCGTTGCGGTGCGTTTTTCCCAAATGGGACCTGGTTACGGTGCTGGACGGGCTAACGGGTCATCCGTTTGAGCCCTTGGACTCCGCCGATTTAAAGGTTCTGTCCTTAAAGGCCGCGCTGCTGCTGGCCTTATCGTCAGGAAAGAGAGTCGGTGACCTGATTGCCCTCTCGGTGCAGCAGGCCTGTATGGTTTTTGGGGACGATGGGCGCAGGGTTACGTTGCGACCTAACCTGGCGTACCAGCCCAAGAATATTAATGCCAGCTATAGGTCTATGGTTATAGACTTATCGGCATTCTGTCCCCCGCCGTTCAGTTCGGGTGAGGAGAGACCTTTGCACATGCTGTGCCCCGTAAGGGCGCTCTCGGCCTATGTGGCCAGGACGCGTTCATTACGCATTACAGATCAGCTGTTGGTTTGCTTTGGGCAAAGGGCCCAGGGCGGACCCCTTTCCAAGGATCGCTTATCACACTGGATACTGGAGGCGATCGCGTTGGCATACTCTGCCGTGGGCAAGGTTCCCCCGGAGGGTATCAAGGCGCATTCGACGCGAGGTGTTGTGACATCCTCTGCGTTGTTGCGTGGTGTGTCGGTGGAGGACATGTGTGCCGCGGCCTCATGGTCCTCTCATCACACTTTTGTCAGGTACTACAGTCTCGACGTGTCCGGTTCGCAGTTCGCGCACGCGGTGCTGTCGGTGGCAAGAAAGTAGTATCGTTGCCACTCTAATATGTCATTCGGTTAGGCATAAACGTTGCCATATGGCCGTGGTTCACCGGTGCCTTTCGGGTCGCCATGTGGGTGCTCCCGGCAGCAAGGTCGGTTGAATTGAGGCACTAGTGAGAGCTTGAGTTCGAAACAAAGTAAAACGTTAGGGTTGTGCTACAACCCAGGTTTTACGAGTGAGAACGAGAGCTCTCACTACCCAGCCTTGCTGTGTCGATGCGTCACGGGGTGCGTCGGATCTCAGCGGGCTGGAAGAAATTAGAGTGATTATCCCTGGGCTGACAGGACGTGACGTAGTCACGTGGATCCGTGTCAGCCCCAGGGGGTACCACGCCACCTACGGGTGGCTGGTCGGTTTTAATGAAAAGTAATTTTGGAGCAAAATGACAGTCTTCCATAGGGCTGCGTCGCAGCGTTGTAGGCACTAGTGAGAGCTCTCGTTCTCACTCGTAAAACCTGGGTTGTAGCACAACCCTAACGTTTTCCGCGCTTTATTATCTCCCGGGTTGCAACAAAACTAGCAGCAGTAGTGGAGTTTGGAGATGCAATCCACTTCTTAAATCTATCTTTGCGCTCCTCGAATTTCTCCAGAAGTAATGCAATCGCACTTTTTCTCTCACTCCCAACTGGGTACTCGGCTGCAAATGTAGCGTGCCTTCCCTGGAAATGTCTTTCCACGTTACTCTTTTTGTTATTTGACAACTTCTCATTACAAAGCAAACATGCAGGCAATCCTTCCGCATTGGCAATGAAAGCAAATGATTCGGTCCAAGAACTGTTGAATCCTCTGTTCTCCTCGGCTATCTTTCTCTTTTTCCCTTTGGGATCCATGGCATGACACACCCGCTGGTTTGTTTGTAACATGCGCCTTCCTCCGCCGAGCTGAAAGAAACGTGTGTCGTAGGCTATGACGTAAATCTTCATTGACGGAAATGTTGAAATTTTTATTATACACATATATATTACACATGAATATTTATTATACACATTTTTACAGCATTGGATAATAATTATATTAAAACAAAAAATATATTCACACCATTTTTTTCCACATTTTCATATTTTTGAAAAAGCTCCAGGGAGCCACTAGGGCGGCGCTAAAGAGCCGCATGCGGCTCTAGAGCCGCGGGTTGCCGACCCCTGGTATAGGAGGTGGGGAAGGAGCAAGAGGAGAGAGCAGGAGAGGGGAAGGGGGGGAGCAGGAGAGGGGAAAGCAGGAGAGTGGAGGAGGGAGGGAGAGCGGGGGGATGTGAGGGAGGAGAGGGGGGAGGTGGGGAGAAAATAGGAAATGTGGAGGAGGGGAGAACAGAGGAGGAGAGATGAGGGTGCAGGGGAGGGAGAGCCAGGGTAGAGGTAGGGTCTAGGGTTGGGGGAGGGGAGGGAGTAGGATACGGGCCCGGATTAGGGCGAGGGTGAAGAGAAAATGGGAAATGTGGAGGAGGAGAGAACAGAGAAGGAGAGGTGGGAGGGTGCAGGGGAGGGAGAGCAGGGGGAATGTGAGAGGGAGGAGAGGACAGAGAGGAGGAGAGAACAGAGAAGGAGAGGTGGGAGGGTGCAGGGGAAGGAGAGCAGGGGGAATGTGAGAGAGGGGAGAGGACAGAGAGGAGGAGAGAACAGAGAAGGAGAGGTGGGAGGGTGCAGGGGAGGGAGTGCAGGGGGAATGTGAGAGGGAGGAGGTGGGGAGAAAATGGGAAATGTGGAGAAGGAGGAGCAATCTGATATGAGACCGTGAGCGGGTATGATGACTTGCATTGTTATTAGTAAGAATTGAAGACAGATAAAGGTGTCCATTGCATGTACAAGTAACCTACTTGTACAGCAGGTGGCGGTAAGCGCCTTGAAGGTGTCAGTGACCCGCCTATAAACCGACAGAAGAATAAATCTGGCGTTAGCTAGCTGTTAGCTCTGTGCGCTACGTTACTTATGTGGCAATAAAACACCACTGAATGACTAGATTGATGTAGTGGTCGGCCAGTTCGAGTCATGCTGTTTCCATGAAGCCCACCGGCTTTGATATCTGTTGGCTAGTTGTTGATATTTATAACAGTAAAATAACATTAAGTTATAGAGCTCAGCCATTTCCACTCTGAGAACACATCCTTGACTCTGATTGGTTAAAGGGACGGCGACTATCCGTCCATCCGATACATCCATGCAGAAAAAGTTCAGCCCTCTTGAACTTTTCTGTCCATCAAAACGTATGCAAATTTGCTGGATACGTAGCTTCATCAGTGCTGGACAGACAGACGGACAACTGTCTTTAAAATGAATGGAAGTGAACAGAGAAATGAATGCAGACGGACAGACACCACGGATCAGTGTGGCCACCCCCTTAGGTACACTTGCCCAGTGGACGAGCTGTATACTATTAAACTATGGTTGGACTTTTGTGATGTACAAGAGGTAAATATGGGTTTGTGTAGTGTTTTCTATTCTGTGACTAACTTAACATATAATAAGAATGCAAAGTGTGTGTGTGTGTGTGTGTGTGTGTGTGTGTGTGTGTGTGTGTGTGTGTGTGTGTGTGTGTGTGTGTGTGTGTGAGTGAGAGAGTGTGAGCAAAATAGTGTTTACCCACAGCTCTGCCATTTTACATGCGATCAGGCTGAATCTTTCAGGAAGTGTAAAGAGCACCGTTAGGGTGACCTAACAGAGACACATTTTTGAAGTCAAACAAACTCGTATTTACTTCTTAAGGTCATAAAAGTCCAGACCATATATATAACTGCTCACACTGTAAAGAAATAGCAGTCCACTTCATCTTTTGGTACAGATGTGTTCACATGCGTTCTGTCCCCGGGCACGCCTGGACCGTTCCGCAGACCACCTTTTTCATTGGATGTGGGAACAGAACGCAATGTTCACACTAATCAAACGAACCAGAGTTTGGGGTCATACTGGGGTCAAGTGTGCTTGGAAACAGAGCTGTGCAGAGACCCTTAGAGGGGCAGGGGCTCAAAAGTTTAAAAGGGGTACAACACGGGCACGGGGCGGTTTCACTGTTGCTGACCCGCCAGTCAGTCGGAGCTCGCCAGCTACGCAGTGGGCAGGATGGCGAAGGCATGACCCGCCCATCTCTGCCTCTGATTGGCGCAGGAGACAAGGCGAGACGCAGGATCGATAGCCAAACGAATGTGATTGGATCAACAATGTTTGACGCTAGGCCAATCAGAGGCAGAGAAGGGCGGGTCATGACTTCGCCATCCTGGGAAAAACATATTGCACACGTCACAGAGACGCAGACGATTAGCCTACTTAACTTCCGGTTGAAAGGTCAACATAAACTGTCCAGACATTTTATTGATTGATAAATTGTTATTTATTGTTATAAGTTCTTCTTGCCTTCACTGTAAAAAATAAATAAAAATAAAAATAAATTCCCCTCCCAAAAAAGGGCACTTTTGGCATCAGGGGAAAACGGGCAGGTGCTCGGGCACCTCTAGCACCCCCCCTCTGCACGTGCCTGCTCGGAAACAGGCCTGGGTCCCTGATGTCAAACCACTGTATTGCTTTAACATTTGGTTGTGCCCAAATCCCCCCCTCATGTCACATAATGTTGCAAGTTTGTTCATGTCAAGTGCACATTAGGCTTATGTGGAAAAACAGTCTGTGAGTCTCACTGTCTGTCTCTCTTTATAGCTGTCTGCATTGAGACAGAGAAATCAAGAAAAAGAGTGCATGTGATTGATCCTGACTGCAACGGCCTTTTTCTCTTCTTCTCTCCATCAACAACAGCTCCTGTCTCTAAACCCACCATCTCTACAAGCTGTGAACCTGATTTGTCCTCCTGTGTTCTCTGGTGTAACGCAATCATCACCGATGCTGAACCAGTCAGTTACACCTGGTGGAAAGACGACACGAAGAAGATTGAGTCACCCAGAGAGCAAATCATTACAAAGGTACAGTAGTGACAAAGTGTTGGTCCAACTCTCTTCCTGTCCATGTGTGAGTTAGTTAATGTCCACTTGTAATATCAGGGGACTAAACAATGCATGTTTACAGGAATAAACAGAATGATTTGTTCAGCTTGCTTCACATATTCATTTTCGTGGTGATCCTATGTTAGTGAGAATGGAAGTGGAAAAAGTCTGGTTGACTTTAACCACCACTCTATTTGTGAGAAATGAGTGGTACCAATTAATCAAATGTGGATTAAAACTAACAAAAAATCCAAGGCTTTCATAACAATAGGAGTTAAAGCCACAGGACGATAATCACCATGTTCCTTAGGACACGTTTTCTTCTTTGGAAGAGGTGTTATATGTGAAGTCTTCCACTTTGTAGGAATTATATGAGTGTCCATGGAACACTGAAGAATAGGCTGCCACACGGGTGCAAGCTGAGCTGCAAAGGTTTTCAGAATAAAGGCACTGAGATGATCTGGTCCTGTGGCTTTCCTCTGATTCAAATGTCTAAAAGTGTTCCTCACCTGCTCAACAGAAACATCAATTATATCAGACTGCACAGCTAGGACTGAGCTGATGATATTTCCAGCATGATCTGAATTGTTCCCTTCATCAAACCTAGCAAAGAAACTGTTCAACTGATTTGCAAAGTCGGCAGGGCCGATTCTAGGGGGGGGCAGGGGTGGGCTATGCCCACCCAAAAGTTTATCTTGCCCACCCCAAAAAAAAAAAAAAATCTCTCTTTTTGAATTCCAGGCGACCGCACTTAGGGTCGCGACCCGAAAGTTGGAGACCACTGGGTTAGTTAGTTTAGGGCACCTAACAGTAGTTATAGCTTTAATTTGATTTGAGAAATAAGCTCATCCAATGAAAAGAAATATTATGGAGTTGATCATTTTAAACTGGATGAAGTATTTTTATTTATTTTTAGGGTAAGTCAATCTGCTTTCAAAGTAGTTTTCTTTGTCACTTTTCAGTTTGAGTTTGAATAAGACTAAACGTCTTGGAAATATAGCAAAAGTTTTGTAAATAGTTAGTTTGTACAGTTTGCTAATAGTTTTGACAATAATAATGTAAACATTGGCCTGTCACCTGAGTGAAAGTTCCTACTTACAGTTTGGTGACCCAAAACAGAATGGTGACTCCTACTGGAACAATTTGGTTCAGTGTTTATGCCTGTGTTGCTGTCTGTTGTAGTGTAAAACGACTACAGGGAGAGCAGGTGGTTACATGAAAGTGAGTGAGAAAAGGAGAAGATACTGAATCATGACATCACAACAGTATAATCCTAATGTTAATTTAAAATTAAATATTCTTGGATGAAAGTCCAAAAAACGTAAAATTTTCTTCGGCGCTGCCCTTGCAGGCAGCACCGAGAGTCCATTCCTACCTAAAAGTACTTCCAGCGCCACTGAATATAATGCAATTTAATCCCCATCCCCGAACTGACAACCTCTGGCAACCTACCGCCAAAGTTGCCCTCTACCAGCCCACCCTAGTGTGGCAGTCTAGATACGGGCCTGAAAGTCGGCCTCAGTATCTGCCACCAATGCTTTCCGGGTGGTTGACAGTCCAGTCATGCTTTTCATGGTGTCTCATAACTGTTTGGTATTTTTGCTTTAAAAAAACGTTTGTAGTTGTAGCTTATGTGCCCTCTTTGCATCTCGCAGTTTCCCCTTTAAATATTTCTCTATATGCTTTACTTCTCCTATGTCCTTGTTCCTGAAGGCAATTTTCCTCAAATGTATAATGTTTTACATTGTTATGTACATCTTGTTATTTGGATATATTTGTATCTCCTTGGTTGGTATCACTGACTGTACACAAAAGTCAAGTCAAGTCAAGTCAAGTTTATTTATATAGCCCTAATTCACAAGCATGTCTCAGAGGGCTTCACAGAAAGTATGTCTAGCTAATTCTAGCTGACACAACAGTAACAAGAATATACAGAATAAAGATAACATTTGAACAAATTGATAATATAGAAAAATAGAAATGAAGAGAGAGCAGAGGAGAGAGCAGGAGAAGGGAGAAGAGCAGGGGGAATGTGAGAGAGTGATGGGGTGGGGAGGGAATGGGAGATGTTGGAGGGTATAGGAGGTGGGGAAGGAGCAAGAGGAGAAAGCAGGAGAGAGGAAAGGGGGGGGTGGGGGGGAAGAGCAGGGGGATTAGGGCGAGGGTGGGGAGAAAATGGGAAATGTGGAGGAGGAGAGAACAGAGGAGGAGAGGTGGGAGGGTGCAGGGGAGGGAGAGCAGGGGGAATGTGAGAGGGAGGAGGTGGGGAGAAAATGGGAAATGTGGAGGAGGAGAGAACAGAGAAGGAGAGGTGGGAGGGTGCAGGGGAGGGAGGGCCAGGGTAGAGGTAGGGTCTAGGGTTGGGGGAGTGGAGGGAGTAGGATACGGGCCCGGAGTAGGGCGAGGGTGGGGAGAAAATGGGAAATGTGGAGGAGAAGAGAACAGAGAAGGAGAGGTGGGAGGGTGCAGGGGAGGGAGAGCAGGGGGGATGTGAGAGAGGGGAGAGTAGGAAGTGGCAGGGATTCGGGAAAATAGGGGAGAAGAGGAGAAGGAGAAGGAGCAGAGGAGGGGAGAAGGAGGAGAGAGCAGGAGAAGAGAGGGGGGGGCGGTGGGATGTGGGGGAGGAAAGAGCATGGAAAGAGAGGAGGTGGGGGGGGATTGGGAAATGTGGGAGAGGGGAGAACAGGAAGGGGGAAGAAGGGAAGGAGCGGGGGAAGGGGGAAAGAGAAAGAGAGGGGGGGGGGAGAAGATCAGACAACTGACTACTCTAAACATTAACCAGAGCTAACTGGGACATGCACACAGACACACACATGCACACAGACACACGCATGCACACAGACACACATGCACACAGACACACATGCACACAGACACACATGCACACAGACACACGCAAGCACACAGTCATGCACACAGACACACACATGCACACAGACACACACATGCACACAGACACACATGCACACAGACACACATGCACACAGACACACGCAAGCACACAGACATGCACACAGACACACACATGCACACAGACACACACATGCACACAGACATGCACACAGACACACACATGCACACAGACACACATGCACACAGACACACATGCACACAGACACACGCAAGCACACAGTCATGCACACAGACACACACATGCACACAGACACACACATGCACACAGACACACACATGCACACATGCACACAGACACACATGCACACAGACACACGCAAGCACACAGTCATGCACACAGACACACACATGCACACAGACACACACATGCACACAGACACACATGCACACAGACACACATGCATACAGACACACATGCACACAGACACACATGCACACAGGCACACGCAAGCAGACAGTCATGCACACAGACACACACATGCACACAGACACACACATGCACACAGACACACACATGCACACAGACACACATGCACACAGACACACGCAAGCACACAGACATGCACACAGACACACACATGCACATAGACACACACATGCACACACAGCCTAATCTGGCCTATCCTACTCTGCTCTAGTCTAATCTTTGCCTGAACACTAACAGGTCAGCCTTAGGCTGTAGCTAATCTATCGCCTACCTAAGCTGTTCTAAACCAACCGGCAGCCCTCGACCAGTGATGAAGAGCAGTCTATGTAGCCTGTTGTTACTGTAGATCAGCAGTCACATAGTACAGTCAAAGCATGCCTTCTATATACTGTCAGGTGACCAGACTCTGATTATTTTTCTCTCTGGTTTGTTGCTCTTCAGTTTATAAGTTGATACAAGATGGACCACATTATGAGTTAGCTATTGGTGGTCTTATCGTTGACACATATGCTCCCTCCATGTTTCCAAAGCATCTATTCAAAAGTTTATTCTTCCTTGTTTCACCATTCACATACTGCTTAAAGTCGAGCTGGACCCAAAAATGATTTTTCTTTTCTTTTAGTTCAAATACCTGGGTATGCAGTGCACCTATTTAATAATGTATGCCAAACAAATCACAACAATCTAATTTCTTTAGTTTTTCACACTTTTTCACATCAAAAGTTCATTTTTCAAGATTTCATTGATAACAGTAATGTACAGTTTGCTGACGTCACCTAGTACTATCAAATTTCTACCCCATATCAACCAATCATATCACGACATGCAGCTGTCAATCAAATCTTCATTTCAGGATAATTTTCTCTTCCAAATGAAGTAGAAAATGGCACCTAGTGCCTGTCATCTGGCAGAATTCCTACCCCATGAACTAACTACTAACTTGGCCAATTGTTAGAAACATGAACAAAAAACAAACACTATAATCTCTAAGAATGCAAAGAAATGTTACTGGCTCGTTAAAACGCGCATTCCAGGCTTCTCACTCCACTGAGACAGCTCTTCTTGCTGTCACAGAGGCCCTTCACACTGCTAAGGCCTCATCCCTCTCCTCTGTTCTTGTCCTCCTTGACCTGTCTGCTGCCTTCGATACAGTCAACCACCAAATCCTTCTTTCCACTCTGTCTGACCTCGGCATTTCAGGTTCTGCACTCTCCTGGTTTGCTTCCTACCTCTCGAACCGCTCATACCAGGTCTCATGGAGAGGGTCCCTCTCCAGATCCTGTCCGCTTACCACCGGTGTCCCCCAGGGCTCAGTCCTGGGCCCCTTACTTTTCCTTCTCTATATCAGATCTCTTGCCTATGTGATCTCTTCTCATGGCTTTTCTTATCACTGCTATGCTGATGACACCCAGCTTTTCCTTTCCTTCCCCCCCTCCGACACTCAAATCGAGGCTCGCATCTCTGCATGCCTCAAAGACATTGGCAACTGAATGTCTGCCCACCACCTCAAGCTCAACCTTGGTAAGACAGAGCTACTCTTCCTCCCAGGGAAAGCCTGCCCTCTCGCAGATCTCTCCATCTCCATTGACAACACCACTGTACTTCCCTCACAAACAGCTAAGAACCTTGGGGTGATCCTTGACAACCAGCTGTCTTGCTCAGCCAACATCCGCAAAATCCGTCCCTTTCTCACAAGAGAAGCGACTCAACTCCTGGTCCAGTCTCTTGTCATCTCCCGCCTGGACTACTGCAACGTCCTCCTGGCCGGGCTACCTGCCACCGACATCCGACCGCTTCAGCTCATTCAGAACGCTGCAGCCCGTCTGGTTTTCAACCAACCCAAATTCTCTCACGTCACTCCCCTCTTCCAGGAGCTCCACTGGCTTCCCATCTCGGCCCGCATCAAATTCAAGTCACTGGTACTGGCCTACAGGGCTGCACACCAAACAGCTCCCCTGTACCTGCAATCTATGGTCAGGTTCCAAACCTCTCAGCGCTCCCTTCGCTCCTCCACCAGTGCTGGTCGCCTCGCCCCTCCTTCGCTACGGGGGCTCAAAAGTCGCTCATCCCGATCTCGACTCTTCTCGTCCCTGGCACCTCAATGGTGGAACGAGCTTCCACCTTCGGTCAGGACGGCTGAATCACTGCCGATCTTTCGGAAAAGACTAAAGACTCACCTTTTCAGGCTCCATCTGGGCCCTTCTTGATCTAACTTCGTTCTCTCTCTCTCTTTCTTTAAAAAAACTAAAAAAAACTAACCTAAACTTGTACCACTAACCTAAACTTGTACCACTGTTCCTTCAGAAGTTGTAGTTGTCATAGACTGTACTCCATACTTGATTGCTCTATTGCTGACAAAAATGTGTTATTGTAAGTCGCTTTGGATAAAAGCGTCTGCCAAATGACGTAATGTATGTAAATGTAATGAATATTATTTACATTTATAACGATAATGGCACGCGCCTCCGAGCCTGACAGCCTCCCTTGCTGTCAGGGGTCGTCTCTCGGAGATTCCAGGCGGGCAGGCAGCACCTATGCATCGGATTGTCCGCTCGCTCCGCGGATCCCACTGGCGTAGCACGACAACACGCTGAATCCCACCCGATTTGGGGGTGGAACACGCCAGGATTGGCCGATGCCAAAGCCAGTCGACAGAATTGTCAAATCAAATCATCGACACCGTATATGGTCCGCCTCTCAATTTGTTTTCAGTCTGAAACGGACTCAGATGCACGTGACGAACGGGTTCACCTCGACTTTAAATCCTGGCATTGTTATGTCCAGTTTGCATTGGTTCATGTCTCCAACGACAATTGCTGGGGCTCTGGATGTTGTTGCTGCAGCGTGTTCAACAGTAGCTGCTGCTCGCGTCGCGTTGCCACTGGGAGGTGTGTAGACAACAAACAGCAGCACGCATCCAAATTCCCTCTGCAAATAGAAGGCTCTCAAAGTCAGGTACAAGATCTCAACGTCTTTATCACAAAACCTGCTGTTCACGGTGTACTGACGGCACCACTGATCGTTAATATATATACACAGATCCTGCCGCCCCTGCTTTTCAGGAGCTGATTTCTCTGTCTGCTTTCACCAAAGTGAAGCAGTCTATTTTACAGGCGGAGTCCGGTATTGCAGAGTTTCCGTGTAGCATAGCAATGATGCCTCCCGAAAATCTGAACAGTACCCCGTATGAGCGCAGATCTCGTCCATTTTGTTGTTTATTGACCGCAGGTTTGTGAGGATCACAGATGGAAGTGGTGGCCTTGTGTGCCTTGCTCTTCCTCATTTCTTTCGACTCTGGTGGGATGTGGATAGGAGCCCTGGTGTCAGCATGGACCACAGTCCCGTGCAGTCAGTCCCCTGAGTTGCAGAATATCTTGCTTCAAGCAAGGTTTCTCTGCTGTATACGAGCGCATGCAGGGCGAATACCCCCTACTCGACAGTCTCGGTCCACACGCCAATCCATATTCCAGCGTGTCTGTTGCACTTGCAACCACAGTCCCCATACCAGAAGACAAATAATCCACCACTTGTACATAAACATATTAGACGACATTCAACATAAAACAAAGAGAGAAACAGAACGCCTGTACACAGTTCACAGCCATGCCGCGCACCAGAAGTCAAACCTTTACCTTTCTTGATGCTTTAAGCTGCTGGAGTGTCCTTGAGCAAGACACTGAACTCCTTCCAGCTCCAGGGAACTGCTCTGCAGCTGAGCCTCAGATCTACTTTAATCAAAGGGTGAAGACATCAAGTGAGCAGTATCAAAATTAAACTGTGATTGGTTTGTGAACTTTGAGCTAATTCTATTTCACTGATTTATAGGTGGATTTGAACTATACAGAGTTCAGCTGTAAGGTGGAGAACCCAGTCAGTGAGGAGGTCAGCCAACCCATCAGCAACCCCCTGATCCCCAGTGAGTGACCTCACTTTAACAACACATACATGTTACATCTCTAAGATTTCAGTTTTGTTCTCTTGGTGACACCTATGGCGATTATGTCATCAGTGTGTGTGTCTGTCTCTTGTGTGTGTGTGCCTGTATGTCTCTTGTGTGTGTGTGTGTGTGTGTGTGTGTGTGTGTGTGTGTGTGTGTGTGTGTGTGTGTGCGTGCGCGCGTGTGCATGCGCGGTGTCACTGATGACATCATCACTGATGACATCATCACTTATGTCATCAGTGTGTGTCTGTCTCTTGTGTTTGTGTGTGCATGTGTGTGCCTGTCTGTCTCGTGTGTGTGTGTGTGTGTGTGTGTGTGTGTGTGTGTGTCTTGTGTGTGTGTATGTGTGCATCACTGATGATGCCTCTGACATCACTGATGTCACAATTTATGACATCTTTACTGGCCGACCACAGGGATGACGTATTTTTGTAGGCTTTAACCAGAAATCGGCCCCATTTTGGTTCGTCAGTGGAAACGTCTGTGGGGTTCTAGAATGGGGATTTCACTTAAATGCATAAAATACTGTAAGGTCTGTCTGTGGTTAACAAAAGTTTATGGGAACGCAAATTTGTGTTCAGCATGATAATCTTCACAAACGTGAATAACTTGTATGCCTTTTGAAGCGTTTTCTAAAAATCACATTAAAAAAACACATTTACGTTCCAAAAGTCATAAAAGTTATTCACATTTGTGAAGATTATCATGCTGAACCAAAATTCACGTTCCCATAAACTTTTGTTCACCACCTTATTTTACGCATTTAAGTGAAATCCCCATTCTAAACCTCATTCACTTTTTTTGCTGACGAACCCGGAAGTATACTTCGGGACTCATTCCTGTGGTTCTCTGGACAGGCAGAGCGCAGGCGCTGTCTTTTCAGCACCGCAGCACACGGGCAGCTGAGGAACAGAGAGAGGGAGAGATGTGTCATCATATCATAATATTGTCTTCGGGCCCTCGCGGCGGGCTAGGGCCTGAATGTCACGGGCTGGGCCGGGCTGGGGCCGTAGTTTCAGGCGCTCGCAGGGCTCAACAGTGATGGACACTCGAGCAATTGTGATGTCAGTGAATGATGTCATCAGTGATGCGAAGTTGGGCAATTGTGTGCTGCGCATGCCAATAGAGCACGCATAGCACGCGAGATTTCTAATATATATATATATATATACACTGTGTGTGTATATATATATATATATATATATATATATATATATATATATATATATATATATATATATATATATATATATTTCAGTCAGGACTACTTTAGTCAAAACACAAGACATTACATTACATTACGTCATTTGGCAGACGCTTTTATCCAAAGCGACTTACAATAACACATTTTTTGTCCGCAATAGAGCAATCAACTATGGAGCAGTCTATGACAACTACAACTTCTGAAGGAACAGTGGTACAAGTTTAGGTTAGTGGTACAAGTTTAGGTTATTTTTTTTATTTTTTTTATAAAGAAAGAGAGATAACGAAGTTAGATCAAGAAGGGCCCAGATGGAGCCTGAAAAGGTGAGTCTTTAGTCTTTTCCGAAAGATCGGCAGTGATTCAGCCGTCCTGACCGAAGGTGGAAGCTCGTTCCACCATTGAGGTGCCAGGGACGAGAAGAGTCGAGATCGGGATGAGCGACTTTTGAGCCCCCGTAGCGAGGGAGGGGCGAGGCGACCTGCACTGGTGGAGGAGCGAAGGGAGCGCTGAGAGGTTTGGAACCTGACGATAGATTGCAGGTACAGGGGAGCTGACTGGTGTACTGCCCTGTAGGCCAGTACCAGTGTCTTGAATTTGATGCGGGCCGAGATGGGAAGCCAGTGGAGCTCCTGGAAGAGGGGAGTGACGTGAGAGAATTTGGGTTGGTTGAATACCAGACGGGCTGCAGCGTTCTGAATGAGCTGAAGCGGTCGGATGTCGGTGGCAGGTAGGCCGGCCAGGAGCACATTGCAGTAGTCCAGGTGGGAGGAGACAAGAGACTGGACCAGGAGTTGAGTCGCTTCTCTTGTGAGAAAGGGGCGGATTTTGCGGATGTTGTAGAGAGAGAACCTACAGGAGCGTGCTGTAGCAGCTATGTTGGCTGAGCAAGACAGCTGGTTGTCAAGGAGCACCCCAAGGTTCTTAGCTGTTTGGGAGGGAAGTACAGGGGTGTTGTCAATGGAGATGGAGAGATCTGCGAGAGGGCAGTCTTTTCCTGGGAGGAAGAGTAGCTCTGTTTTACCAAGGTTGAGCTTGAGGTGGTGGGCAGACATCCAGTCGCCAATGTCTTTGAGGCATGCAGAGATGCGAGCCTCGATTTGAGTGTCGGAGGGGGGGAAGGAAAGGAAAAGCTGGGTGTCATCAGTGATAAGAAAAGCCATGAGAAGAGATCACATAGGCAAGAGATCTGATATAGAGAAGGAAAAGTAAGGGGCCCAGGACTGAGCCCTGGGGGACACCGGTGGTAAGAGGACAGGATCTGGAGAGGGACCCTCTCCATTAGAGCTGGGTATTGGTTCAAATTTCAAGAATCGATTCGATTCCGATTCACAAGGTTGCAAATCGATTAATTTCGATTCGATTCGATTCGATTCCGATTCGATCAATTTCAATATTGATTTGGTTAGTTAGTGATACCAAAACGTGTTTTTTGAGCTGTACCCTGAATTACATGACTGTCCAGTTATGTAACACAGGGGTTCCCAACCAGCCAAGTAGATACATGGGGAAAAAAAGTTGCAGACCTGTTGTCAATTTTAATGGTTTTAGTTACACATATATTTACTCACCAGGTGGTGACAAAGGGTAAATAACAGCCTTTTTATCTGTCAATAAAGACACTTTCACAATTATGCACAGTGATTTGATTTCAGCCTATATAATTTCTAAAAGTAGATATTAATGATCAAACATTTCCATTCATGTAGCCTACAGTATTTATGTTTTTGTTTCAACTACAAACATAAATAAACGTCAACCTGAAACTATGCTTGAACTACCACACACAGCATAATATTTTAGCCTGTTTATAAAAAAAAAAAAAACGTTTTTTTTTTTTTTATAAAAAAAAATCGATCTCTGGACATTTAAAATAAATTTAAAATAAATTTAAAATAAAAATCGATAAAAAATCTGAGAATCGATTTTTTTAACCCAGCCCTACTCTCCATGAGACCTGGTATGAGCGGTTCGAGAGGTAGGAAGCAAACCAGGAGAGTGCAGAACCTGAAATGCCGAGGTCAGACAGAGTGGAAAGAAGGATTTGGTGGTTGACTGTATCGAAGGCAGCAGACAGGTCAAGGAGGACAAGAACAGAGGAGAGGGATGAGGCCTTAGCAGTGTGAATGGCCTCTGTGACAGCAAGAAGAGCTGTCTCAGTGGAGTGAGAAGCCTTGAAACCGGACTGCAGAGGGTCCAGGAGGTCATTTTGGGAGAGATAGAGAGAAAGTTGTTCGGACGCTGCTCGTTCGAGGGTTTTGGAAAGGAATGAGAGAAGAGAGACAGGTCTGTAGTTGTGAATAGCAGTAGGGTCAAGGGAGGGTTTCTTAAGCAGAGGCTTGACTCTTGCAGTCTTTAGAGCAGGTGGAACAAGACCAGAGGACAGAGAGGGGTTAATGAAGGTAGTGAGGAAGGGAGATATGTTAGGTGAGATGGTTTGGAGGAGAGAGGAAGGGATAGGATCGAGGGGGCAGTAAGTGGCTCGGTTCGAGCTGATGAGTTTAAGCACTTCATCGGGAGAGAGGGGAGAGAAGGAAGGAAATCCAGGGACAGGGGGCCGAGGAGCAGGATTGGAGTCGGGAGTGTTAGACCACTTAGATCAATTTAAAGCTTTTATTAGCATGAGTTATATTTGGCGGTATGGCTCCGTTCTGGAGGCTCCCTGCCCTTCCATGCGCATACATGGAAAGCCTAAGGGCCTGTGTCCACCTAGCGTCTTTTTCCGACGTTAAACGCTGGGAGTGCGCTGGGAAACACTGATCTCGGCGCACAATATAACAAGGAAGCAGTCTGAAACTAACGTTAGCTCAGTGCGGTAGTAGCTTGATAGCTGACAGCTAACATTAGCAAACAACACACATACAGTGATTTAGCTCAACACTCACCAGAAATATTAAGTGTCTAGCCAATCTGCTCCCACAATTGAGCCTTTCTGTCTCTGTTGCGATAGTTTTTTCATATGATTAGTTGCCAGAAAAGGAGCACCCAACACCAGCGTCTTTCTGAAAAGTTAAAATATTTTCAGCTGGGAGCGCTGGGAGTCGGGCGCACAAAACACCAGAGCGCTGTGAAAATAGACGCTGGACGCAGCGCACTTTCTCTAGACGTCTGTGTGCGCCCGCATACGCTCTCCCCCCATTGGAAACAATTGAAAATAGACGCCGGAGCTGATGAAAAGACGCTAGGTGGACACAGGCCCTAAGGCAGGGAGAGCGGCAGCAGCAGATTCTGGGAGCTCCTTGCCCCCTCCATGAGCAACATGGAATAGCCTTAAGGCAAGGAGAGCAACAAAAGACCCCCAAAACGACCATACCAGGCGAACCTCCCTGGCAGCAGGAGGAGCTAGCTGAGCAAATTTGACCAAATTAGACTGAATGATAGCAGAAGAGCCAGGTGATTACTGTAACACAGCAGAAGTTTAACGATACATGCTAGATAATAAAGAGAACTTGAGCGCTATGCTTCAACATAATTTTTAAACTCAGGTGGGCACTCGTAGCCTTTTGAGCATCGAGGTTAGAATGCTATGATTGGTGAATGTTTAATGATAATCCAATCAGCAGCTGTCAACTAAGAAGAAGCCTTTTACACTGGAATGATGTATCAGTGAAGGCCAATTCTACAAGATTAGCTGATGGGCTCTGCTTTTGAGGATGCTCCCCATGAATCCAAGCAGCAGCAAGAGATTCTGCAGGGAGTGCAAAAAACCCCGCAAAACAACAAAATGTCTCCCTGCTTGAGTCTTGAATCAGCAGGGAGTCTATAATCCCCATTACCTAGCCTATGACGCAACAAGCATGTTGCAATTTCCCTTGGATGCTCATGCTGCAGAGCCCTTCTCGTTCAAGGTGGGAGCTCAGCAGCACACTGACCATCCTTGAAGAACATCTGGCAAGATATCAAAGTAGCTATCTTGATGCAAGGGAAATATCCTACATCACTAAATTAACTTTACCCATGACACTCTCGTCATAGATTTACCATTTATTGCATGAATGGAAATAGTTATGTTTGGCGCTGAAGGCTCTGCTCATAACCTGGCCATTCTAACGTTATGAGAACTGTAGTATTTAAGTGAAACAGCACACCAGCAGGGAAGCAAGCTTGCAACCCATATGAGGTTGTACTAGCCATGACAGTACAGTGAAGCCCAGCCAAGCACTTACCAAATGGAGCAATTATTAACATAAGGTAAAAAATAAATGACAGTCTCCTCAGGTGTTAGCGCTCATGGCCTTTTGAGCTAAGATAATGTCATTGTCGTGACATTCGTATGGTGCAGAGACCAACGTCCCATTCCCTCCAGAATAGATGCTGAACTGAGCAGCTGCAGAGGTAGCCATGCCAGTGCAGGAGGAGTGAGGTGTACAGCTGACGAGGGAGTCCTCATCGTTTGCAGAGAAGACGGTGACGGGAGGTCTGCCTTGCCTTCCATTTGACAGTCACTCAGTAACAGGGTTCATCCTGCCCCACATCACAATGCCATGCAGTACGGGGTCTTAGATAGAGAGCAAAACAAGTATCAGTTTAGTATTAGTTTGAGAGATACCAATTGAGCCTTTAGCCTTCCTGTCTGATTTAGAATGTTTAAAGTGACTAAGAAGATGGGAGTATTACAGCAATACCAGAAGTTGATTCATGCAGAGCTAACCCCTCAAACAAACTGCTCCCTGCTGGATCAGTAGCAGTATTACACCAGCAGGGTCATCCCAAGAGTAAAAGCACCTAGCCTGTTGTAACCCTAAATGCACTTTACCCATGAGAAGCAACAAGCATGCTGCTATTCCCCTTGGATGCTGAGAGCCCTTTTCATTCAAGGTGAGAGCTGAGCGAGCATATCTAACCATACCTTGAATGATTTCACCCCCCATATCAGTAACCTCACCTATGAAAGACAAGCCTGCAGGCACAGATATAAGCTGATAAGCAGATGAAAAATGTTCTCAGAGAGCAGAACATGAATGATGAGCTGCATTCCTATGGAAACTATACTATAAACAATGAGCTGCATTTACATATTTGATATTAAAAGGAAACTATACTCCTTTGAGCAGCATATCGAGCTTTTAACTGAGGCGGCAGCCAGCAGAACATTGCTTGCATATTTTCCAAATGTGCACTCTGGTTCATGAACAGCCTGAATTGAGACTTTTTGAGATATTAACGTTTGTTTGGCACAACTCGTACTAGTTAACTGCCGCGTGGTTACACATTTTTTTGGTGGCAGTGACGTTATGCTGATTCATCCTATAATCAGGCTCAGAACTTTAGGAGCCAGTAGCCAGATAATTTCCTGTTTCCTGATTATGCCAACCTGAAGCACACTCGTAAGAAGCTCAAGTAAAGCATACTCTGACTGCTAGCACTATCTCTAATTACCTTGCAGAATAGTACCAACTCCTGCCTTTTAATAGCCTTCAATTTAACACACAGACTGATTATTTTACATCTGTCCAGGTTGCTACCAATCATTGAGCTGTCTGTGAATGCAGAGGAAATAATGTATGAAGCCTATGATTTGGCATGACTAATTGACTTATGACATATAAAACTATGGCATAGTTACACCTTAAGGCGGCGTTCACACGCAAAGCGTTTTTTCAGTCAGAACGCTAAGAAAATCATGTCGAGAGCGCTTCCATTGTGCACAAAACACAGCGCTGAAACGCCAGGTGCGTTCATTAAAAGAGGAGCACGTCTAGCGCGTCCTTACATTCAAGATTCAAGATTCAAGATTTTTATTGTCACTGCATGGTACAAGTATCACGTGTGAAATTCTTGTGCTGTCCACTGCACATAGGTGCACGTCATGTGCATACTTTAGATGTGCTTAAACATTTTAAATTCGTCGTATATGACGTACAGGTGCTAATAGCATATACCTAATTGAACATACAGTTAAACATTAGACATTGAGACATAGAGCATGAATTGCAGAAAGACGCTGGAAGCTCCAAACACGCGTTTGTTCTGAATGTAGCCTAAGAGGATTGAGCTCGACAGGCGCCCTTGCCTCGGACTAATTGCCATAGTGGCCCATGAAACTCAGCCACACGCTCAATGCTTAACAATTATCTTGAATGTAGGCTTGGATGCAGCCGGGAGATTGAGCTCAATAAACCCCGCCACAAATAGCTTGTCACTAAGGGGTTCATGCACCCTTTTAAGAATAAATTTGGCAATCGGTACCAGACCGATTTACAGACTTTCAAAGCCTTGACATCACATTGTTACTGTAAATGCATTGCAAATTTCATGATTAATATAGCCTATCCCTTTATACACACACAGCAATAATAAGTCGTCACTGCTTATTTTACCAGCTGTTCATATCAAATTTGATTGAATGTTTTGATCAAGATTAATTAATGCTTGCTCATTTCTAGAGTACAGATCAGATGACTGTCTTAGCTTTTTTTTTGTTTCTTTTTTAACAATTGAAATTATTTTCAAAGTTTCATTTGAAGACCAGATTATTATGCTGAAAATCAAGCACTTCCAAGGCGTATATTCAAATTAAGCATATCCAAACCCTCAAACATGGTTAAATCAAGCATTTCCCAAACTTTCAAACTTTATACTAGTTAGCTTTATCACTCAAATGAGCTGAGCTGTGTTGATCTCCGACCCCTGAAAGCACCATCAACATGCTAGCAGCTTAAACCACTACACGACTCGAAATAGGTGCTCAGCCGGCCAGCTGGAATGATACTTGAATCGGTTACATGCCGCCATTCCGACGTGCTGCCACTCCGACGTTCCGCCACTCCGAAATATCGGCACTCAGAAATATTGCCACTCAGAAATGCCACTCCGATTTTCATAAGGTCCGCCACTCCGAACTTGATTTGACTTCCAGTTCACGTTCAGGCAGCTGAACCTCGTTCAGACAGGCATCTCTCTCAGATGCTGCTAAATGGGTTGCCTCGAATCCTCAAAATGATTGTGGAGCCCAACAAAATTAAAATAAAGACGTGTTGTTCAAAGATGTTGTTGCCAGGTGCTCCCTCTAACTCCACAATGTGCAAGATAGTAATAGGCTATGTGTCTCTATAGGCGGGTGCACAATGCACACACCCTGCTTAGAGAGCAGTGCACACACATGCTGACGCCCGCGGGATCATAGCCTAATTCTGTTGTCCCTCCATGCGCCCTGCAGCTGTGTAAAATGTCATATGAAATAATTATAACTTCCAATAGGATAAGCTTGCCTGATTAACTGAAAACAATTAAACAATAACGAAAAAAATAATATCCTAACTAACGAAAATAGAAGTCTAATCAAGTAAATAGCCTTCAGAAAGCATCAGTAAAAGCCCAGTTCTAATACTGCTGCGCTGCTGAGACGCACAGTGTGCGACTGAAATGTCTGCACTTTTGTGCCATATTCCACAATATCCAAACTTCGGAATGGCGGATCCTTTAGAAAAAAGAGGAAGGGCCGACATTTCAAATAATGAAGGGAGGAATTTTCGTAATGTTGGGACCTATGAAAAAAAGGTGAAGGACCGCCAGTCCGAATAATGGAAGTTAACGTTCGGAGTGGCAGGGTTTCGGAAAGGCAGACAGTTACCACTTGAATCATAGAGCACAATACTCAGCTTTTAGTGATTGTGAACGCAGCCATGGGAGTCGGACTCCATCTCCCAGCGTCCTTATCGGTGAAGTGACGTCACACAGGACCATGCCTGACGTTGCTAGGTTAGCTAGCTGCTAACAGCCCTCCATGGCAGCCAGCCCAGGCGTAGAATTACTGATTGAGGAAACCTGGAGCGGACATGCATCTCACTGGATGAACGGAGCGGCAAGGACTGGCCCAGTCTTCGTCCCGATGCGTAACGTTATGATGGCAGAGGAGGTATCAGCGTTGCAGGAGTGTATGAGTACTAGTGCTACTACTAGCAGTTCGAGTGCAGTTCTTCATTGATAACTTTCCCTGGAGATGGAACGTTTGCACAAAACTTAATAGCTCTTCATAGCTGGCCCCCAGACAGGATGCGGAGATATTGTGGCTGTTAACAGCTTTCAGGATCTTAATGCCTGCTGGATTTTATCAATAAAAAATGCCTTTTTATGCAACGGAGTGCGAGAGAGATTCACCCTGCTCAGAGAGGGGATGTGGCCAGTCACACTCTCATCTTGCCCGGGGGGCGGGTGCTATGATTCTCGATGTATGGAGGTCTGGGGGCATAATTTTGACTGCTGAAATTTACACTATGTGAGGGTTCACAAAGCGGATTACTAATCTAGTGACAGGAGAAGTGATTTGTGTGTTTACCATGTCTTGTGAAAGAAATCCTCCAGCGTTGAGTGACTGTCACGAGCCCATGTGACAACGCGTTGAGCCCAGGGGAAATGTGTTCATTGCACCGCTTTGAGGCACCAGGCTGGACGTGTTTATGCGCTTCCTCCATGAAGGGAGATCGATGCTGAGAACGCTTGCTGGTTTTGGGGGGCAATAACACTGGCTTGCGGACGAATATACAAGTATGGTAGCACTACATAAGGTGGCCAAGGGCGCCATCTGTTGCATGGCGGAGAAAAGACGGGTTGACGTACTATCATGGCAATGGCGGGGAATGAGTTAACACATTGAGTGCCACAGCGCTTCAGTAAAATTGTCTGGAGCCTGTGCCAGGTTCACTTCCATTCAGTTGAAAACAGCTATATAATTTTTTCTATTAGGGGTATATTGACAGGACTGGACTCAAATGAAACATTGGACACTCCTGCTTCTCTCAAAGAAGAAATTTTGTTTCTAGACAGTTCCATTATGAAATGACAGCCTCTGCAGGAAGAGCACTTTCAAGGGTTTTCTGCTGTTTTTTTTTACTTTCCGAGATAAACACACTTTTATGTAAACAAAGGTCACAGAATGAATTCTGCTTCAAGTGTGATAAAATGCTATACCTAAATGAAAGGTTGGAATGTCTACTTTACCGTGGGGGAAAAAGTATGTAAAAAGAATGTTTCATTGATTTTTTACAAATATTTGAACACAGCTTAGTCCAACTTCAAGACGCTGCTTTTTATGGCATCAAGGTGTATGTTGCAGGCCATCTCTCCATAAAGAAACATGATATCAACTTCTTTTTTTTTGATGATGAAAGTACACTTCCTAAGCTTTCATTTGGTGTGTAACAATCAAATATTCCACCACAACATTTCATGCAGTGTATTCTTTTCTTCAAAAAAACCTTCAAAGTAGTTTCCAAATAAAACACATTTTTATGCATAGTATTTTCATAATAGCCCACAGAATGAATTCTGCTTGATAAAATGCTATACCTAAATGAAAGGTTGGAATGTCTACTTTACCTTGGGGGAAAAAGTATGTAAAAAGAATGTTTCATTTATTTTTGACAAATATTTGAACACAGCTTAGTCCAACTTCAAGACGCTGCTTTTTATGGCATCAAGGTGTATGTTGCAGGCCATCTCTCCATAAAGAAACATGATATCAACTTTTTTTTTTTTGATGATGAAAGTACACTTCCTAAGCTTTCATTTGGTGTGTAACAATCAAATATTCCACCACAACATTTCATGCAGTGTATTCTTTTCTTCAAAAAAACCTTCAAAGTAGTTTCCAAATAAAACACATTTTTATGCATAGTATTTTCATAATAGCCCACAGAATAAATTCTGCTTAGAGTTGAACAAAATGCAATACCTCAAACGAAAGGTTGGAAACTCAACACATTTTATGAAAAAAAGGCATACACATGACTGATGCTATTACTGTGTTACAACTGCTACTATTCTTGTTACAGTAATGACACTGCTATTGGACGGCTTGACAACAGTCAGACAGCAGGCAGTTTGTGTTTGGAGGTAACGTTACTGTAGTCTTGAAGGACTGAATCCCGCTACAGCTTTCTCTCCAGTGTTTCCGGGGAAAGTATCACTGTGAGTGATACTCAAAGTAGCACGGGTACAGGCAGAGAGGTACGTGGTCACAGCCAGGGCAAACGTACTTGGTCTCTTTTCGGAGTCCCTTGGCTGCGCAGTGCGCACATTTTCGATACATTTTGGTTTTGGTGGCTGGGACTTCGACTGGCAGTGGCACATGTCCCGCGAAGTCCACATCCAGCCTCGCTGAAGCGGACCGTTTGCGTGGGTGGACTGGTGTTCTTCCTGGAAGAGGAGGTTGGGGAGGGGCCGGAGGAGGAGGGGGATCTGCGGTCCAGGATTTGACCACAGACAGGATGAAGTCTTTCAGGGTTCTGCAGCTGGTCGTTGGGTTGCGTGCCCTGTACACAATGAACGCATTGCTCATTGCGATCTGCATCAGGTACATGACAAACTTAGAGCTCCATTTTGCAGTCTTCCTGATGAAGGGGTAATAGGAGATCTTCTGGTCCAGGCGATCCACACCACTCATGTACTGGTTGTACTCCACCACGCATGCTGGCTTCCTCTGGGGGACTCTCTCACTGTTTCCTTTTTGTCTCACCGCCACAGTTGTCATCTCATCCTGGTGGAACGTCGAAATCATCCGGACGATGCGTTTGTCTCGCCATGCCAGGACCATCACTGTGTCATTGTGACGAGCGCGTTGTTCACCTACTGCCAGGTCAGACGTGGTTACCTCGCGGATGGACGGCGGTTCTCCCCTGTTCACACGGAGTGTGCCAGCTGAGTGGATCTGGAGGCCGAGGAGAAGACGACACATTGACTCGCTGTTATAGAAGTTGTCCATCCACAAGCGATAGCCAAAACCCTCAAGGCCGGCAATGAGGAAGCGCACGGTGTCCTGCAGGGTACTGTGAGTTCCACAGTATGGCTTCATGGCGTAGCAGTAACCATTGGCTGAATCACACAGTATGTAGCTCTTGATTCCATACTTGGTGGGTTTGGCAGGATTGTAAACACGGAAACGTAGTCGTCCTCGAAAGTGCAGCATCCCTTCATCCACCGAGATGTTTTGTGACGGCTGGTACAGCTCCTTGAATTTGGAGAGGAGCAGATCAAGGACAAGACGGACCTTGTGGAGCCGGTCGCTGCCATCGACCTCCCGATTGTCGCTGAAGTGGAGAAACCGCCAAATGAGCTGGAACCTGTTGCGTGGCATTGTGCTCCCGAAGTATGGTGTTTCAAGCGCCACATCAACAGACCAATACTCGGCCCAACTCGGCTTCTTGACGATGCCAGTAAGGAAAAGCAATCCCAGAAACCGCTTCAGCTCCACCAGGGTCAGCGGTTGCCAGGCGTTTACCCTGGAGTATGGCAGACGCAGCTCCTCTATGACAGCAACACACTGTTCCGCGTACTTGTTGGTCTGATCAACAATCAGCAACATGAGCTCGTCACAGAGGAACAGTTCCACAAAGTCGACAGGCTTGTCGGACTGCAGTGATGCTGCCGCACTGGGACCTGGCACTGCGGTGAATGGCAGCGTTTTGGGGCTCCAGTCAGCCATATCCCGCCAGCTCGGAGGATCCAGGGAGGGACGAGACTTGCCCGCTGAAAACAATGAAATAAAAGGTTTTTCTTCAGACAATTGTGATATGTAAACAAGCTGTCTTTTTGACAAAATCCAATAATCTTCTCACCTCTTTTGCTTGAAGATGCCGGCAGATGCTGCTCTTCCTCCTCCTCCTCCTCCTCCTCCTCCTCCTCCTCCTCCTCCTCCTCCTCCTCCTCCTCCTCCGACTCTTCTGTATAGTAAAAGTGAGTTTATAAAAATATATTGACATTTCTTGAAGGAAAAAAAGTTTGTTTTCAATATCAGATGAATAATTGTAATTCTAAAATGGCCTTCATCTCACCATCACTGGAGGTCAAGCGCGCACGACGTGTGACGCTGGGGGGACGTGTGACGTCGTCGTCATCTTCCTCCGAGCTGTGCTCCAACTCTGAAATTGAATATTTTACATGGTATTATTAGTATGCTAACTAATTGCAGCATCGTTATTCTTACCAAGCTTTGTGTTGACGAAAATAAATTGATGAATAATAAAAGGTGTGTGGGTGTGTTTATTTTATTTTTTACATTTCTACCTCCTCTATTTTTCTCCTGCTTCTTTTTATTATTAGACATTACATTACATTACGGCATTTGGCAGACGCTTTTATTCAAATCGACTTACAATATCAGAACTTACAATATCACATTTTTGTCAACAATCGAGAAGTCATCTATGCATACAATCATCTGGCATTTACAGCTTTAGTAGTAATAGTTTCCTGTAAAGGATCAATAAAGTAGGCTATCTATAGCCTATATGTAGGTTCTAACCTCTGGAAGCCGCCTCGTCCAAGAATGTTCGCCTCTTAGGTCCAGGGCCAGGGGGCTGCCATTCCTCATCTCTGGCGTCGTCAGGAGATGATGAAGCTGTCTCCTCGGGCTCATCCGTGTCTGTTTCAGGGAGATCTCTCTCCCGAACAGCACGGCTGAGAGCCTGTTGCAGTGTGAGCTGCCCAGGCCCTGGGAGCGGCCCACCACGTTTACGCCTGGCCTTGGGCATGACAGCTAAACTAACTAACGCTAGTCTAACTGTACACTAACGCTAATCTAAGACTAACGCTAGTCTAACGCTAGTCTAACACTAACGCTAGTCTAACAAAACAGACACACAAGACAGACAGACAGACAGAGACACACAGACACACAGACACTTCTCACACACACTCCATACAGACTGCAGCGTCTCACACACACTCCATGCAGACTGCAGCGTCTCACACACACTCCAGGCAGACTGCAGCGTCTCACACACACTCCAGGCAGACTGCAGCTTCTCACACACACTCCAGGCAGACTGCAGCTTCTCACACACACTCCAGGCAGACTGCAGCTTCTCACACACACTCCAGGCAGACTGCAGCTTCTCACACACACTCCATGCAGACTGCAGCTTCACACACACACTCCAGGCAGACTGCAGCTTCTCACACACACTCCAGGCAGACTGCAGCTTCTCACACACACTCCAGGCAGACTGCAGCTTCTCACACACACTCCATGCAGACTGCAGCTTCACACACACACTCCATACAGACTGCAGCGTCTCACACACACTCCATGCAGACTGCAGCGTCTCACACACACTCCATACAGACTGCAGCGTCTCACACACACTCTATGCAGACTGCAGCTTCACACACTTCACACAACGCTAAATGCTAAATGCTAAATCTAACACAGGCACACTCGCTAGCACACATTCACACACACCCGACACAACCCACCCACGCACTCACCTCACACCAAGCACTCGAATCCACTCACTACACAATCTCACAAACTAATCTACTAATCGCTATGTTACTAAATTCTACTAAATGCTACTAAATGCTATAAATCTATTCTCTGCTACTGCTACTGATACTGCTATTGCTACTGCTACTGACCACTCCTCTACAAAGAGGCTCTGAGCGTCGCAAGGTTTTAACGTGGCTGCACTGCGCAGCTGCGATGTGATTTTTAAGGTGGCGCCGTGTGATCCCTTGAAGGGATTCATGCTCACTGGCTGGGTACGACCTTAAACAGCAGAATTATGGAATAATATGAATTATGATTTTAGGACGTCCACAGACGTCCTTGGCACTGAACGTTACTTTTTTTTAGGACGTCCACAGACGTCCTTGGCACTGAATGTGTTAATAATCTGCCAAAAAGGTCAGATCATTTCACTTGTTTACAAATCAACCTGTTCTTTCTTGCCTTGTTTCGAAATACAAACCTAAGTGAAACTGCATTTAAGTACATTTAAAAAACTAACATTTTAAAACTGAATATAAAACTACAAACTTTTGTATGTTGGGTTTGTGGGTGGGTGGGTCCTGCGGGGAGGGGGGATTATGTTTTGAGTTCATCTGCTTGTGTATGTATGTATAGGTTTTTCTTTTTTGTAGATGTTTGTGGTTTTTTGTGGTTTTCTTTTTTGTTATGTTTTTTTTTTAAACTAAGCATCAAACACTGGCCCGCTGCAGGGCCAGTTAGTCTGGTCAGTTTGGGGCAAAAATGGGGTCAAGGCGGCAAATTATGATTAACATTTGAGCCAATGTTTTTCTGTTTATTTATGGTCCAATAAAGAAAAAAATGCAAGGAGCCCAAAAATGTAGGTAGGCGAAGTCTCTGAAACGGCCACACCCACTTTTTGCACGCGACATTCTGTATCTCAGCTCCTGAAGGTCGTACAGAGTTGACTTTGGGCTCAAAAGATGCGGAAATTACACATTTATATTAGTGTTATGAAGAAACATATGGCCTAAAACCTTTACTTTTGGGGATATTCAAGAAAAACCCTTTTTATCACTGAATTGATCAGTACCCAAGCCACTTCAGCCAAATCTGCTCATGAAGGCCGTGCAGTTTGTTTGGGACAAAGTTCTAGATCTACTCATGGGGCATAGTAGTGTTTAAGTTGAGGCTTTGTTAGAAGACGAGGACCCCAACAACCACCTAAGAAACAGAGCTAACCATGTGAAGCCCAAAAAAACTTTATTTGAACATATCACACATCCCATCACACAGGATTCAAACACTTGCTTAGGCACTTGCAATAAATGAGACATTTCATCCCCCTCGCAGCACAAGAACATGAGGTGCATTTATTAGTTCTGCAGCTACACACCCCTGTTACCCGAGACAATGTGTCTCCTGCGGAAACTGTGCTCCACCTGACGAAGAGTTCCTCCACATCGGTAGTCCATCCCCATTCAACAACCGGGGGACAAGGGAGTTGTCGAAGGCTGTTCCCCCACAGCCATCCTGCCTGGAATGCAGCTCTCAACAGATGCTGTAGAAGTGCATCCTTACTTGGGGGCAGGTCTCGCAGCTCATCTTTAACCGAGTGCTTGAACAGCTGGAATCTGAGTCCATCTATACTTGCACAGTCGTACAGTCCAGCCTTGTTGTACCAGCTCATTACCCAGGGCTCAATAACTTCCATGCTGTTCTTAACTGTCTCGATATCAGGGCAGCAACTTAGTCCTCTCAATGCAGCAGTGAGCTCTGTCAACTTACTGTGGTTCATCCAGGCTTTGAATTGAGCATTCTTTGAGTGGCCAAAGAAGGCACTCACAGAATCACAGCCACTGAAAGAATGGAACACAGGCATGGCATCAGCCACATCTCCACCAAGCTTCTTGTGTGCTTCTGTGATTGAGTAGAACTTGCGTTTGTCCGGAACGGCAAAGTCGACGATAAGTTGCAAGTCACAACATACTGACAGGAACTTTGTAGTGAACCCTAGCAGGATGACAACTACATCAGAGTCGACTGTTCGAACTGTAACTGACTTGATCCCCTTGTTTAGCATGTCCATCACATGGACAACGATGCGGTTGTCAGCCTCCTCAAGCATTTCTATGCGGTCATAAAGCTGGATCTCAAAATCTTCGCCAAAGTTTGCAAGGATCTTCCTGTCGTAGGTAATGCAGAATTCCTTGCTCCAGTTCCATGCCTGTTCCTTAGCAATCTTGGCGAACATTAAGTTCAGGGCTACCTTGTTGTCTTGATTAGACAGAAAAGCTTCAAAGAATTGCTTAGATTCGGGCACGGTGTCATTCTCGCTAAAGGCCATCTGTGAACTACCTGCTGACCCCCGATTCTTCCTAGTCGCAGTCTTAATGCTCATAGTCTGGTAGAGGTCAGCCACAATGTCAATACGATTGGCTCCCTTCTCATGACCAATCTTGGCAATGCTGTTCAACACCTTGATGACAAAAGTCCCAAAATGTCATGCCTTTGGTGAGAGACTTTGCCAGGATTCGTACTTGCACAGATAGATCTATCACAAGTCCTTCTGAGGCTGTAGATTGAACTTGTACTCCGATGTCCTTCAGGATTTGAGACTTTTGGCTGTGATAAATGTCTCCATCCTTTGTTGACAGGGCTTCTGGTAAACCTGTATTTGAAATGAATAGTTTAACCAAAATTAAATTAGTACTCTCAAATCAATTCACTTATAAAATGAATATTGAATAACTTTGAAATTATATCAACTAGATTTACCCGTGAATTCACCACCAAAGAGCCTCCTTGTCTCTTCTTCTCTCGATCTGCAGGCCTCCTTCAGCTTTGCAAAGGTTCCTTTAGGTGGCTTTATTGCAGGGCTTGCAAGCTGGACTTTTGCACCTGAACTTGGAAGTTTCAGGGCATTTCGTGAGATGTTCGCATGGACATCCTTCTGAGCATATACAAATCGCTCCTGCACAAACTGGTCATGCTGTGTTTTTCCAACTGTAAAAACAAGGCTGGCATCTTTAGTTATGACATCTGGGAAGGGAATGGATGAGTTCAACCTCATGAACTGAGCTTGGTTGAATGGGTTGGTAAGGATCCCCTGGTACACCTTGAGTATGTGGCTTGAAAATGTTTCCTTGAAGGAGTCCAGCATTTCTTTGTGCCCGTGTGCTAGATCTTGACCTTCGACCTCGGCGAGGTAGCACTGGATTTCGGGTAGGGCAAGTTCTAGTTTCCTGAAGAATTCCTGATCTTCCCGATTGATGATATCGACGTATCCAGTGCCAGACTTGATGACCTTTATATTATGCTCCTGCTTTTGATCACATGCAATCTTCGAAAATGGGTTACCTCTGGTGTTTACTGCGAAAGAGCCTGATAGAAATTCCTTGAACAACTCTGGGTGTTTCCATTTGAGCTCTTTGAGATCCTGAAGAAACACTGATGCCCATCTGGCATAGTGTGTATGATCAAGTGCAAAGAAAAGAGGAATGAGCTGCTCAAGTGCACTGATCATCATGGTGAAGTTGGCCTCCCGGAAGGATCTGATGAAGATAAGAACTTTCTTGATTGCTTCAAGGACATTGGTCCAGTAGTGAAACATGGGACTGTTTTCATTGGCCACCCAATTGCTCCAAATCAAACTGTTGTCCTCTAGATGTTTTGCCTGGAATGCCTCGTCTCTCTTCTTGGCCAGGACCACAGCCAGGATTTGAATGCAGTATCTAGCCTTCTTTATGGAATTCACATCACATACAGCAGTTGTCAGACCAGTGATGTTCAGATTAGCTGAAGTTAAGACGGTATCCAAGCCAGTTCCTTTTATCAACTGGCCAACACAGACCAGAGAAACCTTCTCAAGGTGCAGCCCACCCATGAAAGCGAAGTATGAATGAGAAAACTCTTCCCCCATGGCCCACTGTATCATCTTCTTGATGGCATAAAGGGGCTGATCAGATCCACCCACTGCAACTTGGCCTGGGTTGAGATATCCTGTGTATGATACTGCTATTCTCATGACATGGAGCTGAAGCTGTTCGGTGTTGCTAGCATGGTCAATCACTGGCATGATGCAGTTGATTGTTTTGGGGACATCTGTCTTGTCACGCTCCTTTGAAGCGTGGTGTGAGGTCCAAGTTACAGGCTGTAATAAATCAGATCCAATGTTCTTCATAGCAGCCATCAAAAAATCTTCTTCCTCTCCCATGCTTTTCTGAAACACAACTCCAAGCTCTGCATCAAATTCCTCAACATTGACAGTCTGTACAGGGCGATGGGACTCCTTCGAGACCTTCTGCTCCACTACGCTCAGGTATTCCTCCAACACGGTTTCCAAGCCCGGTGCATTAGGGTCAATGTCCCTAGCAGATCTTCTCTCTCTTGACATGCCTTCCCCTGGTTCCTGGGGAAACTGCAGGCAACTCATCGCAGTAGCGTTGCAGTTCTTTGTTGCTGTAGGAGATGAACTTTGTTCATTGATGTTGTCATCAGTGAATGTTGTGAATACACCTTGTTTCAGGACGTGAGGTAGCAGCTTTCCCTGTGATCTGAGGAAGAGGTCTTTCATTGACAGGGAGATTTCGTCAATGCAGACAAGAGTAGCCGAGTATGAATGTGTCAGGCCTAGTTCAAATGTTGTCTGTAACAAGTTTTTGTTTCTGTTCATTGAATAGAGCTTCAGTGTCAGATATCCATTGACAGGCTCTTCCACCAATCCGTGCCTCTTTCGGATGACAGATTGCGATTGCTGTGAATCTTTGTTGGTTTTTGGTCTGATCCTGGTGTTGAAGCTTACGGTCTGGCACATTTGTTCAAGGTGCATCGGAAGGTCTTGATATCTCGCTGTTCCATCACAAAGTAATGACATAAGCATCTTTAGTTTGAGATTGTTATTTGTCCGTAATCCTTCTGTAGACAAGTCAGAAAGCCGTGTGCCTTGACTGTCTCTCCGGTTCTTTATGATTTCATCCCGAACAGCCTTTGTGACTTTGCAAAGTGAATCCAAAAACTCACTCTCACTGATTACATTGTCCAAACTACCCTTCCTAATAACCCTGTAATGCGCCCCTGTCTCTTTCTGCACTACATTTATGTCAAGGCGGCTGTTTGACAGTTTGTCAGCAAATCGTGTCGAGTGAGATTTGGGCCGGTCGATGCCCAAATCTTCAACTTTCTGCAGATAAATATTCTCAAGTTCGTGAAGATCAAAAACATTATCTGAACTGTCATCAATGAAGTTCTTTACTGCTTCCATGGCAATATACTCAGCGTACTGGATCATGTCTGGGGAGTTCTGTGATGAAATTCTTTCTTGCTTTATCCTGCCCCCCGTTGAGTTGTCTCTGTACCTAATAAGGAAGAAATTATCAATTATTAAAAATATGGTCCGACTATAGGTGAACTCTTGAATTGAACTTAAAACTTTGTTCTGCTAGCTTACCTGTTACAGTATCTTGTGTGGCATTTGTTGTGATAGAACAGCTCCCGTGATCTAACATCAGTTTCGAGTAATCTTAGGATTCTGCCGTCATTCAGAACTTTGGCCATCATCTCTAGATTGTCTGTGAAATCCTTCACATGCTTTGCTGACTTCCCTTTTCCTGCAGCGGCATACAAGGGCTCTGATTTGTCCTTCCTGCGATGGTTCTCAATGGCTGGCCCTTCACAATAGAAGCACAATTCAGCTCCAAACGCAAGACTAGACCCAGCCTTTGCTCTAGTGTTTGCTCCAACAATCTCCTGATCAGCAAGATCCAGTTCTCGTTTGTGTTTACGATCCATCGCACGATTGAAATGACTGTTATTATAGCGATCATAGCACGTCTTGTGGATTTTATACCCATCCTGTAGAGTTGCTGCGTTGACACTTGACAGTCTTTGTGAAAAATTGAGATCCACATCATTGATTATCAGTCCATTATCCTCAAACAGTTTCAGTTGGTCAATCAGCTTAGGAGCCGTGACGGCAGTTATGTCTCTTCCTCCAGGTTCCTGACATGCATTTAAGAATGAAAAGCAAAATGTTGTACTCACTGCTTTCCTTTACGTTACACTTCTTAAGGAATAAGCATTAAAACTAACCTTGCAGACAATGCACAGGTTCTTGTTTACCAGTTCCATTGTTTGGACGGGAGATCATCTAATCAGGGAAAATCAGAACACTGTTTTTTTTGTTTTGTTTTGCACAAGTTAAACACCTTGATAACAGAAATGTTTCACTGCAGTATGGCATCATACATCCATCAGATCCAGATCCAATGTTAAACAATAATCTTTTCTGCATAGATACAAAAGACAGCCCAACAACAGATTGTCCATATAACATTAAAAGTGCAGTTACAAAGGACAACCAAACATTTCCACACAAACCCCCTTTTCGTAGCAATGGCCCACTATCTAACCACTGCACAGAAAAAAGGTTATGAATATGAGCTAAGGTGGAGGTAATGTTACTATGAGGTAAACCTTCAGAGATAAAATAACAGTCTCTTACCATCCATCTACAAGGTCAGGAACAAACTCACTGAAGGCCAGAAGACACATGAATATCATATGTTGTCAAATGTTTTCAGCATGTATGCTAGCTTTACAGAAACATATGCACTTCTGCATCTTCATTACCTGTGGAGTTAATCAGTTGAAATACAAACAGTGCCAATTTGTCATTGTGGTCAGAGGCGGAATTACATTTCTAGTGATAAGACCATCATGCATCATGTGAAAACTAGTTTTTCACAAATAACTGAAAAAGTAATGGTTTTAGAGTATATGTTTGTTAATAACTCTAATATAAATGTGGTGTTTCCGCATCTTTTGAGCCCAAGATCAGCTCTCTGTGACTTTCACGAGCCGAGATACAAAATTCCAGGTCTAAAAACTGGGCGTGGCCGTTTCAGGGACTTCGCCTAGCTAATTTTTTGGGCTCCTTGCATTTTTTTGTTTATTAGGCCCTAAATGAACAGAAAAACATTGGCTCAAATGTTAATCATTTTTTGCAGCCATTTTGCCTAAACTGACCAGACTAAGTTCGCCGAGCTGGCCCTGCAGCTTGCATTCGCAGCTGTGCGGCCTTGCCCGCAGTCTCCCTCTCTCTCTCTCTGTCTCTCCCCCCCTCTCTCTCTCTCCCTCAGTATCTCTCCCTCTGCTCCTCTCCCTCAGTTTCTCTCCCTCTCCCCTCTCCCTCTCCTTCAGTCTCTCTCGTGAGCCTCCTCAAGCTGTGTCCCAATTTAGCGGCCACGGCCTACGTCGGCCGCGGCCTACAGAGGTCTGTCCTCCGCGGACCGGTCAGGGGAGTGCGCAGCCTTGAGACGTTGAGCGAAATGAGACAGTCTAGCCTACTACTGCGGTGTCTAGCTGTTCACGCCCCCACAATGGTTTCCTTAGCAACCAGTTGACAGTGCGAGCGAATCTGGGAATCCCATCTCCCGCACCGGACTGTCTCAAAAGTTTAAGGCACGAACAGACAGCCTAATAACATGGAGCCAGAGCAAATTGTTTTGCTGATCATTTTGTTTTATTTTATGGAAGAGTTGGAGCTTCACCGCCGCCGCATGATGTTTCTCAGGCTGGGAGAGGATGAGCAGGTAAATTATTGGTTAATCTGTGTCACTTACTTTTAGCTTTCTAAATGTTAACGTGGTTAATATGGCTAATGTCAGTTAACTTTTCATTTCATATAGCCTAAGCCTAACCTTACAGGGTTTTTGCTATAGATAGCCTAGACTAGGCCCTAGATAGATAGCTAGCCTCCCTCTCAAAGCCCATGGGAGAAAGTGACATGGCATATCGTATCTTGCTATTGTTTAACATGTTTTTCTTCTCCTTTCCCCCCAGACCAGACCCCTATATGCACCCCAAACACTCTGGAGACCACCCAAGATGATGCCCCACTAGAAGACATTTTATGCCACATTTATTTATATGTACATATTTTATAAATTGGTTCACTTTTTCAGTATCCCCCTCCATTACATGTGATGCATTATTTATTTCTACATGTTTGAATAACTATTTAGAGGACAAAATAAAGTATTATTACTACCACTGTTGTCATGCTCTGTCTAGTGAAGTCTCAGGGCTTAACAGTTTGTGTTTCCCAAGTTCAGGTTATAATCATCAGATCAACTACTCATAAGGACATCAGGGAAGCATAGAGGGATCTGATCCAACTTAGAGATGTATTTTGCTAACTTCTGTAGAGGTTAAATATAGCACATCTCTGTGATCCTGGGTGCTGCAGACTACACACGTGTAAAGTAGGGTTAATGTGATCTCGCCTTATGGTTAAAGTTAGCTGAGCTATAGACAGTTTGAACTTAACATAAACATTCTAAATGGAACCCCAGCTCACCTGTTGCAGTGTTTGCTAGTACAACTGTCATGACTCCTAGGACAGGATTGACAATTCTGTGAAAACAGTCTATAAAAACACTGCAAGACTTATCTGCAAGACTCAAATAGAAAGAGAAAACTGTCCATACATATTCTGGAGCCAAAGCTTTTTCCAATGCACGTTTGCATTCATATGCAGTGAAGATCTAGTAACTATGACAGTATATTCAGATCTATAAACTGTAAAACCTGCTTGACATACATTTCCCACAGGCCTGCTATTGACAGTAAATATGAATGTTTTCTGTTAAATGATCTCTTTGCACCATTGTTGTGCCGTGTAAAAAGAAAGAAAAAAGATTTTCTTAAACAAAATATTTATTATATAACAAACTGTACATGTACGAAATAATCTATACATGGGTAAAAAAAAACATTCATGAAAACAGAACAAAACCTGAATGCAAAACCAAGGTAAACAAGCAGACATTCATGTCGCTATGATGATTCAGCAGAATAATAACAAAAAGAACAATACGAACAATAATACTAACATAAATATATATATTATTTTACTTTTCAATTAGTCTTTCTAAGAGAGCAAAGAAGCGGCCGGCTCTCTCCTTCTGGAGTCTCATGTCGTCCTTAGGCAGCTCCAGCATCTCGTCCTTCTTTGCTTTCTTTGGTGGCCCTGGCTCACACGCTCCTGTCTCTCCTTCCTCCTCCTCCTCTTCCTCCACTGCTGTACCTGGCCCTTTCTTTTTGGCCCAAGAAACAAACAAAAGGCAGCAGATATCAGAGTTGTCAACAAAACAAAGGTTTGTATCCCATCTAGTGGCTATTTCAGTTATGTGCTTTGTATAGGTAAGTAATTAAAACTAACTGATTATCCTGTAGCTCACATGTGTCAAACTCAAGGCCCGGGGGCCAAATCCAGCCCTTGTGTGTAGAAGCATCTACTGCAATTGCAAGTATCACTGCAATAAGCGATACCAATACAATACTCACATTTAAAAGTGAATTGCCCCTGGTCTGTTCTTTGATCTTGTTCTCTGCCATAATCCTTACTCTGGAGAGAGGAGAGAGAGGAGAGAGGACTATTACTGTTAAGAACACACAAGCTGACAGACTATTGATTATGATGTAATGTGCTATGAGAATGCAGCAATGCAGTATGAACATTTTGAATATAAGTGATAGTTCTATAATTCTTAGTATAAATATAAGATGTAGCCTATACGATAATGGTACAGCAGCAGTACAGCCCTATACATTCAGCAGATTATTATTTACACAAGTTATTTATTTGTTTTATAAAACTTGCTTTCTTGTCTTTAAGTATTGTATCTATACACGTTTTCTTAACACCCCCCCCCCCCCCGCACGCAAATACGCGTTATTATGGAACCCACACCGTGGTTCCGGCAAAACCATGCCCTGTGCCCGCCTACGTGGCAGTCAAGCTCCGGGATTGGCCAGGAGCGAGTATTTTATTCCCTTTTGACAGCTCTGCCTCTTGACAGCTCGGATCTCCCACATCAAAAAACACTGCGCCCAGCCCGGCGATTTCATTAACGGTGCCCCGAACACAATTATTTTCGCTTGTGAAACAAATGTTCAGTGTCAAAATCATAGGCAGCGTGAGGGCATCACGCATGGGACAAAAGCACATAAACAGCTCGACTTGCACTATAGGCTATATGAGATAAGAAAGGCCAAATCTGACCATGAAATAAAATAATACATTATGATGCATAATATGCTCAAAATTATTATATTTATCACTGGTATGGCCAAATTGAGATAATTTTCCATTCCTTCTTCACAAAGAAGCAATGCTCACCTCTATTCGATTAAGGCAGCCGTGGACTCCATGCACTGCGCATTCCACAACAAAAAAACATCGCCAGCTCAGATTGTTCATTTGTTTTGTTTTCTCCAGATAGTCCCGTATTCTGGTTTAACACGCTTTCTCTAAATTGGCCCAGTTGGCGTTGTGGGCGCTGGTAGATGCGTTCCATAACACACAGTCAGAATGTAGGCTATTCTGTTGCACACTGAATGTATTCTGTTACACACTGTTACACACTGGATAAAAGTGGAGCTTATGTCAGAATGCTTTTCATAGACTATAGCTCTGCTTTTAATACGATCATTCCCTCACTTCTGATCCATAAACTGCAAAATCTTGGTCTGTGTGATGCTCTTTGTGAGTGGATTTTTAGCTTTTTAATCCTGAGGCCTCAAAGAGTCAGGATCGGAAATAATATGTCTGATATACTTGTTCTGAGCACTGGCTCACCGCAAGGATGCATTCTTAGCTCCTTCTTGTTTACTCTTTTTACCCACGACTGTATCGCTCACTACCTCAACAATCTCATAGTTAAATACGCGGATGACACCACTGCCATTGGGCTCATTAGCTCAAATGACGAGTCTAACTACAGATCTGAGGTAGAAGAACTTGTCAGGTGGAGCGAGGCCAACAACCTAATTCTCAATGCCTCCAAGACAAAAGAGCTTGTCATTGACTTCCGCCGTAAAAAGGCACCTCACCACCCTATAATAATCAATGGTACAGAGGTTGAGATGGTAAAAAGTATCAAATTTCTAGGTGTCACTATCTCGGATGATCTTAGCTGGCACTCAAATACCAATGCGATTGTTAAAAAGTCTCAGCAACGTCTTTTCTTCTTAAGAAGACTTAAGGAGTTCACCCACAACAGCCAGATCCTTGTCAACTTTTATCGCTGTATTATTGAGAGCATCCTCACTAGTTCCTTCACTGTATGGTTTGGTAACCTTACTGTCAAGGAGCGAAAATCCTTAAATAGGGTAGTGCGCCTTGCCCGCAAGATAACTGGTGTCAACCTGCCGGCTCTAGAAGAGCTCTATAGCTCCAGACTTCTGTCCCGGGCCTTCAGCATTATCAGGGACCCTGCAGGTCACCCGGCCGCCAGTCTTTTTGAGTTACTCCCTTTGGGTAGACGCTACCGCTCCATTAAATGCTCCACCACTCGCTTTGCGAGAAGCTTTTACCCGAGTGCTGTGCGTAGTTTGAACGATCACAAATCTAAACGGTAGATCTCTGTTGTCTAGACCACCTAGACACACCTAGACCTTTATTTTTTCTGTTATTTTCTTTTGTACAAGATGTCTTATACTGGTCTTCTCATGCAATTAATCCTTGCTTAGGCACTTTACTACTGTGCACTTTATGTCTGACTGTGCACTTTGTTCCTGCACTTTAATAAGTGAGCTGGATGACTCGGGCCTTTATCCACAGATGTACCTGTCTCCTTTTATTATTTTATTGTTTTATTCTCTTATTTTATCTTATTTACTTTTTAAACCTTTTTACTGTCTGTCTATTTATATGCTATGTTATGTTGTCATGACTTGGCATATTTGTGTCTATGTTTTAAGCTCTTGCACCCCAATTCCAATGTAGTTTCGACTGCAAATGGTAAATAAACTGACTCTGACTGACTCTGTTAATGCGTTAATTGTAGCAATATAAGTTCATATCAGCTTGTAGCGTACGAATCGGGAGCTGTAACAGCGATCAAAGCAGCTGGATCAGGTGAGCTGGCGCTGCCCAGCAGGGGGCAGACCACGGCTTCAATGCACAGATGAAATATCATCAAAGTTGCCAATTGATTTGTACTGCCGCCACCCACGGCTCAACGGCCATTTCTGCACTCCTCCAGTTTGCCCATGACATTATTCAGGTGTTTGTTGTTTTTCTTCCTTGGGAAGAACCGTGGTGGGTCCCATAATAACGCATCGTCGCACTCTTCTTCATGCTGTCGTAAATAATAACGCACAAAACACCCTTTGGAGAAGTGTGGGAACGCCGTTCTCCCGCGTTACATTAGCTACACCTATGCCCGCCTCCACACACACACACACCCTGGAAAACTTTACACGAATTTGAATCACCAACATCGGCAAAGGCAGCATGACCGTGGTATGAAATTAAATGGGGCTTTCCAGTCGCAGTGAGCAGACCCGGCGGCGCTGGATAGCCAGCTAAGGCTCTGTTACATGGACCCAGCAACCCGGGAGACAAGCCTCTTTGACGGCCGTCAGCAGCTGCACGGAGAGTCTGACATGGCAGTCTAGTGGAACGCTCACGAGCCAAGCCCTGGAGCTCACAGAAACACGTCACATTTTTTCACAATACTGACAAATATGAGATCTACAATAATCTAAGCGTCGGTTAATCACCTCTAAAGTTGACAGAAGTGCATTTAGTAAGGAATTTGCAAACGAGAATTGTAAGATCTTACTTTACTTTTACTTTACTTTATTTCATTTGGCAGACGCCTTTCTCCAAAGCGACGTACATACAGAAAATAACAACCATAAAATCATGTAACATACATAGTGGAAACAGAGATAAGGGAAAAAGATAAATACAATAAAAGCCAACAAACAAATAAACAGACAGTTGAAGGTACGTGGGCAGCATGTTAAGGGTGATGGAAAGGGAAGGTTAGGGGGAGGTGAAATGGAGGGAAAAGAGATGGGTTTTTAACCGATTGCGGAAGATGGGGAGAGATTCGGATGTCCTGACATCCGAAGGGAGCTGATCTTACCTGTTGCCTGTACGAAAAAATGGCGGCGATTTCAGAGTTTTCAGCCTTGCAAACCTCTGTGGGATTCTCGCGAGATCTTGAATGCCAGAAAGGCCACGAAGGACAGAACAGTTGCATCCTTCAAGTTTTGAGAAAAGGAGGCTGCATTTCTCGGCTGCGTTTGAAGGAGCCTTTGAAATGGGACAGCCTAGGTCGCGCGCAATGACGCAATCGGTCTTCAAATCTAGCCTTGGTGGACTGCAGCACCTGAATTGGGACACAGCTTCAGTCTCTCATGAGCCTCAGACTGATGACTGATGATGTCATCAGTGTGTGTGTCTGTCTCTTGTGTGTGTGCATGTGTGTGTGTGTGTGTGTGTGTGTGCCTGTCTGTCTCTTGTGTGTATGTGTGTGGGTGTGTGTGTGTGTGTGTGTGTGTGTGTGTGTGTGTGTGTGTGTGTGTAAACTTACAATTGATCAGAATTATTCGATGAAATTCATTATTAATTCAAAAGTTTGTAGTCTTTTTTTATCGTTTTTTTAATTAATCTATATACATGTATATGAAGCAGAGAAGTCACCATCTTAGAAGTAGGCTGTACGTTTGACTATAGTCTGGAGGAGACATTCCTTGCTAAGGTTTTAAAATACCAACCTCTCAAAAATGAGATTGAACAACTCGGGTACAAGTGCAAACTACTTGTGTTTATATTTGGAAGCCTTGGCAACGTCCACAGACTAGTTGTAAGGGGTTTGCAGATGGCAGGAATTCCAAAGCCAAAAGCTAAAGCATTAGCAAAATTCTGCTCGATATCTGTGATAATAGGCAGCCGCCACATATGGAGGAGACGCTGCTTCCTGTATCCATAGACAGATCAGACATGTCAATGAGATTCTGAGCTTGTATGTGCATCTACCACTATTTGTGTTCAAGAATTTCTCTTGTAAAATGTGAACATAAATAAATATATTAAATGTGTGTGTGTGTGTGTGTGTGTGTGTGCGTGTGCGTGCGCGTCTCTTGTGTGTGTGTATGTGTGCATCACTGATGATGTCACAATGCCTCTGACATCACTGATGATGTCACAATTTATGACATCCCAGCTCCCTTTCATATACATGTATATAGATTAATTAAAAAAACGATAAAAAAAGACTACAAACTTTTGAATTAATAATGAATTTCATCGAATAATTCTGATCAATTGTAAGTTTACACACACACACACACACACACACACACACACACACACACACACACACACACACACACACACATATGAATTACATGTATTTGATGTCCATTGTCTTGATATCAATATCCAGACAATCAAACCCCAAAAAGATTGGAATTGGGTCAAGCTTTTAACTACATAGATAGAATACTATGTCCATGTAAACAGACTTGTTGCTGTTATTTTCCTGTAGAGTCTGATGGAGAAGGCAAACGGAGACCAGGGAGAATAGTCATCATCTTCATGGTCGTGACCATGTTGCTGCTCGTCAGTCTAGACAGCTCGGATCTCCCACATCAAAAAACACTGCGCCCAGCCGGGCGATTTCATTAACGGTCCCCCGAACAAAATTATTTTCGCTTGTGAAACAAATGTTCAGTGTCAAAATCATAGGCAGCGTGAGGGCATCACGCATGGGACAAAAGCACATAAACAGCTCGACTTGCACTATAGGCTATATGAGATAAGAAAGGCCAAATCTGACCATGAAATAAAATAATACATTATGATGCATAATATGCTCAAAATTATTATATTTATCACTGGTATGGCCAAATTGAGATCATTTTCCATTCCTTCTTCACAAAGAAGCAATGCTCACCTCTATTCGATTAAGGCAGCCGTGGACTCCATGCACTGCGCATTCCACAACAAAAAAACATCGCCAGCTCAGATTGTTCATTTGTTTTGTTTTCTCCAGATAGTCCCGTATTCTGGTTTAACACGCTTTCTCTAAATTGGCCCAGTTGGCGTTGTGGGCGCTGGTAGATGCGTTCCATAACACACAGTCAGAATGTAGGCTATTCTGTTGCACACTGAATGTATTCTGTTACACACTGTTACACACTGGATAAAAGTGGAGCTTATGTCAGAATGCTTTTCATAGACTATAGCTCTGCTTTTAATACGATCATTCCCTCACTTCTGATCCGTAAACTGCAAAATCTTGGTCTGTGTGATGCTCTTTGTGAGTGGATTTTTAGCTTTTTAATCCTGAGGCCTCAAAGAGTCAGGATCGGAAATAATATGTCTGATATACTTGTTCTGAGCACTGGCTCACCGCAAGGATGCATTCTTAGCTCCTTCTTGTTTACTCTTTTTACCCACGACTGTATCCCTCACTACCTCAACAATCTCATAGTTAAATACGCGGATGACACCACTGTCATTGGGCTCATTAGCTCAAATGACGAGTCTAACTACAGATCTGAGGTAGAAGAACGTGTCAGGTGGAGCGAGGCCAACAACCTAATTCTCAATGCCTCCAAGACAAAAGAGCTTGTCATTGACTTCCGCCGTAAAAAGGCACCTCACCACCCTATAATAATCAATGGTACAGAGGTTGAGATGGTAAAAAGTATCAAATTTCTAGGTGTCACTATCTCGGATGATCTTAGCTGGCACTCAAATACCAATGCGATTGTTAAAAAGTCTCAGCAACGTCTTTTCTTCTTAAGAAGACTTAAGGAGTTCACCCACAACAGCCAGATCCTTGTCAACTTTGGGTAGACGCTACCGCTCCATTAAATGCTCCACCACTCGCTTTGCGAGAAGCTTTTACCCGAGTGCTGTGCGTAGTTTGAACGATCACAAATCTAAACGGTAGATCTCTGTTGTCTAGACACACCTAGACCTTTATTTTTTCTGTTATTTTCTTTTGTATAAGATGTCTTATACTGGTCTTCTCATGCAATTAATCCTTGCTTAGGCACTTTACTACTGTGCACTTTATGTCTGACTGTGCACTTTGTTTGTTCCTGCACTTTAATAAGTGAGCTGGATGACTCGGGCCTTTATCCACAGATGTACCTGTCTCCTTTTATTATTTTATTGTTTTATTCTCTTATTTTATCTTATTTACTTTTTAAACCTTTTTACTGTCTGTCTATTTATATGCTATGTTATGTTGTCATGACTTGGCATATTTGTGTCTATGTTTTAAGCTCTTGCACCCCAATTCCAATGTAGTTTCTGAAGAAAGACTCCTCAATGTCTGCTAGCAATTTTATTTCCACAAAGATGACAACACCATCAAACAAGCAATCACATGCTGAAGAGAGAGGAGAGACAAAGTGCACCCTTGCACAGGACCGGAAGGAAAAGGACGTGGCAACAACAACACACTCTAACCTAGACTGTTCCACAGGCAGTACTGCACTGCCCCCTAGTGTCCGGGAGTAAACTCCTGCATCCCCCCCAGACCGGGAAGCCACGAACCACCGCGGGTTAACGGTCTCAGTTCAAAGTCCATCGGCCGGTCTCCGGCTCGTAACGCTTGGGCGGCCCCCTAGCACGGGCCGGGTGGGCGGGCCGTAGCGGCGACGGCGCAGGAAGAGATGCAGCAGGGGTGGGCCGCACTGGCGACGGTGCTGGGAGAATTGCGGCAGGGGCCACACCAGCGGGAACAAGGGGCGCGGGGAGAGACGTCGCCCCGCCTGAGGGCGCCAGCAGAGAGGGGCCCAAATCTGCATCACGGGGCCCGTCTGTCCACTGCCGTGCGTCACCCTGGGGCACCACCGGGCCAGGGGGGGTAGCCGGGGGCAGACATTCCAGGGAGGGAGGAAGCGGAGGAGGCGGCGACGGCAGCTGCTGGGTATAGGGGGTGACCGGCGTATAGCCACGGAGGAACCGCCGATTGCGCAAAGTCAGACGTCCTGAACCATCGACTCTCACCCGATACTGATCGTGGCCAAGCGACTCTACCACCACCCCGGATCTGTCCCACTTGTTGGGGCTCGGGCCCTGCTGATTCTGGACGAACACCCTCTCACCGAGAGCCAGAGGGCGGAGTGGTCTCGAATGAGCCCCCAGAGACTCGGTAGTGCGGGACATCCGCGTACGAAGGGCATCCTCCTTTGCAGCCCATGCCTGACGCCAGAGCGGACGGATATGTGGGTTCGAAAACTTCTCAAGCCGGTTGACGAAGGAGAGCGACCCTCGAAGGGGGTGACCGAAGATGATCTGCGCCGGTGAGAGGTTGCAGTCCGGGTCGGGTGTGTTGCGCAGCTGTATCATCGCGCGCAGGAAGCGATCCTGGTCGAGACTGCCCGCCGGGCCAATGTTGGACACCAGAAGGCGCTTCGCAGTCTTGACAGCGACCTCCGCTCTCCCGTTGGACTGTGGGAAACTGACGGATGACACACGATGCCTGATCTGCCACAGGTGGAGGAAGTCCTGAGTGTGGCTCGCCATGAACTCTGGGCCGCCATCGCTCGAAAGCTCCTCAGGCACACCAAAGGTACGGAAGAATGAGCGGAGGTGGCGAACGAGGCCAGCCGCGCCTCCAGCATCAGTCCCGGCCGCAGCGCCCAGGACCTCCACCCAACCCGAGAGCCGATCCCCGCGCGGGGGAAGTCCCGAATGGCATCCAGGTATTTGGGGAGTGGCTCGATAGTCGCCTCCGACACCCTGAAGCCAGCAAAATCAACGCTCCTCTGCGCAAATTGGAACTTGTCCGGGTTCAACACGACGCCCGACCGCCCGACACGTATCAGGAAGTCGATGGTCCTCCACCAGTGCTGCTCCAGGTCTGTGTCGTAGTGGACCGTGTCATCCACGCAACGTTCCTTGCGTTCAAAGTCTGAGAGGACAGCATCGAAGCGGCGGTTGTAGCCATCACCCGACGACAGAAAACCCTGTGGCGCCCTGGTGTAACGCCACTGGCCAAAGGGAGTGATGAAGGTTGTCAGATGACGATCAGACTCGCGCAGGGGCACACTGTGATAACCATTCCAAGCGTCCGTGACCGTCTTCCAGGTGCCCTTCGGAACACGACGTGCAAGGTGGAATGGGGACTCAGTTGCGAAAGTTTCACGCTGGCAGAACTTATTGAGCGGGGAAAGGTCCACGGTTCTGCGGGGGGATCCGTCGTGCTTCCGGGTAACCACCATACGGTGGCACCATGTAACCGGCTCGCCGTATGGCACGCGCTCGATGACCCCGAGGGCCTCGTCCCACACACACACACACACACACACACACCCACACACATACACACAAGAGACAGACAGGCACACACACACACACACACACACACACACACACACACACATATGAATTACATGTATTTGATGTCCATTGTCTTGATATCAATATCCAGACAATCAAACCCCAAAAAGATTGGAATTGGGTCAAGCTTTTAACTACATAGATAGAATACTATGTCCATGTAAACAGACTTGTTGCTGTTATTTTCCTGTAGAGTCTGATGGAGAAGGCAAACGGAGACCAGGGAGAATAGTCATCATCTTCATGGTCGTGACCATGTTGCTGCTCGTCATAGTGCCTATTGCCAAATGCATAGACACAACAGGTAGGAGGCCATGAGATACTGTATTTATTTACAATGAATTACTGTCTAATATTGATGTTATTAATATGATTATGTCATCAAATTGATATTTTCCTCTAATTCACATTATTCACATTTGTGTCTGGTTTATTTAGGGTTAGGGTTAGTTGCCTTATGGCGCCATAGAGCTCACCAGTCACGTGACTGTTCTGTGATGTCATGGTTCCAGAAGAGTATTTCCCCATTCATATTCTGCATTGAGATTTTGATTATTAGCCATATTGTCATAACCACCCAAGGTAGACTTACCACGGGCAAGCTAGTGGTGAAACAAGTCAAGTCAAGTCAAGTCAAGTTTATTTGTATAGCACATTTCATACACAGAGGCAATTCAAAGTGCTTCACATAAAATGGTTGACAGGAAAAGAAAAGAAAAGAAGAGAGTAAAATGGACATTTAAAAGCATCACAAAAAAAACGAGTATAAAAAGTGCATTCATTAACTCATTCATGGCCAGTTTAGGACTGCCAATATTTAGCACAGGCCAAAGATTTTCATAATTGTTGGTCATCTTTCAAGACCCACAGTAAATGATCTATTAGCACCAAAGTGATTTGCAATACCTCAAAATGAAGATGTACGTCTCTGGGTTCACCAGGAAAAAAAAAGTGAGCTTTTAGCATGTTCTGTACTCTACTTATAGCCATTTATATACACCCTGTTTTCACCAAAAAGGTCTCTCGGAGAAGAGAAACAGCAGAAAAGGCAATTTTTGTAAAAGAGACAATCTCAGGCAGAACTCGCTCTCAATTCTTTTATTTTGAACTGTATTGACATCAGACATGTAAATATTATTCATTATGACACAAATGACAAAAAAAATAATATATATATATATATATAATATATATATATATGAAGTGCTTTTTTTACATTCAACAATACAGTTTACTCAGTGTGAGTGAGTGTGCAGACAGACAGACAGACAGACAGACAGACAGACACACAGACAGACAGACACACAGACAGACACACAGACACAGACACAGACACAGACACACACACACACACACACACACACACACACACACACACACAGAGAGAGAGAGTTCTGTCCACAGCTGCTGCTGGATCGCACCTCCTTCCCCCGCAAATTAGCATAGGAGGGGAACACCTAACTGGTTTGAGATCAGCGTCTAGCCTCCTCTGCCTCTGCTCGTTTTCCTCCTCTCGTTCGGGCTGGGACGAATGCTGCGACACGACACAGGAACGGGTCCGGCTTGGCTTTGGGACCAGGCGCTGCTGGAACCGGATCGATCATGTTCGTCACGGGTTTGACTAGGCAATCCAGGTTCGCCCTGCAGCAAGGCGAGCAGTGCAGCGCGCCGAGGGGCGTTTCAATGGCGTTTCTCCTCTCTACAAGGAAGCGTGTTTCTCTGTTTTTCCTCCTTTCCTCCTTCTTCCTCATTTCAAACAACAGCTGCGGTATGTGTTTGATAACGTGCTGTCGGCTTGACTTTGAGGTTAGGGACCTGAAAACATGTCACAGGCTGGGGAAGTGTTTGAACTATGCGCTGCACTAATAAAAACAAAAACACGTCAAACACGTCTTTGGCGTGGATGGCTATTTCTGATAACACGTCAAAGACGTCTTTGGCGGTGAATGAGTTAAGCACATACAGGAAAATAAAAGATTTAAAAGCATCACAACAAAACTTAAAAAAAAAAAAAAAAAAAAAAAGAGTATAAAAAGTGCAATAAGCAACAGGCGCAGCAGTTGCAGAAAGAGCTCAAACTTATAGAGGACTCATTGGGTTTGCATAGTAGCTGTCAGCAGTTAAAAGCGACGGTAAACATAAAAGTCTTTAGTCTATTTTTAAAAGTAAGTAAGGTTGGGGCAGATCTGAGGTCTTCAGGCAATTTGTTCCAGCTAGCAGAAGCATAGTGGGTAAATGCAGCCTTCCCGTGATTTGATTTGATCCTAGGGATAGTTAATCTAAAACAATGTTATATCTTCCTGTAGAAACCACAAATCTGTATATCATCGTTTTTTTTATTTTTTATTCGATTTCATGGAGAAGTACTACACTACCCACAATTCTACAATGTAATATTGACGTCTTTGATTGGTGGAACTCGCAGTATGGTCATCTGTGATTGGTGGCCTGCTCTAATTCCTCTCTCTGGCTGTTATCTTTCTGGCTAGGCTACTACGAACGTAGGTCACAGCTTGTTGAATAAAAGGGCTAAAACCTCCACTGAGTGACTGAAAGTATATTATGTTAACCAGTTCAAGTCACGCTCTTTCCACGCTGCACCCGTTTTGAAATCCGTTACCCAGTTCATTCACTAATATGCACGGAAATACATCTATATATGATAATGTTAGCCATTGAGCTAATAGTCTAATACATTGGTTCTCAAATGGGGGTCCGGGGACCCCCAGGGGTCTGTGGCACCTTGCAAGGGGGTCCGCGAAAAGTTTTCAGGAAAATAAAAATACAAACTTTTTTTTTTTCCTTTAAATGCTTTAAATGCTTTAAAGTCCCTGGAAACCAGATTTTTTTTTATTTTTTTATTATTTAGCATTTTGAGTTCATCACATCACAGGAACCTATGTTAATAAGCCACCAGCCAAATTTGAACGATGATGAATGTCGCAAAGTATATAAATTTAGGTTTGACAGTCATGGCAAAAGTCAATCAATTAGATTTTAGAGTGTATTTTCTCCCGCGGACTGTGTGGGCGTGTCCCGTCTGCAGCAGGTCTCCTCCGAGAGAGAGAGAGAGAGAGAGAGGGAAACGGGGAGAGAGAGAGAGAGAGAGAGAGAGAGAGAAGGAGAGAGAGATGGAGTGTGTGTGTGTGTGTGTGTGTGTGTGTGTTCGCGCGTTGCTCGGCGCATAGCCTACTGACAGAGAGGAAGAGATCTCTGCCGCTGCGAGTGCACAGCGCTACTGTGTGTGTGTCAGTGTGTGTGTGTGTGCGTGTGCGTGCATGCGTGTGTGTGATTCGATTAAATCTTATGACGTGATAAGATCATGCATTTTAGCACCGCGCGCACCGCTCTCTTCAATGAGGAAATGGAAATCCAGACCTTGTAGAAAAGTGTCGATTTTTGGGGTTAGGGTTGAAAGTAATGTCAACTACTTTCTGAGGCACACAATTACTCACATAAGACCCTAAATTTAATAGTTAGAAGGTTTTTGTGGATTTTGCTTTCCAGGGACTTTAAATCTAAAATGGTTCATGGATTACATTCGAATCTAACAAACCTATACATTTAAAAGTCAAGCACGTTACCATGGAATCAATTAAGCTTAGCCCAAAATCACAAATCAGAATGAGGGGGTCCCCGGTATATTTTCTATCTTGTAAGGGGTGCTTGGCTGAAAAACATTTGAGAACCTCTGGTCTAATAGAGTACCGTTGGCTTAACCAGAAATCGCCGCCATGTTGGTTCTCATAGGGGGAAAGGCTAATAGGAGGATAATATTCACAAATGAGGACCACCTTGTGACTTTTTAAATGTTTTCTGAAAATCTGATTTAAAAACACATTTATGCTTCAAAAGTCATAAAAGTGGTCCCCGTTTGTGGAGACCGCTGGTCTGGCCCACTGCCACACAGTGTGTTTTCCCATTGGCTGAAACGCTCTGTTGCTCAATCATCCGCTAATCTGATTTGCCGTATATGCCGGAATGCTCTACTGGAACCCGAGGTGACGTCACGATGCCACGTGACTGTTGATCTCTATAAAGGTTGCCCTATTCCCAGGCCTAGATCCCCCGGCTCGCCCTTGTTGCACCTGTCCTACATTGTCCCTATGTCGGTCTTAACTGCCTCTCTTGAGTTCCATTTCCACCCTGCTACCACAGGAGGCACTGCACTCCTGACTTCCTTCCATTGTCTTAGTGTGGTCTCCAACCTTACCTTTACAAATTTAAACACTTATAGGCCTATATACTGTAGGTAATTCCTTTCCCAGACAAAGCTACATTACCAAGATGCCATTTCCTGACATATGAGCTGACCGGACTCTCTAACTTTTCCACCTTTGATAATAACCTTTGATAACAATTTCAAATCTATGTCCTCAATGCCTCCAACTAGCTGCTGCTTTCTCCTGACCCAGTCATTCAGATTTGGATCATATCTTCCTAAGCTTTTCACAGGCTTTTCTACAACTGTTGCTGTAGCTTCCTCACCTATGAAACACCTTTTTCATAGATCTGCCAATCTTTTGTCCAAGTTCTCAACAAAACAATTTTATGTAGCTGCAGGTGAACTGACATGTTGCCATTTGAAAAAATGACACTTTGTCCTGATCATAGTGCAATTCATCATCACCAACTGTGGTCTGACACATAGGGCCCCTTGCAAACAGGTAGACCTACGGTATATGACGTTTGGGTGGTCCAGCTATAACATTTAGCAAATATGCCTTCCTTAGCTGGGAGTTACTTCCTGTTTGTATCAACTTCTTTTTTGTGTCACAAGTTCACAACCATGGTTCCAAGTATCTTCTGTAATACAAAGATGATGGTGCCAGTTGAAATATTTTGTGTGTAAAATCTTTTTCAGATAAATTAAAATAAATTGCTTTTGCAAGGTTAGCCTGATGGTGGCATGTGTGCGTGTGTGCGTGCCGGGCCAGACATCTTGCGTCTCCTGTGCGTCTGCGTCGCATTACCTGTTGATTTTCATTTTGGCGCCCATGTTAACAGGTTACAGCAGCCACACCACCGGCATGAGACGCGCATCTCAGGCGCGTGTCTTGCGAGGCGTGAGCCGCGCATCATCTAGAGAATAGGAGCGACGCCTATTTTTTCTGCTTACCGCATGCGTGTCTCTACAAAAATAGACATCAAAATTATCTTTTGCTGTTCATAATCATATCATACAAGCACTATTAACTACATTTTCAAAGCAGACATAATAAAATTTATTTTTAACAACACTTCCGTTTTTGTTTCTCTGGGCGAATTTGCGGCATATCTTTTTTTGACTCTGGTTCGATTTTTGCAAGTTTTCGCCTGTGACTTGAATTGATAACCACTGATTTCCATAGGCTATAGGCTATTTATTTATTTTACAGGGGCAGCCACAGCCAATCAAGGCTCGTTTTGATTTGAGACGGGAGGATGAGCTCACAGCAGTTCTCCTGCCCTCTGAAAACCACATACAGTACATAGGCTACAACGTGGCTTCGTTCCTCCCCTCCCCACACACACACACACACACACACACACACACACACACAAATCAATACTGCCTCGATTATGAAGTGAGCCCAAGCGATCTTCAGTTAAAATCATCATTGTATTGTTTATAGCTAATTTAATAAAAGGTAAACTCTATAGGAAGAGAGTTGGCAGACAGACAGCAGCGCAGCAGCTGCAACGCAGCAGCAACGCTGCCTGTGTGGATGCCGAGCGTCCCAGCCGCAGCCCCCACGCGACGCACACACACGCACTAGGTAGACGCGAGATGTCTGGCCCGGGCGTAATAAAGTGATAGTCTGCTTGTTTTGCTGGAACCGTCCTTGCTAATTTGCCAATCCAGATCACTGACCTGCGGGGCTCAGTGGGTTTTGGGTAGCCTGTGCATCACTACAATATGCTCATTAAACAGCATGATTATTACACATGTGCCTGGGCTGGTCAGCTCTGAATCTCCTGGTTGAGTAATACATTATTCTAACAACTACCTTATACCTGACACCCAGTCAAGAGCTGCTTGTCCACCCACCAGTAATGAGCTGAATAGAGTCCATGGAGTTGGGATTGTGTAAATGATCAGGGAAATGTTTGTATTACTCTTTACTCACCTCTCATTGATTTCATATGTTGTTTGTTCTGTCAGAAACTCGGTCGGCGTGTCAACATCAACACAAATCCTATCTAAAGAAGAAGTTTCAGTTTGTGCTTGAGGGGATCGCTGAAGCAGGAAAGTCCCCTCTAGATCAGTTCTACACAGTGCTTTACCTCACAGTGGGGAAGAGTAGAAAGGTCAATGATGAACATGAGGTCAGACAGATTGAAGCATCATCCAGAAACCAGAGATCAGAAACAACAATCAGCTGTGAAGACATCTTTAAACCCTTACCTGGAAGAGATGAACCAACCAAAACATTGATGACAATGGGAGTTGCTGGCATTGGGAAAACAGTCTTAACACAGAAGTTCACTCTGGACTGGGCTGAAAACAAAACCAACCACAATATACAGTTCATATTTCCGTTACCTTTCCGAGAGCTGAATCTGCTGCAAGAGAAAGAGTTCAGCTTGGTGGGACTTATTCATTGCTTCTTTAATAAGATCAAAGAAGCAGAAATCTTCAGGTTTGACGAGTTCCAGGTTGTCTTCATCTTTGATGGTCTGGATGATTGTCGACTTCCTCTAGACTTCCAGAACAACAAGATCCTGACTGATGTTACAGAGTCAACCTCAGTGGATGTGCTGCTGACAAACCTCATCAAGGGGAATCTTCTTCCCGCTGCACGCCACTGGATAACCACACGACCTGCAGCAGCCAATCGGATCCCTTCTGAGTACATTGACGTGGTGACAGAGGTGAGAGGCTTCACTGACCCACAGAAGGAAGAGTACTTCAGGAAAAAAATCAGAGATGAGGAGCAGGCCAGCAGCATCATCTCCCACATCAAGGCTTCAGGAAGCCTCCACATCATGTGTTACATCCCAGTCTTCTGCTGGATCACTGCTACGGTTCTGGAGAATCTGTTCAAAACCAGTGAGACAACAAAGATGCCCAAGACCCTGACTGAGATGTACATCCACTTCCTGTTGGTTCAGTCAAAATGGGGGAACGTCAAGTATGAGAGAACTAAGGAAGAGACCAGGAAGATGATGCTCTCTCTGGCAAAACTGGCTTTTGAGCAGCTGGAGAAAGGCAACCAGGACTTCTATGAAGCGGACCTGTCAGAGTGTGGCATTGATATCCCAGCAGCCTCAGTGACCTCAGGAGTGTTCACAGAGATCTTTAAAGAGGAGCGTGTGCTGCACCAACATGACAAGGTCTTCTGCTTTGTCCATCTGAGCCTTCAGGAGTTTCTGGCTGCTGTCTACATGTTCCACTGTCACACAAACAGGGATGAGGAGGTACTGGACACATTCCTGGGAAAAGGTTTGGGTAGATCTGAAGACAGTGAACAATCCCTGTATGTCTTCCTGAAGACAGTCATGGACAAATTCCTGGAGAGTCAAAATGGCCACCTCAACCTCTTTGTCCGCTTCCTTCATGGCCTCTCACTCCACTCCAGCCAGAGACTCTTACAAGTTCTGCTAGGTCAAACAGAGACCAGATCAGAAAGCATCCAGAGAGCCATCAACCACCTGAAGGAGATGACCACCTTCAATCTCTCTCCTGACAGAAGCATCAATATCTTCAACTGTTTGGTGGAGATGAACGACCATTCAGTGCATCAGCAGATCTTACAGTTCCTGAAGTCCAAGAACAGATCAGTGGATACACTCTCTGTGATCCACTGCTCTGCTCTGGGCTACATGCTAGAGATGTCAGAGGAGGTTCTGGATGTGTTGGACCTGGAGGCCTACAACATATCAAAGGAGGGACAACTGAGACTGATCCCAGCTGTGAGGAACTGCAGGAAGGCTCGGTTAGTCCTGATGTAAATACCTTTATACTAGGGTTGTCACGATGTTAGAATTTCTAACTTTGATATCTTCTACCAAGGTAAATACTGATGCTCTATACCATTTTTGTACGGGGGGGGCGCATGCTTCTCCATAATCTAGGCCAGATGAAACTCATTAAAAACGTTGCTCTTACACAGTAGATTACCCCTGCTCTAGTCCAGTGTTTCTCAACCTTTTTGAGCCACGACCCCCAAAACACTTTAGGCTAGGGTTCACGATGCCCCCTCCTGCCGCTACCATACCCAACGACAGTGTGCACGCATTCACACACTGATTTAACTCACTCACTGAAATAGTTTTTATAGTTTAGATAGCTTTATAATACATTAAACCATGTATGGGAGATTTAATCATCATGAAAGAATCATTTCTTATTTTTTTCTTTTTTCTCTTTTGACAATTATCCAGTGACCCCCCCCAAACTAATCTCGTGCCTTGACAAACCACTGCTCTAGTCATCAGCCTATCACAACACAGCAGATTACCCCTGCTCTAGTCATCAGCCTATCACAACGCTTTTAGCTTGTTAAAGTAACATACTGTACCCACCAATGATAGGGAGGGGAAATTCTGTAGTACCGTATTTCCTCTAATAGTAACCGGGGCCTGTATTTACTGAGCCGCAGAGAGCCCCCGTCCTATATTAGAGCAGAGGCCAGTAATCGAGTGAGGCCTTTATTTCTTAATATTAAACTCTCATGGACATACTCCTTTATTTTCATGACTTTTATTGCAAAATATTGCATAAAACCAAACAACACAAATACCGTAAATATTGGTGGTCACTCACTCAGTATCCTCCTCCTCCTCATCTAGTATGTCGGTATCCTCCACGTCATCATCAACATCATCCAGAACAACAAGTTCATTGTTGACCAGTTCCTCTTCATCTTCCTCATATCGGCTGCCTGTCTGTTCTCCTGGTCCCGCTAACGCAGCTGGGCGAGAGCCTCCCGTCCAGCGGCGCAGCCTAGGGCTGTGCTGTGCCAGCTTGAAGCAGTGGATGAGGTTGTCTTGACTCCCGTCAGTTTTCACAGACTGTCCACAAACTTGGAAGGACTTTTTGATCAGATCCTTGTCCAGCTTGTCCCAGGCGGCGATCACCCAGTCCACAAGCAGGCGTCGAGCAGGCGCTTTTAGGTTTCCACCTCCAGCTGTGTACTGCTTACGGTATCTGCATCCCCAGCTATCCACTCGTCGAAGGCATCATGCAGGCTCTGCTTGAAGGGCTGATTCCACATCACACTGTACCAAATGTTCCGCTGCATATTGCACAACGCTGTCTTTAAACTTAACGTCAAACTTTCGTCTGGTTCGTTTGGTCTCTGCGTTACGTCCGGTTACGTCGCACGGTAGATGCGTTGTGTTTTACAGTACCGTATTCACCGTAGTTTTTGCTCCTTCGTTTTTTTTTTTTTTTGACCCGGCCTGTATTGAGGGAGGGGCCTTTATTTGCCCGAACAGCCCGTGCCCCCGTCCTATATTAGAGCAGAGGCCAGTAATGGAATAGAGGCCACTAATAGAGGAAATACGGTATGTTTGATTTTTCATCAAGAGAAAGCACTGCTGGTATCGATACTGTTGCAAATGAGTATTGTACTCGTATCAAATTTGTATTGATACTTACCGATACTATTGACAACTTAATATACTTCCTTTGAATGCCAAATAAACCAAGAGAAAGAACAACTACTTTATACCTGACACCATCATAATTATAGTAAAGATCTATAGTTCCTCAAACATAGAGAATATTAACTGTTGTTCTACATAGCAGTGGTACACCATGTTGGGCTTAACATGTTACAAAGTAATGTGTCACTGTAATCACATTACTTTTTCCTGTAACAGAGTAAAGACATTACTGTTCCAGGTTTTATTTATTTAGCCTTTATTTATACAGGGAAGCACTTGAGAGCGAGCTCTCATTTCCAAGAGCGCCCTGTTACAAAAGAACATATACAGGAGTTACAGAGTTACAGGAGGTTCAGTTTCACATTCCGTTACTTATCTAACAGATCTGTTGTTTTTTTAGTTTCATTCTTTAGTCTAGTTCAACTCTTTATTGAAGTAATAATGGGTCTGTCTGTAACTCAAGTGAGCTCCTATCACCTAGCTACCTAACTAGATACTTGATTAATTAGGTAACTAATTTTAATATAGGTGGATGAAAAATAATTCATTTCAGACGTCCTCATGCTTGAAGGTAGCATTGCACGCGACAGGTCACACTGGTGCTGTTTCCATTGAATATACAAGATTTTGATCAAGTTGAATCCCAAAGCATTTGGCAATAAATTTGTATAAAACGGCATGGCTGGGGGCTGTTTTCTCTAACGTTATACTACTTTTATAAAGTAGTATAAAAGGTCGAGGTTTCACAGACTACCGTGAACACTTAATTTGAAGGCGAAAAAGGGAAATGGTACATATGAACTGATAGAATTGACAGACCAGTGTCAATTCAATCTACGAATACACCATTTCCCCTTTCCGTCTTCAAATTAAAAGCGTAAAACCCAGCGATTTGGGCTTGCTTTGTTCTTCTTCGTCGGTTGTAAGGGTCGCAAGGTATCATGGGATACCCTCACCCACCAAAGTGTGCATGGTATGGTTCCTTGAAAATTATCCATAACCAGGTACCTAGAAAGGTTGCAAATTCAGTGAACTTATGTATCAAACTGGTTTCAGACAGCCTAATTACAACTTCTTACCTAGAAATGCCACCTATAAAGCTTGTTCACTTGAGAATCAGACAGGCCCAATAATATCTATGAAGGATCCCCCTCGTCTTCTCCTGCCTTCAGCTCATGTCAGAAATAGCAGAATACTAAACCATAAAATTAACTAAACCCAAACAAAGTCTGTGTCTAATGGTGTCAGGTTTTACCAGAATTTGAACTGAACTGCCCCAATTATTGCAGTTATCATTAGTAGTAGTCGTTGTCGTTGTCGTAATTGCTTTATAAGTTGCTTGCTTGAAGTCCAACTCCTCCTTTATTCTTTATTCAGAGTGAGGGGCTGCAACTTGTCAGAGACTGACTGTGAAGTCGTGGCCTCAGCTCTGAAGTCCAACCCCTCCCATCTGACAGAGCTGGACCTGAGTCACACCAACCTGACTCTGGAGCGATGTGCGCGTACAGGATGGAATCTGCATTCAGGATTGAAGCTGATCTCTGCTGGACTGGAGAGTCCACACTGCAGACTGGAGACTCTCAGGTCAGACATCATATTTATTAATGTGCTGATATGAATATTAACCGATTGTTTTTACTCTGCTTTATTATTATTAGGGGTTCAAGCCTCGAAGGACTGTCTGTATGTCTGTATGTCTGCGCACACTTGCTCAAATCTGCATCACTGATGACATTCACTGATGACATCACAATTGCCGATATGTCAAAATATCATCATCAGTGATGTCATCGCTAATTATTCCAGGAGTGTCTGTCTGTCTGTAGCCACTTCTAAACATGAACTCTGGATTAAAACCAAAACCGTAGAATCAGGTCCAGCTATTCCCAGCAGTTCCCTTGCTAGACATGACTCAATAAACCAGTTCATCTTTCTAAACATGAGGAGAAGCTTCTGGCGCTGCAGTTGAATGATATTGTGCAGTTTGGCCGAAGTCTGGTGCACGGCCGAGCAGAGGGGACGGGGTGAGGCGGGTGCACCGGGGTGGGGGGTCGGGGGAGCCTGCGGAAATGGTGCTGCAGAAAGCCTGTGGCAGTGGCAGCCATGAAGTGGAAAGATACAGCAAAGATAGTGACGTCCATGGTTGTGTTGTTTGTTGTGCTTCTGCAATATTTCCTCACACGTACTCGGCAACGCAGAAAACCTTTGAAGAAACTGGAAAAGTATATACGTGTAAGCAGAAGAAGATATGAAGCAGCGACACGTCGTGCACAAAGATCCCACCGGAGAAAGGTTGCTCCAGTGTTCACGTTACCTGCCCTCCAGCATGAGAGAGCAATGTGGAAGCGAGGGAGACCAGGCGGACAATTATTCTGGGAAGATGCACTTAAGAACTTTGATGAGGTGGAATGGAAGTGTCAATATGTCCCGGTCTACGTTCGAGTATGTGCTGAGTCTGGTGGAACCTGCACTAACACAAGATGCACTAACACGCAAGATTACATGATGGCGAAAACCACTAGAAGCACGTTTGAGACCGGCCGTTGCACCGAGCGAGTATAAAACAATAAGCTGCGTGTTTGGTGTTGGGCTATCTTGTGCTACCTTGTGCATGAAGTCACATCTGCCCTAATGAACAATCTCTACAAGCATTTCATTTGCCTGCCAAAGGGGGAACAGCTACAGAAGAGCTTAGATCAGTGGTTCTCAACCTTTTTACACCAAGTACCCCCTGAGAAATTAGTTGGCTCTCCAAGTACCCCCATATATGACGGACGTTAAAATAGTCTATTCAGCTGCACAGTTTACACAGGAGGCACATTTATTCCTAATAGCATCATTTATTGTTAACTTTTGTCAGCCACAGCCACAATGTACAAAGGGGCAGCACTAGAACTAGCAAACTCAAACAAAAGAACATTAAAGTCCCTGGAAACCAGAAATATTTCTTTATTATTTTGCATTTTGAGTTCATCACATCACAGGAATCTATGTTAATAAGCCACCAGCTAAATTTGAACGATGATGAACGTCGCAAAGTATATAAATTTAGGTTTGACAGTCATGGCAAAACTCATGAGAATCAATTCGTTTTTAGAGTGTATTTTCCCCCGCGGACTGTGTGGGCGTGTCCCGTCTGCAGCAGGGAAATTTCTCTCTGACTCTCTCTCGGAGAGAGAGGGAGAGAAGTGTGTGTGTGTGTGTGTGTGTGTGTGTGTGTGTTCGCGCGTTGCTCCGCCTCGCGCATAGCGTACTGAAGGTTCCTACACACCGCCGACGAGTCTAAGCGATAAACTCGCAGGCACTCACATGTACTCGCAACTCGCCCTGCAGCTTGGTTGGCTGCCTTGCTGTATTCCCGTCTTCAATTGGTCTATTTCGGTTTTGGCCCCTCCTCTCGTCTTGTCGCCTGCAATGTCCACTCGCCAGGTTTCCCAGCATGCTTTGCAAGCTGGTGAGCGACAAGATGGCGCGGGGGAAGGAGGGGCATTTCGAAATCGACCAATTGAAGACGGAAATACAGCAAGGCAGCCAACCACGCTGCAGGGCGAGTGCGAGTGCCTGCGAGTTTCTCGCTTAGACTCGTTGGTGGTGTGTAGGAACCTTGAGAGGAAGAGATCTCTGTCCGTTCTTTGCCCCCACAGCGCTCGCTCAGTGTCTGTCTCCCTCCCACTCTGTGTGCTGTGTGTGCGCTATGCTTCTCTCTCTCTCTCTCTCTCTCTCTCTCTCTCTCTCTCTCTCGGGACTAGTGAGAGAGAGAGAGAGCAGCATAGCGCTCGACACAGCCTGGTGACGCGAGGTTACTCACACACACACACACAGTAGGGCGGGTTGCGCGCGTGTATAAGGTTATATAGAGCTTATGACGTCATAAGCTCCTGCATTTTAGCACCTCGCGCACTGCTCTCTTCAATGAGGAAGTACCTTGTAGAATCTTGTAGAAAAGTGTCAATTTTAAGGCTTTGGGTTGAAAGTAATGTATAATAATTTCTGAGATCTCTCTCTCTCCCTCTCTCTCTCTCTCTCTCTCTCTCACTCACACACACACACAGTAAGTGAGAACATTAAGAGCAGAATAACAATAGCTATCATTCTCATTCTCAATAACAACTGTACATTATTTCAGCAACTGTATTTTATTCAAAGACCAGCTCAGTGGTCTGAGTGTCCGCCCTGAGACTGGAAGGTTGTGAGTTCGATCCCCGGCCGAGTCATACCAAAGACTATAAAAATGGGACCCATTTGCCTCCCTGTTTGGCACTCAGGATCAATTGGAATTGGGGGGTTAAATCACCATGTGATTCCCGAGCGCGGCGCACGCTGCCGCTCACCGCTCCCCCAGGGGATGGGTCAAATGCGGAGAACAAATTTCACACATTGTGTGACAATCAGTGGGACTTTACCTTGACTTTACACACACACACACACACACACACACACACACACACACACACACACACACACTCACAGCAAGCAATTGTACTTCAAACACACATACAGAACATGTTGGTGTCCTGACAACTCATGTGAGCCTAATGTGAAGGCTGTGCCTGTCTCTGTGAACACAGTCCTTTGATGTCTGGGGTAATTGAGGTGAGCTTCAGTCTCAGGTCTGGCTCAGCATCAAGCCTGCTCCTGTACTTGGTTTTGATGGCAGCAAGTGAAGAGAAGCCTTTCTCGCACAAATATGTGGTCGCAAAAGGAAGGAGAAAGCGCACAGCTTTGTCAGACAGGGCAGTGTATTCTCTGTTTTGCTTTATCCAAAAGTCCAACAAAGACTGCTTTCTGAAAGAAGGCTTCAGTGTTTCGTCACAAGACAATTCTATTAAACTCTCCTGCTCAGCCACAGTGAAGTCCTTTGGCAGTTCAGAGGCTTGCATGTTGAAGGGGCTTCTCATCCAGCTGTTGGCTTTGGTCATCACTGGGAAATACTGGCAGAACTGTTGTCTGAGCGAGACGAGGTGTGCAACCATGTTGTCCCTCACTCCATCATCAAGGCTCAGCTCGTTGTCAGACAGAAAACTCTCCAAAGCAGGGAAAGCTGAAACATCACCTGCCTTGACTTTGATTTCAAACAACTCCAACTTTTTCAACATTGTGTTAATTTTGTCCTGCACATCAAACACATTGATGGAGAGTCCCTGTAATCCCAAATTCAGGTCGTTTAAACAGGAGAAAATGTCTGACAAGTATGCCAGCTGTCTGAGCCACACTGTATCCTCAAACACATCTGATAAAGGGAAGTTTTTGTCCTGTAAGAAAATGTTGACCTCTTTGTGCAATTCAAAAAGCCTGGAAAGCACTTTTCCTCTTGGTAGCCGTCTTCTGTATGAAGCAAGAGTTGGACATGCTCACTGCCCATCTCATCACAGAGCACTTGGAATAGGCGAGACTGCATTGGTCTGGCCTTTATGAAGTTCACAGTTTTCACAGCAGAGTCCAGCACCGATTTCAACTCATCAGGCATCTTCTCCACCGCCAGCGCCTCACGGTGGATGCTGCAGTGAGTCCATCACATCTCCCGTGCCACCTGTTGAATCCGAGCTGCTACTCCGCTGTGACGGCCCGTCATAGCCCTCGCGCCGTCTGTGCAGACTCCAACACACTTTTTCCATTCAAGCCCATTCTCTTGCACAAACGCATCCAAGAGCTGGAATATGTGCTCCGCTGTAGTTCTGGTCTCAAGTGGTTTACAGAAGAGAAAGTCCTCCTGAGCTGCACCATCATGTTCATATCTGACGTAAACCATCAAATTGGCCAAATCTGCAACATCAGTACTCTCGTCCAGCTGGATGGAATAATAGCGACTACTTTTAATGCGCTCAATCAGTGTCTTTTTAACATCATCTGTCATGTCTCTTATTTTCCGTGCCACCGTGTCGTTTGAAAGCGGCACCAAGTTTAACTGTTTGGCAGCCTTCTGGCCACACATGATTTTTGTCATCTCTTTGGCTAATGGTAAACACAATTGTTCACCAATTGTGTGTGGCTTACCGGCTTTTGCTATGCGGAGGCTGGCACAATACGAGGCTTCCTGTGCCTTGGCTGTGGGTGTACTGCAGGATTGAATCGTGGACTTAGCCTTATTCAGTGCATCACATTTTCTTGTGAAGAAATCTTCTGGTTTGTCTTTCAGCTCAGCATGTTTTGTTGTAAGGTGCCGTTGGAGGTGCAATGGTTTCATGCAGTCATTGCTAAGCACTTCACCACTGATCACACACTGGGGCGGCTTTAGCTCAGGAGGCAGAGCGGGTCGGCCAATGACGCAAGGGTTGGCGGTTCGATCCCTGCTCCCTCCCAGCTGCCGTCGTTGTGTCCTTGGGCAAGACACTTAACCCTCCTTGCTCCCGATGGTGTGTAGGCACCCTGCGTGGCAGCCTGCCGCCATCGGTGTATGAATGGGTGAATGTAGACTACCTACTCATTGTAAAGCGCTTTGGATAAAAGCTCTATATAAATGCAGGCCATTTACCATTTACACTGCGGCCTGTGCTCTTCCTCCGTCCCATCGCAGCTGAATCCAAACTTAATGTAACTGGGGCTGTATTTCTGTAATTTTTTACGTCGTTTTTTTGTGGATTCCACACTTGCGCTGCTGACGGAGCAACTAGCAGCACATGTGGCGCTCAGTTCAGCACTGCTAACGCTAGTGTTAGCACTGGAAGGCGTTGTTGCGGCTGTGAATACGGCTTGTGCTGCGCTTCTGGTGGAGCCTGTACTGGTGCTCGCTTCGCTGTCCTCGTTCACTTGTTGAATGTCATTGCTGCTGGACTCCTCCACACGTCTCTTTCGAATAGTTCCAGTTTTCAGCCAATTTTGCAACATGCCTGCAATAGCTTCTTGCTTGTAACATTAGCAGCAAATTGTGTAGTTGTGTACGTGCATCGTCGCGCAACAGGTAGTAGTGTCCGTCAGAAACAACGCCAGAAACACATTTATTTAACTCATTGAGTGCCAATGACGACTATCGTCGTCAATTCAAATAGTAACGTAGAGTGCCAATGACGACTAAAGTCGTCAATTGCGTTTTTTGACGGTGGGACGTGGATCAAAGCCAGATGCATCTCCTGTAAAAATATGGGCGATGTCAAATGTGTATAAGCTATTTTACGGACCCATTAGGTGGCGACAGTGCTCTCCAGATTAGAGAAAGGTGAGGAAAAAACAGAGAAGTCATGAGGAAATGGAAACCGCATCGGTATGCATCGATATACATGAAGCATAACATTAGCTGTGCCTGTGAACAGCAGCCAATCTGCTGCCACAATTGGGCCCCTCCGTCTCCGCTGCGATAGCCCCTCCACATGATTAGTTGCCGACACCAGCGTCTTTCTGAAAAGTTACATTATTCTCAGCTGGAAGCGCTGGGAGCCGGCGACAAAAACGGCGGAACGCTGTGAAAAAGCTGGGACTCGCCTGACACACGCAGCAGAGCGAGCAGAGCCACCAGAGACACTCCCACGGAGGAGGAGTTTGCAGTTGAGGGGGGTGGGGGTGCTGTTTTATTGAAAGAAATTACTGTTCAGATGTGTACTGGATTTAAAGTTCTAACTGGAGCCACACACCACCAGGAAACAAAGTTTGCAATCCATCTTTCAATTTATTGTTTTTATGTTGAGACTGATGGATTGTCCAAGGAATGTGTTGTTATTGCCATGCCATGGTTCTGGACAAAGGAGAGACAGAAATTAGATATAGCCCAATAAATCATAAATACAGCAAATAATGATTAGGCAAACCTTCAATAGCAATAGAAGGAACTTAAATACTATCAATATAAATAAACTGAAAAGCAACTTACATTGTAGAAACAAAACACACATGGCAAACTGGTCACTCTCTGGTGAGGTGGAAATGTTTGGAGACAAAGAGGGGGAAGGCCCGATCCCAGCCTCTATTTATAGTGGGAGGTGCCTGCCAACACAGGTCCACTGAATCACCACTTGGTGTCTCCTTGTGGAGATCAGGGGAAATTAAATGACTTGGTGTTTCTAGCAGCCGCCCCCGGATTTGTGCAGCAAATACATTTATTTTGTCTCTTCAGTGATTTCAGGGAGTGGGATCAATCTGGAAACGGGGCGTAGATATTCTCGACCGTGAACAGTGACCTTTGAACTGCAAACCCTTCCATCCTTTCCAGGGTAAGTTTCAGTTATTCTCCCCATCGGCCATGATGCTCGAGGACACCGGGGGTCAACCATCATCATGACCTGCCCTGATTTCAAGCTTTCCCTGTCAGTCTCCCACTTTTGCCTGGTTTGAAGGTTTGGAAGGTAGTAGCGAATGAAGGCCGTCCAGAAATGATCAGCCAAGATCTGACTGTGACGCCATTTTCTTCTGCCAAGGAGTTCACTTTCACAGTAGATTGCCTGAGGAAGGGAGGAGTCAGGCCGCCCCATTAGCAACATATTTGGTGTGACTGGGTCTGGGTCAGCAAGGTCAGAGGAGATGTAGCTGAGAGGTTTTGAATTCATTATGCCCTCAACTTCAATCAAGACAGTGTGCAGGACAGTTTCTGTTGTTGGTTGGTTTCCTAATGTAACATGGAGGGCCATTTTTATTGATTTGATCTCTCTTTCCCAGCATCCACCGAAATGGGGGGCAGATGGAGGATTGAATTTGAAATTCAACTGTGTGTGGGCCAGTTGCTGCTTTAAGTCAGGTGACATGGCCTGGAAGGCATTTTGCAGCTCTGCATCTCCTGCTCTGAAATTAGTCCCACAGTCAGAGAGAAGTTCAAAAGGTTTCCCTCTGCGTGAGACAAATCTTCTGAAGGCCATTAGGAATGTATCTGCATCCATACTGTCAAGCAGCTCAAGATGTATGCAGCGTGTTGTTAAGCATTTGAAAAGTATGCCCCACCTTTTTTCTGTGCGGCGGCCAACTTTCACAGTGAAAGGTCCAAAACAGTCCATGCCTGTGGACCAGAAGGGGGGCTTAAACAGTCTCAGACGGGCTGGAGGGAGGTCTGCCATTTTGGGAATGACTGGATTATCTCTCCATCTCTGACAGTCTTGACACTGGTGTTGATGCTGGCGAATAGCCTGACGACCACGCAGGATCCAGTATCGCCGTCTCATTTCACCCAGGACACGCTCAGGGCCTGGATGGAGCAGTTTCTCATCATAATGTTTTATAATGAGTTTGGTTATGGGATGTTTTGGATCCAATATAATTGGATGGACATGGTCATTGCCAAGGGTCTCCGCTCTTCGAAGTCTGCCTCCCACTCTGATTAGATTGAGTTCAGGGTCATATTCAGGAGACAGGGGGAGAAGTTTGCTACTTGTTGGTATGGGCTTGTCTGTTTTGAGGGAAGTGAATTCCTCAGGGAAGCACTCTGTTTGGGCCCTTTGCAGAAGATTTCTCTCTGAGTTTATATTGCATTGGGCTATGTTTGAGTTGTGGTCCGCCACCCCATAAAGCACATTGTTTGTCTCCTTTATCAACTCATCCCAGCTGCTGTACTTTATCAGATCAGGGAGGTTTGTGTCATCTGACATCACTGTGCCACAGAACATGGATTTCCTGAGTTATTCAGCAGGCTCTAATTTACCTGGCACACATGGATTAGTTGGCCAGCAGTTGGTGTTCAGTAGGAGGAATGGAGGGCCTTGACTCCATCTGTGTTGCTGAGAAAGCTCTAGGAGGGTTTTGCCACGTGTTAGGTCATCAGCTGGGTTATTCTTTGAATCAACATAGCTCTTTGTGTCAGTCAAAGTCTGAATCTCAGCTATTCTTGTGCCAACAAACACCTTGTAGCGGCAGGATTCAGATGTTAGCCATGATAGCACTGTTGTGGAATCTGACCAGAGGGTCACTGACTGTAGTGGAATAGTGAGTTCAGAAGTGAGAAGGTTAGCCAGTTGGGCACCAGATAGGGCTGCACAGAGCTCAAGGCGAGGGATAGATAGCTGGCGTTTAGGGGCTAGACGAGACCTGCAAAACGTAGAACAAGCCAGCACACGAGATGTCCTTTCTTTTCTCGTATTTTATTTACCTCAGTCCGGGGGGGTACAGCACAAAACCACTGTTTCCACTTTTTTGCTATACGAGACCTGGCCATGATGAAGCTGACATGGGTGTGGTCATGTTTGTCTCTATTCTGGATGTAGGCAACTGCACCATACACACGCTCAGAAGCATCACAGAAAACATGCATATGAGATTCTGAAGTGGCTGCATTGGTACAGGGGGGCAGATAACAGCGTGGAAAGTGAATGTCAGGGAGATGTTGCAGTTCCAACTCCCATGCTTGCCATTTCTCCAACAAGCCATCAGTTTTGATGATGTTATCCCATCCTCTTTCCTGCTTCCATAGATCCTGCACTATGATTTTTGCACGGGCTGTGAAAAGGGTCAGATAGCCCAGAGGATCATATTGGCTTGCCAGTACCTTGTATATATTTCTCATTGTAGGCTGATGGTAGATGACCGATCTGTTCTTGTAACCCAGCATGTCAGTGGAGCAGTTCCATTGGAGGCCAAGTGTCAGTTCTTTTGGGTCTCCATTCTCTGAGAACCACAATTCACTGGTTTTAGACTTTGCGTCTGGTGGGAGATGTTGTATTACAGCTGGATCATTACTCGCCCATTGTCTGATGTCAAACCCACCGTCAGCTAGCAGAGGTCTCATTTTGTCAATGAGGGACTTGGCTTCATGAGAGGAAGGGACGCTTTGGAGACAGTTATCAACGTAAAAGCAATGTTGGACAGATTGAAGGACTTCCTCATTTCCTTCACTGTGATCCTGGACATGTCTGTGGACTGCATAGGTGGCACAGCATGGGCTACATGTTGTTCCGAATGGCAAGACTTGCCATTCATAAACACTGGGCTCCTGGTCTAGCTGCATTCCTCTCCATATGAAACGGAGTAAAGGTTTGTCCTCATCCAAAAGGCGTACTTGGTGGAACATCCCTTTAATATCTCCACAGATGGCAATGGTATGTTGGCGAAATCTGAGTAGAACTCCAAGGAGAGAGGGACCCAATGTTGGGCCAGGCAGAAGACATTTGTTTAGGTTTAGTCCCATATATTCAAATGAGCAGTCAAATACAACTCTGTGTTTTTGGTTGTGTTCAACAATGTGATGTGGGAAATACCAGGTTTCCTCTGGTTGGTCGACCTGCTCACTGGGAATCCTTTGCACATAGCCAGACTGCACAAGCTTATCAAGTTCCTCTTGGTATTTTTCAGACAGTTTGGGATCTTTGGACAGGCGTCTTTCTGTAGCACAGAGACGGGGCAGAACAGCTTGTTTGGGAGCTTTAAGGACAGGGATGTTGGAAGCTCTTAACAGTGGAGTGGCATAACGAATTACACCATCTATCTTCACTCTAACTGTTTTAGAGTGGAGTAGATCGAGAGCTCGCTTGTCTTGTTTTGACCTTGTGGCTGTCTTTTCATTCATATTAGGAAAAGTGTCAATCTGCCAAAGTCTTTCCACATTCCTGAGCAATTCACTTTTGAAGCAGGTGAGAGTGAAGGAGAGTGTGTGCTGGCTTTGGATTAAGCTGGCTGGCCCTTGGAGAGCCCATCCTAGCCTGGTATTTACTGCCAGTGGGCCACCAGGGGGCCCCATGAGTATTGGCTCTGTGGCTGTGATGAGATGGGCATAGTCTGAGCCAATGAGGACAAGAGGGCATGCATGATCAATAGACTGCAATGGGATACCTGTGAGATGGTGATACTGCTCTTGTAGCTGCTTCACAGGGTATGTGTGCTCTGACAGACCAAGATTTCCTGCAGTGAATGCTCCGTCGATAGCATGTCTTTCAGTTGGCTTGTTGATAGGGGAAATCTCAAAGGATACAGATGCTCCATTCAATTGCACTATATCCTGTCTCACTGTGCGTAGAGAGATGGTTTCAGGCTGAGTTGTGAGGCCCAAACACTGGACAGCTTGGGGGAGCAGAATAGATCTATCCGCACCATCATCGAGGACTGCATGAGTTATGAGGGTCCTTTCCCCATTGTAGAGACAAACATTGACAACTTTCAGCATGACTTTATGTGAGCGGTTGGGTTTGTCCATGTAAAGGAGCTCTGATGGAGAGGACGTCAGCATAACTGTGGCAGAGTTGTTTGTAATGACATCATGGAGAATGGTTAGGTGAATGTTCTTACACAGATTACATGGCCTCTTTAAAGTGCATTTGTCAATTTTGTGTATTCTCCCACATTTACTGCATCTCCCCTTCTCCTCCATCCATTTCATAATGTCATTTTTAGAGTCTTTTGAATTCTGTGCATGAACCAAGGAAATGGTCTCTGACATTACAGTAGGGGCAGTAAGGCTTAGGTTTATTCACATTTACCTTTTCTTTGGTGTAGACCTTTTGTGTGCCCATCCATCTCAGATGATGTTGAAAGGTAGACAGAGGAGACTTGTCTGGAGGGCTGGCGTTCCTTACCAGTCCATGGTCTTTCCTGTCTGTGAAGCTCAACAGCTCTCTCTGATATGCGTTTGGCTCTTGACTTTGACTGCAGCCAGGTTGAAAGGTCAAGGAGGGAATATGTTTGGTTTGCCTGCCCAGTCAGAATGCCACGATTAATACAATGCTAGACAAATCCATCTCTGTATTGCACAGGGAGTTTACTGAGGAGTCTGTCTACATGAGAGCCACATCTTAATTCTGACCCATTAGGGCCCTCTAGGGACAGCAACATTCCCACCAGTGCATGGATAGAAAGGGAAAAGTCATCAAAGGCCTCTACATCACATATGCGAATAATGGGGGAATTCAATATTGCTCCAATTTCACTCTGAACGAGCAGCCTTGGCTGCCCGGATTTCTCTTGAAGTGCTAGGAGAGCGGTGGAATATGGTCTTGCATCATGCATGCTGGATTTGGCCAATTTGCTAGCTCCTGGGTGTTGAAGATGTTGTAGGAGGACTTGATATTTATATTGCTCAGTAAGATGGGGGTGGTTGTCAAGGAGGTTATCCAGACCCATCTTCAGGAGGGAAAAATCACTTTCTCGACCACTCCTAAATACAGGAAGTGAGGGCCTTGGTATTCCATAAGCAGAAGCTATGAACAAATCCATGACATTGGGAGTTTGAAAAGGTGAGGAAACAGATTGTGGCTGCTGGGATGTCATGGCTTGCATTGGTGGCAGACTACCAGGGAAAATGGACTGCCTAGGACCAGGCGTAACTGCATAATTAGGGGCTTGGACATTCACTTGAGGTGGAGGAGGTACATAACTATAAGAGGGTATAGCCTGGGCATAGGGAATGGACAATGGTGCAGCTTGAGCAGTAGCTCTTTGTCTAGTAGCTGCAGAGGGCAAAGACGGAGCATGAACAGCGGCTAAGCTTTGCTGTATTGGTTGAAGCATGGGAAGGGTTTGGGAGGCATTAGTTAATCTTACAGGAGAGCTAGATTGAGGATGAGAAGTTAAGTCCATCAAGTTTGAGTCAGCATACATCAGGTTTGTGGGGGCAGGAGTGAATATCCTAGAGGGAGGTGGCAGATCATAAAATGAGGTGGCTACATTTACATTTTTCTGAATATATGAGGGAGTAAGAGGAGCAGAGGCTCCACCAGGGTGATCATCTTCAGAGATATTTTGGGTTATAAAACTAGAAACCAGCTGGGCTGATTCAAGCTCTTGTTCTTTAATACAAATTTTTCGGTTCATGCCAACCTGTCTAACAAGTTTCTCTCTCTCCTTGTGTGCGTCTTGTTGCTTATGCTGAGCAGCTCTGGCTTCTTCATCGATTAATTTACATTGTTCATCAAGCTCATCATCCTCATGTCTTTGTCTTCTTAGCTCCTCCAGCTCATCGTTCTTTTGCTTTTGTTCAAGAATGCTTGTTTGAAGATCACTCAACTGAGAAGTGTGGCTACCCCTGGAATGCCTACTACTTTGAGAGTTTGTAGGCAAACTAAAGGCTGTACCTGTGGGTTGAGTCCTCTTACTGTGAGAACTACGTGAGCCATGGGATCGTGTAGATGCCTTCTGCTTCCGCTGTGGCATACTAGTCCCATAGTAGTCAGGGGGCCGTCTATCTCTTTTTGGCCTAGCCCCTGGGTCAATTGCCTTTGTCGGGGGTTTAGCTGCTACTTCACAAATTACTGATGGCAAAGTGATTTGAGGGGGAAGCAAATCAGGTGAAAAGCTGGGCTCTGTTTGGTGAGCAGGTAAAGATGGCTCAGGTGCTGTTTGAGACAATTTGTGGGTGGCCTTGTCCATGTTAGGCTGGGTTGAGTCTGGTACACCTTGAGATCCATCCATGTGCTCAGGGGAAGGAGCCTGGCCTTCATTGAGCTGAATGCCATCAGTCTCTGAAGCAGCCATTTTAGGTTATTGTGTGGTTGTGTGAAGTGTGGCTCAGTATCCTGCTCGAAGGACCAATTTGTACTGGATTTAAAGTTCTAACTTGAGCCACACACCACCAGGAAACAAAGTTTGCAATCCATCTTTCAATTTATTGTTTTTATGTTGAGACTGATGGATTGTCCAAGGAATGCGTTGTTATTGCCATGCCATGGTTCTGGACAAAGGAGAGACAGAAATTAGATATAGCCCAATAAATCATAAATACAGCAAATAATGATTAGGCAAACCTTCAATAGCAATAGAAGGAACTTGAATACTATCAATATAAATAAACTGAAAAGCAACTTACATTGTAGAAACAAAACACGCATGGCAAACTGGTCACTCTCTGGTGAGGTGGAAATGTTTGGAGACAAAGAGGGGGAAGGCCCGATCCCAGCCTCTATTTATAGTGGGAGGTGCCTGCCAACACAGGTCCACTGAATCACCACTTGGTGTCTCCTTGTGGAGATCAGGGGAAATTAAATGACTTGGTGTTTCTAACAAGATGTTTCAGGTCAGAAAATATTAGCTTCAGAGTCAGTGATTTGCTTGAAATGCTTCATTTCACAAAAGGCTCATTATCTCAGCTTCTAGTTTGAAACGTCTGTTTTTAGTGAAACCAACCTATCTTCTCCGGCTGATAACTAAAGAACGGAAAATTATATCAATAAATGATACAATAGAGTCTCATTGTTCTTTGGGCGTGTTCGGTGTTTACATAGTAATATCACACAATATTCTGTGCGCCTCGAGAAATCACTGAAAACGCTCTGAAAGGGCTGGCACTGGGAGCATCCGTTTTCCAAAAGTGGCTGGCACTCAATGAGTTAATATGTTGTTCCTAAATCTACAACAAAATAATAAATGTAGATACAAGTTATTTTAAACCCCATTTCAATTCTCAAGCTCATTTTCATTCATAGTATATTGATAGTATTACTGTACAACATGTTTTAACGTTGGTTTTATTTCACATAAAATAACATTGAGATTCCAGGGATCCCTCCGAGTACCCCCAGCAGGGGGCGCAAGTACCCCCGGGGGTACGCGTACCCCAGGTTGAGAATCACTGGCTTAGATCATGAATGTGTGCACAGTAATTTAAGACAGTAACAGTAAGTTATTTCACAGTAAGCTTAAACTAAGTGTTCAATTGGCTGATTTAAGTGTTAAGTGTAATGGCCTGTGGGTAGAAGCTGTTTTTGTGTCTGGTGGTGTTTTGGCGTACAGTGCTCTGTAGCGCCTGTGAGAGGGAAGGAGTTTAGACAGATCATGGCCAGGGTGAGATGGGTCAGTGATGATCTTTAAGTACTTCCGGCACTGTTTTGCGTGTGTGTGTTGCTGTCGGTGAGCACTGCTGGCGCCGTCTGTGGCTGCCGCTCCTCTGTCAGTCTGTTTTCCTTTGCTTTTCACCTACTATCTTCTGTTTCTGTTACAGTTTAAGGATTTTGGACCCAAGAGCAGACACAGAGACAGCTTCCAAGTTTAACAGAGTTTATTGAAAAATGGATGGCTAGAGTGAGCGGCAGGCAGGCAGGCAGTGGCAGAGAGTTACAGCAGGTGAAGACGGAGACGAACCCGGGACTCTCACAGCTGACAGCAGGGAGAGGAACCATACGACCTGAGCACAGGAGGAGAGGCAGGCGTCAAAAACTGTCCACAGGAAAACACAAGGAAAAACTGGAGAGAGATATTCAAAAGAGATTTTAGCTCAGAGCTGGGAATAGCTACCACGTAGCGTAGGTGACTGAACAATCTGACGACGAGTGGTGGAAGAGCCGGGGTATTTAAGCAGGAGTCTGATGATTAGAAGATTGCTGCCAGCCGTGCTGCAGAGCCCAGGTGCCAGGTGCAGAAACTCCACCCAGTGTACAGAAACACTCAGGGGAGGGGGAACACATAGGGAGAGAGACAAACAAGACACACACCCTGCTGCCTCCTGACAGTTTCCCCGTTGATTTTTGTTTGTTTTCTATTTATCTGTCTTCCCCTGTTCGTGTCTTTCGCTACCTCACTCTCCCTGCCCCCTACTAGCCGGCTAACGCTAGCCAACAACAACACCTGTTAGCCGCCAGCTAGCGCTACACCTGGCCTGCTTGGAGCTGCCCTGCTCGCTCTGTCCCGCTAACATTTTTCTGGATTACTCACACTCGGACTTCTACTTCATTTTTCATTTTTACTGGACCACTAATTTTCCCGGATTTCCCCCTTCCTCTTGACTTCATCTTCCCCTGGCTGCACTCATCCAATTCCCCTCGGTACCGTGAGTAGCTCACCCACCCCCCGTGCTTACTCCCACTGCTGCTAACGTTACATCCCACTCACTCACTATCCATCTATCCCTATGGCTCCCCTACTAAACCCTCTTTCCTTTCTACTAACATTACGAACCCTTTCTATCCCCGCTAACCTGCTACCTGCCCCCCCTCCACCTCCACTACTCCTCCCATCAACTTTTACTTCTTAACAATAACTACCGGTTACCCCCCACTGCCCTCATCACTGCTCGCACTGCTGGCATCCTCCGCCGTCGCCGATACCTCCACCGTGGCCCCAAACACTCCCGCCATTCACATTCCTCCACTACAGTATCTCCTTCATCCAAACCATAAGCTCCCACCGCCCCCCCTCCACTACACCCCCCCACTCTGTCAACCTGGCTAACCTCCGTCCTCTCCACCGCGCCCGCACTACTCCACCTTTCCATCCACCCACCTTCGCCCTCCTAAACACCCGGTCACTTAACTCATTGAGTGCCAATGATGACTAAAGTCGTCAATTCAAATAGTAACGTAGAGTGCCAATGACGACTAAAGTCGTCAATTGCGTTTTTTGACGGTGGAACGTGGATCAAAGCCTGATGCATCTCCTGTAAAAGTATGGGGGATGTTGAAGGTGTATAAGCTATTTTACGGACCCATTAGGTGGCGACAGTGCTCTCCGGATTAGAGAAAGATGAGAAAAAAGAGTAGAAGAAGCCGTGTGGGGAAACGGAAATGCTGTAACGTTAGCTGTGAACAGCAGCCAATCTGCTCCCACAATTGAGCCCCTCCGTCTCCGCTGCGATAGCCCCTCCACATGATTAGTTGCCAGAAAAGGACAACCCGACACCAGCGTCTTTCTGAAAAGCCAAATCATTCTCAGCTGGAAGCGCTGGGAGCCGGCGACAAAAACGGCGGAACGCTGTGAAAATAGAGCTGGGTGTAGCGCACTTTGAAACATGCAGAGCAAACGTGCAGCAGAGAGCCACCAGAGACACTCCCACGGAGGAGTTTGCAGTTGAGGGGGGTGGGGCACGCATGGCACCATACAACACCGACCCAGACAGCAGGCTCGATGGACCGATTGGCAAACAAGCTAGAATACCTGATGCCCACCAACTGTAAATCAAGACCAGCAAGTAGGTGTAGGGTCTGCGCACGCAGGGGCCAGCGCTGCTGGTTGCAGCTAAAAAATATTATTTTGTAATCAAAATTCCTTTGTTTTCGCTGTTTTATTGAAGGAAATTATTTTTGAGGTGTAACTACATCAGAAAATATTAGCTTCAGAGTCAGTGATGTGCTTGAAATGCTTCATTTCACAAAAGGCTCATTATCTCAGCTTCTAGTTTGAAACGTCTGTTTTTAGTGAAACCAACCTATCTTCTACTGCTGATAACTAAAGAACGGAAAATGATATCAATAAACTTTTTTTTGCTGATGATACAAGAGAGTCTCATCGTTCTTTGGGCGTGTTCGGTGTTTACATAGTAATATCACACAATATTCTGTGGGTCTTGAGAAATCACTGAAAACGCTCTGAAAGGGCTGGCACTGGGAGCATCCGTTTTCCAAAAGTGGCTGGCACTCAATGAGTTAATAACAAAGCCCCCCTCCTGCATGAACTAATTCTTGACAATTCACTTGACTTTCTCCTCCTCACCGAAACCTGGCAACAACCCCATGATTTCTTCTCCCTCAACCAAGCATCTCCCCCTGGCTTCAGTTACATCTCCAAACCCCGCCCCTCCCGCCGTGGAGGCGGCCTGGCTGTCATTTTCAATCAAAACTACCGGTTAACAGAACTCACCTACCCCTCAGTTTCATCTTTCGAACTCCTGGCTTTCAAAACCTGCTGCTCCATCACTGTTCTATTCATTTACCGTCCACGCAAACCTCACCCATCATTCCTGTCCGACCTCACTGAAGTCCTCACAATAGCCTCATCTCTCTCCTCCCGTCTACTCCTCCTCTGCGATTTCAACATCCACATTTACTCACCCACCTGTAAACCTGCATCTGACCTCACCTCTCTCCTGGAAAACTTCAACTGCACCCAACACGTCACCTTCCCCACCCATGTCAAAGGCCACATCCTCGACCTTGTCTGCTCTGCCAATCTACCGGTTCTCAACATCCACCCTACATTCCCTCTGTCTGACCACACTCTCATCCACTGTCTCATCCCCCTCCCCATGCCCCATGCAAACCCTTAGAGAAATAACATTCCGGAACACCAAAGCACTCGACCCCCTGCAACTCTCCGACGTACTCACCATAGCTCTCACTCTGCACCCAGCCTCCACCTCACCTGATGATCTCACCAATTCTCTCAATGACACACTGTCTGCCTCCCTCGACTTCCTCGCCCCCGCAAAATCAAAACCGTCTCCTTCAACTCCTCTGCCCCCTGGTTCACACCCCACCTCCGCACCATGAAACAAACTGGCTGCCAACTGGAACGTCTCTGCAAGAAAACCTCACTCACCGCCCTCACTGCCGCCAAGTCTGCCTAGTACTCCTCCATCATCAACGACCCCAGCCACAACTCTAAAACACTCTTCTCCACCGTCAACAACCTCCTCAAACCCCGCACCGACGCCCTCCCTACCTCCACACCCGACCTATGCAACTCTTTTCTTCAGTTTTTTGCAGACAAAATCACCACCATTCATCACTCACTGTCCCCCGTGTCTGACCCAGCAGCCCCTACACCAGTCCCTCTCCTCTCCATCCCTCTTGACCTGCCTACCCCTCCCCCACCCTGCCGCCTCTCCTGCTTCACTCCAGTTACCCCCTCAACCATATCCAAACTCAGCAGTTCATTGAAACCCACAACCTGCTCCCTTGACCCCCTCCCCACCCCCCTGTTGAAATCATGCCTACCGGTCCTCTGCCCCACCTCACCAATCTCTTCAACTCCTCCCTGTCCCATGGTATTGTCCCCTCCGCCTTCAAAACTGCCTCTGTCACCCCAATCCTCAAGAAACCTGGTCTCGACTCCTCCACCCTCAACCACTACCGGCCCATCTCCAACCTCCCCTTTTTTTCCAAAACCCTGGAACGCCTTGTCGCCACACAACCTCTTCGAACCCCTCCAATCCGGTTTCCGCCCACTCTACTCCACAGAAACTGCACTCCTCAAAGTCCTCAACGACCTCCTCACCTCTGGCGACACTGGATCCCTCACCTTCCTTGTCCTCGACCTGAGTGCAGCCTTCTATACCGTGAGCCACGCCATCCTGCTGTCCAGACTTGAGGCTCTCTGTATCGAAGGCACCGCACTCAGGTGGCTCCACTCCTACCTCTCCAACCACTCCCACTTCATCTCCCTCCACAACCACTCCTCCGCCCCATCCACAGTCTCACACAGTGTCCCCCAAGGCTCTGTTCTCGGCCCACTCCTCTTCCTCATCTACATCCTCCCCCTTGGTAAGATCCTCCGCCACTTCAACTTCCACTGCTACGCCGACGACACCCAGATCTACTTCAGCATGAAATCCCCTCAGAACCCACCCCTCTCCCACATCAGCTCCTACCTGTCTGCAATAAAAGTCTGGATGCAACACAACTTCCTTCAGCTAAACAGCAATAAAACTGAACTCCTCATCGGCTCCAAATCCACCCTCAGCAAACTCAACAACCCCTCACTCACCATCGACTGCACCACCGTTTCCCCATCTCCTCAGGCACGCAACCTTGGTGTAATCTTTGACCCCACCCTCTCCCTTGAGCCCCACATCCGCCATATTGTCAAAACCTCTTTCTACCATCTCCGCAACATTCCTAAGATCCAGTCCTCCCTCTCACACCCTGCTGCTGAAACACTCATTCACACCTTCATCTCCTCCCGTCTGGACTACTGCAACTCACTCCTCTATGGTACCAACACCACCCTCATCAATAGACTCCAACTGGTCCAAAACGCAGCCGCCCGTCTCCTCACCCACACCAAATCCTGACACCACATCAGCCCAGTCCTTCAACAACTCCACTGGCTTCCCATCTCCTCTCCTCTCCATCGTCATCACATACAAAGCTCTCCACCAACTGCCCCCCCCCCATATCCCACCAACCTCTTCTCCCCCTACCAACCCTCCCGTTCCCTTCGATCCACCTCAGCCGGCCTTCTCTCCACCCCCAAATCCAACCTCTGCAGTTTTGGCGACAGAACCTTCTCCAGGGCAGCTCCCAAGCTCTGGAACTCTCTCCCCCCGGACATTAGAGAATCAGACTCCCTCACTGTCTTCCAATTCCGTCTCAAAAGCCATCTCTTCTCCTCTGCCTTCTCCCAGCTCCCCCTGCCTATCCGTGTGCCTGTGTCGTGTTTGTCCATTGTCTGTTGCACTTACGTCGTCCTCGACCCTTTAGTGTTTCTTTTTGTACAGCGCCTTTGAGTCCTTGAAAAGCGCTATAGAAATGTATTATTATTATTATTAAGTTTAAAGCCCCCCTCCAGTGTATTTTGCTATCTTTAAGATATTTCATGTGTAGCTGTGTTTTCCATGGTCTCTTAATAGTGGAGCGGCTAAGTGCTATAATCTTTCAATTTGTGATACAAGCCACAGCCACTTGAAATTTCAAGATGGCGGCCATTTTTCAAGATTGCCACCATCTAAATGGAGCAGTTAAGCAATATGATTGTTTAGTTAGTGACACAAGCATGCAAATTGGTATAAGCAGTCTCTAAGGGTTGCTTGACAAGAGAACACTCTCAGCCACTTGAAATTTCAATTTTCAAGATGGCCGCCCCCTGGATCCTCAAAAGATCAATTATCTCATAGAAATGTATTGGGGTTTTTTCAAGGACGATTTGGTGTAATTTTATTTGATATGATTTAGATTATGCTAAATACAATTTTTAACGCATCAAAATACAGTTGTGTTGATCATAGATAGATAGATAGATTAGACAAGAGTGAATATCTGCACTACCAGGGCACACTGGTGATATATCACTGCTGTTAAAGTCCCTGGAAACCAGAAATATTTTATTATTATTTAGCATTTTGAGTTAATCACATCACAGGAACCTATGTTAACTCATTGAGTGCCAGCCACTTTTGGAGAACGGACGCTCCCAGTGCCAGAGTTTCAGAGCGTTTTCAGTGATTTCTCGAGGCCCACAGAATATTGTGTGATATTACTAGACACCGAACATGCACAAAGAACGAGGAGACTCTATTGTATCATCAGCAAAAAAAAGTTTATTGATACCATTTTCCGTTCTTTAGTTATGAGCCGGAGAAGATAGGTTGCTTTCAGCAAAAACATGCGTTTCAAATTAGAAGCTGAAATATTCCGCCTTTTGAGAAATGAAGCATTTCAAGCACATTCACTGACTCTGAAACTAATATTTTCTGATGTAGTGACGTGGTGTAGTTGTGTGGTGCCCTGCGTGCCCCCCCCCCTCCCCCCCCCCCCTCAGCTGCAAACTCCTCCCCACACTAACACACAGCCTCACGCACCCAGCGTCTATTTTCGGAGTGCTCCGTTTTTGTGCGCCGGCTCCCAGCGCGACACCGAAAAGCCAAACCGGACTGCTGAGAATGGTTTGGCCCTCGCGTCGGGTGCTGCTTTTCTGGCGGCTAATCGTGTGCAGAAACTATGCAGCTAAGACAGAGGGGCTCAGTTGTGGACACGGATTGACTGCTGTTCGCAGCCAACGTTGGCTGCAGCCAGAGCAATCTATATGGCTCTGGCTGCAGCATGAGCGGTTTCTCTTTCATCACAGGGCTTTTTCCTGCTGTTTTCCTGACCTTTCTCTAATCTGGAGAGCACTGTCGCCACCTAATGAGTCCGTAAAATAGGTTATACACCTTCAATAGCTACAATATTTGTACAGGAGATGCCTGAGGCTTTGATCCACGTCCCACCGTCAAAAAACGCAATTGATGACTTTAGTCGTCATTGGCACTCTACGTTACTATCCGAATTGACGACTATACTCGTCCTTGGCACTCAATGAGTTAACACTTTGAGTGCCACGGCCCTTGGGCAAAAGGTGCTGTACTGTGCCACACAGGCTGCAATGCATTTTAATATAGCCATATCATTTTTTGTGTTCCTCTTATATGGACAACCAATAGCCTCAATGAAACTTTGAACCCTTCTGTTTCATTTAAAAAAAAACTGTGTTTATAAACCGTTCCATTTTGGAAATACACCCCTCTGAAAAAGAGTGTTTTCGACCGAAAAGAGCATGCTGAAATTAGTTTCTGAGATAATCACATCTTTATGTTAGAAAGGCGACAGAATGAATTCTGCTTTGAGTTGAACAAAATGCTATAGCTGAAATGAAAGGTTAGAATGTCTAGTTTACCTGCGGGAAAAAGTATGTCAAAAGAATGTTTTGTTTATTTTCTACAAATATTAGTATACAGCTTGGTCTAACATCAAAATGCTCACTTTCATGGGTCATCAATCAATCAATCAATCAATCAATTTATTGTTGTCCACAATGTGGAAATTTGTCTTTGGCTTCACAGGTTTGCTTGCACACATGAAAAGTACAGTACACAGACACAGTACACAGCACAGGAAATGATAGGGTACATAATACAACATATAACAAGACAACAGGACAACAGCACATTACAGACAGCGATAACGGACATGGTTCTGATGTGGATGAGTCTGACGTTTATGAATTTAGCAGATTTATTGCGTTTGGTATGAAAGATTTTTTGTAGATATTCTTGGTTGCTGCAGGAACTCTATAGCGTCGTCCCGAGGGCAGTTTTGTGAACTCATTAAAAAGGGGATGTACAGGGTCACACACAATTTGTCTGGCTTTTCGTGCCACCCGTGTTTTGTAAATACATCCAAGTTGTTCTTGTTCTTTCCCAATAATTTTACTTGCCATGTTTGTAATTCGGGACAGTCTATTTCTGTTCTTAACTCCTAGATTCCCATACCATGTACACATGTCAAAGGTCAAAATACTTTCAATAAGGCTCCTGTAGACAGTCTCCAGAATAGCTTTGCTGATTTTGTATGAATCCAATTTCCTGATTAGATACAAACGCTGCATCGCTTTCTTAAAGATGTATTCTGTGTTGGCTGTGAAACTTAGATTGCAGTCAAACATGGTTCCTAAGTATTTAAACTCCTCCACTGTTTCAACAGGCTGGTCATCAATCAAAACGGATGTGAAGTCTTGACCTGCGTTGCGGTGACTCGCAATGACCAGCTCCCTAGTTTTGGCTCCATTAATATAAAGGGCACTGTCTTCACACCATTTAATAAGTTCTTCAATGTGGTGGAAGTATGTAGATTCATTACCTGTGTCCCCTGCCTTCATAAGGCCAACTAACACCATATCATCAGCATATTTATACAATTGGCAGATTGCATTCATAATTTGTATTGCATTTGTGTACAAGGAAAATAAAATGGCAGAAAGGACGCAACCTTGTGGTGCTCCTGTATTCAGGATAACTGTCTCAGAGGTGATGCCACTGAACCTCACTCTCTGTGGGCGATCTGAGAGGAACTCTTTAATCCACTGTATGATGTGGCAGTTTGTGTTGATGTCACAAAGCCTTTTAATCAAAATGTGTTTCTGCATACAGTTGAATGCAGAACTGAAATCTATAAATAAAAGTCTGGCAAAACTGTTAGGCTGCTGTAGATGCTTGCTGATAGTGTTCATTAGTGTCAGCGTTGCGTCTCCAGTACTACGGCCCTTTTTATACGCAAATTGAAATGGGTCGAGCCATTCGCTGAGAGAGGATGAAAGGTGTTTGACTATAACCCTTTCCATACATTTAGATAAAATGCTGGTTAGCGCAACCGGTCTAAAATCATTGAGCTCTGTGGCTCTGGGCTTCTTAGGGACAGGAATGATGTTGGATAGTTTCCATGATTTGGGAACAGAATGATTATTCAATAATAACTGAAACAGCTTTGTAAAGACGGCTGTGAGCTGAAACCTGCATGATTTGATCACCCTGCCTCTCAGTCCATCAGGACCAGGTGCCTTGCTGGGCTTTATTCTATTTAGGCTGGCAGCTACTTCTGCCTCTGTCAGTTCAATTGTAGAGTGATCGGTGATCGGTGATCGGTTTTACATAGGGAAACAAGATATCACCTTTATTTTTTATTTTTATGAAACTACACATTGAAAGCTTTCATTTGATGTGTAACATAATAACAATATTCAAAACACAACATGTCCTGCACTGTTTTATCTTCTTCACATGGACCTTCAAAATAGTTGGAAATCAAGACAACTTTATGTAAACATAGGCCAACATCGAGCCTGCTGCTGCCTGGGTGTGTGTGTGTGTGTGTGTGTGTGTGTGTGTGTGTGTGTGTGTGTGTGTGTGTGGCTGCATGTGCCCCTGCGTGCCCCACCCCCCTCCTCCTGCTCCTCCATGGTGGGAGGAGTCGAGTGTCTCTGCTGCGGTTTGCTCTGTTTGATCTGCACTGAAAAGTCCGCTGCCTGCATCCCCCTGCTTTTTTACAGCGTGTCCTCGGCTCCCAGCTGAGAATAATGTAACTTTTCAGAAAGACGCTGGTGTCGCCGTGTCGGCAACTAAATCATATGGTTGGACTATCGCAGCGGACACGGATGGGGCTCAATTGTGGCAGCAGATGACTGCTGTTCACAGGCACGGGTAACGTTATGCTTCAAGCATATCGATGCGATTTCCGTATTCCGTTTCCTCATGACTTCTTCTCTCTTTTCTCCTGGCCTTTGTCTAATCGGGAGGGCACTGTCGCCACCTAAGGGTTCTGTAAAATAGGTTAGACACATTCAATAGCTCCCATATTGTAAGAGGCGATGTAAGAGGCTTAGATCGACACCCCCCGTCAAAATATGAATTTGGAGTTATTGACGCCATTTGGCGTCGCTGGCAGTGTACGGTAAATTTCTCTTGACGCCATATCGCGTCGCTGGCACTCAATGTGTTAATAAGCCACCAGCCAAATTTGAACGATGATGAACGTCGCAAAGTATATAAATTTAGGTTTGACGGTCATGGCAAAAGTAATGAGAATCAATTAGATTTTAGAGTGTATTTTATCCCGTGGACTGTGTGGGCGTGTCCCATCTGCAGCAGGGAAATTTCCCTCTCTCTCTCTCTCTCTCTCTCTCTCTCTCTCTCTCTCTCTCTCTCTCTCGGAGGAGACCTCTCTCCATTAATGGAGAGAGAGGGAGAGTAGGAGAGAGAGAGAAGGAAAGAGAGATGGTGTGTGTGTGTGTGTGTTCGCGCGTTGCATACTGACAGTGCACAGCGCTGCGAGTGCACAGCGCTACTGTGTGTGTGTCAGTGTGTGTGTGCGCGCGTGCAGACAGATAGACAGATAGACAGATAGATAGATAGATAGATAGATAGATAGATAGATAGATAGATAGATAGATAGATAGATAGATAGATAGATGTTGGTTCTTAAAAGAGCCTTTGTGTTGACGCAATGCGTTAGCTAGCTGCAAAAAGGTGTGGGACCACTAAAACTCTGAAGAGAGATGGAGGCAGAATGTGCGGGACTGCGGGTTGCGCGCGTGTACAAAGGTTATATAGAGCTTATGACATCATAAGATTTTGCATTTGGGCAGCTCGCGCACTGCTCTCGTCAATGAGGAAGTGGAAATCCAGACCTTAGAAAAGTGTCGATTTTAAGGCTTTGGGTTGAAAGTAATGTATGTGAGGCACACAATTACTAACATAAGACCCTAAATAACTAGTTAGAACGTTTTTGTGGATTTTGGTTTCCAGGGCCTTAAAACTCAGAATGGGGTTCAATGTCAGCTAATTGAAAGTTAGTATCCCAAATGCTGTCTAATTTACCCCAAAACAGTTAGATAGCCGCACCTGAATTGACAGGTTGTGCCAGCGTGGGAGAGCCGAGCCAAGGTTAATGGGGTTTTAGTTAACCGGATGGTGTACAGATCGCGCAGGATATAAATGACATTGGATGAACGATCGGACTAAGTGTAGGGCTATGGCATGAACTTAGTTGTATCCCATACATCAAAGTGTTTAAAGGTGGTAAAAGGATAAACCCTCAGCCTCTGCCTATGCAATTGCTGCAGACATGGCAGAAGCCATCATATCAGTTGAGAAAACCAACTGGGACAGATGTTTCATTTGTCAGCAGGAAACCAAGGAAAAGCTCATTCAGCCGAGTTTCGTCAATATAGAGCACGATCAAACTGGTTATGGTACCATTGCAAGAAATGTTCCATTATTTCACAAGATCAATGCTCTGCCTATCTTAGTCCAATCCGATTAGATGAAGGTGATGGTATAGAAAGTACATTGACAAGAAACAGAGCAAAATATAATTTAAGCTGTAAACTTATGTTCAACAACACAAAGCTGGAAAGGGCCCAAAAGAGAGCATCTTCTACTGCTGCTGAAGACACTGACGTTATCGTCAGTCTGATGACTGACACAGGATGTTCAGATAATAATAATTACTGTATGAGTTACAGTGAATAGCTGGCGTGGGCCTCTGGCATTAGCTAGCTGTTAGCTTGTGAGTTATATTAGTTACATGACAGTAATACGCCACTGAATGACCAGTTTGATATAACTGTCAAGCAGTTTGAGTCACACTCCATAAAGCCCACCAGCTTTGATATATATTGGCTGGTTGTTGATATTTATAACAATATTGTGGCCTCTGGACGAACATTTTGTGGAGGTAGATAGAGGCAGCAATACTGTTTCCGGTCTACCGCCTGGAAGGGAGACAAAGATCATATATTCAAGGCAGGAGCAATGCTCTTATCCTTTATGGACAAGAGCGCTACAGCCATGATATTGCAGTAGAACAAGGTATACGCCTTTGGTTCGTATCAATATACGATATTGGGGGCAAATGATGATGTGTGTTATTACAGCACGCACTGTATGTTTTCATAGAACATCAATGGTGTACAGGTATGAAAAACTGACTGTAGGGGGCTTTAAGTGTTACAGTGCTAACTACCAACATGTTCGTTTGTGTAGCTTGTTCAATAAATGTCTACCTCCTGCCTAGCAAGGGTTAACTTAGGGTCAAGTAGGGGTTCATTTAGGATCAAGTTATTGTTAAGTCAGGATTAAGTTCTCCATCCAACTCAAATTCTGCTTTTTACCACAATTATTTCCAGAGAACCTGCCATCTGAAAATATTGTCCATATAAAATTGGATCCTGAAACTTAACTAAACCTTCTGACAGCCGGTCTGCTTTCAGATGGAAAGACTCTATAAGGCCGACATGATGCTGAGCCACACTGACAACATGCTGAAATCCACTGAATTATTAAAACCTGGATTGTTGAAAGCTTTCAGGGATATTTTATTTTATAGCTATTTGTTTTATTCTTTATTCAGATTGGGGGGCTGCAACTTGTCAGAGGCGTACTTTGAAGTCCTGGTCTCAGCTCTAAAGTCCAACCCCTCCCATCTGAGAGAGCTGGACCTGAGTGGATGCAGGTTGTCAGAGTCTGACTGTGAAGGCCTGGTCTCAGCTTTGAAGTGCACCCCATCGCGTCTGAGAGAGCTGGACCTGAGTAACAACAACTTACAAGATTCGGGCGTGAAGCTGCTGTCTGCTGGACTGGAGAGTCCAGACTTCAGACTGGAGATTCTCAGGTAAAATCAGTTTACGGTTTTTCTCAGCTGATTTGACACATTTCTCCAAATTATGGTCTGTTCTCTCAAAACAGGATTCCTGAATCTGCAAAGGTTGCTCTGCAGGTTTACACAAGGATTTGAGTTTTATTGATCCAGCTTCATTATACACAGCAGTGAAGCTCAGTGACTGAGAGAAGATCATCCATGTTCTGATATCTTGTCATTAGATTACCACACCTCTCTCTGTTCATCTCACCCATAATTCACTGTCACATCTCCAGCTGCTTCAGAATAGAGCAGCTAGATATTAACCAGTGGGAATGTGACATAATCATCTCCCAGTTTTTAACACCTGTTCTCTGGTTACCAGTTAGATAGATAATTCATATTAAAATGTCCATGAACACGTTTAAAGTAGGCTAGCTTTGGTCCTGAATTACACTGTGAAGCTCTTAGTTCCTTGTGAGCTGAGGGCCAGCTGAGATCTTCAGGTCCTCCCAACTTTCCCTCAGACTCAACACTGAAAGTGGGTTCACTTTAGTGAGGCTGCAGATTCACTATCATCTTTAAAACTCTTTGTAAAACACACTTTTATTTATTTATACAATGCCATAAGTTGCAAACTTTTTGGGGTAATTTATTTGATTTTCTCTCTAAAGCTTTTGATAAGGAGTTTCCTCCCGATCCTTTAACTGCACTGTTTGGTGTAGTTGAGCCGGGCAGGGTGAGAGATAGATATGAAGCCCAGGCCATCTCTCTATCCACTCTGCTAGCCAGAAAACTGCTGCTACAGTCCTGGAAATCTGAGATTTGTCCTACATTTGATATGTGGCTTAAGGAAATAGGAAATGTGTTGCATCTAGAGAAAATCCGATTTACTATCTCAAACCGAGAAGGGGTATTTCAGAAAATCTGGCAACCCATTGTCAACCTGATGGGCAAATACAATGTATGAGACTGTGTCTTCCGTCATCTCCATATAACTTGCATCCGATATCATGTATGTAACCTTTCCTGTGTATCACCACCATTTTGTTTTTTATTTTTATTTGTATTATACGCTACTAGAAAAGTATCTCACACACACACTCACACCCATACGTGAAAATAAAGGAATACAGACACTAGAGAACAGGAGGCAGAAGAGACCACCTGTCTCCCTTGTCTTGAGGTTTAGAATGGCAGCCAGCGCCACGCAGCTTATTGCCACATCATATAGAATACACCCCTAAAGTCAACTCCCACTTTCCCAATGACAGCCTTACGCCACGTCATAAATCACATGACAGTGGTAACCAGGGGTAACCGACAAACATCATACTAACGAACTGTGACAATGACATTACGGGTCAGTTAGCCTCATCAATACAGTCTGTCAGTAGAAATAATACAATAATGACATTAAAGGTCCCATTCCGTGCAAAAGCTGTTTTTACTTGTAAATGCATATATACTGCTGTCAGCCCTCCCTGTAATGAGTGGTCACAAGCTCAGAACTGCCACAGTTGGATTTGTACCTATCCGGCTTCCCCCTGCAGTCTCCTTCAAGCCACACCCCCAAACGCTTCGTTTGCCCAGTGGGGGATTGGGACGTCACGAGCTTCCTCACGCATACTGCGCGGGTCTCTCTCACACAAGCTACCTGCACCATTTTGTCTATAGCCACAAAATTAACACTTCTAGCTGGAGCGACGCCAACTGTACGTGATCCAGCAACTGCAGAGGTGCATTCGGTAAGTCTAGGCATTTTGAGATGTCCTCTTTAGCGTAGCAACATTAAGTTAGCGATAGCGTTAGTTGTGGACACAACCTAGCGTGCTGGTCCACAGACGCTAATCTGACGCCATTGACGCTAATCAGCGGTCAATGGGAACTGTTAGTTCTGAATATATTATAGAAACAGACCATTCTTGGGACGCAACGAGATGAGGAAGTGACAACTCCGTCACAACAAACGGGGTTGCTATATTTTCGACAAATTAATCCAGAATCATGTTTTATGGACCAGAGACACACGTTTTTAAGAGGTTACAGCTGCACAAATTGGGACCTTTAAATATAAGGTCAGTTAGCCTAATCAATACAGTCTGTCAGTAGAAGTAAAACAATAATGACATTAAATATAACAAGGTCAGTTAGCCTCATCAATACAGTCTGTCAGTAGAAGTAATACAATAATGTAATTAACTCATTGAGTGCCAAGGACGAGTATGTTCGTCAATTCGTTTAGTAACGTAGAGTGCCAAGGACGAGTATGTTCGTCAATTGCGTTTTTTGACGGTGGGACGTGGATCAAAGCCAGATCCATCTCCTGTGAAAGTATGGTGGATGTTGAATGTGTTAAAGCTATTTTAGGGACCCATTAGGTGGCGACAGTGCTCTCCAGATTAGAGAAAGGCGAGGAAAAAAGAGAGAAGAAGTAATGGGGAAACGGAAATCGCATCGATATGCATGAAGCATAACGTTAGCTGTGCCTGTGAACAGCAGTCAATCTGCTGCCACAATTGAGCCCCTCCGTCCCCGCTGCGATAGCCCCTCCATATGATTTAGTTGCTGACACCACCGTCTTTCTGAAAAGTTACATTATTCTCAGTTGGGAGCCGGCGACAGGCTGTGAAAAAGCGGGTGCAGCGCACTTTTCAGTGCAGAGCAAACGCAGAGCAAATGCAGCAGAGCCCCAGAGACACTCCCACGGAGGAGGAGGAGGAGGGGGGTGGGGCACGCAGGGCACTACAGCATACAACCATTGACAGTAAACACAGACTCAGACAGCAGGCTCGATGCACAGAGACAGGCAAACAAGCTAGAATATCTGATGCCCACCAGCAGTAAATCAAGACCAGCAAGAAGGTGTAGGGTCTGCGCACGCAGGGGCCAGCGCTGCTGGTTGCAGCTAAAAAATATTATTTGGCCAAACAAAATTCCTTTGTTTTCACTGGAAGGAAATTATTTTTGAGGTGTCATTACATCAGAAAATATTAGCTTCAGAGTCAGTGATGTGCTTGAAATGCTGAAATGATGTGCTTTCACAAAAGGCTGAATATATCAGATTCTAAATTGAAACGTGTGTTTTTGCTCAAAACAACCTATCTTCTCCGGCTGATAACTAATGGTATCGGAAAATGGTATCAATAAACTTTTTTTTGCAGATGATAGAAGAGAGTCTCATCGTTCTTTGTGCGTGTTCGGTGTTTACATAGTAATATCACACAATATTCTGTGGGCCTCGAGAAATCACTGAAAACGCTCTGAAACCCTGGCACTGGGAGCGTCCGTTCTCCAAAAGTGGCTGGCACTCAATGAGTTAAATACAAGGGTCAGTTAGCCTCATCAATACAGTCTGTCAGTAAAAGTAATACAATAATGACATTAAGGGTCAGTTAACCTAATCAATACAGTGTGTCAGTAGAAGTAATACAATAATGACATTAAATATAAGGGTCAGTTAGCCTCATCAATGCAGTCTGTCAGTAGAGGTAATACAATAATGACATTAAATATAAGGTCAGTTAGCCTCATCAATACAGTCTGTCAGTAGAAGTATAATACAATGATGGCATTAAATATAAGGGTCAGTTAGCCTAATCAATACAGTCTGTCAGTAGAAGTAATACAATAATGACATTATATATAATGTCAGCCTAATCAATACAGTCTGTCAGTAGAAATAATACAATAATGATGTTAAATATAAGGGTCAGTTAGCCTCATCAATACAGTCTGTCAGTAGAAATAATACAATAATGATGTTAAATATAAGGGTCAGTTAGCCTCATCAATACAGTCTGTCTGTAGAAGTACAGTAATGGCATTAAATCCCTTCGATACAGTCGGTCAGTAGACATAATAGGTAATGACATTAAATATAAGGTCAGTTAGCCTCAATGATAGAAATGATAGAAATAATATATTAATTAGATTAAAGCCCACCTCCAGTGTATTTTGTCATTTTTAAGATAGTTCATGTGTTGGTGAGTCATGACGATGGGCCCTATCTTCGTACAGGCGATATCCCCTATTAATGCTTGCGCACCTGTTAAGGCAGGGAAGATACCGGTCTGCCTTGCGCATTTGTACAGGTGTTATGCCGAGTTTTGCACCCCCACCCGGGAGCATCCCCACCAGCATATTGTAATGATTTATACAGAAATGTAACTGTTTAAAAGTGATATAATTGTCTGGGTAGACCTCCCTGATTTCTAAGTTAAAACAGCCCCGAAATATGTTGGGGATGCAATTCTCGGCAGGAATGCGGAAACGTTCACGGCACGTGTCGCAGGCGCAAATTAGAGCCGTGCCAAAATCATCTGCGCCCCCAAAATGCCTGCGCAAACGGGATTTGGGCGGTCTTAACTACCAGAATTATTCACAGGTGTGGGTAGGCAATGCTGGGCATTACGTCAATCAAAACCAATCAGATTCCCATCTCGCAGGGTGCACTGTGGCGCAGTGATAAGCGCTGTCGCCTCACAGCTAGAAGGTCCTGGGTTCGATTCCCACCTGGGACGCTGTGAGCGCTAAAGGAGTGCGTGCCCGTCCGCATGTCCTCGAGTGCCCACCGCCCAGGTGGGGTCGTCAAAATGGCCTTTCTGTGTCGAGTTTGCATGTTCTCCCCGTGCCCCCTGGGGGTTTCCTTCATATAGGAACCCCTCACCAAAACATGCAATATCCTGGTCGCTGAAGTGGTGCCTCCTCTGGTCATTAGGGGCACCTGTTTGGAGGGAGGGAAACTTGTTGGAATAGCGTCATCCTCCCACGTGTTATGTCCTACTGGTGAAGCTTTCCCTGTCTGGGTGAAAAGAAGCGGCTGGCTACTGCCCATGTCTCGGAGGAAGCATGGAGCCAGTTTCGGCTCTCCCCAGATCGGCAGAGGGTGGAGCAGCAACCAGGATAGATAAATTAAAATTAGCACTAATGGGGGATAAAAATGGGATACAAAAAAATCTGGGAAGATTCCCGTCTCGCGATCGCTGTTTGCGCGAGGCATGCAATATGCTGTAATTCTCTCCATGCGTAATAGAGTGGACTCACTCGTGCCGAGGACAAAGAGAGATGGAGAGAGCTTGTGAGTGACAGATCGGCTGTGGTGCCAACGACCCTCCGGGTTATGGGATAGCAGTAGGTGAATAGCCTATTGCAAGTAGGCTACAATGTACACGTTTTCTCAATTCATTTATCATAACCCCTCCTTGCGATGTGATAAAAGTTTCTCAGTGAATTATAGTTGATTGCCTCACCGAATAATCTGCTGGTTACCCAATTTTAGCAGCAGAATTTGATGTCCTGGGGTGGCACGTCCATGCGTAATGACGTTTCTGCGCTGCACAGCGCGGAGATTATGGTGCGATCAAGCGTAGCGAGTGTTTTAGCGCCTGGAGAGCAGCTAAGAGGTGCTTTTCAAAGCTCTTAGCGCAAAGTAATTGCGCGCTGCTGACGAGAGGATAATGCCATCTATCCTCACATTTTAGCGCTGAAACGTCTGCTTTGGCATGTGGCACGCCTATGCCCAGTATAATTATAACAGGCATGCGCTTGCGCCTGCCCCCAATTTGCATTGCGCACGGTGTTAAGCGAGCGCAAACGCTAAATTACCGCTTTTGGGAAGATAGGGCCCCTGGTCTGTTAATTAGCCACACTGTTAGCCAATGTATTTTTTTTGTGCACACAGTCCAAAAAATAAGCTGTTGGTAAAAACGGGTGATGAGATTATTATAGCATTTCATATCATGTCATCAGTTATTATATCGTTCTATCATTATAGTGGTCTGATGACTGACACATGATAGACCAACCCGTTCTCACTTCGAGCGCGTAGCATATTGACGCTTTGTCCCGTCCCTTGTGCGTCGCTTGTTACTAACATGGTACCCTTGAGCGACCCATGAAACGACTTGGGCTTTCCGACTAAACTCAATGTAAACCCATGGAAGTCATCTTTGACGCTTATGGCAACTGCTCCCCCATTAGCCTAACAGTTAGGCTGTTGACTAGCAAAAATAAGTATACTTCAAGTTTATTTTATTAAGTAAACTTAAGTAAAGACCAAGTGTACTTTTATGCAAGTATACTTATATACTCAAGTACAGTGTTGGGCACTCATTACTAAAAAAGTAATATATTACATATTACTCGTTACTATTTTCAAAAGTAATATTATTACTTTACTTATTACTTCATGCCAAAAGTAATTTGTTAGATACTCGTTATATTACTTTTCCGTTACATTCCACACAAATGGCAATAGGCCTTTTTCACTGCAGCGATTTTGTGTCTAAAAGGCAGGAGGTAACACAGGTGCACCAAGATGTTAATTAGGGCTTCCAACTTCCAGTCCATTTAGGTGTTCCAGTGCTGGAGCCTTAATTAGTTAGTTGGTTGCACCTGTGTATACTCTGTCTTCTAGACACAAATGGCCGTTGTGAAAAAGGCCCATAGCGTTTTTCTCATCAAAATGCAGACTTTGCGGTGCGAATGTGTGAACTAGGTCTATTATGTGACGTTCCATTTAAACTAATCGCTTTGCCAGAGCACAGCTTCCTACAGAGATGCTTGATGAAGAGCACACCTGGCTCAAACGTATAGGCTACATCTTTGCTTAACAAGTTTGTGTCACAAATAACGTTAGCTCTGCAACATTAACATTAACCTGACAATAATAACAGCAATGTTTGATGTCCACCAGCTTGTGAGTTTTTACGTTATCTCTGTATTTTAACAGTTTTCCGGTTTCTGTTGTGCTGTCCTCTCGTCTCGTAACGTTAACGTTAGGAAGTTTGAGCTCGTGTTTTTCACAGTGGAAAGAGTGTTAGTAGCCTACCTGTCCTGGACACCGTTTACATTTGACTTTGATGTTCAATCGTGTCACCTTTCTTCCCGACAAAAACAAAGTCATGGGAATATATCCGCAGCCACGGATTTTCCTTCTCGGCTCAGCAGGACAGAGAGGGAGGTGTGCCTGCCTGTTGGTGCTCTGAATGGGCTCTGCGGTGACGTCACCTTGTTTTGGGAGCGTTAAAGCCATGCTGCTTGTGATCATGCCGACTGCGTGTCGTTTTGCAGCGCAGCGGCATCACAGAATGGACTCAACAAAAGATGTAACGATTAACGTAACGAGCTCGTTTATCTTGAAGTAACTGTAATATTATTACTTATATTCTATAGTAATTCGTTACACTACTCGTTACTTGGAAAAAGTAATATTATTACAGTAACGAGTAACTAGTAACTTGTTACTTCCCAACACTGCTCAAGTATACTTTATGCACCAAGTATACTAATATCAATATACTAGTAGTATACTCCAAGTGTACTTGCCTAATACTTCTTGACACTAAATTGGCACTAAATTGGCCCAATTCAGTATACTAGTAGTATACTAAGTAAGTATACTACTAGTATACTTTAAGTAAAAGGAAAAAGTATGACCATGTGAGATTTGAACTCAGGGCCCCTTCCTTTCAGCACAATGTCCTGTGTCTTATCCACTTGGCCATCCGTTCAGCTGAGTAAAGTAGTGAATGTTGACCATACCACTATATGTGTATCTGTCTCTATTCTAACACTATAGGTCGGATTGGGCTGAAAATTTGCATGGAGGTGGGTTATGATCTAGGGAAGGTCATGAGCAGATTGGAAAGTCCTGGAATCACCTGGAAAGTCCTGGGAAATCCTGGAAACGACCTGGAAAACACCTCATGCCCACAGCCCAGTTCGGATTGGGCTGAAATTTTGCATGGAGGGGGGTAGTGATCTGGGGAAGGTCATGGGCATGTCATCAAGTCCTGGGACCACCTGGAAAGACCTGGAAAATCCTGGAAAACACCTTACGCCCACACCCCAGGACGGATTGGGCTGAACTTTTGCATGGCGGGGTGTTAGGATCTGGGGAAGGTCATGGGTCCATCACCAAGTCCTTGAATCACCTGGAAAGTCCTGGAAAATCCTGGAAACCACCTGGAAAATACTTCACATCCACACCCCAGGTCAGATTGGGCTGAAATCTTGCATGGCAGGGGGTTATGATCCGGAGAAGGTCATGGGCACTTCATCAAGTCCTGGAACCACTTGGAAAGTCCTGGAAAACACCTGACACCCACACCCCAGGTGGCATTGTACTGAATATTTGCATGGCGGTGGGTTGTGATCAGGGGATGGTCATAGGCAGGTTGTGTACTTCTGGAAACCATGTCTGGACACCACCATAATTTCCAGCGAAGCAAAAGTCACAGTTGTATTGCTTTAATTGTGCCTATAAAAGGGAGCATGGGCTCTGTTTGTCTGTTTGTTTCTCTGTTTCAATTGTCCCTCTGATGATTTCATTCAGAATTAATGTCTATGACATCATCACTGATGATGTCACAATCTCTATGACATCATCACATCTATGACATCATCAGTGGTGGTCATCAGTGAGTGATGTCATCAGTGATGTGAAGTTGAGCAATTGTGTGCTGAGTGACATCACTCAAGCACTCCATATATTCTGGTAGCCTTAGCAGCCAGTATACATCAAGTCTGCTACTCTCATATATGGAAGAATTGTCAATAAAATCAGCCAAATGTGTATGGTGTATACTACCTCAAAGAAACCGATATGTCTGAAAAAGTATTTAATCGGCTATAATCTATCGACTATAAGGGACCACATGGAAATAAGCCTCTGGGATTTATTGTGATATCCTGATTTTTCCATTTTATATGCAGAACTGCTGTAGCCTACTTCAAATAAAACAAATCAACTACAAGCCAAGTATACTTATACTTTCTGTATAAGGCAAGAATACTTATTTATACTTTTCTTGTGTGTATCTCAATCACAAGTTTAAGTACAAGTACAAGCCAAGTATACTTAGACTTTTCTGTATACTGTGTAAGTACACTTAAGTATAAGTATACTTAAGTGTAAGTATACTTAAGTATAAGTATACTTAAATGTAAGTATACTGGATACTGTGTAAGTACACTTAAGTATAAGTATACTCAAGTGTAAGTATACTTAAGTAACATTTTTATAAGTATATATTTGATAAGTATATAGAAAGTAAACTGAAAGTATACTCTCTCATTTTAAGTTTAAAAGAAGTATATTAAAGTATACTAATTGTACACTTGTATAAACTTCTTTTTGCTAAGGGTAATGGGGGAGCAGTTAGCCTAACTGCTCCCCCATTAGTCAACTGCTCCCCCATTAGGGTCTGGAGGAGCTAACCTCTCCCAGACCCTAACCCTAAACCTAACCTCTCCCACCCCCCATGCCTAAACCTAACCTCCCCCAGACCCTAATCCTAACCTCTCCCACCCCCCATGCCTAAACCTAACCTCCCTCCAGACCTTAATGGGGGAGCAGTTGACTAATGGGGGAGCAGTTAGGCTAATGGGGGAGCAGTTGCCATAAGCGTCAAAGATGACTTCCATGGGTTTGCATTGAGTTTAGTCGGAAAGCCCAAGTCGTTTCATGGGTCACTCAAGGGTACCATGTTAGTAACAAGTGACGCACAAGGGACGGGACAAAGCGTCAATATGCTACGTGCTCGGAGTGAGAACGTGTTGGATAGACAGATAGTCTTATTAGTATTTCTGTCATTGTGATTGATTTATTACCTGTGTTTTAACACCCTTCCCTTTAATTTTAACTTATTGTTCTTATTGTAGCTCTCATACTGTTTGCTTTTACTTGACTTCTTTTCAACCTGATCATGCACTATATCATGTATTATTGTACTGTTTTATGATGTTTTCTTAAACTGTAAAGTGTTTCGGGACCATGTCTCATGGTGATTTTACACTATAAATAAAACTGAATTGAATTGATTTGAATTGAATTAGATAATACAGTACATTATACAGTAAATAGCTAGCATTAGCCTCTGGCGGTAGCTAGCTGTTAGCTATGTTAGTTATGTGGGCATAAAATGCCACTGAATGACTTGTTAACCAGTTCGAGTCACTCTCTTTCCATAAAGCCCACCAGCTTTGATATCTGTTATCTAGTTGTTGATGTTATAACAATATTGTGGCTCTAAACTAAAGTTTTTCAGAGACTGTCATGGCAGCATAACCGTTTCTGGTATTTCCATTCTGGGCGCAGACAAAGAGTTGAGCAAAGAGAGAACAGACAAAGACAGAACAGCGCTGCAGTCATTATGCTGCATTAGCATAATGAGTAGAACAAGCTATTAACATTCGGTTCTTATCAATGTAAGTTCTTTGGCGCAAATAATGACATGTGTTTATACAGCATTTTCATAGAACACAAACAGTTATACAGGTAGGAAAAACTGACTGGAGGGGGGCTTTAAATATAAGGGTCAGTTAACCTCATTAATACAGTCTGCCAGTAGAAATAATACAATGCTGACATTAAACATAACAGAATAACATTTCCACATGTCTTCTTGTCCTGCAGGCTGAGTGTCTGCCAGCTGTCAGAGAAAAGCTGTGAAGCTCTGGCCTCAGTTCTCAGCTCCCAGTCCTCTAGTCTGACAGAGCTGGACCTGAATAACAACGACTTACAAGATGCAGGCGTGAAGCTGCTCTCAGCTGGACTGCGGAGTCCTCACTGTAGACTGAAGACTCTCAGGTCAGGATCACTGTTACTGTTCAACAGACCATTCAAATTCTGCTTCACATGCACATTAATGTCAGAGAAAATATCTGTTCTCGCATTTTCCTGCTGTGGTCTTTGAAACCAGCTGAAAAACCAACATTCAGCTCCACTTTCTCTCCTCTGAGATAGTTATTTATTTTTATGCTCAGTGCCTCTGTTGGTGAAACCTGAAGTAAAGTCCAGAACTGAATTGAAAACACAAACCTGATGCTGGTATAAGCTGTTAAAGGGATACGCCAACATTTTGAGAGATTTGCCATATTCCCTATAGTAAAACTGAATGTAGATGCTTTTCTCTTCCCTGTGTGTGCATTAGAAAGTGTGTTTCACCCTCCTGCTAGTGAGTTTAGCACTACAATGGCAGGATACGGTACAGCTGCCTATACCCCCATTCAGTCACCAAAAATACACATTCGAGCAGCACCAGAAACACTCACATGTACATGTTATGACTCGTGTACTCACCAGGCAATGAAATAAATCCAACATTACGGGAAATGGTCATTTTAGAAGTAAATACATACCAGCAAGTGATGACAGCACATGCGCCTCAGGCAAACGCGGGAGTAACTTTGGCTCAGCCGTATTAGTTCTGGCTAAGGATTTACTTTAAAAAATGACCGTTTCCCAGACAAGGCCATATGCCAGGGCACAAATGCAAGCCTACAAATAAATAACTTGACTTTCCGCCAAACTTAAAGTGTAACTTACCCCCAAAACACTTTTTTTCAGCTTTTAACCTATATATGACTTTGGGGGTGGTGTGTGAAGAATTCTGGTCAAAATTTCCACATTTGAGATCAAACTGTTGCCATTGTACCATTTGTATCATTTTCAGCTGTTAATTGATTACAATCGCCTGTTATTTTCCTACGTAACACAATACTATCAATAAACGCCACTATAATCATAAAAGGAAGGAAATGGCATTGTGTTGCTGTAAATCATTCACCAACCTTTTTCATACAAAGGAGCCCTAATTTAGTTCACATTGTGGCAATGGACCCCCAATATGATGAGATTTGGTCTCTCAGATGCAAATCATATTTTTTTTTATTTTTTTTTATGTAGCCTAGATATGATTTTGTCCAGAATTCCATACATGTATATATTAGGTTGAGAGATAACAGAGAATCCTGGAATCCTCTCAAGGACCACTGGTGGTCCCCTGGCCCCACATTGAGAACTACTCAACCACTTGATTGTGCCGAGAGAGAGAAAGGAGGAGGGAGGGAGGGGTGAGAATGTGTGTTTGTACTCAGCTCCGAGTCCGCACCAAAGTGAGCCTCCCCCCACTTTCATCCCCGCCGTCATTTCCGCAAACAAATCTCATCGCAGTTTAGCACACATGTAAAATATAACGCTATACTACGACGTGACAACGTGACAATGCTGCTCTAAACACATCGGCTACTATAATATATTTCCCTGCATCTCATACTGAGATTAGATCGGTATTAAGTTTGGACAGACTGGAATGGATTGCGCAGCCAGGGTCTGAGGAGGAGGAGGAGGGAGCTCTGCAGCTCTGCCCTGCGCTCGAGAGGAAAAAGCAGAGGTGCACTACAACTTTTGACAAGAATCACGAAAAAGGGAGAAACGAAAATTAAAAACGGATTTCATGGCAGGCTATATGGCAAGTTGGACAAGGGCATAACGTGGAGAAATCTCGCATTGCTCATTACATGAGCGTGTTGAGAGCGGGGGGTTTGTCCTCCTGACTGTTGTGCTGTACTGCTATAACGAGTCTCGCGTCACCAGGCTCTTTTAACGATACATACACTACATGGGAGTCAATGGAGTAAATTTCTAGTTCGCCACTGAATGACCAAATTGATATCACTTTCAACCATTTTGAGCAACGCTGTTTCCATACAGGCCACCAGCGTTGGCTAGTTGTTGATATTTATAAAGATATTGTAGCTCTCAAATAACTTATTTTGGAGGCGGTGAGCAAACTGTTATGGCGTCGATTTCCAGAAAAAACATTCCTGAGCTGAGCACAGCCAAAGAGTATAGTGAGACAAGAGGAGACGTCATTTCTTGGTTTTTCCCATAGGTTTTTTCAAATCAAACAGCATGCCGTTTTGTTACATATCTGGGGGGTAAGTCCCGCTTTAAACTTTTACAGTCTGTGTCAAAACAGACACACACACAAGCAGAGAGAGAGAGAAGTACACATGATCATATCATCTTAGTTAAAATTGGCTAAGTGGGTAGTGTCTGTGTGGTGTCAGTCATGTTGGTGATGTCATCAGTGATGTCACTTGAGCAATTGTGATGTCATCAGTGATGTCACTTGAGCAATTGTGATGTCTGATGTCACTTCAGCAATCAGTGATGTCACTCGAGCAACTGTGATGTAGTATGAGCCGATGGGACGCAGTTGCACAGTGGCGCCTAGGTGGATGGGTGGTGTCTGTCTGTCAGTCATGATTTTGCGAGCCCACGGACCGGGCGATTTCCATAACTGCAGTCATGGCACATCATCCGAGTCTCCACCCTAGGAATTGAGTGCCGCATGCTCGATTCCTAGTCTTTTTATAATCCTATAACTATAAAAGTGCAGTCAGTAGTGCAGATCTCTGCCAGGCACCACTATGCCTGACAAGGAAAATAACCAACGTGCACATTTAGAGAAAAAACATCAGTCAACAACATCACGTAATGTGTTGTCTTTAATCTGGCGGAACCAAAGGTAAACAACCCAGATTGATGGTTTATAGTGGGACTTTTTTGTGAAATAGGCTCCACCCACCAAAGTCGATTATATGAAAACAGTGTGGACTTTCAAAAAACTGTGACAGAGGTTCAGTGCAGAACAGTCCAGACATTATTTGTAAGAGTAGCGGAAAAAGTAGTTTTGGACAAAATTGGCGGAAAATCTAATTATACGGACATGGGTGGGGCCTATATCAGTAGATCCGTAAGGACCCAAGGAATCCAGGGGAAATTAATTTTAATTGTAGACGCGAGGGTTCAAAAGTTGGTGTAATTGTGTATTCCATAGTAATGTAGGACTCTATGAACCTACCCTACCTACCAGCTTATGGTTTCTGAGCTACAGGAGGAACACAGAGACACACACACCCACACACACACACTCACACCCATTCGAAATCATGATATCCTCCTGCATTCGCCTGGCAGAGATAATAAAATTGCCTAGGTGGATGGGTGGGCAGGCGACGGGCGGCTGGTGTCAGTCATGATTTGCGTCACGTTTTGTGTCACGAAAGTGACATCGGGCTTTCAGGCCCATTTCTTTTTGCCGAAATTCCCTGCAGTATTCTTCTGTTGGTATTCACTCATTGGATGATTGCATTCTCCCACAGTAATAAGGAAAAAACAGCACACATTGGCCATTTTTACACTTTTTACACTGTCAGGGACCTCAGTAGCGTGTGGAAGATCCATACGCAGCCACAACAGCTTGGCACCTTGGCACCGCAAATTAGGTGCTGGCACACACCTGCCAGCACTTGAAGCTCAAAACAAGAGTGAATACCAACAGAAGAATATTGCAGGGAATTTTGGCACATTTTCTGGGGGCGCTACCCACACGGTTAGCTGTGTTGCTCATTCCACGAATGCATGATCCTTAAAAGTTGTACTTCGTTGTAAAGGTGACTAATCAGGCTTTCCAATGATATAAAATGCAATACCAATTTGTATTATTAACTTGTACCCCCCTGGTCCGGCTGGCCGGATTTAAGGATATTCGCATATCGGCTGTTTGGACAATTTTGGAACGAAACGTCTGAAATTCAGCAATTTTTTGTTTTGTTTGTTTATTATGGTAATTCACCTTGCCAGGACTAGAAAAAAATCATCCTGGCACCCAGAAATTCACATACCCCCCACCTTACCCATAGGATCCCGCTGCATGGTGATTGACTTTCATTATAACCGCCTTTTTGAGACCTCCAGGAAATGTTTACAAAATTCATGCATTTAAATTTTTTCTGCGAACATCCTGGACCAAATACCTTTAAATTTGACCTTAATATCTAACTTTGGAGTTGGTTGAACATTTGGTGGAGTTACAAGGCTTCAAAATCCATTGCATAGTTTTCCAATTGTTTTCAATGTTAATTTTGCAAAAAAAAAAAAAAAAAATCAGACTCCCAGGTACTTTCGCCAAAAATAATTATTTTTCTGATCTTACACCTCTCAGCTCGAGTCAAGACATCAAATTTGTAGTTTCTATTGTGTTTGCCCCCCCCCCCCCCTATTTGCTCAGTGTTCGCACAGCAATCAATTCCATGCAGTTTGACATGAAATATACAGTACAGTGATTGTCATGGCAACATGTCACATGATGTTGGAACCCGGATTTTCCTGTGCAAACTACTCATTTGAAGCATTTAGACCGAGATTGATGGAGGAATTAAGCTATTTTGTGTTTTTTGTGAAAATTAGCTGTGAGTCCAAAATTGGCAGTTTTATGTTTTTTTGTCAAATTTACCTTTTTTGAAAGTACATTGTATCTCAGCGACCGTTCGTTGTAGAGACTTGCGGCTGACATGGCTGGAATCAGGGTCGAAAACTCTAGAGTCTAACTGTTTAGAGGCGTCGTGATTTGGCCTTCTAGCGGCCTTCCATGCCTTCCCGTTTGCCGTATGCGCTCTGCACCGGAGCACAGCAAATCCGATGCCCCGGGAAGACAGCGTCTCGGCCAGCCGGCGGTCATGGGTCACGTCATCTGTGGATCCCTGCGTCTGTTCTCCCTCGTCTCGGGTGATTAACGTGTGTGTGTTGACCCGGATGTCAAAACTCGGTCATGATCAGCATCCGGGTAGTGCCCCAGATGCGCATGCGCGTACTTCTGTGGACTTCCGTGTCAACGAGCCAAGGCATTTCTCGTTTCTCGAGTATGAATATCAATATCCGGCTAGCCGGACCAGGAGTTCCGATGTGGGTATAAATGCAAATGTGCAATTCTCAAAAGATGAAAG